>NC_134643.1:4245707-4950483 GCF_030463565.1 Pelecanus crispus
GATTTGGACAGCCTGCGAGCCTCCAGCTGAGCTCTCTGCATCCCGACCAGGGCGGCTGCCAGAGCTCAACTGTGGCCACGGTGGGGCCATAAAAATGGGAGAGACTCGGAAAACATGAGTAGCTGAACCTGGCTTTGCTAGTCCAGGGCCATGCTGCATTTGCTGTGCTAACGCAACACTGGATCCATGCAACCTGGGGGGCCCAATGGCACCGATGCTGCCCTGTGCTGCCTCTGGCAGCGACTCAGACCTGCTGCTAAAGCAAAAATGAGAGATGATGATTGGGTAAAACCCCAAAGAGGGCATTTATAAAGCAAACAGCCTGTTCCTGATCCCCTCGCTTGGGACCTTGCTGAAACCCTCCAGCACGACTTGGTGCCTGCCGGACCTGAGTTGGACGGGTAGATCCATGCTGCTGTGGCTGGCTGCTTTGTGAGCATGGGGCCATGGAGGGGAAGCAGGAGCTTTCCTAGCAGCAGAAATGGGTGCCTTTGGCATTCGGTGCACAGCCAGCCAGAGAGCCAGGAGGTCCCTGGATGGGTGCCTTGGACAGTAGCTGGAATTGCTGGGAGAGGCCAAGGTGACCGCAAGAGATGTCCCCCGCATCTCTCTGCCAGGAGGATGCGCGCACAGCATTCACATGCTTGTCATCAGTAAGCTTGAAGTCCAACCACTCGGGGATTTGACAATTGTTTGTGACTGCCTCGAGACAAAGACCTCATTTCCCTGTCACAAACTTGCTCCTCTACTGCGCGTGTGTTTCAAGTTCCCTCATGCAAAACCTGCGTGGGTGTTTGGATGTGTAATGAGCACATAGTTCAGGATGAAAACAAGTTGCGTGGAAGAGCCAAGTAACGCCAAAAAAATGAAAGCAATACAAACAACAACATGGCACGGGGCCATACCAGCTAGATCGTGGGCCAGCCGGATCTCACGTACTCCCCGGAGCTGCAGAGCCGATCAGCTGTTGGAAAAAGAGACCTTTAAAGACAAGCAAGAGGAAATAGCGTTGGCAGCGCAGGCCGCAGCATGTTTCCTTCCAAAGCAGGACAGAGCCAAGGACATTAGACAGAGCTGTAACATTTGGGGTCTCGTTGCTCAGCCATGAAGTAAGGCGAAAACCTCAAGCGGGCTGCAGTTGTGTAAACTCCTATTGTTTTCTGGGCGGAAGCGAAGCGCTGGCCTGACAGGGTATTGTCATACCAGATTTTGGCGATGCTCGCTCACCTAACTGAGCTCCCTCTGCAAAGCCAAGGCTTCATTTTAACTCAGTACATGGAGCAGGCGGAGTAAACCTGCCTGTCTGCGCTGGACCCAGGCTGGAGAGCATCTTCCCAAGCCAGACACATGCTCCCTCCCATAGCATCTTCAAAAAAAATTACCTCTAACCTGTGGGCAAGGCTGGAGCGGGACTAGAGGCAATTCCAAAAAGCTCCCCAAACTGGCCTCACTCATCATCATCTCTCATTTTGATGTCACAATGGGAAAACAAGTGGCAAAGCTGATCAAGAGACCCATTTTCTGCGGGGCCTCAATGCATTTCCATGCTGAAAAGGGGTAAAGGCAGGCCTCAAAGACAGGTTATTTCATTTTTCCCCCGTTTGGGGAGAGGAATCATCTGTGCCTCCTTACAACGTAGTAAAACAATACCTCCTTCAGCATAATAAAATACCTCTGCTGATCTAGGCCCTGATCCAAGCATCTGCTCCTAGGCCATGCACTTAAATACCTGCTCGAGTCCTCTTCACCACCTCTTGCAGCATCCGTCCTTTGATTAAAGGCTTAAATCAGTGAAAAAGCACACTGGCAATCCAGAAGATTGAAAGAGGCCTGAAATACCAGCGCCTCCATACACACATTGGCATAATTCTTTGCATAAAAGCCAGCTTTAAAAGGCTTGTTTTACAAAGCACAAGCATGCATTTTTTTTTTCAAATCAAGGTCAGTAACTCAGCTTCATTCACCAGTCTCCAGCTGCAGAACAACATGCCCCAGACAATGGAGGAGAGTGTCTCTGAGTCAGAAGATGCCTTTTAAGGGATGCAAGTGGCTCCGAGCCATGCCGAGGAAGGAAGATCTCCTTGGTACCCTTGCATGCTCAGCCCCATCTGAACTGAAACGGGGCACCCGAGGGCAGGAAAAGTTGGTGAGATGGAAACGGCAGCACAAATCATACTCGCGCCCTCCGTGCTTTGGTAAAATGCGCTTTTCTGATGTCACCCCCATGCCACCCTCTCCGTGCCCACCAGTGTGATGTGCCCCTGCACTCAGCTCCGCTCCACAATTCAGCAAGCACTCGTAGAAAGCAGACGAGATGCTCGCAGCTGTGCCGCAGGCTAAAAATATTTGCTCGTCTCTTCCCCCCAGGCAGGTGCGCTCATCCTGGGCAGGGCTGCTTCCACGGGGATGGCACTTGCACGCCCGTCGCATGCTGCAGTTCAGCGCTTCTCCCTTTTCTACATGGAGCACTTGGGTGTTGTGATTATTTCTCTGAATCACCCAAAGAGGATGCTCTGTCCTGTGTTATAGATGCAAATTGTGCCTTGGAATTCAATAGTTGCTATAGTGCTGTAATTACACATTTTATGGAGAACTTAGTCACAATGGCTAGAGCTCTTGTTATTAGGTTTGGACTCCTTCTGTTGCTTTATTTTAAAGACTAACACTTTCTCTCTGCATTAAAAATAGTTTATTTCAGCATTTGCTCCCTCCAAAGATATCCCAAATTCATGGTTGCGATGGAGCACTGGTCCCCAGATTGACAGTAGGAAGGATGGAGCTTGCAGCCTGCTTTTTGTCGTGGTGCTCTGAGACGCACATCAAAGTTGGCTTAAACAACGCCAGCAAAATATTTCCCAGGATCCAGGAGCTCACAAGCACTGATCCTGGCAACATTGCTGTCTGCGGTTTGGAAACAACTCACACTGTCTGCTTGGGGCATCTGCACCTTCCCAGGTGCTTCCCTTCTCCTTGGGAATATGGAGAAGGTGGACTCCTTGGGTGCTCTTCCTAGAGTATGATTCAGCCCACCTTGACGGGACACGTCTTGGGCGAGGATGAATCACTCTCCTGAGGTGCTGGTCTTTTTATGCCAACTCTAGAAGAAGCTCAGCCGTTGTGCAGACAGCTGAGATGGGTAAGACAAGCTCCATGCTCAACATTGCTCCTCCAAACCACAGAGATGCTCTCCACCCTACACGGTAGGATTGGCTTTTCCCCTATTAACCTCTTTTTGTGCTCAGGTTTTCCTGTCTGGAGACTGGAACTAAATACTTAATTGCCTACTTTCTAAGGAGTCAGGCAGGATAATTAGCTAATGTTTGGGTAATGCGTCATAGGGTAGGAGTGCTAAGTGGTATTGCTGTCAGCAGCACAGTGGGAAGTGAAGGATTCAATCCTGATTTTCAATCAGGAATGTCACGGTCTCCCCTAAATTCATTGTTCCCATTGACTAGTCTGTTGAGGGCAGGGGACTTGTGCAAAGTGTTTAGAGGAAGAGGATGCCAGGGACAGCAGAGAGCTGTTTGCGATCCCAGAGAAGAGCTGTGAGAATAACAGGGTGGATTTCAGAAAAAGAAAACTGCCAATGAAGACAAAAGCAGGGAATATGCCTGGGACTGCACAGAAAGGGCTTACGTCTGTAACTGTAGTGTAAATATTCAATAGCAACATCCTCTGAGTAACAAAGGTGCATCAGGGAAACTTCTTGTACTGCATTTATTGCATGCATGCAGCGCAGGGGGAAGCGTGATACAGAGGCCCATCTAACTCACCCTGGGGACCGAAGTAGACTCGACCTAAAACAGATTTCACATCTTTAATTTTTATTATTCTGCAAATTACGTTATGGATGAACTTCAAGCCCTTCTCATGTCCGCTGATCATAATTGATGAGACTTCAATCGTGCCTCCTTGAGTTAAACATCTGAGAGACACTTTGGTTAATAGTTTGCCTTTCAGAGCAGTGCATTAGCTCTCTTGTGCTCCTGTCTGCTTAATTTAGAGCGAGTGCCCGAGAGTGGTGCAATTAAGGAAGGAATCTTGGGCTGAAGCTCTCGATGCTTTCAAATGACCAGCAGACCCTTCAGCGCTGGCTTGTTTTTACAGTAGCTGGAACAACACTTTCCGTGACTCACTACTAATTATGCTCTGGGTTCACAAACAAATGTTTTTAACCTCTTCTTATTGTATCTGAAAATTGTTAACCATCAGTGCTGTCCCAGTGCCCTCCTGGTAGTGCCGCTGTGATCTGCCATCCCACCTCTGCAAGCCTGGCTCTTTTGCTTTGCGGCCACGTCAGGAAAGCACATTCTCCCTTTGCCTCTTTTCTAAATGAGCTGACATTTCTCACGCTCTCTATTTATTTTCTTGTCCTGGAGACAGTCTCATGCTTTGATCCGTGCAAAAGATAACTTTTCCACTGAGGTTGCTGGGCTCTCTCCCTGTTTCCTGTTGAGCGTCCAGCCACAGGCCACGTGGCGATGATGCCAACTCCCTTCTCTTTTCCCCAGCAGTGGTTAGCCAGCTGCAGACCGTCTCAGCAGCTTCTGCCAACTGTTCTGCACCCTGCCTGGGCATCTCGCTCGGGATCTCCGTAGCCAGGAGCCAGGAAAGGAGGAACACAGGTAACCTGGAACTGATCCTCTCTACCACGTGCATTCCCTGATCTTTGCAGAGAGGTCCATGAGGAAGAGTGATGCCTGACCTCCAGAAAAAGAGAGCATCCTTTCACTTGCTGGGCCTGATGAAATGAAAATCCATGGACATGCTTCCACAGTACATTGCCTGCCGGAAGACAGCCACGTGCCTATCCCACCGCCCCATCCCAGCACTCCCTGGGGAGGGGTTGTGCCCAATCTCTGAAGTCTCAGAAAGGCTGCTTTATTCTAGAGAATTGCTTCCTGTTGTGTCTATTCCTGGTTTTGTACTAAGTATGTGGAAATACTGGCAGCGGTTCTGGGAAGGGCGGGGCTTGGGGAAGGTTATACCTATTCGTCAAGATCAACCTCCACACCATAGCTAGATGCTCCACTTAAAATCCTCTTTGGCACTCAGGCTCACTTGAAAGATAAGTGCAACCCACTGCTCCCACGAAGAGGGATGAATTGTCCTTCCGCCAAAGAGAAAAATAATGTTACGTGAAAGAATAAGCATTTTCTCTCAGTGCAGGTCATTTGGTGGGTCTCAAGTTGCATTTTTTTTTCTCCAGAGGTTGTCCCAGCAGCAAATCCACCCAAATGGCCTCCTCTGTACTGTCCAGAGCCCGACTCTAAGGACTGCCCCCCCGAAAGGCTGTTTGGGAGGGCTGGGGGGATGATACATGGGACAGGGCTGTTTTTTCCTATAGATACAGGAGTTTTAAGCCCATTGCAGGGCAGCATTTCTCTTTTCTGGGGAGACAGAAGAGCTGCGTACCCAGCAGGAAGCTTCATTTCTCACCACGCTCAGCTTCTCCTGCCCTGTAGGAAGCAATTTCCCAGGAGCCACAGATGGACATGGACTAGTGCCTGAGCCCATTCAGACACTGCTAGTCTCTGTGGTTACATGGTTTTGCAATCTGCTTCCTGGGAAGAGGAGGGAGACAACGGTCCTGTGATTCTTGAAGGCTTGGGATGGACTCATGCTTACGGGCAGTCATCTGTACGGGCTTGGCAGCCAGAGCTCAGAGGTTTGTGGGCTGCGTGAGTGCTGTCCGAGTTGCTTTCCCAACCTGCTCCCACATCCATGGATTGGCTGTGGGGCTCAGGGGCCTCCCCACATAGCTGAGAAATGAGGAGTCCTGCTCCAGATGTGCCAGAGGAGGAGAGAGACAGGAGAATGACCCAAGTCACCATGTCCTTCAACATGGGCACCTGGAAAAGCATAGTCTAGAGAGTATCAGCCCAACACGTGCTGGAATAAAACAAGTTCCCTCCTACCCCCATCCAGCATGGGTTTTCCCTTGCTGATTTAGACTGGGACACAGGACAACATTCAAATAGTGCCCTGAATGGTTCTGCATGCCACAAGTCAAGCAGATCCCAATTTCTCCTGGTCCTGGGTGCAACAGGATGGAGACTCAAAAAGGCAGCTTGCCCATCTCCAGTCTGGACTCCTAGCAAGGGACTTTGCATCCTGCATAGGTCATCCTGCGTTACCTGCTGATGTATTTGTATTCATCCAGACTTACGTGCAGAATCATAGAATCATAGAATCATAGAATCATCTAGGTTGGAAAAGACCTTTAAGATCATCCAGTCCAACCATTAACCTACACTACCAAGCCCACTCTAGACTAATCAAGGGTAGACCAGACTAAACCATATCCCGAAGTGCCACATCTACCCGTTTTTTAAACGCCTCCAGGGATGGTGACTCCACCACCTCTCTGGGCAGCCTGTTCCAATGCCTGACCACCCTTTCTGTAAAGAAATTTTTCCTAATTTCCAGTCTAAACCTCCCCTGGCGCAGCTTAAGCCCATTTCCTCTTGTCCTATCGCTAGCTACTGGGGAGAAGAGACCAACACCCACCTCACTACAACCTCCTTTCAGGTAGTTGTAGAGAGCGATAAGGTCTCCCCTCAACCTCCTCTTTTCCAGGCTAAACAACCCCAGTTCCCTCAGCCGCTCCTCATAAGACTTGTTCTCCAGACCCTTCACCAGCTTCGTTGCCCTTCTCTGAACATGCTCCAGCACCTCAATGTCTTTCTTGTAGTGAGGGGCCCAAAACTGGACACAGTATTCCAGGTGCGGCCTCACCAGCGCCGAGTACAGGGGGACAATCACCTCCCTGCTCCTGCTGGCCACAGCATTCCTGATACAAGCCAGGATGCTGTTGGCCTTCTTGGCCACCTGGGCACACTGCTGGCTCATGTTCAGCCGGCTATCTACTAACACCCCCAGGTCCTTTTCAGCCAGGCAGCTTTCCAGCCACTCCTCCCCAAGCCTGTAGCGTTGCATGGGGTTGTTGTGACCGAAGTGCAGGACCCGGCACTTGGCCTTGTTGAACCTCATACAGTTGGCCACGGCCCATCGATCCAGTCTGTCCAGGTCCCTCTGCAGGGCCATCCTACCCTCGAGCAGATCGACACTCCCACCCAATTTGGTGTCGTCTGCAAACTTACTGAGGGTGCACTCGATCCCCTCATCCAGATCATTGATAAAGATATTGAACAAGACTGGCCCTAAAACAGAGCCCTGGGGAACACCGCTCGTGACCGGCCGCCAACTGGACTTAACACCATTTATCACTACTCTCTGGGCTCGGCCACCCAACCAGTTCTTTACCCAGCGAAGAGTATGCCTGTCTAAGCCGTGAGCTGCCAGCTTCCCAAGTAGGATATTATGCGAGACGGTGTCAAAAGCTTTGCTAAAGTCAAGGTAGATGACATCCACAGCCTTTCCATCATCTACCAGGCGGGTCACCAGGTCATAGAAGGAGATCAGGTTGGTCAAGCAGGACCTGCCTTTTGTGAACCCATGCTGGCTGGGCCTGATCCCCTGGTTGACCTGTACTTGCCTGTGGAGTTCGCTCAAGATGAACCTCTCCATAATCTTCCCCGGCACCGAGGTCAGGCTGACAGGCCTGTAGTTCCCCGGGTCCTCCTTCCGGCCCTTCTTGTAGATGGGCGTCACATTGGCAAGCCTCCAGTCATCAGGGACCTCCCCTGTTAACCAGGACTGTTGATAGATGATGGAAAGTGGCTTGGCAAGCTCCTCTGCCAGCTCCCTCAGTACTCTTGGGTGGATCCCATCCGGCCCCATAGACTTGTGAGCGTCCAGGTGGCATAGCAGGTCATTAACTGCTTCCTCCTGGACTATGAGGGCTCCATTCTGGTCCCTATCCCTATCCTCTTGCTCAAGGGCCTGAGTACCCTGGGGATGACCGGTCTGGCTGTTGAACACAGAGGCAAAGAAGGCGTTAAGTACTTCAGCCTTTTCCTTGTCCTCGGTGACAATGTTCCCCCCCACATCCAGCAAAGAATGGAGATCCTCCTTGGCTCTCCTTTTATTGCTGATGTACTTATAAAAGCATTTTTTATTGTCTTTTACAGCACTGGCCAGATTGAGTTCTAGCTGGGCTTTTGCCTTTCTAATTTCCTCCCTGCAGGACCTAACAAGGTCCCTGTACTCCTCCTGAGCTGCCCGCCCCTTCTGCCAAAGGCGGTAGACTCTCCTTTTTTCCCTGAGTCCCCGCAAAAGCTCCCTATTCAGCCAGGCCGGTCGATTTCCCCTCCGGTTGGTCTTACGACACACGGGGACAGCCCGCTCCTGCGCCCTTAAGACTTCCTTCTTGAAGAGGGCCCAGCCTTCCTGGACCCCTTTGCCCTTCAGGACCGCCTCCCAAGGGACTTTCCCAACCAGGGTCCTGAAGAGGGCAAAGTCTGCCCTCCGGAAGTCCATGGTAATAGTTTTGGTGCCCCTCCGCTTAGCATCACCCAAAATTGAGAACTTTATCATGTCGTGGTCGCTAAGCCCGAGACGGCCTCCGACCTCCACATTTCCCACAAGCCCTTCTCTGTTGGTAAACAGCAGGTCAAGCGGGGCACCTCCCCTGGTAGGCTCGCTTACCAGCTGCATTAGAAAGTTATCCCCCACATGCTCTAGGAACTTCCAAGACTGCTGCCTCTCTGCTGTGTGGTATTTCCAGCAGATGTCTGGCAAGTTGAAGTCCCCCATGAGAACAAGGGCTAGCGATTGCGACACTTCTGCCAGCCGCTTATAGAATGCCTCATCTACCTCTACCTCCTGGTTGGGTGGTCTATAGCAGACTCCCAACAGGACATCCGCCTTTCCAGCCTTCCCCCTCATCCTTACCCATAAGCATTCCACCTTGTCATCACCACTGTCAAGCTCTATGCAGTCGAAACACTCCCTAACATACAGAGCCACCCCACCGCCTTTCCTACCCTGCCTATCCCTTCTGAAGAGCTTATAGCCCTCCAGTGCAGCACTCCAGTCATGAGAGTCGTCCCACCACGTTTCCGTGATGGCGACTATGTCATAGCCATCCTGCTGCACAAGGGCCTCCAGCTCCTCCTGTTTGTTGCCCATGCTACGTGCATTGCTGTACATGCACTTAAGCTGGGCTGTCGATTTTGCCCCCAATGTTGCCATGCCGCCCCTGGGCTCCTTACTAGCGGGCCTGTTTATATCCCCTTCCCCCTTCAAACCTAGTTTAAAGCCCTCTCAATTCAAGGTCCTTGGTTGCTGCAGGGAGAGAAGGAGTTTGCTTTGTATAAGCCCCAGGGTAAGAGCCTTTATGCTGGCACTTTGTTTCTGGGATTTGTCTCAATGGGGCCTAAGGCTGCCTGTGCCCTTCTGCAAGGTGAGGCTCTGAGCCCATGGGAGCCCTCCAGTTCACCCTCTTATCTTCCCCAAGACCCTTATTTCTGCCCTTTGCCATGAATCCAGTCATCTTTGTCAAAGATGGGGGATCTGGCTCCATGCAAAACTGGATGAAGCTCAAGGCTGTGCTGTAACCTCACCAAGTATGTGCCTATGCATACCCCAAAGCTACGGATTTGCTTGCAGTTCCCGACTCCCTGCTTGCCCTGGATGTCTGGGGAGCACTGACCGCCCATGTCTGCTGCAGAGCCCTAAAAATGAGCTCAGGGGAGGCAGTAGAGAGCAGCAGCAGACATGGCTCCCCCCGGGAATACACAACTCTGAGGATAAAAATAATTTATTCTGGAAATGGAAAAGGGAAAAGCAAGCAAAGAAGAAAGCATGAGTCAAGCCAGGTTTGCACGGGAAAAGGGAAAGTGGGGGAAAGAGCAACAACAAAATACTGACCTGGGGGATCAATGCTACAGAACAGTTAGAGGGGGGTGAAGGACTTGCAAAAACGCCAGCCCAAGAAGCACCAGAGAGACAGGTCTGTCTCTGGAGGATGAGGGCTAGAAGATGTATACCTGCTCTGCCTGACATCACCTGGGAAATGCTGGAGGGCATGGCCACAAAAAGCACATCCCCAGGGGTGCTCTGAGCCCCGTGCAAGGCTTTCCCCTCACAGCACCAGCCCCACCAAGCTCCTCCACCCCAAGCACCTGCCCAGCTCCCTGTGTGGCTCCTTCACTGCTGACCCCACAGCCGTGAAGAAGGTTTTCCTCCTCCTAAGCCGACTGAGTTGCCAACGTCCAGCCAACAGAAAAAATGGATTGGTAATATCAGGAACCGACGGAGATCACAGCCACAGGCAGACTGGAGGTGCCAAACCTGCCCACGGTGATTGCTGGGGTGTCTCACGTCGAGAGTAATTCAAGCCACCCACTGCTCCTGCCTGCTTAGACCTTGGCTTCCCCTGTTGCCAGCAAGAAGCAGTCACGTCTCGCTGTGTAGGCATCTAGAGTACATGACTGAATGCAAAACCAGCTAGCGATTAAAAAGAAGGTAATTCCAAGAAAATGCCTGCATGTATTAGGCAAGGACAGCATGTACTCCAGACTGCTGAGAGAGGAAAAGAAGCAACAGCAGTGACCTTTTTGAAGTGATGGAAAACTGGGGAGATAGCTGGGAACTTGGAAAAGAGGTCAGGAAATGGAAAGAAGAGCAATCTTGGAAATTTTTACCTGGCAGTTCTGACTTCGGTCCTGAATACAGCAAGGGGAAAGACAGGGTACGACATAAATCTCTGACCATCTAAAGGGTGATGGAATAATGAAAGTTAAGCCATGGGGCTATCAAGAACACATGGAGAGATTTCTTACCAGTCTACAAAATGAGCGGATGTGGGAACATCGTAAGGCAATCTATCAACTCATTTGTGAAGTTTGATGCAGTGTCTAACAAAGCCCTTTTTGGTTTTAATTAATTTCTCTTGGCTTGGATCTGAACATCGACACACAGGCTGAACATTGCAATTTAAAGGTCCTCTCAGATGACCACATGGTGTCTTGATTCCTCCCAGACAAAGTCTAAGCATTTCTGTTAATAACCCCAGCCCTCTGTTGAAGCTGTCACTCTGCAGACATGAAACCACTGCATTCATCTGCCTCCTCCAACCTCAGTGCAGATAAGACTCAGCAGAACACCGCATCCTCCAGGATGGAGGCGGGGAAGTAAGAAAGCCAGCAAATGAGTCATCCGAGCCTTACAGCAAGACTTGCCTGGGATCTGCACCGTGCAGGAGGAGCAGAGCCGTGCAAGGGGCTTGCAGGAAGCTGATGCTGGTCCTGCAGGGCCCCTGGAGCCTGCCCAAGGACCACCCTGTGTTATATCACTCATTCTCAAGACCTTAATGAAAGCCTGCATCAGCTCCCGACATGTCCTTGTGCCCCTCTCTTGTTCTGCAGGTCCAGGAGCCATCTCTGGTGGCTTTCCATCAGTGGAGAAGTGCCACCTTCTGAGAGGATGCGGCAGTGGTTTGTGGCCAGAATCCTAAGGGATGTAAATGTAGGCCACGATGCAAGAGAAACTGGCTTTCCAACTGTGCGTGGCAAGAATGGCCCCTCATTAAGGAACCAAAACGCGATCCATCGAGGCCATCTCTTGCAACATGCCGAAGACCTGATTATGGTCATTTTCCTCCCTGCTTCCGCTGCATGCCTGGGAAAGGGACACAGTAATTAAAGTTTGAATCTCATTAAAACCCAGAAAGTGCTTGGCTTTCTGAGAATCCAATTATCACAAATGCTACGTAACGCCAGTCAGGGCACAGCTTGTTTTTGGTGTTTGGAATTATTTTTATTAAACATACAAATATGGTGTGAAATCTAATTTTCCAGGGGGTGTTGAAAAGCCGAAGAGGGCACAGTTACAAAAGCAATTCAAGGCCCGGAGAAAATGCCTTGGAGAGGGAGGGGGAGGCTGCAAGGGCCCAAAGCCCTCCAGGGCCAACCTGGCCCGGTCTGGACCAGCATCCCATCGATGTGACAAGTCCAAGCTCCTGGCTGGTGACCTTAGGCACAGAGCAGTGGCCTGCCGTGGCTCAAGCACGTCCTGACCTGTGCAGGCGAACTGCATGGCTGCTTGGGTTTTGCAGGCAGAAAGTCCTTGAGTTAATGGGCAGCCTGGTCCAGTGTGTATCCATGGGATGGGAATGAGCTGGAAAATGATGTGAGCCTGGCAGCAAGAGATGATGCTCTTCCTCTCCCTCCTCAATGTAGCAAGCCCTACAAAAACACATTGCTGGAAGCAGAAGCCTGCCACCTTCAAAGGAAATTGATCTTTCTAAGAAGTGGTTGACCATGGAGGGGGAAGAGATGGGCTCTCCATCTTTTTTTTTTTTTACACATCCAGGCTGGGAGCGTTTCTGAGGACACAAGCCACTCATCTCAGCGCACCTACAAGCGGCCCCCGTGGCTGTGCACCGACCCAGCAGTCCTTTCCCCACGCGCTGCCAGGCTGCAATGTCTGCAGAGCCTGTCCAAAACATCCTACCCCTCTGCAATTGCTCCCAGCTTGTCCCCGGGCTGTCACCCCAGGGTTTTGCTGACGGTGAGCGTGGCAGGAGCTGTGCAGCCGGGGGTTAGGGAGCCCCAGCTCCGGGCAGGGAGCGTCACCCGGAGCCGGAGCCGGTGGTGGGACTCTGGATGCCTGGCTTTGCTGCGCCACTCGGCTGCTGACTCACCAGGGGAATGGGGACGAGGCACTTAACTGCTCTGTGCCTCAGTTTTCTCAGCTGTAAATGCGTATTAAAACAATAACCTAATTTGCCAGGGTGCTGACAACCTCCAGCAGCGATAGCGAGGAGCTCTGCCAACCTGGGGTAAAAGGTGCTAGTTAAGTGCAAAATAGTATTATGCTTTTTGTGGCACAGTGTCTGCCATACATTACACTTATGTAACATTACTTAGCACTTAGTCGGCACTTCACATCTTTAACTAATTACACACAATCGAGCCATTTACCAGCGTGAACAGAAAAACATCCAATAATGACTGATCTGGAAGCGTTGGACTGATTTCCAGACTCCACCAAGAGTGAGAATTGCAGAAGATGGGAAATAGGATTTTGAAAAAGAAAGGCCAAACAAACAAACAAACAGATGCATTAAAAGAGGGGGGAAAAAAATCAAACTGTGTGTCTGCAGCAAAGGACTTGCAGTGTGGAAAAGCCCACTGCATTTTCTCATGGAAACAACCAGCCAGACCTCAAACTGCAGTATCTCCAAAGTGCATTTAAAATTCACCTCCTCCTTCTTTTTGCAATTAAACACATATTCTTATGCACCTCGACTTTTAAAATAAATAATGACAATTTTTAGCGCTGGCAATTAAAAGCAATGCTGTTTACATTTTAATTAGCCCCTTCAATGTGACTAGCTCAGCTTCTTTCAATCAGAAATGGATGTATTTAGAAACAAGACAGCTTTAAATGCTCTTCGGATTTCTGTAAACAGTAGCCCTGCTCTGCTTTCAGGTTCTCAGGGTAGAGGGAACAGAGAGGCAATCTGCTGGATAGAAAACTCTGCACAGCTTTTCTTCCCGGTGGTGATTCTCTGTGGGAGTGCAGAAAAGGAAGTTTATTTTGGAAGTGAGAAAAATAAAGCAAGGTTTTGTTCCAGGAGAACACAAAGATAAGTAGCATCTGTGCAGCTGGAAGTGCTGTATGTGGCTGTGAAGACCATATTTACAGCTGCAAAATGCCAGGTACATTTTCACATCCTGGTAAGACTTCAGAAGGCATCAAAGTGCTACCAAGCCAGCTTCCAAGATGCGTTTTCCACCCACCTTTGGCTTGCGCTTGCAAAATCATCAATCATATTTCAGCTCCGTGCCATCTGTAGGCCTTGATTCAGCGTAGTGAGAGTCGATGAAAACTTTACCACTGATTTCAGTACAAATAATAGTGTTGTTACAGCCTGGAGAATACAGGTGGGGTACATTGGGCCCTAGGGCTCTACATATCAAAACTGTCTGAACCTCCTTTGCCAATTTGCCGTCTGCAGGCAGCAGGTTGTAGCCGGCACATCTGCATCTCGGATGCAAACCTCTTGGAGAAGAGGTAGGTGTCAAAACACCGCTAGGAAAGCTTTTGCTGCTAAATAATTCTTTCAAATAATCAGCAACTGTGAACGTGTTGATAAAGCGCAGGAAGGAGAAGCAGGTTCAGAAATCCATGGTTAATAGGAGCGTGGTAGGGTTTTAGCGCTGCTAAGCAATATTCTCCTTTCTGCACCCGCACGCTGCTAAGTGAAGAGGTGTCATTATTTCTGACTCACAAATTCGGTGGCTTGCCCAGGGCAGCGGGGGAAAGTCTTTGGAGGTAGGATGAGGATTTAACGCTTGTTTGGGGAAAGTTCTGCCCAAGTATCTGTGTTTTCTGTTTCCCAGAGATTTCAGCCCTGGCAAGCTGGTGGGGGAGAAGGTTCAGAGGAGCTACAACTCCTGAGAACTCGAGCACTGAAAAATGCATTTACCTTGTTTCTCTGCTTCGGTTTCCCTCTGTATAAACCACTAGAAACAAAGCTCCCTGGCATAGGGTAAATATAGTGAAAATGCCCTCTAAGGACCAACTATTGTTATGGAGTTGGGAGAGGAGAGGTAAATTGCTGCGATTTAAAAGATAATAGAGCATCCCTGCCTTGGCTGAGTTTGTAAGGAGAGCGGACTGAGGTGTTTGGGGATTGTCTGGGATATTTCCATGGGAAATGACTCCCTTGTTCAGGAGAAAAAGGCTGTAGAGGTCCTGCTTTGGGCGATTTCTTGTGGTTCACCCCAGGGATGGCTTCTGCAGAGCTGCAGCCAGGGTGGCAGTGAGCGAACCTCCAGGCTTGTCCCTGCCAGCCCCAGGATCCCCTAAGCCTGTGACCTTCCCTCACTGCTTAGTCTCCTCTAGCTACATAATAAGCAGATAAAATAGTAAGACCTTCAAGGGCTTTGCACTAGCTCGTGCACGTCGTGCACCAGGATCCGCTGGGTGCACGCCGTCAAAATCTCACCCCGTCTCTGAGTTGCTTTCAGAGAAATCCATTCGCAGCCTGGTGCTGGGGAAGAAGAAAGACCTGAAAGCTAAAATACAGGAGAGCCATCCTGTAAGGGAATGCAGGCTTGCAGGCTGACATCGCCGCTCCCGTTTGCCCAGCGAGGTGATGACCATCAAGTCCATGTGATTTAGAGATTATTCCCCATGGCAGGGCTGCAACCTGATACTAAATCACTATGGGTTCTCAGTTTAATCACGATAGTGATTAAAGTGGGATTTTTTTTCCATTTTTTGTGCTTTCTGTGTAACAGGGGTGGTGCTTTGTACATGAGATGGGGTCCCCCAAAATGCTTCTGCACTTGATATGCTCCTCCTTTCCCCATTCCACAGATGCATATCTGGATGGTGAGTGCAGAAACGCCAAATGCCGGCACAAGGCATGTCCCCCACAACAAGGCCAGCACAGTGGACATCTGACCCAAAGCCAGGAGCCTCCCTGCTATTTTGGGAGCAGCCCTTGCCAGCGTCTCTTGTCGGGGCACTGAGCTGCAGGCAGCCCAAGGTGACGAAGCTGTCAGCAAAGGCCGATTCCTCCGGGTGCTGTAGCAGATCCTGGAGGCGGCACGGTAAGCGCAGGCAAAATCAAAGCTGTCACAGCTGGTTACGGCTGTGTGGCGTGAGGTTGAGTCGCTGGTTCCTTGGAGCCCGAGGGTGGCGTGATGCTTTGAAAAGGAGCCCATGGCTAATCGGCACCACCCGTTGCAGCGTCAGTGCTAGGCAGCTCCCACTGTAAGCTTGAAGGACCACCCCAGCCTCCCTAAAACTACTGGGTCGTGCTGTCTTGCTGCTTTGAGACTGCACTGAGCTTTTATATTTTTCCAGCCAATCCTCCACCCCCTCTCCACTTCTGTCCAACTCAGCTGCTCATCTCAATGCAAGAGTCTGCCGCGTGCACTTGTGTGATGAGTTACACCTTGGAAGACTTCCTAGACCTTCTTCTTACAGACTGGGAATGGATGGAAAACCTTGGACATGCAGCTTCTGAATGGAGTTAAGTAGGGCCATCGGAAGGTTTGCATAGGGCTAGAAAGCAAAACAGGGATTTGGGGGTTTCTAAATCTATGCTTGAATGGACAGTAAAAGCCAGTAGTGAGGGAGAAAGCTGGAAAATCGCATGAAAGGCTCTACCCAGGGCTGAAGGCCAGGAGATTGTCCAACGTAAAAGCTAGCCAAGGCTGAGCCTCAAGAGGCTCCTCAAGGATGGGGAGCCATGGACAGATGTGCGCTCCTGGATCCAGCTGTGCCACTGCTCCCCTTCCAGTCGCTCCTTCCCACCCACCAGCTGCTCCAGCCCGTTTAGCACGAAGCAGCATTGCTCGTCAGAATGAACGCAGCAGATTTGGGGTCAGAATGATACTTGCCATTGACAGAGTGGCGCAGACCGTCCTTTCCAGCTGAGGACGGTAACAATTAGCTGGGGCACGGTGACATTTCCAGCTGCCACAGCCTTCTGCAAGGTGAACATCTGCCCGTGGCTGGAGAATAGAGGGAGGTAACCAAGTGCGAGCCTTTTGAGACAGTTAAGGATTGCTGGGAGGAGGACAGCAAGCCATGCAGCAAAACTAGTTGGACTTTGTCAAAAGATTAAGAAGGGCTTTTACACCCAAAAATGTAGCAAGGAGGTGAAAGAGGAGGAAAACAACACTACTGACAAGCCAAAAGGGCCAGTACTCTGAGCCCTCCTTAAAATCCTGTCCTCTGAGTGCAGGGTGAAAGGAAAGGAGAATGATAAAGAGGAAAAGCGGGTTCCTGAGAAATTTTATATTTAGGAAATCAATCTGTGTAGGTTGTAGACATCATCCGATATTCATTCTCAGCTGCTAATAACAGGATTAGTTAATGAACATATTGATCCTTGGGTGGCAATATTTTAAAATCTTTTGACAATATGATCCTGACAGGCAGAAGAAAGGAAATGCAGTGGTGATTTAAAACAAAAAAGGAGAGAATATAATTCTGGCAATCACCAGCCTATAAAAATAATAGAACGAATATTTAAGAAAAAATCATGATGAAATATTTAGAGCTTGGTTCTGTCCACACAATAGTGTCAATGGGGAGAAACTTTGCAGAAGCCAGATACTGAATAAAATTACCATGAGACAAGAGTCAGACTCGAGGGATGATGGGGACAGAAAACTGCCAGGTTTTCTTCTTTTCCAGCTCTTTTTGGTGCGAAGAGGAATGCTGTTACAGAATGGCACAGCCAGAGGATGAAGACAGCACAGCCTGTATGAACATGTGTTTTTATTTTGACTAATGTATTTTGCTGCTTTGTCTTAGGAAATAAAAAAATTAGAAAAAAATGCATTGGTCTGAAATGTGGTTTGTACAAACTGAAAACACATTGACATGCAGTAAGTAATCCTAAACAAGAGTGTGCTACATTGAGCAAGGCACATTTATCGGGGTAGAACAAGAGTCAGGGCTAAATATCAAGTTTCATTAACGTCTTTGCTAATGATCTGGAAGGACGATGCCTTCCAGTATGAAATGAGGTACACAGATGATAGTACATTTGAAGCAGTTTGGTAAATAATAAAGAGTTTTCTATGGTTTAGATCCTCTTTTGTTCCAAACACCTGGAAATTTCCATCCAATATAAAGCTGCGTTCAATACACTAAAAGAGCTCATCTTGTTGAGTGACATCTTCATTACTCACTGCTTAGCCCACTCAGTCTCTCTTTTTAACCCTCTGAATATACTTATGGGTGTCTTTCAGAGGTCTTTCTGCAGACCCAGCCCTCCTCATCCTTAGCTGGTTTGATATTTAGAGATACGTTTCTGGAGCAAACAGGGCAGCTGTGTGTCCCAGTGTGCACAGCTGCCTTCTCCAGGTTTACTACGTGCCTCCTTTCCCCATCTGCAATGAAAACCACTTGAAAGGCTGGTGACCAGCGTTGTGCCTTCAAACACGTGTCCCATCTCCACATCGCCTTCAGTGAGCTGACCTGCTAGCACGGCTCAGTCTGGTTCCACCAGAAACCTCCCAGGTCTGTGCTTGCCTACACGCTCCCCTGGCACCTAAAATGCTCCCTGACCGCCTTCTCTTTACGCTACTTGGGTGATTCACGGCTGTTGCTCAAGACCATTCCATCCGTGAGGTCTTGAGCAATAGCCGCGAATCGCTCGAGTAGCATAAGCCATGTCCCTGGAGCACTGAGCCAAGCTCTCCTGGCCATCAGAAGAGAAGGAGCAGCGGAGGACAGAGCCCTGGGAGCATTTGTGTCTTCTCTCAGCAGGCTAGAAGGACACAGGCTGTTGCGGGGGCTGATTTCATGACTTTTTGTCTTTCCTCACAGATAAAACTCAATGGTGCAAGGAAATCAAGCTGGTGATGGGAAGAGCATTACCCTCAATGAGGGAGCCAGGAGCCATGATGGGAAGGGGACACCTTCATCTGTCAACCTTCTCAGGATCTGCTGGGGATGGAGGGTGGAGGGAGAGGAGGAAGACCTGGAGATGGCAGGAGACGCGCTCTTTTCACGTGCCGTTTCTACAGCAGGTCCCAGCACCCCATCCTCTCTCCTGGCTGTGCCTGCCTGTAGCAGATGCCCTGGTCAGGGCATCACCAGTTGTCCTTCAGGCTGCAAAACCACGATGCTGGTGTCTGAGACACCAGCACCACACTGGGAAAGGGGGGCCTGAAGAGGGGAGGTAAATACAGCGATGACACCGAAGAGGTCTGGAGATGTGGTGGGTTCCTGCCCTCAAACAGTGCATTGTGCAATTCCCAGAGCTTTTGCAAAGCTTTGAATGGGGGTAGGGATCAGAAACTGTAGGACTCTCCATCATCACCCACTGGAATTCCTTCCCAGGAGGTCTAGAGTACCACTGAGATCTCTTCTGGAGCAGGAAGAAACCTGGAGAGAGCAGAAAGGATAGATGCAGCAGCTGATGAGGGGACCAGGAGCAAAATTATTGGTCAGTCGTGGAGGCCATACGCTGAGAGGGGTAGGAGCAGGTTGCAGGGGGTAAAGCCTTCTGGAGAGATAATATTTATCTGGTTTGGTTTGCGGCTGCTTGAAGCCTGCTGGAGAATTTGCTCCCAAACAACCAAACAAACAGAGGAAAAAGAAATGCATGTGAGTGGATCCAAATGTCTCCTTATGGCGTGGTTTTTTTTCCTTAATGAAATGTGTTGATTTTGCGTTTGCAGCACGTCAGGGCTAATTTTAGGAACACGCAATTATTTTCTTTAAAAAAAAACCCCGTAGAAGATAATACGTGGTCTTCAGCCCCGAAGGCTGAACCTTTTGCTTTCCTGCCAGAGAAGCAGCGGTCCCCGGGGTGGAAGGGCAGGCTGTGTGCAAGGCCTTTCAACCAAACCATGATCCTCGAGCAGGGCAGGAGACCAAAGAAAACTGCTGCCTCCCAGCACGGGAAGAAAATGCAGGGTGGCCTGCCCAGGGAAAGCAGCTCCAGGACTGCCAGGAGCCAGCAGGACCTGCTGTCTGATACCTCCTCATCCCTCCTAGCCTCCAAGGGACCTCCCAGGTTAGGGGGGGACACACGAGCCACAGCTGACCCTGTCCCCTCCCTTTAAGCTGCTCTTTCAGGCCACGCTGGAATTGGCTGTGGCCGCCTCATTCTCTGACTCAGCCGTTATATCTGGGGAATTTATGGCCTTTCCTTCCTGCCAGCCTTAGTAAATAACCCTGTCATCTGACTGGGGTTTGGGAACCGACCAGGAGCGGGAGCCTCGCAGGCGGGCTGAGATGAGGACCTGCGTCCGAGCAGCAAGAACCGTCGCCAGGGCCAGAGGGGTCCCCAGCGGGACCCTTGCCCACGGCATCACCATCCCCAGCGGGACCCTTGCGCATGGCATCACCACCCTCAGCAGGACCCTCATCTGCAGCATCACCACCCCAGCGGGACCCTTGCCCATGGCATTGCCATCCCCAGCAGGACCCTTGCCCACGGCATCACCATCCCCAGCGGGACCCTTGCCCATGGCATTGCCGTCCCCAGCAGGACCCTTGCCCACGGCATCACCACCCTCAGCAGGACCCTCATCTGCAGCATCACCACCCCAGCGGGACCCTTGCCCATGGCATTGCCGTCCCCAGTGGGACCCTTGCTCACGGCATCACCATCCCCAGCAGGACCCTTGCCCACAGCATCACCATCCCCAGCGGGACCCTTGCCCACAGCATCACCATCCCCAGCGGGACCCTTGCCCACGGCATCACCATCCCCAGCAGGACCCTTGCCCACGGCATCACCACCCTCAGCAGGACCCTCATCTGCAGCATCACCACCCCAGCGGGACCCTTGCCCATGGCACTGCCGTCCCCAGTGGGACCCTTGCCCACGGCATCACCATCCCCAGCGGGACCCTTGCCCACGGCATCACCACCCTCAGCGGGACCCTCATCTGCAGCATCACCACCCCAGCAGGACCCTTGCCCATGGCATTGCCGTCCCCAGCAGGACCCTTGCCCATGGCATCACCATCCCCAGTGGGACTCTTGCCCACAGCATCGCCATCCCCAGCAGGACCCAGAGCCAAGACCATGGGGGCTAAGCCAAAGCGTGTCCCCACTCAGGAAAGCAAATGCCAGGTGCGGCAGCACTCCCACACCGGTGACATGTGGCTGGGATCTGGCTTTTATTTTCCTTTTTGTTGGAAGAGCATCCATGAAACTGGGAGAGGGACAGCTTGAGGCCACCGAAACCCCTGATCTCCATCAGCAACATGCTTCAGCACTGCCATTAACTCCTGTATTTCCTTATTTACCCGGTGCGAGATGCCCCGATAGGGAGATGCTTTCGCCCATAGAGCCGGGGGCTCCAGCAGGCTGAACAGAGTGGGGGGACTCAGTCTCTGCCGGGGATACCCCGCTGGTCCTGGACAGACTGAAGTCACCTGTACAGGCTCCCTATAGCTAATTTAGGCATCCTGGCTTGCCCCCTGGAGGCAGCCCCACGCACCGTTGTCGGAGGTAATAAAAATGATGCTAGTAGTAAGAAATGTGAGGATGAGCTGATGGAGAAGGTTAAGCACATCTGAAGGGCTGCAGGGAGAAATCTGTCTTTTTGGGATGTCGAAGCAGGTCTTTCAGGTAGATGAGACCACTCTGGACTGCAGATGGGATGAGGCAGAGCCCAAATCCATTGTCTAAGCTGAGGCACATCCCAGTCCTCCTGTGCTCGTCCATCCTGGGAGCACTTTCTACCATTAGGCATCACTTGGGTACCTCAAGGATAATGGGCTTCACGAGCAAGTAGATTAAAGAGGTATTTTAGTTCCCCATGGTTAGGGAGTTCAGGCTGAGCCTTGGGGACTGCCGTGGAAACTGCAACCTCTGTGCCAGGAATTATGTGCTGCATCCGCCTGGCATGGGCGCGGGGAAGTGCCTCTTCCTTCCTGGCTTTCCTCTGCCCTGTCATCACCTCTGCAGGCTTTGAGGACTGCTCTGAGACAGGGTCTCCACTCCCTGTGGCATTTCTGGAGCCCTGATGCCCACGAAATGCCATCAGGCTACGAGTGCCCTCTCTGTGCCCCCCTTCTAGGAGCTTACCCTTATGGAGGGTCTTCCAAGCACCCCCTCATCACAAGAAGATTTTCCCCTGATGCCTCCTGCACCAGCCAGTGGCCCCAAGACCCATCCTCACATCACCTGTTGCTAAGGCTGCCATTCCCTATTTAACAGCCCCACAGTCCCCAGATCCCTTGCCTCACTGCCATGGGGCTGTGCAATGATCTGAGCTGGGGAATTGATCCAGCATGAAATAACCTTGCAAAGAAAAACCCTCCCCAGACCATGCTCGGAGAGCACAGACGTTGGAGAAACAATCCCAGAGCCATTAGGATTGGGGCTGGTTTGGTGACCAGGCACATCCCTGCATCCTCACGTTGCTCCTAGGAGGCTTCAGCACATGGTAAATTGGAGAAGCTCTGAGGAATAGCATTAAACCACACAAGAGCCAATCTCCAGGGCATGGGGTACCTGCGTGCATGCATACTCTTGGAAGACAGACTGCAAAAGGTGTAAAGTATCCTCTGTCTCATGGCCAAGCATTAATTTACCTTCCTGTGAACGGATGGCTGCAGATAGTATATAATTAGTTTCATGTCCAGCATGCACTTATCTTGTCTGTGTGTTCGGCGCATTTGGTGGCGAGTTCATAAATCAAAAGCTGTCAAGAAGTCTTCTGCCCCGAAGCGTTTTCGTGGGCAAGCAATCCCCAAGTGGCCCCATAGCAGTGATTAATAACACCCATCTCTCTGTTTGGGCTGGTTTAGGGCAGCATGAATTACCGTTCTCGCTAGATCGCTGAGAAATTGTAGGCCAGCGCAACTTCTCATCCCCAGAAAGCACAAGGCAGCTTGGTACAAACCCTGAGAAAC
This sequence comes from Pelecanus crispus, assembly GCF_030463565.1. Taxonomy (NCBI): domain Eukaryota; kingdom Metazoa; phylum Chordata; class Aves; order Pelecaniformes; family Pelecanidae; genus Pelecanus; species Pelecanus crispus. The sequence continues at coordinate 4,267,970 of NC_134643.1, forward strand.
ACCGGGATCAAAAATAAATGAAGAAATGAATAAATAAAAAGGGCTGCTGGAAGCCTGGCAAAGACCCCACAAGACAAAAATCACAAAGACAATCAGTAAATTGCCACTCCGGACAAAGATGCGGAGGCAGTCTCTAATCACCATCCTGATGTAGGGCTGCCTTAGTCATGCTTTATTGATTCTCTTTTCTGGGGACGTGAATCATCAGCTCCTCGTGGGGAAGAGCTCTCCAGCTCCCCAGCTCGGAGAGACACAAATTACCGGCATGCACGTAAGCAGGCACAGGAGAGCTGAGACGCCAAAGGAGATGCTCTTCATCACATGCCCAGCAATTTGGAAAGGTGATTAGCGCTGCTAAATGATGAGACCAGAAAAAAATAATCGTTGGCAAAATGAGCCAGCTGAAAGGCAGTGGGAACATGGAGAAGGCTGCTGGTCTTCTCCAGGAATCATAGAATCACAGAATGGTTTGGGTTGGAAGGGACCTTAGAGATCATCCAGTTCCAACCCCCCTGCCATGGGCAGGGACACCTTCCACCAGACCAGGTTGCTCAAAGCCCCGTCCAACCTGGCCTTGAACGCTTCCAGGGATGGGGCATCCACAGCTCCTCTGGGCAACCTGTTCTGGTGCCTCACCACCCTCATAGTGAAGTATTTCTTCCTTATATCTAATATGTCTACCCCCTTTCAGTTTAAAGCCATTACCCCTTGTCCTATCACTACATGCCCTTGCAAAAAGTCCCCCTCCATCTTGCTTGTAGGCCTCCTGCAGGTACTGGAAGGCCGCAATAAGGTCTCCTGCAGCCTTCTCTTCTCCAGGCAGAACAACCCCAACTCTCTCAGCCTGGCCTCATAGCAGAGGTGTTCCAGCCCCCGGATCATCTTTATGGCTTCCTCTGGCCCCGCTCCAGCAGGTCCATGTCCTTCTTGTGCTGAGGGCCCCAGAGCTGGACGCAGAGCTCCAGGTGAGGTCTCACCAGAGCAGAGCAGAGGGGCAGAATTATCTCCCTCGTCCTGCTGGCCACGCTTCTTCTGATGCAGCCCAGGATAAAGTCATCTCCTGTTCACCTTCAAGGGAGCAGCAGGGAAGGGGTTTCTCTCTCTGACAGAGCACCCTCCACTCTTATTTGATCAGGTGAGAGGCTCCTCGAGTCTTCACCCACGCTGAAGCAGCTGGGAGCATGTCAGGAGCAGCGGCTTGAGGTCACCTACATCACTCCGACTTTCTTTAAAACCCTTTAAACCATCCATGCCCTTTCACACCTGACCTATACCCTCTCCTCCTCTTCCCCTGAGATTGTCCGTTCAGCCACAGGAGCTGAAATTTCCTCTCCTCGCCACGTGGCCATCCCTGCTCTCACTGGGAGGTCTGTGCATGGAGCGAGGGGGGAAAAAGCAGAGAAAGCAACTAATGAAGGACTTGGACCTTCTGGAGAGGACCGCAAGGAGACTGGTCCTCGAGGCAGCTCATCAGGCTCCGCCAGCAGCCAGCTATGAGCACAGCTGGCTTCAAGAGCGACTGCAGAGCGTCCTTGTCACTTTGCAAACACAAACTGCAGCAACAACAGAGGCAGCGGGTGGAAGAACGGGGGCCAAGTGCCAGCCAAAAACTTGGGGGGCTTCCTAAATTGTCAGGGCTGCCTCCTAGCGATTAACCCCTGGGGCACCAGAAGGCATGCATGGGCTGAAAGCCATCCCCGCTCCTCTCTGATTTTATTAGCGTGCCTTAGCCGGCGAGACAGATGCTGCTGCAAGAGCAATGCAGGCGGTTCCTCTGCAATCCAGAGCAGAGCGAAGGCGAGCAGGCGCTTCCGCTGCCAGGGAACGAGCTTGAAAGGGATCCAGCGGATAAAGAGATATTCAAAGTTCAGCTAATGAGCGAGATGACTCACTGGCTCAACGAGACAAAGGTTAGGCTGGAAAATAAAAATCCTTGCTGCAAAGAGCAGGGTTGGTGGGGATGCAAAAGGCAAGAGGATGCGGCGTAGCTGAAGGCAGCCAGTGCTGCTAGGGGCAGAGGGGCAAAGCAATGGCTGTGGCTTGGATGTGACCCCAGGTTTGCCCTGGATTTGTCCCAGGCTGGGTACATGGGGATTGCGATGGCAGCCGCAGACATTCAGGCTCATGGCAGCTGTACCTGCCTGCCTCCTCCAGCAGCCAGCCAGCCCCTCTGCAGCCCTAACAGCCCCCATCCCGGATAAAGCAGATTTATCTGGTGGCCCACGTAGATGCTGCTTGCAAACGAAGCAAAATGGCCCTTCCTTCACCTCCTTCGTCAACCGGCACTGCTGGGAAGGGACAGAGGATGGTCAGACCTCAGAAAACATACTAATTAGTCTCTAGGAAACATCAGGCTACTTCCAACGCTCTCATTACCACTGTGCCTGAGAAAGAGAAATAGTGTGGTAAATGTGGGTCTTGCTCCAAAGCATCCTGAAAATGAGGGCTGGAAAACCATCACCTTCCTGCTCATCAGGAATGCTGGCTGGGGCACCCAAAACTTCCGTTAGAGTATCCCTGTGTCAAGGGTGAGCAAAACAGAGGATAAGATCTCTCCTCCTCGTCTTTATAGTCCAGAAGCAGAAGGAACTGCAGCCTGGGAGCTTATAGACAGCCCAGCATGGGCACACGTGGCACGGAGCAGGTGCAATGTTGTTAGTTAGGGGTTTTACTAGTGATCTTGGGACTTCATTTTTGGATGTGCTTTTCTTTCCTTCACTACTGGGTTCAGCCCGGGCCAGCTGAGATGCCACCTGAACTGCTAAACTAGAAAAAAAAACATTCCCCTCCTCCCCGAGAAGCCGAGAAAAAGAGAGATGGGGAGGGATGGAGCAGCTTTCAGAGAAAGCAGGGCAGGAGGTCAAAAAGGAAAATGGGGCATGGGTGGGGAAAGGAGGGATCAGCAGGGCATCGCTGCACGCAGGTCTAAAAGAGCTCAGAAATACAGATGCGGGAGCCAGCTGGGCATTGCTGCCTGGCTGACCGAGGTGGACACGACCATCCCTCAGCAGCCCCACAGCAGCGTCGGGGATGCTACAGCAGAGCAGACGATGTCTCATCACCCACGCTCAGGTCAGGGTTTTAGCAGCTTTGCTCCATATGGGGTGGAGATGCTCTGCAGCACCGGATGCTTATGGGTGATGGTGGGAGCATGCAAAGGAGGGGCATGGAGACAGGGAAGAAGTGAGGTAAAGGTGGAGACGTGGGGCCGGAGGACAGAAACCTCCTGTCCTGTTTTTCTCAGACACATTTTTTCCCTGCCTTCATAGTCTTCTCTGTGCAGCTTTAGAAGCAGCAAGGTCTGTCGGTACTGGGAGACCTGCCGGGGAGCCGGAGCTTCACATCTGAGCAAGGTGCAGGCAAGGAGGCAGCTCGGCTCGAGGGAGCAGCGGGCAGGATGCTCACCCTCTCCCACAGCCCCTTTCTTTCTCTCCAGCTGCCTTTAATTTCCATGGCTGAGGGTTGGCTCCCCAGGCACAGGCAGGGGTAAAGGGAAGAAAACCAAAAGGCAGCCTGGTTGGCTAGAGATGCTGATAGAGGACAGCGAGACTATTTGTTTGCTCATTTCCTATATCCACCCTTGCATCTCCATGTTGGGAAGTGGGCTTGGTTATGGTCCCCAAAATCCTCATGCTACCCTCTAATAAATTTTTTTTTTGGAAGCTGCACTGGAAAATGAACAGCAAAGGAGGGAAGAGAGAGGCGCAGCAGAACCCAACCTGCTCCAGCTCCTCTCCTCCCAGGGGAGGCACAGCACAGCCCAGGCTTTCCTGAGCTGGCTGGACCGAACCCTTGCAGTACAGAAGCTCGGGCACAGCATCCGAGAAATGGTGTTTCCAGAGTGGGCAGGATGCACTGGGTCCTGCACCTGGATCCTGTGTACCTGCTCAGTATTTGGGCACTAATGTCACCCTCTCCAAGGGGAGGAGGCACCAAGACAGTTCCTAAAAGCATGAGGTTGCTTGTAGTTTACTGCAATGTGGGACAGGGATTATTTTGAGGGAAGCAAGACATCATGCAAATATTAAATTGACTGCTCTTGCAGACTTTTATGCTCTTCAACATGCTTTGCAAGCCTTAATTAATGAAATACTAGTTTTGCACATTCACACTGTCTCTGCTGTTACAGGTGGCTCTGCCAGCCTACTGGCCGTCTGTCCACCGAGACCTGTAGGACAGGCTATAAACAGCGGGACGTGCATACAGATCCTTCATTCTGGGCAGTGGTCAGCTAAGACTGGACTTGGGGACAGGATGTGACCCAGGAGGGTCTTGAGTGCTTGTGACAAGGGACATTGCCTTGTCCTGGTTTTGTGCAGCACCACGGGGGTCTTGTTCCTTTGTGTTGCTGCCTCTTTACAAATCATAAACCAGAATAAAATGGCATGCAGGATAGCAAGGGAGGCTTTGGACAACAGAGCAGATTGCCAAGCCTGTCGTCTTCTTCTTTGAGTTGGGCTGCTGCACTGCTAATTGCCAATGCTCAGAGCTGGAGCATTAGCGAGACTCCAGCATCCCTCCTGCCCTTTGTGTTCAGCGCTCAGGACAAATCAATACGAGAGCGCGTGCTCTTCAACAGCAACTGGCTGCAAAAATTACCCAGCGAAGAAACACAGCCTGGGTTCAATGAAGCAACCTTAAATAGCAGCAGTCACCGTCTGATTGACCAACGGACTGAATATCGCTTCAGATGGAGGAGCAGAGCAGCCAGCCACGCTGGTCCACGAAATATCATTCTACTTGGCTTGTGTGGCCACAGACAAGGGCCAAAATCAGCTTGGGTTTGCAAAAAGGCAGCTTTCAGTGAAGGCAGGAGAAGATGCATGGTTGAATTGAATTTAGAGCTTGGCTGAAGAAGGTAATTTCAGAGGTAAATGTGTAACCGGGGAATGAACGTCTGAGCTGGGCTTCCCAAAATGCAGCGCCTGCATTGGCAGTGTTAGAAAAGCCAACGCAAAGAGGTCTATGGCCTCACCCAGCCCCAGATGCTGTCATTGCCAGGAGTTGGACCTGCTGTTGTCACCAGAGCTGATGGAAATGCCTCGCAAGATGTGAGGGAACGGGTGGGTTGAATAACGGTAAATGGATCAAGTCATCAGTGAGTTCAAATAAAACGGTGACAAGTCAAATTGTTCTTTAAAATTTTTTCCATTTTAGCAGTCAAAGACTGCCATGGATTTCTCTCAAAAGCCCTACTGAAGGAGAGTGACTTAAAATAATGCTTTCTGGTAATAAAAGCATCGGCATTTCTAAGGCTGCACACAGAAGTCCAGCCTGCCATGAAAAGATTTTGATTAGAATAAAACAACCCCATGACTGATTGATGTTTAGAAACTACAAACATGGCTACAAGGGAGCAGCAGAAACAGAATTAGGCTTCTCACGCCAAAAATCCTCGGAGCACATTCACCCCTTCAACATCGCCAAGCGGCACACAGGGGAATCCAGCCTACAGCACCGAGCAAGCCATCTTACACCAGGTTCACATCCTGCCCCCATCTCTGGCCCTGTGCCCCCCGCGACTGCAATCAAAGCCCATCTAACAGCTGTGGACTGCAGTGATTTGGCTATTTTGGTAACAGTCCTACCCAGGGCTTAAACAAAGTAGTAACTGGCAGAAATACTCATGCAGATGGGGATTGGAGAAAGGTTCCCTTGCAACAAAAAGTTTTGCCTGTGCGTATATTCTTGTGTGTCTTGAGCTAATGCTTTCCCAGGGTGGTGCTGAGGAGCTTATTAATTTTACAAGAGTGAAAAGCTACCAAAATATGCTATTTGCTTTTATCTATTGGCCTGAGATGCACGTCATTAAAGTGAAAGTAAAGGATCTTCTGCATAAAAGCAATGCAGCGAAGTCCTCAGCAGCTCATGGTGCTTGAACAGCATCATCTCAGCTGACAAAGCCAGAAGGCCCCAGGGACACCATGAACACAACACACCTTATGAAAGCTTTGAATAAAATGCCACTTGTAAAGATGTGAAATACAAATGGCTTTGTGTCTGTACAGTTGGTGTAAAAATGAGATGAGAAGGCAAATGAGAATAAACAGGTTGAATTTAAGAGATTTACGCACAAGGGACCCGGCCGCTGAGGTGAGGGCTCGATTTTCAGAAGTCAGCACCATGTTTTCGCCATGGGCTTCCAGGCAATGAGCGTTTCAACAAACATGCATGCGTTTATCACTCTTTTTCCACCTTCAAGCCTAACCCGGAGGAGAATGGCCTTGTCCAATGATGGATCAAAACCCTACACGTGTGCCCTGGCCGAGTAGAGAGGTGTGAGGAAGGAGAGAACCTCATGTGGGGAGTCTGCTCTGCATCAGGTCAGGCACCCGGGAGCATTTAATTTACCCAGGCAATGCTCCCAGGCCAAACAGAGGTATTAGCACAGTCATCCCTTTAACATGACATTATCTCATTGCTGCTGTTAACTCCCCTGTTATTAGCTTGGAAACAAGCTTTACAATGGATTGTCAAGGGGATAAATGGGAATAAAGGGGTGAAATGAAGAGAGCAAGTGTTTAGGTGAAATGCTGAATTTTCTCCCGGTCGATGTACTGGAAGTTGCTCGCAGCACATACACTTTGACAAGACTGAAGACCAGTAAGTAAATGTACAGAACAACCCTACACTGGCAGGGAGGAGGGCTGGGTGACCTGTTATATCATTCCTATGCCTACATTCAGGGCAAAGATTTTCCTTTAATTGGTTTTAAACCATCTGTATAAGTCACTTTTATGGATCCCAGTACTCTAGGACCCGAGCAACATCCGAGTATTTAAGGTACTTATCCTCATGCTGCTCTGCAGGGGTAGGAAAATACCAAGACCTGTTTTGCACATGGGAAACTGAGGCAAAGAGAGACTAAGGGCCTTAGCCACCGCTTGCAAGGTAGGACTGCTTCACCAGTGGGTGGGATACAGTGTCCCCTCCAGAGAAACGGCCAAAAAAGTTTCATGCCCCTGGGAGATGGGGCAAGTGGGCAGAGAACAGCACCGACTGTGGCCAACCTGAGGGAGGTGCCGGACCGCTGTGTAGCAAGGAAGAGGGGCCATAGAGGAGGGCATTACAACCCCAGCCATCCTTGGAATAGAAAACAAGGTACTGTGGTGCATTATAAAGGCAAAACATGAGGGCACCTAACTCTGCAGGAGGGTTGAGGCTGTGAACATGGATTGAGTGAAACCCACAGAGCTCCTCCTTCAAGCTAGCTGCTTGGACCCTTCTGAGATACTTTGCTCTTCCCTGTTATCACAGCGGGCTCCAAAGCATATTTGTCAGGTTTGGAGGACCTACTGTGGGCCCAAGAGCCATGATGGAGCTCGACTTTGCAGCGCTGTTTCCCAGAGAGCACCGAGGCAGCCTGTAGCAGCACAGGGAGCTGAACCTGCATGTTCATAGAATAGAATCACAGAATCATAGATTCGTTTAGGTTGGAAAAGACCTTTAAGATCATCCAGTCCAACCATTAACCTACACTACCAAGTCTACTCTAAGCCAATCAAGGGTAGACTAGACTAAACCATGTCCCAAAGTGCCACATCTACCCATTTTTTGAACACTTCCAGGGATGGTGACTCCACCGCCTCTCTGGGCAGCCTGTTCCAATTCTTGACCACCCTTTCCGTGAAGAAATTTTTCCTAATTTCCAACCTAAACCTCCCCTGGCGCAGCTTGAGCCCATTTCCTCTCATCCTATCGCTAACTACATGGGAGAAGAGACCAACACCCACCTCACTACACCCTCCTTTCAGGTAGTTGTAGAGAGCGATAAGGTCTCCCTTCAACCTCCTCTTCTCCAGGCTGAACACCCCCAGTTCCCTCAGCCGCTCCTCATAAGGCCTGTGCTCCAGACCCTTCACCAGCTTTGTTGCCCTTCTCTGAACACGCTCCAGCACCCCAATGTCTTTCTTGTATTGAGGGGCCCAAAACTGGACACAGTATTCCAGGTGCGGCCTCACCAGTGCCGAGTACAGGGGCACAATCACCTCCCTGCTCCTGCTGGCCACACTATTCCTGATACAAGCCAGGATGCTGTTGGCCTTCTTGGCCACCTGGGCACACTGCTGGCATGTTCTCAAAGTATGGATACATGTCAACCACCAGGCCAGCCGCCTCCCTCTGACCATGACTTAGCCCTGAAACAACCTTCTGCTGGGGCTACGGGCATGTTGTTTAAATGGTCTCCATCTCAGGTTCTTTATCTGTTGATTAAGTGTGCTATGTACACCCTCATCGCTGAGATGTGGCTGTGGTGACCAGATCCATGTGGCCATGGTGCAGCCTCCATGCATGGCCTTGTCTCAGATCCCTGACTGGCGGAGGTGATGCCTGGGTGACCTCCCTTTTTTGGAATCCAGCACATGCAAGGGTGAGCACAGTTTCTTGACTAGGCTGGGTCTGGCCCAGCCAGATGTCAGTGGTGAATTTTAAGGTGTTGTCTACTCTGTGGATTCACCCAAACATGCCACATGTGCAACAGTGTGGATCATTGCTCCAACGCCTTCATAACACTGCCTTCTTCCAAATCCTGAAATGTGCTTGACTTCATAGCATTAACCAATCATATTCTAGCACAGCAGAAAAATAGTGTTGGCAATTTATGTGAAATACCTTGAGCACCTGTGAGTCACTTCAGTAGCATCTCTCTTGGAGATACATAGTAGCACAGTTGGATGCAGGTCTATTACTGCTGGATTTCATATCAAGTTAGAGCTTGTATTATCCCCATACCCTCCTCAGGGAGCCCATCAAGGACACTGCTCTACGGTGCATCCAGCAAACACCTGCCTGGAGAGCTCTGCTCCAAGCTGAGATAAATACATTCTTCACCTCCTTCAACAGAACAGCTATTCACTTGGATGTTCTGCATGACTTGTTCTGCTGCCAGATTTTGAGCTTTGGTCTTCATCCAGGAGAAACAGAGATCAAGTTTGGCGGCTTTTGCCTCAAAGCATCCAAGCGCAGATTCCAGGTGTTGTGCTGACTAACCTATGGGAGCCACATCATCCACAGAGCCAAGGTCAGTGAAGGTTGCTCTGCCACCGACAGTGACTCCTGAGCGATGCGTCAGCTCTTCTCGAGCCAATGGCACAGCACAGTGGCACGGGGAATGCCAGTTTTCCAGGCGCCTGCTGTATTGCGGAGCCACTGCCCCTTGCCCCCAGTGGCCTCTTCCCTTGTAGTCGCGTGAAGGCAACTTCTCGGTGAGATCCTAAGGCGATGGAGTCACACCAAGGGGGAGGACTTTACTCCTGCCCTGTCTTTGCAACTAGTCCGGGACAAGGTTCAGTGTCCAGACGTGACTGACTGGCAACGAAACAGGATTGTTCTGGGCAGTCTTTGCAAGTCAGCAGTAGCTGAGTTTTGGCAAAGACAACGGGGGCGAAGCCTGGCGCAGGAGCAGTCAGTGACGTGGTTGGTCAGCATCTGCTGCAGCCTGATGGTTGACCTTTTCCTTTGAGCGATGAGGGAGCAATGTCCTTCCTCCATCCCAGGAGGACTACAGCAGACCCCAGGCAAAGGGGCAGCACTCATCTCCCCTAACTTTGGGTGTCAACAGCAGGCATCTACTGCACTCAGTTCCCTTTAGTCACCCGCTAATGGAGAGATGCAGGAGCATCTAGAGATTGGTCTGTCATTTTTTATGCCAACCTTAAAATGAAGCAAATCAAGCCCTGCTACTGAGATTGGCATTTATAATGCTACAATCTTTGTTTCTTGTGAGTTATAAAGGTGCTTCAGTGAGACATTCCACAGCCCACCCACGAAACCTGACCTTTGGCATAAATGGTCCTACTTGTCCTACAAACATATCCAGGTCTTTTAACGTGTCAGAGCCTGGCATCCATTTAAGGGGTACCGTGTGCCTGTCAAGTTCAAGGGATAGTACCAAGTTAATCCCTACAACAGCTTTTCATTGCTGGGGGAAGCACCTCCACACATATATTATGACAATGGCCAGTTCAAAATCTGTTGGTATGGTACCATAAATCAGAAAGTCCATGAGCCAGTCCTACCCTGGCTCACCAGAGAGCTCTGCGTAAAGCAAGACCTCATTTATGTTTTGCCCCAAATACTTCTTATGGATCTTGAAAATCCTTCAGGGCTTTGGTTTTTGCCTCTGGCACAGTGGACATGACGTTAGTCAACCTCCACTGTGCATTGGAGGATCACAAAAGAGATGGTTTCATTGGCAAACATTCTATTGGCATCTCTCAAGGTGGCCAAGGCATCTTCTGTATTGCAGTGATGTGGTTCTGCATTTCCACATCACCTGGGGGAGGAATGAGGTTGTGTTGAACGACAGAGCCCAGCAGGACTCTCATGGGCCACATCAGATGTGCTGGGAAGTGCACGAAGATGACGGTTTGTATTGCCAAGTTTTACAGTCACTGACGACATGGCAGGTTCTAATGGCTTTATTCAGGCAAGCTATAATACATCAGTCGCCCTTTTCATTCAGTTTTCTTTTTCTTAGCTAATGTCTCGATGAAAGCCTCACCCTTTGAACTATGACCCTGCACTGGTGGGATCGTAAGGGGTACGGAAAGACACAAAGCATTTCTGTACTTATAGTAGGTATTTCTAGTTTCAGTATCTCCTCATTGTCCTTCATCTCATCAGGCTGAGGTCATGATTTGTTGGTATTTCTGTAGTTATTTTCATCTCCTGAACTCTTCAGAGACCCTAAAAAAGACTGAATTTCTGGTATCTTTGATGGGTTGTTTGTTTAAAAGAACTTCTCTGGAAGAACAAGGGAAACATCCCTGAGTCTAATCTGGAAATTGGATCTTTTGAAATGCTCCTCTTTCTGTTTGGCAGTAAGCTGAGCTAAGCTGCTCTCTCCTTTGGAGCAGTTAATGCTGTTGAGTGATGGAGATGTATGGTTTTTAACTTCTAGGTAGAACTTCAGGATGGGTTAGTACATCACTTCCCATTAGAAAATCCATCATCTTGCTTTTAATGTTGCGAACTCTGAAAAATTTGTGCAGAAGTTTTCTGTACTGTTTTGTACTACTTCTGCTTAACCTTCAGCCAAAAATCATTCAGTTGTTTATAAGAACAGGGGTAGGGAAACATAAGATGTTTCTCTCTTTTAAGAAAATATCTGTGGATTCGAACTTTGGAGTAGGATTGTCCTTTGGATTCCTGTGAATATCTGCCTGAATGCAATCATTTTCAAAAATGGCCATTGACCAGTGTTCAGGCGAAATGTCTTGGGTGACAGCAGACCCCCAGGAGACTCAAAGCACACCAGGTGCCCGCCCTCCAGCTGGAGACCGAGCAGGACTACCCCTGTGCCGTCAAGGCTGTCAGGTCCATCGGCCAGCTCTGCGGGGTTCGGCAGCAAGCAGCCAAAGAACAACACTGATTAGCTGCTCATTAACTGAGCACAGCACATCCTGAGCACTGAACGACGCAGCAACTCCGTGCAAAAAATAGCATGGGAGTGCGTAATTAAGGGCTATCAGGACTCACCCACACAAGATGGATCATTGCAGGTTGCACAGATATTTTTAAGCCAGGGTGTTCCCACCTTGCGTTTGCTTATCTTTGCTTGGCTAGGGTGCTTCACCGCAAATGTGCCTGGGTGTGAGCTTCCGAGTTTATCTGCTGAGTTTTTCATATTGTTTCTGAAAAAAGGTACTAAAATTAAGGGACTATAGGTGCCTGTTATTAGTAAGTATCAACAGCAGTGATTTCTTCTTCCCCATGCCCCAAAACAACCTTGCATCACCCAGACACACCATACAGAACGTGGTAGAGCAGAGGTTTTGTGCTGTCAACCCAAGAACAACCACATTCCTGGATCCCTGTCTGCAGCAGGACAGAGCGAATGTCCCAGTAGCACGTCCCAAGTGCCTGCCCTCTCCCACCAAATATTTGTCACAGGTCCATCTGTGGTGGCAGGACTAATGTGACCCTGCCCTCACTCCCCAGCCCCCCCTGCGTCACCCCATGCCAAGCCGCTGCTCTAGTTTCAGGGTGGCCACACAGTGCTTACTCAGGGCGGATGAGGTAACATCCCTGTCAGCAGTGACACCATCACCTTCCCTGCAAAGCACCCTTCTTATCACCCTCTCAGTCATGTTTTCCTGGCAGGCAGCCCAGCGAAGGGATATGGTAATCTCCCAAATGGTATCAGACAGGGCAATCAGCTGAGGATGGGATATCTCACTGCAACATTTAGGGTGCTAGCATCCATCCACATGGATAGATAAGGCCAGCAAGACAAGACAGATTTCTGGTCCCCTCTCCCCTCTCCCTCTCACCTCCCCTCACTCCCTGTCTGCCATCCCCATGGCTCTGTCCTTGGCCAGCGGGCGCTGTCCCTGCCTGGTCTTTGGTCCCTGCCTCAGGAAGACCCTTGCGAGGCAGCAAGTCTCTCCTGAGCTCCCTCTGCTCCTGAGGACCTGAAGAAATGCTGAGTCTCTCTGTGGATGGGTTTTGCTCTTGTGGTATTTAAAAGGAATAAAATATTGGCCAGCAATAGGAGAACGCTTTGGGTTTGCCTTGACCAAGCCTGGATTTTATGTGGTCCCCAACTCCCAGACCAACAACAGCATGTGGAGGCTCCTGGCTTATAGACCTTTCAGAGTTAATGGGATCAGCCTGGTGCTCTCTGCTGGTACTTCCAGAGTGATATAGCACACAGGTGGTCTCCATGGGGTCCTTCACCTGGAAAGGGACTGAGATCCTAGGTAGCAAGTGTGGAGACAACATGGGGACACTGGGGGAACGAAAATTCATTCCACAAGCCCTGCCAAGAGACCAGAGGGATCAGCGAGTCTTGCTGGGCTGCTTGACCTTCTTAGCCCCAGGCAGGATACAGAATCATAGAATCATAGAATTGTTTAGGTTGGAAAAGACCTTTAAGATCATCAAGTCCACCATTAATGGATGTTCCCTTGAGATGCAGAAGACACCAGTGCCTCTTTACCAGAGATGACTGCCCCACCATGAAGACCTCCATGGTAGGATCACATTTTGGGTGAAATCAGCTCCCACAAAGCAGCCAGCTGTGGTGAGGCAACACCCACCCACACCGCTGGCAGATCGGCCCTGTCCTCCAACAGCTGGATGGAGAAGAGGACATGGTCTGCAGCCCACCAGGCTTCCCTGGCATGGAGACCTCCCTTGCTCAGGTGGGAAGGATGGCGAGAGCAGACGCTTTGCACATGATCTCCTTTGCTTCCAATACACAGCAGAACAAAATTGCGTTGTCCAAACGCGCAGCCCAGCACAGCTTTTAAAAACCAGGCTTGTTTTTTTCTCTGGGTGCCGTACTCATTTCTCATGGTAGGTTTCGGCGTTGCTGAGTCATGTAATTTTATTATAAATCTTGTGATGTTTCATGCCGTCTTTGACGCAAGGGTGTCTGGAGTCACGTGGCTCTGTGACAAGGAGCTTTTATTAGGGGCAAAAATAGACTGGCATGTTTGTGGTCCTCATGCTACAAGGAAAGCAAGAAAATATGCCCCCTAAAGGTTCAGAAAGCAGACACAGAAAGAAAAAAAAAACAAACCAGAACCCAAATCTGTATGATCATTTCATAAAATCCCATGATTTTTAACCTGCTGTGATTTTTCCTGATACTGGTTCACATCTCCTGCTTTCCCAAGAGCAGCCGCTGCGACGGCTTCCAAGCTGTTCCCTGAAACGTGGAAATCCCCCTTACACAAACAATGGCACTGTTAGTCTTGCTGATTTTCTGGAAGCACAAAAACATGTTTGTTTTCAGCCATGGTCCACTGAGGGAATTTCCTCACTGATTTGGAGTTTGGGATTTTTTTTTTTTTATTCCTCTGAAAGCCATTTTGCCAGTTTCCAAGAACTTTAATAAACTACAATTACCAAGATTAAAAGCGTTATGAGGTTGGCATCCAACATACAAACAGACCCTGAACTGTCATCACTTTGGTGGAAATGGGCAGAAATGACCCCTTTTCCTGCACAAAGTCTGAGGGCGTGAAACCGATGTGTTCCTATTTGGGCTAACAGGTTGCCTTTGGCAGGGGCTTTGTGCCGGTGAAAGTGCGGACAGCTGCCCAGAGTGCTACGCTGTGGCTGACGGGCAGGGGAGACCTGCTTGCACCGTAAAAAGGTGCTGCTGGGAGGTTAGCAGGGTCGTGGGTGTGCTGGTTTGGGCTGGGATAGAGTTAATTTTTTTCACAGTAGCTGGTATGGGGCTATGGTTTGTATTTGTGCTGGAAACGGTGTTGATAACACGGGGATGTTTTAGTCACTGCCAAGCAGCGCTTGCACAGAGCCAAGGCCTTTTCCGCCTCCCCCCCACCCCACAGCGAGCAGGCTGGGGGGCACAAGGAGCTGGGAGGGGACACGGCCGGGACAGCTGACCCCAGCTGACCCCAGGGATGTCCCACGCCGTGTGGCCTCATGCTCAGCACACGGAGCTGGGGGAAGCAGAAGGAATTGGGGACGTTCGGAGTGATGGCGTTTATCTTCCCAAGTCACCGTTACGCGTGACGGAGCCCGGCTTCCCTGCAGATGGCTGAGAACCTGCCTGCCCATGGGAAGGAGTGAATGAATTCCTTGTTTTGCTTTGCTTGCGCACGTGGTTTTCACTTTACATATTAAACTGTCTTTATCTCGACCCAGGAGTTTTCCCACTTTTACTCTTCTGATTCTCTCCCCCATCCCACTGGGGCGAGTGAGCGGCTGCGTGGGGCTCAGTTGCCGGCTGGGGTTAAACCAAGACAATGAGAAGGAGGTTCAAGGGCATTTCCCAATAGATAAATACACTGTGAGCCCTCACGCACCGGTGGGTAGAGTGGCTGAGCCTCCAAGGGCCCAGAATCTCATTTATCAAGGGGATAAGCACGCTGGAGTCCCTGTCTCCACCCAACATTCCCCAGGTGTTGCTGCTGGCCATCATGCCCCGTGTCCTCTCCCCACCACAACACTGTGCCCGGCTCTCAGCATGAAGGCGATGGAGGGATGGGTGATGAGGACAGGAAAGGGCTCAGGTCACCACCTGGATGGATGATGGAGAAAAACATGCTGTCCTCACGAGGAACGTGGGAGCGTCGCTCCTGGAGCTGGTGCTGGGTTTGAGGGCATGGAGCTTGTGACTCATCTGGAAGACAATCTGTCCTGGCGTGTGGAGGCTGGAGGAAGAGCTGCTCCCCAAGAAGAGCATCTCCAACTGCCTCACTGGCAAACAGTCTTGTGGTTCCTGGAGCTTCCTTGCCGTTCTTGCTGCAGCTGCTTATGTGCCCCTGTCCAGAGAAATATGGGCAACAGCGAATCACGCCCAGACCTAGCGGGGATGGCGGTGTGCCACCAGCGGATGACAAATACTGACCCATCTTATTGAGACTTTTTGGAGCCAGACGAGCTGTAGCACTTGGAGCTCCCAGTGCCGCCCTTCCTTCCTTTTGTGTTTTACTGACGACTGCAGCCACCCTCTCCCTGTGCTCCGAGTCTCGATGGCTCGTCGAACCCTTTGATCCCTGCCACGTAACCGAACAGTGTCAGCGTGCAGAGCATGCCGCCCAAGCCACATAGACACAGAGCAGCCGGCAAGACTTATCTGGCACTGGGTGCCTCAGCAGAGGGATCTTTGCAGCATGGAAGATCTGAAGTGAGGTCTGATCGTCCTAGGAGCTGCAGAGGTGGGGAGTACCGCGAAGGCTCCACGCACATCCCTCCCGTGGGAGGAAGAAGCTCCTCTGCCAGTTTTACGTGCAGATCTTCCCAGCAGGGGAGATGGCAGCTATTCAAGAAGGTCTTTGAAACCATACTGTGCTGCAAGTAACTCAGAGACATCCTGGATGACCCCAGGATGAATACGTAAGGAGGTTTTTTGCTAGAATAGGTCAAAGGATACATGGAGTTTCCTAGAATCATCAGCAAGGGACACATTCATATTCATTTCTGTGACCTTGTAGCTTTGATTCCTGAGCTGCCAGGCACATTACCAGCTCAGCACGGTGAGCCTTTCCACCCCAGACGCTCAGTGGGGACGCAGGAGATGCCAAAAATCCGCCAACATTCATTCTTGTTCAGCCACCCGCAACCATGCAGCTTTACAACATCACCCACATCCACCCTAAAAAGTGTCCCAAGGGCAGTGCTCCCCTCTGGCTCCTGAGCTCCAGTCACACCAGCAGCTTGATGGTGGGATTGCAGCCAGCGTAGGAGGACGAGGAGCCCTCACCCCCTTCCTGGCTGTCTGGGCTTCCCTGAGATGTCTAGCACCCAAATACATCCTGATGGGCTCAGGAGAGCATCGCAGATGGACACGCTGCTTTTCCCACGGCAGGTTTCCTGCAACACTCCACCAGCATGATAACTGCTTTGCCTGCGAGGGAGGCAGGACTTAATTAGAGGAATCTGGAGAAAGGCAGATTTTGTCATGTAAATGATTCCTGTCATAGGACACGATCTAAATTTGGATTCTGAGGCTGGGGCTGAGCAGAACAATCTCTGCCATAGGATGGCAGCTGTCAAAGGTAGGGAGATGCTTTGAATGCCTACAGGAGTGATGGCTGGTGCCTTATTTCACTGTGGGCTACATTTCATCCTCTGAGCACATCGAGTGATTATATATTGCTGGACAGGACTGATCCTGTGCGACAGGCTCTGTTATCCCCACTTCTTTTAGCTAAGGTAGCCAAAACCCCAAGTGCTTGCAAGCAATAAAAGGAGTTGTTTTCAGGGACATGATCTGATCCTGGGATTTCCAAACTCCCAGGCCTGTGCTCAGGCCACGAGCCAATATCACAGCCTGTTTCTGTTTAATATTTTCTTTTTTTGTTGCTCAGTACTGCACAGCATCACAACATGAGGCAATGCTTTCTGCTCAGCTCCACCTGGTAATGGTGTCTCTTGCTGTGTTTTCCTTCTGATGCTGCACTACAAGGTACCTATTCCTTTAAAATAACAACTTCTAAATAAAAAAACCCCAGTAGTTCTGATAGCAACAAATAAGGTCCCTGATAAGGATGCATTTTGTGTGTGGATTCTCTGGTGCCTCGTAGGGTGGAGGCTCAGGCTTACCTTGCTTGCAGGTGAAGGTCTTACAAGACTTCATTTCTCTCTGGATTCTCAGGGGAGTTGCGGTCAGTCTGCAATTTTTCTCTTCATTGCTGCTCCCCTTTGCCTGCTTGCTTTTGTTCATTAAACTTCCAGAAATTTTGCATTTCTGAGTTTTCCATCTCTCTATCAAATTCAGCTTAAGATGCCCAACAGGTTCCCCAGCTGCGAGAGGTGTTCGAGAGGCAGTTACATAAACATGAACCCAAATGCACGGCACTCGAACGCATAAGCCTTGCTTTCTTGCGAAGCCAAGCTAACAGAGATCACTGAAAATTCACTTTGGAAAATGGCTGGAACAAATCCTGTCGATTGTATAATGTGGGTAATCTTCCAGCGGCTGGGAGAAGTGCTAAGATAACCAGAGCGGAGCGATAAAGTGCATCATTCATAAGCACCGTCTTCGTTAACAAATGTGGGTCCTTATTATGCTCATGAAATATGCATGGAGAAATCACAATTTCTGACGGTGTTCAGCATTCACAATCGCTCGGTTCAACTGTTTAACTCTGCACAGACCAGGCACCGGCACCGCTCTGGAGCTGATCCCATTTGGATGGGTTCATTTTGGCTGGCCAGAAAGTATGGCTGCTCCTTGACTGATTATTTAAAGAGCTTCAGCCTCGATGTAAATCCCTCAGCTATGAATATTCCGGTTGTAAATTTGACATACAGTTTCTATATGCCAGTAAAACTTGACCTAGACCAGTAAAACTCTTAATGAGCTAAAAAAACCCCACCCACCAACACAAATCTAGCAAATCCCTTGGAACATGGAAGGAAATATGGGCAAAATACTGTTGGCAGCATTTGCTGAAGGTCCTTCATCAGCTTTTACTTTTGTGACCCATAGAGCACTTCCATGGCATATTAAATCAGACTGTCCTAATAAATCATTTTCAGCAATAAAACCACTGAGGAAGAGGTCCAAAAGTCAGGCTGCCTGCTATGCCATCACGTATAGTGGCAATCCACCCTCCTCCTGCCCTCTCCATCTGCAGTGGGCGAGAAGTAGCAATTAGCCAGCCTGGGGGAGTGCTCTTGCTTGGGCTGAACGACACCCCGAGCCCAAAAAGTTCAGGTGTGAGCCCCGTTCCGTAGGAAACATTGCTTGGGTTCAGCTGGCCAGCGGTGAATTGAACTCTAAGGTCAAGCTGAGTTTGCAAAGCAGAGAAACCCAGCGAGCAGCAGCGTGAAATCACACCCCGAGTGCCCCGATCCTGGAGCAGTGGTCGAGCCACATGCCAGGCTCCAGGACACCAGGCCTGGGCTGTGTCCCATCTCCCGCTCAAAGACATGGTCCTGATTTTGGAGACCTGATCCTGAGCTTGGCTCGCCTCCAGGATGGAGGAAATGACTCGAGAAACTCTTCGGCATCAGCAGTGAAGAGGAAATAATAAAGAAATCCTTGAAAATAAAAAAGACACTATCATTAGCAAAGGACAGTGAAAGCCCAGCAGAGTTTTTTATGGGTTTTTCTGTAAGGTCCCTATCTCGGTTGAACAATCAAACCCAGAGGGAAGCAGCACATTGTTCATATTCTTCCTGTACCTGGGGACTGTACGTATGGACCAGGACTTGGCTGTGCAAGGAGCTGTACAAATCCAGAGAAAAAAGACTGGTCTTACCCCAACGGCAGCTTTTACCTTCTGTGTTTAACACAGGAGACAGCAGATGGACTCCGATTTAAGGACAGATAAATGAATACGAGATTTCAGTGACAAAGCCATCTGTCTAGCCAAAGTCACCCACTTCTGTAGTCTGTGAGGCTTGGATCCACCCACTTGTGTTTTAGAGCCAGACTCTAAGCTCAGTAATTTTACTTATGGTTGAGTGTGATATCTGCTTTACGGGGAGATGAATTGTGCCCTAGGGGTACGCACTTCTCTGCATTAACTGCAAATGCAGAGCAAAATTTAGTTCTGATGTTGTCATCTATAGTCAACATGTCCCAGGCAGATGCTCGACAATTTAGCTTTTTCCCCGTTAGAGATAACTTGGGTTGGTGTCTTGGTTCATTTGTATTTAGGGCTTGAGTGATGGATAAGCAAAGCGGATCTTCAGGATACCCTCATGAGTTAACATGATGGCAAAAGGACTGGTGCTTCTCAGGACCTTCTGAGGTCTTACCTCTTCTTACCCACTGCCACCTGACCGGTGTCTTCTCCTAGCTTAAAAAGCCCTGTAGGAGCACAGTTCAATGAGGCCTTTGATATTTCGGTACAACGTGCTGTTCCAGCTGGAAGAGAGGTGAAGTTCCTTGCTGTGCCATGAGTTTGCTTTTTGGTTTTGTGTGTTTGGACATGAAGAACAGACTGGTCCCCCACTCGTTCATCCCAGTTCAGTGTCTTCTTTGAGCTCCTGCACACTGGGAACTGGCTGGAACCTCTTGAATGCACTTGGGGGCACGTGGCCAAAGGGAGAAAACACCTTTTGGGGCTTTAGAAACAAGCCAGCCAAGAAGCTCCTGTTGCCTTTGGGTCAGGCTGGCTTTGTGGAGGCGCTTGCATCTGTGCATTGACCCCACAAGCAAACTCTGGACCAAAGACAGAGCCCCTGGTGCGGGTCAGGCTGTCTCCCTTCCTCCCCATCCCCGCCACTCGCAAGGAGCTGGCTGAAAAAATGAAGTTGCAATGGCTCTGTTTCCATGAGTCCCTAATTTCTGCTTATGTAAATAAACGGTCCAGTGGGCGATAAAACCAACCACTTCTGCCGGTTTGTCCCGCTGGATGGAGGGGGCTTTGCATGCCCAGGCATCTTAGGTTTTGGTAGGGTTTTGTTTTCACGTTGTTATTCTGAAACATCAAGGCCATGTTGCATTTTGATGCTAGACGACGGCAGAAGCAGCCCCACCATCTGTAGGTGACAGGACGAGGCTCGTGCAGGGAGCTGGGTCCAATTCTGGCAGAGCCTCAGAGGCTGCAGCCTGGGACAGGTTTGCAGAAGCCAACCGGGAGCCTGCGCAGCATCTCAGTGTTACATTCAGGAAAGGCGGTAGCTCTGCTTCCAATGTGTTTCCTTTGCTGTCCTCCCACCCTCGTTCCTACGAGCTCCTCATCATAATTTTTACAGCACAGCTGACAATTCCCTCCTATATTTTCTGTCCCTGAGAACTCTCTGTTCAAAGCGCCAGCAAGAACTGCCAGGTATTTAGACCGAAGGCTCACACAGCTACCTCTTAAGAGCTTTTTCTCCACTGTTTACCTGCTTTTTTGTGTGGTCTGCAAAGTATTTGCATGGGCAAAGGCATATTCGCCCTCTGGACTCCTGGGCTTTTTATGGAAAGAGCATCAAAAGCTCCAACCTTTCAAAGCTGTGCTGCAGAGCTTCTTGCGGAGTCATCGCTGTCCTCTGCCACATCGCTGGCAGCTATCATCTCGTTAAAATACAGGTTCCCATTATCTCTGACTAGGCCAGGAGTGTTACAGGTGCCTTGCTAGTCCCGCACGTGTTTCTCCTGCAAATGCATTACTTTCCTTTGGTCTGGCTGATTTTCCAACCCTTCCCACAGTCATTCATTGATTCTTTTAAGCAAATTGCAAAGCAAACAAACAAACAGAAACAAACCAAACCACAACCCCCAAACACAAGGCAAAACACAAAATAAAAACCCCAAGCTTCATCAACCTGAATAGTTTAAAGCCAGAGAATATATTAAAAATTTCCATCATGGAAATTTCCTAGCTCAGCATGGAGATTTCCCAGTATATTAGACTCTTCTGTTTTTCAAGGCTGCAAGCAAAGAATGGAAATTTCCAATTACTGCATCAAAGGCTGCTGCTCTCCTGACAGTCTGCTTAGCAGGGGTCATCTGCTCCTGTAGGACATTAAATAATTTAAGGGAGGGACAGGGAGGATTTGCTCAGCTGCACCGTTTCCTGCACGAGGCAGGAGCATTTCCTCTGAAGCTCGGTGGAAGGGAAGGAGCCCGGTGGCCCGAGCAGGATCACGGGGGTCAGGACAGGGGGGATGCATCTCCCCCATCCCAGTAGGCTTGGTGTGCAGAGGTGGGACCCAGAGGAGCCCGGGCAGCTTTGCCTTCACTGGAGCTGTCCAGCCCTCAACCCATTGCACGGTTGACTTCCCACCACGGAGATGCACATGCAGAAAGCTCCCCTCTACCGACGGATCATCATTTTTTTATTCCTCCCAGTGCACTAGACTGAGAGGAGAGGGGAGGAGGGAATATGCCAAAGTAGGGAGGAATCATACTGCTCCTCCCACTTGGTAGCTGCTCCCCACCAGTACCCTTGAACTGCAGAAAAAGCTCTGCTGGCCACTTCTAGCCAGGTTGTGCATGGAGGGAGTCAGAAAGGCAGGAGAAGCAGTCCTTGCTTTCATCTCCTGACTCCACCATGGATTTGCAGCATGGGGTGAGCAAAGCAGACCGAGCCTCTGCATGGTGGTTGGCAAAGGTGGGTGATAGCTCCTACCAGGCAGCGCGTTGTGGGGCTTAATCAATTTGTGCTGGTAGACGGCGTTGGAGTTCCCAGCTGAAAGGTATTGTATAAAAGTGCAAAGTAATGCCATTACACGGTGATTTTCTTTAACAAGTCTCAATGCTGCAACATGAGAAATGTTCAGGATGATGCCATTAACGGTAGCCAGCTCATCTCCTTTGGCAAAAGCAGCGGGGAAGGAGGAAAGGGAGAGAGGGAGGAGGAATGAATACATATGAGTCCTAGGAGAATTCCAATTTGGACTCGATGCCTGATTTTTTACAGGCCATGTCTTACCTGTATTTGTAAATCTGGCTCTGGGGCATTTATGGGAGCTCTCGTACTAATACTTCTTCTGAACGCTGGTAGTTACAGCAGTTTTTTTGTGGGTCCCAGCTCATTACAGAGGTAATCATGTGAGCCAGTTTATTTAAAGGGGGAACTAGATCTGAATGCTTGCCAAGCTGAAAACATCTCTTATGAGCATGACTGTAGTAGTAACTGTCTGTACTTTTGCAACTTCTTGCATCCAAGAAATACAGAACTTTTTGCAAAGCAGAGTTGACTTTGTTTCCCTAACAGCAACAGGGAAGCAGAGAGAGAAAAAGTGGTTTGTCTCAAGGTTTCTTTGTGAGTTATTGGTAAAACATGATTAGAGGTTTGGTCTTGAGGTGTGTTGGCCCATATACACTCTATATCCTCTCAGTTTTTAAAACAAGTCAGGCTGATTGTAATGAAGCTCAAGAGCAAGTATTTGTAGCATCTGAGAATCAACATGGGTCACGGAGATACAGAACAGAGTAAAATGAGCTTTTCTGTGAGTCCATCTTCATAGTACATTTCAGAAAATACAGCTGTTGTTAAGGGGAACATCAGTGTGAGTCAGGTATGTGACACGTTTCAGGCAGCCAGCAGAAAAAAACATCCGCAAGCCTTCTAAACATTAAAGGAGATCATTTCCGACACAAATGGTCTTGAACCAAATATGAGCCAACTGGTTCAAACCTCATTATGACAGATAAAATTATATTTATCACTGGACTGGAAGCTGGTGGCTGTTCACAGACTTGTGAACATCACCTGCAACAGAATTTAGTACAAGCTAAGCGAGAACAGACTCAAAGAGAGATGCAGCAGCTGGCAGCACAGTAGGTTTCCCAAAGCTGTGGAGAGAAATGGGATAAACCATTGAGATGAACCCCTCTGGATGGAAATGGGAAGGTTGCCAAGAAGAGTTTTTTGGGGGTGTCCAAAAAACTACAGTGTTCAGCATGATGCTCATCTTGGGTGAACAGCAAGACGAAAGCAGCAAGAAGAAATAAAAAGCAGTATATAACGAACAACAAGCAGGGGAAAGAGGGGATACAGATACCAGGCAGAAGGCATCATGTAGCAAATAATTAGCGAAACTGTAGCTGTGAGAGGCAACATGGTGGTGGTTTGGCTGAGGAGGATAAGGAAGATAAGGAGATGTATTTAAGGTATATGAGGAGCCAAAGGAGTCCTTGCAATGGAGATGTTAAATCATTACTAAAAGGGAAGAGGGCTATCAAGGAATAGTGTCTGATCCAGCTAGCTATTTTGCCTTTCTAAGCAGTTGATGGAGAGACACAGCTCTTCTGGAGGGTGATTCAGTCAATCCAGAGATGGGTGGGATGAGTCGCTTTCTAAAAGTGCTTCCCTCCATTGACTAGAGAGGGGGAGGCTAGACACTTGGCTCACACTGAACACCTGACTTTTCGGCAGCTAAAATTAGGTGAGATGAATCTCATCTGTTGGTAGAACCAAGGAGGATATTGGATATCTACTACAGACAAATATTTTTAGATCAGTCGGCTAGGAAATTTGCATCAAGGGGTGCTTAAGAGCTGCCTCCATAGGCCTCTGGACTGCTCATGTTAATTTTACTGCAAGCCTTAGCATATGGAGGAACTCCTGAAGGCCAGGAGGATAATGCATTGATGAAAAGGCAAGCAGGACAGCACAGGTAACTATAGGCATGACAACAGATCCCAGGCAAAACAGTGGAAGCGCTACATACAATTCAATCCATATGGAATTAAATGACAAGAATATAATCAATGTCAGTCAAGTTGGTTTTGATAGAAAAGCAGTATTTTCAAATGAGCCTGGCTTATCGTTCTTGAATGAGATTACAGATTTGCTTGATAGAGGCAATTACGACTGTACAATATGCTCAGACTTTTGTCCTCATACCCCATACTCCATACTTAAATTGTTGGTGATACATTTCCATTAAAAAACTGGCATTCTAAATTATCAAAGAACCATTTGTAAAATGGATTAAAAAATGACTGCCTGGCAGACCTCAAAGACCAGCCTCAGCTGGGAATTAGCACCAAATGAAACGTTGAAGGCGAGATGTCACAGGGATCAGAAGGAAGTCTGACAGCAAATACAAAGTCACTGCCGGTGATGTGCTGCTTTCAGGTGACACAGGGGTGGATGAACAGTCTGACTCGGGCTCCCCGTGCAAACAGCGCTCATTCAAACGCTCACCGATGGAAAGGTCTCCACCTAGGGAGAAGGACGGCAGGTCATCCCTGTCTGCTGAAGGATTATACTCTGAAAAGATTAACTGTGGAAATCATTCAGGAGACAAGGAACTCAACATGATCTCCCAGCGTGAGACTGGTTAAAATGGCTGATGCAAACCTTCTGTAAGACTCATCTCCTCCTCTCCACACGTGGTGGGGAGCTCTGCCCAGCTCGTGGCTGTTGAAAGGATGTTGCAAAAGGGGTAGAAGGAACAGAAGAGAAACATCATGTCCAGAGAACAACGAAGCTGGCAAAGGGTCTGGAGCACAGGGCTGATGGGGAGCGGCTGAGGGAACTGGGGTTGTTCAGTCTGGAGAAGAGGAGGCTGAGGGGAGACCTTATCGCTCTCTACCACTGCCTGACAGGAGGTCGTAGTGAGGTGGGTGTCAGTCTCTTTTCCTGAGTAATAAAGTGATAGGACAAGAGCAAACAACTTCAAGTTGTGCCAGGGGAGGGTTAGATTGGATATTAGGAAAAATTTCTTCACGGAAAGGGTTGTCACGCGTTGGAACAGGCTGCCTGGCAAGTGGTTGAGTCACCATCCCTGGAGGTATTTAAAAGACGCGTAGACGTGGCACTTAGGGACATAGTGGTGGACTTGGCAGTGTTACGTTTATGGTTGGACTGGATGATCTTAAAGGTCTTTTCCAACCTAAATGATTCTATGATTCTACGACCAGTGTTGCTCAGGGGCTGGACACAAAGCTTTGGAGGGAGAGGTGGAGAAAGCTCTGGCTTTTTAGCTGATCAGAAGCTAGGCAGAAGACGATTGCTCTTCATGTGTTCTTCCACAGGATGTGGGATACTAGGCTCTCATTAAACATCAAAACAGTCATAGCAAGAACTGATGACTCAAAGAGGAAGCCAGACAAGCTCAAATCAGAGAAAAGCTTCAAGAACATAGCAGGGAAACCTGATCTACCACTGGAACGAGTGGCGAAGGGAATGGTGTCTCCTTCCCTGTGTGATGCTTTTCTGGGCTGGAGCATGTGCTTCTGCTGGGCATGCCTGTGGGCCCCCATGCTGGGGGAACTGGGGAAATGCATCAGCTCATCATCTCAGAAAGGTCCAACCAGATGATCTCATGCACCATGCATGACTCCGACTTTAAACTCCCCACATGCCTCCCCAGGCCGGGGCGCTTGCCAAGCCGGTCTCCCCTCGAAGGGGAGCTCTGCGTCAGCAGAACGAGTCGTGCGGAGCCAGCAGTGCCTCCTCCGAGCCAACTGTGTGCCACTCACTTTTGGGATTTGCTCCAGTACTTTGGGCTTTTTAGCATTTTCCTGCTCCTGGTCACACGCCTCTGACAAGGTCCTGACTCACGAAGGGATGCACCTCGTGTGCATGACTCCGTTTGCCTCCCTGACCCGTTGCTTATGTGCATCTAATGACTGCTCGGTGATTTCAGGGTTTGGACATTTTCCTTGCACCAGCTCTGGCTCCTATGACTTCAGCTGTAATCCCACCGGCTGCTTTTGCCAGTGGCTGCTGCAGACATTTCAACGCCAGCAGCTGTTTGGCAACGCGTTGCGCTGCTGCGGTTGGGATGAAGGATGCCGACCACACCGGCTGCAGACTGTGGGGTTTGCAGCCTGTGGTTGGGGTGGTGACACCCCAACCGGTGCTGCCAGCCCCTGTCTCATTGCCAGCCAGATGACTCCTCGTGACTGCTCAGCTCAGCAGGGGATGAGCCGCGCCACCTCCAGCCTGAGCACAGGCTGCAGAGGGAGGATGCTTTTCAGAGTGCTCTGCCCCAAAAAGCACCTTTCTGCCAGGACTCTCCCACCGTGTGAAGAACTGCATAGCTCAGAGGATGGTGGCATCACCAGGCCCATCTTACACAGTGGGATTTAGCCTCCTCACAACTTGGAGAGGAGACCTGCACGGAGAAGGCAGGTGCTTTGGGAAGTGCTGTGTATAAACTGCCAGGTGCTGCTTTTCTTGTGAGGCGGAGCTGATGGAGCAGGGGAGCAGGGGTAGGGGAGGAAGATGGCATGAGGCGTCACGGCCAAGTGGAGGGAACATGCTCCATTCTTGCTATGCCCAATGTGCCGGGTGGTAGCAAACCTGTATGCTTGCCCCCCTGCGTGTGCCTCAGTTCCCCTTTCTACAAAATCTGGTGCTATAACCCGAGTAGTAAGGCAATCCCCAGAAAGCAGCGCTAGACATAACAGCTGCATCTTACAGGCGAGGTAGGAATGAAATGTGCTGCCCATGGACTTCAGGTCTTGTTCTTCCAAATCTTCTTGGCTGGACCTGCTGGTTTCTTCACGCGTACTTTGGATGTGTGGCCACCCACGTGCAATTTCTCTGTAGCCTCTGTGAGGAAGGTAAGGGAATTTTCTCCCTGCCATGCACAGGCAGGTTCTGTGTTGTCTCATTGCAGGCACCACCCAGCATGGTGGAGTGTGGAGGCCTTCTGTGCACCAATCTAATCCCGTAATTAACCAGTCTGAATAATGAATAGATAGCCGGATGGTTCAGTCTAACCTTTCACACTCAAAGGATAGTGTTTTATGGGCTGTAACACATTTTCCAGCTGGGCCCTACTGCTCTCCTGGTACCACTTTGGACTTCCAGGGACTAATATAATATAATATAATATAATATGATATGATATGATATAAAATGCTTTCATGCCAGCCAGTTATACTTTTAAAACAAAGTAAAAGATGTGCCACACGAGCGGGCAAAAATTACTCCAGTAGCATAGGAGATGCATTGCACAAGGCTTTTTACATGTGATGCCCAAACAATGATGCAATCTGATGCCTCTTACAGCTTTGCTATCTCACGCAGAGATAGAAGGAGAAGTCTGCAGAAAGCATCCAAAAGTCCTGGGCTGAAATCCCAGTGAAGCCGGTGGCAGGATTTCCATCCATTTTGGTAGAGCCAGGACATCTCCCCTGAGAATCCCTGCTGATTGTGTGTCCATCTCCAACTTCTCCCTCTATGTTATCCTTAAAAAGGACACAGGAACACCTGTTTTACTCACAGGGCTCTTGGGCTGTTTAACTCACCCATATTTGCATGGTGCATGGGAATAATTTGTTGAAAGTGTCAAAATAACCTCATTATTGTCTTTATTGCCTGCATATCTGCCTACGTTATAAAGGCTAGAAGGAGATTCATGCTCCCAGTCTGTGCTGTGCCACCAGGTGTGGTTTGTTGATGGTGTCCTGTATCCCCCTCTCCATCCCCATGCTTCATCTACCACTACAGTATCCAAGCACCTTCTGTGGCCAATGAATATTAGTAATGGAATCAGCAGTGGCTTTTCCTGGAGGCTCTGGTTTCTCCTCTATCCTGCCTGGGGCTCAGGTGTAGTCTAGCCCCATGGGGATGCCTGGGCTGGAAGGGGTGCCAACCATGTGCCATTCTCACACGGGGGTCCATCTGCCCACCCGCTAGCCCTCTGGGCAGCTCACAGGTTCTGCCGCTCTGCATTTTCTGCTCCAAAAGTGAAGTATAAAAGCCGTGTGTGGGTTGTTTTAGACCCTTTCACCATGCAAGTCACTACTGCTCTATGTTCCTCCTGGAACTTGGGTTTATATCTTTGAAAAAGCAACAAAACCAGCACGGACAGTGCTGGACTGGTTTTCTGAGGGAAAGCTTCCCAGATCTTCACTGCTAATGGGCTGAGCTGAACTGTGTCTGAAAAAAACATTTCCAGATGGTTCTCCATTGAAAGTCAAGGTGGTTGAAAATCCCCTCAAATCAAAGGATGCTGGGGGTGTCCTGCACCCTCTCAACCTGACAAGCAAGGGAGAGCCATTATCAAAACAGCATGTCATGCCCATGTCTTCCTGAAAAGGCAGGAGATGTTTGTGTTTAAAGCCAGAAATAACTTTTCCTAAGTGAAAGAGAACTGCCGATGCATCATCCCTGCGATACAGAGACCACGGGACAGAGCTCAAAGTTCAAAGACAGAGAAGCGGGGGAGAGACTTTTGCCATCGGACGTGTCATGGGCACCGGGCTGGGTGGTGAAACCAAGAAGAAGGTGGCATCACAGGTGCATCACCCTGCAAATAAGAGTCATGGCTAGGAGGGGAAACCGAGGGATGAGTCACGGCCAGCTGCTGGGGAAGAAGAAACAGCAGCGTCCTTCGTGCTGGCTCCACATCCCCTTTCTTATCTAAGGCAGAGGATTTCCTTGCTTGGGTTTGTAGCTAGCTCAGTGCAATCACCTGGTGAGGTCCTGAAATCTCCTCTCTGGGGGTAGGGCCTTGAGCATTTGGAGCAGGAGGCTGCAATCCAGCCCTGGTGGCATCTGTTCCAGCCTTACCTCTGGCATCCTGCATGTCCTCCGGGGTCCCACGTCCAACCTTCTGAGAGCTTCGGCGCCCCAGGTGAAATGCTGGTGTTATTCCCCATCCTCCACTCATGCTGGAACAGCATCCCGGAGCTCACGCTGCGAGCCAGGAGGCCATCGCGAGAGGTCTGCATGAACACAGCGAACAAAAGGCAACCCCGGAGAGCTCACAGGCAGGCTCGCTGCAAATATTTCCCGGAGAACATTTTTAAGACTTCATTAATTGCCACTTGCCAAGCAAATCCTTGGCTAGGAGGACTCAGGTAAGATGCCGCAACTCTGCCCACCGGCTTTTTGCATGTGGTAATTCAGATCCCACGTGTTATTTTAGCCTGACCACTCCACCTTTGTGCAGCGCGGAGGTAAATGCTGCCAGGAGTTTGTAAGTTTTAATATTACTATCTACTTGGAGCCAAGGTTTTAGTAGTTCAGCGTTCAGGAGTGTTAGAGGAGCCCTAAATGGCCGAATTGTTACTTGTGCTGAAAGCAGCAGGCATGGTGTTTCCAATTATTCTTCATTTCAGACAACAGCTAGCTGTTTTGGTTTATTGGAGCAGTAGCTGGGTAGAGGAACAATATTGAGTAAACGGTGCTGAAAAAGGCTCAGTGTAAGGCAACAAATTTTTCTGACATAGACCCAACCTTACTTTGGAATATTGCTGGCAAGTCAATAATAGGTACAGCAGAAATCAATCGGTAATAATGTTGCAAATGAGGCAGGGAGCACAAGAAGTCCTTTCAGCACTGTAAATAAATCTCCGTTTGTTCAAACAAGTAGCATTTATGACATGATATGGAGCTTCCAAAAGCAGAAATTTGGGCAGAGAAAGATGTTCACTTTATTAAGCTGAGTAACTGAAAAAGAAGTAGGCAACCTCTTTTTCTTCTTTTCCTCCCCAACACTGTAGAGATAAAATATTCTAAACAAAATGTAAGCAAAAGGATCTGAAGCTAAAGCATCTTACAGAGAGATGCAGCTGGGGGGAGGCAGTCTCCTGCTCAGAGAAGATGCTCTCTTGGGCATAAAATTATTTTTAGGATACAAACCTACGGTACGATCCTATAGAATTTAGCAGGAAATTATACCTTTCTGTTGAGCTCTTAGATGATATTAAATCAATGCAATAGAATTTTAGAGGTTATTAAAAACTCTGTAAAAATTAAATTATTCTCTGTTTAACTCCACAGCGTTTTAAAATAACTTCCATAAAACTGAGTTAAATTTCTATTGACTCCCACTGCTTTCTTTCCTTACCCAGTTCTACGAGATTTTTTCCCGTAAAGGTGTATTACGCAACATTAAAATTGCAGTTGATTTTCATTTGTAAGTGTACTGTCTTTCAGCTATTTTAGTCTTAATTAAAATATACAACTCAATAGTACTAAAAAATTGGTAGCACGGCAGAAAAATCCCATAAAACATTCACAGATGCATATTGAAAGAAAGGCATTCTTAAAATCACTTAACATCCTTTGAAATTGTAGGCTTTAAACCTTGGAAGGTCTGGTATAACCTGGAGATTGAGAAACCTAAGGGACAATTCAAAGCTCAAACAAGAAAGGGCATTAGAGCAAATAGGAAATTTTTTAATGTATGAGACACAGTAAGGAAACCTCCTAGGAAGCTGGTAATCTTACAGCCCATCAGAGAGTAAAAGGAGCAATTAGGCTGTTGCAGCAAAGAGAAATTATTTCTTTGTGTCTGTTTCCAACCCAGAGATTGTCACTGAAATACTTGTTCTGTACTTGCTCATTGCATGTAATAAATCTGGGAATACTGTCAAAGAATTGGCCCGTGCCTAAACATTTTGCTGGAATAACAGCGTCAGCAGAAGCCCACGTGCTTTTCATATTATACCAGCAAAAAGTCAGCATAACGCAAAAGACAGCTTATTCTGCGAGAGGAAGCTTGTTTACCCCAAATTAACCACGACGAAAGTGTTGACAAAAGACAAGTATGTGTAATATCTCCATTAAAGCTGCACAGCCTCCGCCTTCCAGGATGGGTCATGAAAGACCTGCAGGGTTGAGTAGCTCCTTCCCCATCGGTGGCTTTTGAGTCTGCCCTGCAGAAGGGTTGGCTAGCCAGGAGAGCTGGTGCCAGCCCTGAAGGGTGTCCCTTGACAGCGGTTGACTGAGAGGCACGCAAAGAGTGAGGAGCTAGCCCGGGAGTCACGCGAGGAGCCAGTGGTGAGAGCATGGGTAGAGTGTCCATGCTGGTGCTACCTGATGGGGCCTGATGTGTTATGCCTGGTCCTCTTGCTACGGGGCTTGCTATGGTATGGTTCTGGTCCTCTCCTACCACAGAGCACACTGTGGCTTGGGTGTCCTTTGCACAGAAGACAGGCTCGTGCATACGTTGGTCTTTCTTGGATACAGATTTAGGATACAGCCAGAGCTGGCTTGTCTTCCTGGACCTAGGAACTGAGGAGCTGGTTTCTCAGTACGGGCATAGCTGCTGTCCTTTTTAGGCACCAGAGCATCCAAGGCTGAACCTCATTCCATGAGGTGGATGGAGAGAGGCAGGCATCAGTTCAGAACATATGCCCATAGTGCCTAGCCCCAGTACATAAAGGACATTTTTCAATGTTCTCAAGTGAACCACATCAACAGTCCCCAAGAAAGAGAAGGCAAGTGCCCTGGGCTATGTCCCAGCCACAGCTTATACATGCTGGCTGAGTTGCCTGGGGCTCCGCTTTGGGAAAATCCCAACTACTGAGCATTTTCTAGTACCTCTCTCCAAGTGCTGGCAACCCTGGCTTATCTAGAGAAGACATATGAGAGCAGAAAAAGAGCTGCTGGGAAAAAAGGAAAAATTAAAGAACAAGCAAGAAGTCTTTAGGACTGGCTAATGTACCTCTGTGTGTTCTGGGAAAAATTAGCTATGAAGCATTAAGCCACTAGGAAATATATGCCTTCTTTGCATTAAAAATATGTGACAAATCAAAGGGCTGGAGTACACCTGGATAATACTTCTTGACAGCAACTACTATGGAAGAACAACGGGGTAACAGCCATACTGGCTGTGTTCCCTGGCCCCAAGTCCAACTGGCAGCACCTGGCCACCAGGATAAACTCTTCAACTCTCCAAAACAAGGACCTTAGAGTCAAACCACCCATCAGGAGTCTTAAGCTCAGGACTGTGCCCAGACATGGTCTGGGAGAGCATTCGTTAGCCTCAGCCAAAACTACACCAGGGACCACACTAAAAATTTAAGTGTGGGCAATGCTTGACCCTATGCCCTGGCCCTACTTAGTCAAAGAATCATAGAATCATAGAATCATAGAATGCTTTGGGTTGGAAGGGACCTTCAGAGGTCATCTAGCCCAACCCCCTGCAGTGAGCAGGGACAGCTTTAACCAGATCAGGGTGCTCAGAGCCCCGTCCAACCTGACCTTGAATGTTGCCAGGGATGGGGCCTCTACCACCTCTCTGGGCAACTTGTTCCAGTGCTTGACCACCCTCACTGTAAAAAACTTCTTTCTACTGTCTAGTCTAGTCACTAGCATAGACGTAGCAGT
Organism: Pelecanus crispus; assembly: GCF_030463565.1. Lineage (NCBI taxonomy): Eukaryota > Metazoa > Chordata > Aves > Pelecaniformes > Pelecanidae > Pelecanus > Pelecanus crispus. The sequence continues at coordinate 4,299,865 of NC_134643.1, forward strand.
TGGATCAGATCAAGGTCCAACCAGTCCAACAGACAACCTCCAGCGATGCCCCTATGTGCATCTCCACACCCATGGGCCTGTTTGCAATAAGCAAGTCTCCACCCAGGAGAAATTTGTGACTGTGGGATCTGTCTCACGTCCTGCAGCATTGCGCAAAAACAGGAAAGCCGTGCAGTCACCGTGGCTAAAAGTAAATTCATGATTAGCTAATATGTTTTGCTGTAACAGTTATGTCTGGTGCTAGCTCAATAGCCAAAAATGACTGGTGATAGTTACACCCTGTGCTTTGCACAGAACAATAAATAAATGATCCAACAAAAATGCCTTGCTCGGTTTGTCCCGTTTCCTTGCTAAGGTGCAGGCAGAAGCGCCAGTCCCAAGCTCTTGGGGGCAGGACTTGTCATGTTTTAGGCTGAGATTTCCACCATCCTCCATTCATCACTGTCCTCAGTGGCTTTCAAAAATCTCATCTATGAAGCAACTATCCCAAGTGAGCGCAAGATAAATAGTTGTGCTGGTAAAGGCTCAGCTTGTGTGCCACGTGGTCTACAGCAAAAGGAGCTGCCGGGACACACAAAGGAGACTTTTCTCAGGTGCATCATATGCCACACCTCATGTTAGGGACAGCTTGTGTCCCCCAGCGCTGCTGCTGAGTGGATGGGGAGGGCAGAGACGTGGCCTTGAACTCCTCCAAGGTGCACCATGTCCCTCCACCAAGACCAGCACGATGAGATCCCATCTCCTTCCACAAGGTAGAGCCTATAAAGGAGAATAGCAGCAAGGGCCCACTGAACCTTCTCCCCCTCCTGTTTCCAGATATGGAGCACTTCCCAAAGGAGCCGGGCAGAATCTGGCCTGACATGAATGATGTGGCTTTTGGCTAGCCCTTTTCACCTGTGACTCTCAAAGCATTTGGCAAGGCGCTCTCTCCACTTTCCTGTAATTGCAGTAATCTAAGCAATGTGCATAATGATTCAGAGTTTTTATAATTACATACCTTTGTCTAAAGGACATGGTACAAACCCGTCTATCTGCAACACAAATTAATTTCCCCTTGTTAAGGGTTGCAGTCATGAGTTAATTGCACAGAAAGAAAATGCAGAAGACTTCAGATGCTATCCCAAGAAATTGTTGCTGTCATTCATCCAGCTGGTCAGGATGTGACGACCAGTATCAGTTACTCAGCAACTGATCTGGCATTGGTCTCCTTTAAATTAAGGTCCCATAGACTCACTTGAACTTGCACGCAGACATAAGTTCTCCTAAGGACAGACAGAGTCTCCTCTTGGAAATGTAGTTTTTCTTGTGAATCCTGGAATTCCTTTGAGTTGGAGGGAGGAGTTCTTTCACTGGGGACCTGACTGCTTGTAAGTCAGCCTTCTGAACAAAAATCAAATTTGCTGATAATTTAAGGTTAGCTAATGCACAGAATGATCTTGTGGCAACGCTGTGATGCAAGCTTGACGTTTTCAGGTTATAAACCTCAAGTAAATAAAAGGAGAAAGAAGAATGGCTTCGGAAAAGTTCCATTGGGCTATAAGTCAAAGGCTGTTCCACAACATTTTATCTCTGAAATGTCATGCTGTACTGGCCTCAAAGCAAGAAGAACAGACGGTTCATCTAATACAATTATTTTAGGATCCTTTCATCATAAACAGTGTGCATGCCAAAATGAAAACGTATCATGGGAAAGCATTTCTCATTGAAGCCTGAATCTCCTCCCTAATGTTTATTCTGTGTCATGGAGAACACTAGGGGCCAAATACGCTCTGGGTTAAAAACACTGGCATCAGTTCTTGCAACACAAATCTGGCAGGGGTTCAGGATGTGACAGCCGAAGGAGGCTGCAGTCTCCCTTGTACCAACAAAGCAGTTGGCGCCTAGTGCCAGCGAGAGAGGAAAGGGGATGATGAAGAGAAATAGGAAGCACGCCACGGAGGCTCGCTCCCTTCTGCAGCTGCTGCCTGGCATCCGGGATGCCGGCTGGGGCAGTGAGGAGGTGTCCCAGGTACCCGCAAGGTGCGGAGTAGGTGGGTAGCAGCAATATCCTACTCTTGTATTGATATAAATCTCTGCGTGCTGGTGATTTGTACCTCCTTGCAACGGCTCTTCGAATGCCATCCTGGGTGGCAAATCAATCTCTTCTCCATTTTCAAGAACACCACAAGTCTTTTTCCTGGGAAAAAAAAAAAAATAGCTTTCAGTGCTGTTAATTGAGTTGGGGTTGCCCCAAAATTTTCTCTTATTCTCAGCATGTTCCCATTTAGTGGAGTGTTTGGACTGTTTCACAGCTCCAACATTCTGGGCCATTGTCTTCCACCTTGCAAACATGAGCTGTACTTCTAACAACAGTGACACTGCACTTTGTTGTATTTAAATTCAGCTTATTTCCTCGCTGCCCTCCTACCAGGGATCTGGTACAACTGACTTTCACATCATCTGCAACTTTATTGGTGATGATTTTTATAATTTCCTCTGGGTCAATCCTAAAGACACCGAACAATCCAGGGTCCAAAATAAATAAATGGAAGACTTCAATATCTCTGGTATAACTGAATTTCAAATTACATTATAAGATCTCTTGCTGAAATAGTTTTTAATCCATTTAGTATACCAGATTAGGTTTTGTACCATTTTTCTTTAATTGGGACTGTGTTCAGGAACTGTTCAATAACTTGCAGAAATCTAAATAATTTATAACAGCCTTGTCTTTATTAACCAAACTTACATTCTCATTAAAAAAATTCATTTGTTTGACATGACAGGCTTTCCATAAAACTGCTCAGGCATATCAATCAGGTTAGCGTCCTTTAATTCATTACTAATCATAGCCTATATCAGATTTTCTTCGATATTGTTTGGGATCAGTGTTAAACCAGTGAATTCATAATTACCTGGGATTTTCCTATTATAAGAAATACAGTCTGCTGGATTCTGCACAGAGTATTCTTACAAATTTATGCACACAGAACCAACACGCTCAGGCAGTCTAGCAGTTTTGTTGGCAATCAGCTGGAATGAGCAGGACAGCAGTACAATCACCCCAGACCAATCCACACAGGATCCGCGCGTCACACAACAATTTGGGGAGGGGAAGACCTCCAGGGATCTCCAGACTCCCCTCTCACAGCCGGGCTAACTTCATCCTTCAGTCAGATTTCTCAGAGCCTTGCCCAGTTGAGTTTTGCAAGGATGGAGATCCCAAAAGTTCTCTGGACTCCTGTTCCAGTAGTTGACCACCTTCATTGTAATTTTTTTTCCCCCTAATATCTAGTTGTAATGTCCTTTGCTGCAACTTGGGTTGATCACCTCTTGTTCTACCGCTGCACATCTTCAAGAAAAATCTGGTGCTGTCTTTTCAATAATCTCCTATGGGTACTTAAAGACAACAGTAAGCCTTATCGTCTTAAGCCTGAATAACCTCTACTCTTCTGGGTCCCACCAAGTGTTCTCCATGGGCTCGGGTACATCCTGGCTCAGATGTGGCAAAACACTCAGCTTCACCAGCAGCCCCAGTGAGGAGGAACAGACTGCTCAGACACTGAGAACTACTTATTTACTGTTCTCTGCCGAAATGGAGGTTGACAGCTATATTCATCTGGCGTAAATGCTACCTAAGTCCTTGTACCTGCTCAGTAGAGAGTGCTAGTGAGTCTGGAGAGCCTAAGGAAAGTCTTGAGCAAGAGCCACCTATGCCTAGTTAACGAGAAAGAAGAGGTACATGGATGTAGGTGGAATTGCAGGTCTCCTGCTTATGCGACCTTGCAGGTTCATCTTCTTCCTTGTTTAGATTTGTAATCATTTTATGAAGAACAGTGACCCAGAGAGCTGGGAACTTAATTTAATACATTTCATATGGGCCTGGGATTGTTGTCTGATTTACTAAAAGATATCAACACAATTTTTGGTGGAAAATAAATGTCATCTGCATGCTGGACGCTATAAATCTCAAAGGATAAAGAGATGTTTCAATGCACAGTACATTCAGACCTCTTAATTGCCTTTCCTAAATGCCTGCTCGATCTCCCACCGAGCTGGAGAGGGGTGCCTCAGCATGCAGGTGACCTCTGTAATGCTTACAGGAACCATCATATTAATCTACCACCCTGAAAAGAGTTTTAAATAAAGCCTCCTAGCTACTCTTTAAATCTAGGCACTGGGGACAAGAGGGAAGGAGATGAGGGGATGGGAAATGTCCTCTTTCACCCTTCTGGCTGGGATTAAAAGTCAGGGCAAGGACGGGCATATTACAGACGTGAGGATGGGTTTAAGAGACAAGTTGATTATTAATTAGATCTGCAATAATAGAGCAAAACAAATAATGGTTTCCTATCTGGCAAATGAGCCTTAGCTCTGCAAAGAAGGACTGCACAGTAACTGCCTTGCAGAAGGGCTTTAGACTGTGTTTGGAGGAGGCTGGCAACAAGAGTTCCGATGATGGAGCAAAGTTCCTGTGGGAGGAGGAAATTGTTGTAGCTCTCTGAGATTAGACTCTGACTAATGGGGAGGAGATTGCTGAGGATAGGAAGGTGGAGGTTAATTAAGTTGAAAGAGATAACAAAATGATGGAGCATCTTCTGAAGAAAGGAAGGAGTGAGGAAAGCAGAGAAAGGAGAAGGGACATTCAGCTGTACAAAGACTGGAAATAAGACTAGGAAAATTATGTCTGTAAAGGAATAGCATGACTATGGAAGACTAAAATGAGAAAGACCAGGGACAAAATGAGTTTCAATTAGGAAGGGATATAGAGGGTGATAAAAGAATGCTCTGTAAAGGTATCAGAAATAAGATGAAGGCAACAGTAATTATACATAACTGAATTAACGGAAAATGAGAGAACGGAAATAACAACAGAGAAAAGACTGGACCATTCATTATTTCTTACGCTTTACCCATGGAGAAAAAAAAAAAAAAAAAAAGAAAAGATGATGAACTGATATTTATCAGAACTACTTTTACCCAAGGGGGTAAGACAATCCAAAATAGCAAAGGAAATGGTTAAGGTAATTCAAAGAAGTTAGACAAATTCAAGTCAGCAGGACTGGATGAAGTTCCCCCTAGAGCACTTCAGGCACTAGCCAGAGCAATCTCTGACTCATTAGTAATTATCCAGGAGAGCTCATGGAGAACAGGGGAGATCCCAGAGGAGGGGAGAAGGGCAAACACAGCACCTGTCTTTAAAGAGGGGGAAGAAGGACTTAGGGAATTATACAGCAGTCAGTTTAGCACATAATGCAGAAAAATAATACAACAAACTGCTAAACAATCAGTTACTAAGCACTTGACTGATAATAGAAATATACAATCAACCAGATTGGATTTGTCATAAATGAGTGATGTTAAAACCATCTAATTTCCATCACTGAACCCAACAACTGTGTTGTAGACTAAGGGAGAGGGAGTATATGTCATATATTTTGAAATAAGAAGGGTTTTTAACACCGTTTTTCATGACATTCCCATAAGCTGACAGGGAACTATGGTCTCTGTGAAATCATCTTAAGACTTACTTGACAGAAAAAAACTGTATTCACACAAGAATTACTAATTCCTTTGAATTTAGAGGGCTTTCCAAATGGGGTCCTGCAAGGTTTGCTCCTGGACCCGATTCTAATATTTTTGTTAGTTATTTGGATGACAAAATAAAGAATATATAATTACTCCGGAGGATGTGTTCCAAAATGTTGCTGGGAAATTAGTGTAATAGTATAAAATCAACCAGATTTGGTTCAGTAAGGTCAGAAGCAACAAAATATGTCAATGCAAAGAGGCAAATTGCTGGTCAAGCAGCCATTCAAAGGAAAAAGAGCTGTGAACGAGACACTGAACAGTACACAGCTGTTGCAGAAAAAGGCAAATCTTATTCTGGGGTGTATGAACAAGAGTGTAATAGGGGAAACATCAGAAGCAATTATTCCACTCCAATGCAGGCTCGGTTGGAATACCAGGTGTGGGTTTAGATGCCGTGCTAGGAGAAAGTAGAAGAAAGATGGGGACAAATTGTAGAGGGGCTAGAGGAGAGCAACAAGGATTATAAATATTTCAAAAAAACTTGGAGGATTTTCTTTGCTTTTCCAGAAGGGAAAAAAAAAAACCAGAAGCGTGAGAAGATGAAAACTATCTTGTAAGACAGAGGAGACTTATAAAAAGGATATTGACAATTGTTCTGGGTACAACAGAACTAAATTGGCTTGATTTCCTGCAAAGATCGTTGTTACTGCATATCTAGGAAAGAAGAAAAACCCACAAATCAAACCTAAAAGCCTTCTAATTCAAAGCAAATTTCTTTGAATTAAAAATAAAATTTCTAAATGAATTCCTAAGTCTTCCTCTCTGGACGTCGATTAGCCTCTCTCAGGGATGGTTGGATTCTGCTCAGGGCACTGAGGGGGACTCACAGTTTCTCTCCAGCTCTCCTTTTCCATGTCTGTCTTCTCTAGGTGTGCCAATGCTTCCACCTTCCCCGTGCCTGCCCAGAATCCGAAATATCGATGCAAATCTTGTGTCTGTGCTTTAGCATAGCTTCAATCACACTGTTGGTGTTAAGTATCCAAAAACAGGAGGAAGATCAGTGATGCCAAATGAAGCGTGGAGCTTTCCCTGACCAATAACAAAATCAATCCTTCCTCCTGTGTGTTGCATAGTTTCACCAATTTTCTTTTCTAATGTACCGATGTAGCTCTACACAAGCAGAACAAAGAGCCTCCTTTTCTGCAGATCTCCCACAGACAGCGTGTGGTTGACAGGGGGATGAATGTGGTGCTGCAGTCATCGCTTCCAAGGGCTAGAAAAATTAATGAGTGTGCTGGAGTGCAAAGCAGTTGTGCAAAAACACGCATTGCAAGGCAGGGAAACAGAGCATTTCTCACTTTCCCCTTACAAGGAACTGCTAATTTGCAAATAAAGGAATAATACATGGATAAAGTTTGCCAGAACTGTTGTTCAAGAAGGGCAGGTGATGAGGAAAAAGAAGGAGGGAGTTCACAGGCTATCTGGAAGGAATATACTTTCTCTGAACTCTAGGAAGATTATGAAACAATCTGCTGGATGTCTCTGGGTAGAGATAAAGGAAGAGAGCAATCAAACAAAACCAGAAGCAGTCTCATGATAGAGTCTATTGTATATCAACTAATGAAAAAAGCAGATTGAGGAGGGTTTTTTTGAAAAATAAAGGGGTCATGCAATGGACAAATGCTGGTGGACCTGAAAGAAAATGATACACCAAGGTCAAGGGCATTGTGAAGTTTAAAGTGGGAAGGAAGAGAAAAATAAGGAGAGGAGGAAGGAATTTAAGATTTTGACTGTTGCTCACCTTAGGGTCTCTGGGAATTTTCTGGCGCTCTTGAAGGTGTTACCTCTCCTTTCTTAGACTAGCAGCAAGTTCTGAATGATCTGATGGCATGGACAGGTTTCTATGGGCATCTTTCTTCTTGTAAAGCACTTTGTTTATTCCATACAAGTAACATGACTGTAGACTGAGCTTCTCAGTGTAGCTAGAACCATACAATCATAGAATCACAGAATGGTTTGGGTTGGCAGGGACCTTTAGAGATCATCCAGCCCAACCCCCCTGCAATGAGTGGGGACATCTTCACCTAGATCAGGGTGCTCAGAGCCCCGTCCAACCTGACCTGGAATGTTTCCAGGGATGGGGCATCTACCACCTCTCTGGGCAACCTGTGCCAGTGCTTCACCACCCTCAGCATAAAAAATTTCTTCCTTCGATCTAGTCTGAATCTCCCCTCTTGTAGTTTAAAACCATTACCCCTTGTCCTATCACTACAGAGCCTATTAAAAAGCCTGGCTCTATCTTTCTTATAAGCCCCTGCAGCAGATCTGCAGCGTGGATTTGGGGAGGGAACGATGTCTGTCCGTACTTTCAAGAGGGAGCAACTGATTGCTGGTCAGCTCTAAACATTCTTGACAGGCAGCATGGAGAGCCACTAGTACCTATGAATTTGTTGCTGTATTTTTCCTTGAATATTTACCAAAAGTGTGATACTAAAGGTTTTCAACTTAAAAATCACTTTATGGACCTTGTATGATGCTCATAGTATCCCCATTCAGCAAATACATAAATCATTCCCGTCCTCAAAAGGATGAAACAGAGGCAAAGAGTTCAATAATTTCTATTTGACAAATTTTGATAAGCCTCAGAGGTGAGACCCCCGTCTTTCACTGAAGAAACGAGGTGTAAAATCAATGTTTGTACGATCTGTGCACCTCTCCGCTTGGTCGCCTGTGGGACGCTGGGGTAGCTGTAGCTTGCACACTTCACATGTTGCTGAAAAGGTGCATGAGGAAATGATCAGAGAGGGTAGGATGTGGTTAAAGCCTCGGTTTGCAAACTGGAGCTAATGTGAGGGAAGCATATTATGTCTCACATCCATTAAGGCCTCCAGCAATCACCTCCCACTAAGACGAAGGAGCAGCAGAGAAGAAATTGTGACTTCCTGAGTCCCAGTAGCTCCTGGAGCTGTTCCTGTTAATATTCAATTATGTGCTGCCCTGGACTTAGCGCGCTGAACTACGTCTCGCTCCAGCCCTGAGGCTCAGCTGCAACAAACACAGCTGCAGGAGGCCGAGCCACAGAGAGAAACCCCCGAAACAGGGTTATCACACCTCCAGCCGCCCGTGTGGAACCAGCATGTAGGAGGAACCATGCTGTCCACCCCCTGCCTTCTCCCCCTCCCCTCTCCAGGCTGCGTGGCTTTGGGGGAGAGGCTACAGGTAGGAGCTGGTTACACTGTCAGCTGTGGGCAGGGTCATCAGACTCTTCCCCCCCCCACCCTGGTTTTTGTCCTGGATGTGCGGATTGACCATATAATGCTCTGCATGCACTTCCTCTCCATTCCATACCGTGCAGCTTCTGCCGTGGCTTTTCCTTCATCTCGCCCCCCCAACCCGGAGTGCTCCCATCCCTGTTGACCCATCTGCCTTCTGATAAACCCCTTCCACTTCCAGATCATGGTATTAACTTGACATTTGCAAAAGGTCACGGTGTTTGTTCTGCCTGAGAGTTATATTGCTCAGTCTTTTGTCTTTTTGCTTTGTGAGCCCTTCAAGGCAGAGGTTATCTCCTAGGGTATGGTTATATAGTGTCCAGGAGAAGGAGGCCCCTGATCTCAGCTGGTGTCTAGCAGCTGTAACAGAGACAATAACGTGCTCCTTGACAGAGAGGCTGGCTCCAATTTTGTAGGTTAACCATCAGCGGTTAACGAATCTTAACTTATACATAAGAGTCTTCCTTCCAGAAGAGGTCCTTACATAGCGTCTCATGGTGGAACAACTAATGCTTCAGCTTCAAAGTGTACCAGATCACTCCTATATTTCCAGGAGTCCATTCGGATCGTGTGGTATTGCTGGAGCATATGCCACTTGTGACTGCTGTGGGAACAAATATGGGACATTACATTACATTACTTTGCTCTCAGGTGACTTTGGGTCTGATCCTGTCCTCCGGTCCTGACCTGATGGTCACATCTTCCCTGACTTTGCCTCCCAGCACACGCTGAGGCGGAGATGCAGGGCTAGAGCTCTCCCATGCCATAACCTCAATTAGGCAGTCGGGAGGGCTCCAGCCTAGGTAGGAACTCTGCACGTTTCCTTTCTGGCCATGAGGAGGGACCCCAGGCTTGGCTCTTCTCAAGCACAAGCCAACTCTGAGCCTCAGCTACGGAGAAGCTACACCAGAAATGTAGATCGAGAGAGCAAGGTTGTAGGACTCGGCAGGCTCACGCCCGTAGCTGACACTGCTCTTCACTTAGTTTTGTAGGCATCTCAGTGGCCACGCATCTACCGGCCACGTTTAGAAGAGGTGCGGATGGGGGGATCTTTGCCTACAGCTTTAGTGCCAAGACCAACAGAGACGAGACTGACAAACCGTGCTAGCTCTAAGAACAGCCTGACCTGGCTCCTCTGCCACGGTTTGCTTTGGGAGTGACACGAAAGGCAGATTTTTCCCCCAAAATACATAGAGGCATTCGCAGGCATTAACTTTTCCCTTTCATACGATGATATTCCTTAAACCCCTCTACTGTTTTGCTTTGAAAACAACTTGTTCCCTGACCTATCCTGGTTCCTCTGCTTTTCCATGAAATCCCTTGCCTGCCAGTGAGAACCGTACCAGGCAGGGTACGGCAGCGCTGTGGCTGGGCATGGCTACATATGGATTAATTGGCTGGTACGTATGGGTTGGTGGCCAGAAGGTGCCTGCTGGCCCTGATGTGTTATGGCTAAGTTCTGCTTCAATTTCTGATCCGGGTCTCTCCCTCCTGCCTGTGTGCAACTCTCAGGAATATAACTGTCTTTGAAATATCTGCTTTCTCCCAAATTGATCTGAAATTCAGTAATTGGTTCAGAAGCTTTTGGAAGAGAAGGATGGACACATACGTGAACAGAAAAGCAGCACAGCAGAACTTTTATTGCCTTAGGGTGGCAGCCTAAAGAAATATAAGCATCTATTCTCATCTGTTGCTGGGCTTACGACCCACACAAATAACAGGGAAAAGCGAGCAAGCAGCCGACTGCAGAATGGGAACAGGGAAAATGACTCAGCAAGCTTGGCACCAATCTGGAGAAAATGCAGGTACATTATAACCTTGCTCGGGCATCAATCTCGTCCATGACATGACGTAGAAACAGCAGCTAGTGTAGGTATTTGCATCCGACAGAAACATTCCTTCCGATAAATAATTTAGCTCTGCTCTTGCAAGTAGTTATATACAGGAGCAGAACAGGTGAGAGGCTCCCTTTATATTTGCCAGCAAGGGAGAGAAAAAGTTCAATGAAAACCTTCAATTGCTTTTTAAATATCCTTTTTTTTCTATTATCAGTTGCCACATAGCTGCTGAATTATAGTTTCGTGCTTTGTTCATGTCATTTTTCCCGAGATCTGTATTTCCTGCTACATCACCTTAGAAACTCGATCAACAAACACTCTGCTCTACATGTAAACAAAGCTTTATTTTACCCTATTTTTGACAGCAGTCAGTGTTTCAGAAACCAGAACATTTCAGGTTCTCTGGGATATTTGCCTCAATTTCACAATTTGGTTTTGTTTTTGAGGGCCTGTCAGCATTGTTTATACCTACGTCTGTTTGAGTAGTAATGTTTTCATGTGAGCGGTAAAGAAAATATATTACTGCAAATTGCTTTCTGGAATCAGGCTTTCTTCTCTTCTGTCGAGAGTCTAAATGAAACTGCACTTTCTAACACATGGGAACTGAAGAGTGAAACGAATTAGAGAAGTGAAACGCGAAGATTCAGTTTCATTGACAGAAATGAACAAAACAAGAAGCAAAGACAACATCGATAAGTAAGCAGGACCATCTCCAAAGCTCAAGCTCTAATAAAACCCCAAAGTGTTGTCTCTAACAGAGGAATTGAAGAACTCTGCTGAGCCCTTTAACCATTTCCTTGTGGAATAGCATTGGATCTTGTCCTGACTCCATGACAGTTTTTTTTTTTTTTATTGTGGAAAAAAAAGGACCGGAGCCCTATAAAGTTTTCTTCCTTGCTTTCGCAAGATGAGCGTTTCCCAGGGAGCTGCTGTGAAAACACAAATTAATCCAACAGCAAAGGGGGGATTTTATTTGACAGTTTTAAAAACCTGCACAGGAACCCCAGCTATCGAGCCTCCTGTGATCTGCCACAACAGAGAGTCCATCAGATAAGGATTAATTTTAAGGCAGATATTAAAGCCTGTCACATGATGAAGGATTTTCCTATATGTGCACTTCAGTGGGATGCTTTGAATCCTGAGCGTGCGCGTGTACATGCACGTGTATGTGCACGCTGCTGTTTATTCAAACCTTTTTCATTCACAGGCAGACATAGCCTTAGGCTTCTTCAGGCCTTTCCAAGGAACGTAAACTTGGGAGGGGAGAGAGAGAGAGAGAAGAGTCATCTTTAAACGTCACTGTTTTGAAAGTAAGTTTTTGAAGGAAACAGGCTCAGGTGGAAGGAGCCAAGATCGTAAAGATTTTATAACTAACGACATTTTTAAGAGGAGGCAGAATCCCTGCTCTTTCTTACTGCAAGACCTCGCTGCCAGAATTCAAAGCGTATTTGGGAAAAAGCATCCTTGTTACAGAAATGCATCGTTTTGCTGTTCTGCTCGGCTGTAACCTAAAGCCTCTCGGCTTGACAAAATGAAATAAAGCTGTGTGATGATGTGCTGTCACTGCTGCTGCCGCCACTCTGCAAATCTCCCAACACCATGCACTGATCTCCCCCGTCAGAGCCCGGGAAGGGAGCGATGCCTTCTCCTTCCAGCCTTAATCCTGCACCAAACAAACTTACCCTTCAGCTTTGTAAAGCACGGCTCGGGTCTGCAGCAAGCGGCTCTGCCTGAGGTGCCGATTCCGAGGGTTGCTGTGCCTAGGTAACTCTCTTCCCATGACACAGCAGAACAGCAGCAGCAGCAGCAGCAGCGTAAAAACAGATCCGTTCTGGCAGTACTCCTAGAAGACTACTGTATATCCGAGCTCCAGCCTCTTTCTCCTTTAAGGATGATCTGAAGAAGGGAATATGGAATAAAAAGAGGCTTAGCGAGACAGGGAAATAAGCCCCAAGGAGGTGGAAAGTGAGGCACGCTCGAGCTAGAATCCACGGCAGCGGGACAGTCTGGATAAAATGGCAGAAAGGAACGCAGAGGTAGAAAACACCCCAAAATGGGATGAGAATGGACAGACAAGCAAAGATGAAGTGTATGGCGGATAGGGGAAAGACTGTGAGAAGCGGGAAGGAGAGGAGGATGAGCTGTTCCTCAGTTGGTTAACTCTTTTCAGCTAAAACCGTTAATGATTTCTACAAAACTCCTGTTTACGTATTGAAAAATAATGGCAGAGGTACGTGAAACACTGACCTGTTACCTATGCAGCTCCTGGCACGGGCACTCAGGAATGAGTGGGGTCGAGCACAGGTACTGCAACTCCGAAATGTTACGGGGGAGCGGAGGGAGATGATCCGCCGTCGTGGCCAGGATTGGGCCTGCGCCGCCTCACCGGGCGGCTCCGATCCCCTCCCGTGGCTGCTGGGACGCGAAACGGGCATCGGCGTCAGCCCGCAGAGGGGGTAAAGGTTGTTTGTATGACCCCCTGCAAGAAAACTCGGTGGGACACTGAGGAAGCTAAATTCCAAGCGTCAAATTTATTGCACCTGCGGGTCATGCTTTAATCTGCCGAGGGGCTGTGATCTCCCGCGAAGCCGTAGGGAAGAAGCGAGCGCGGCACGCTTTTCCTCCTTTTTTAGCAGCCAATCGTCCCCCCTCTACAAGCTCGCCCCTCGGACCTTGCGCTCGACCGGGATGCCACCTGTTCGGGCGCAGAATGTGGGGGGCTGCCGGGGGCAGCCCAGAGCCCCCCGCGCATCGCCAGCCCGCAGCGCTGCGGCGGCGGCACCACGGGGCAAGGTGGGCTTTGGTTCCCTCGTCCCAAATCCTTGGGGGGGGGGGGGGGGCGGGGGGCAGGAGGAGAGCTGGGGGAAAACAAAACAAAACAAAAAACAATAAAAAGAGAAGAACTAGCGCAGTTCAGCACCGCAGGCAGAACAGCAGCCTGGGGAGCGCGGCGCTGCCCGCACCGCCGGCCACGGGCGCGGGGGTCCCGCTGGGGGCGGCCGCCTCCACCCCCGCCGTTCCCCGGCCCCAGGGGCTGGGCTGGCCCGGGCGGCTCGCCTCACGGCAGCGGCCGGCGGCGCGGCCCTCGGAGCGGTGCCTGCCCGCGTCCCCCGCTCCGGAGCGGCCGGAGCCGCCCGACGGGAGCCCCGCTCTGCCGCCGCCCGGCCCGGGGAGGAGCCGCGGCCGCGACCACCGCCCCCCGCGCCGCCGGCATCGCTCGCATCCCCGGCCGCCTCAGTCAGACACAAACGCGTTTCGGGGCGGGGTTGTTGGGTTTTTTGGGGTTTTTTTTTTGTTTGTTTGGTTGGTTTTTTTTTCCCCCAGCAGCCGGGGACCCACCGAGCGGCGGTGCCGCCCCGCCGCGCGCCCCCGCTCTGCCCCGCCCGGCCGCGCTCCCCTCGCGGGCGGCGCAAAGAGCGGGGGGGGGGGGGGGGGGCACACAAAAACCACCCCCCCCCCCAAAACCCCCCCAGCCGACAAAACCCCCAAACCGCCCTGAGTAATGATAACGGCGCGGGCGAGCGCAGCAACTCGGTTCGAGCGGCCGCAGGGCGGGAGCAGCGGCGGGGGCAGCCCCGCAGGGCGGCGGCGGCGCTCGCAGCCCCCCGGGCCGGCCGGGGGTACCGGCGGCTCCGGCGGCGGCGGCGGCGTCACGTGAAAGTCCCCTTTAAGTTTCCATAGAGAGGCCTGCGGGTGTCACATGATGGACATGATATAATGAAACAACATTGTGGGGAGGGAAGCATTAGGGGAGCCCGGGGCGGCTGGGAGGCGGCGGGGCAGCGCTGCTCCCCCCCCCCGGCCCGCCCTGCCCCTGCCCCTGCACCTGTCTCGGCGGCCGGGAGCGCGGGGGCGGCGCAGCCCCGCTGCCCGGGCTGCCCGTGGGCGCCCTTCCCCCGGCGAGGGCAGGCGGCGGAGCGGCGGCCGCGCTCGGAGGTGAGTTACCGGCGGGACCGGGGCGGGGGGCTGGCGGCCGCCGCGGGGGCCGAGGGGTGCGGGCGGCCGCGCCATGTTTGCGCGGCGGCGGCGTGAGGAGGAGGAGGAGGAGGAGAGGGGGAGCGGGGGGTCCGCGGGGGGGGGGGGGGGGGGTCCGTGGGCGCCGCGGGTCCCCGCGGAGCGGCGGGCGTGTGCGCGCCCTCCCGCCCTCCATGTCCGCATTCCAGCTCATGTTGCGCAGATAAAATTCAAACTTGAGGTAAACACGAGCGGCGGGGGGGGGCGCCGGGGGGGGAGGCGGAGGAGGGAGGGAGGCTCGCTCCATCCCGCCGTCCCCTCCCTTCGCCGCGGCTCCCCCGCAGCCGCGCAGCCCCCGCGCACCTGGCTGCGAGCGAGGAGCCCCCGGCCCGGCGGGGGCTGCGGGCGCCGCGCTCCTTCCCCGGGGCGGGCGGGGGCGGGCGAGCCCCCCTTCCCCCCCGCTCCCCGCGCACCCCTCGGAGCAGACGGCAAGTGTGTGCGGGGGGGCGGTGCGCGGCAGGTGCGCGGGCCGCTGTCGCGACATGGGGGGGGGTGTGTGTGCCTCTCGCGACGTGGGGGAAGGAGCCAAGTGACAGCCGAGCCGCGGCGGCGGGGGGGGGGGGGGGGGGGCAGGACGGGACTGCGCCGTGTTGTTTTTCCTCACTGCGTGGGTATCCCGAATGGAGGGGAACAACAGCCCCCCTCCCCCCAAATCCCGGCGCGTGCCCCGGCCGCGGGGGCCGGCCCGCATTTCCAAGTGCGTGTGGAGACAAGATGCGGCCGGGGGGGGCGGGGAGGGCCGGGCCGCGCCGCCGCTCGCCAGCGCGGGTCCGTGGCACAGGCGGTGCCGCCGGCCCCGGGTATATTTAGCGCTCCGCACGCTGGGCGCCCGCTGCCAGCGCCGGTCGGTGGGGGCGGGCCGGCCGAGGGGCACGGCTGCCGCCCCACAGGTGGGTGCGTGAGGGGAGCGGGGGGCGCGGGGCGAAGCGTGCGCCGTGAGGGGGGCGGCTGCCGGGGGGGCGGCGGCGGAGGAGCGGGGTCCGGCCCGGGGGGCAGAGCGGCCGTTGCGGGGCGGGGGGGGGGGGGGGGGGGCAAAGGCGCTCCCTGCGTGGCGCGGCGCTGCGGGGCGTGAGGGCGGCGGGGGCGGGTGGGGGGGTGCGGGGGGGGTCTCGGGGCGAGCGGCCTCGCTGAGGGCGGGAAGCGCGCGCGACCCCTCGACGCGCGGCAGCGGCCCCCGCCTGGCGCCTCCTCAGCACTGCACCAAGGCGGCGGGACCGGCGGCCACGCCCACCGCGCCCGCCGGCCAATCAGCGCCGCGCCCGGGACCCCCCTCGCCCTCCCTTTCCACCCCCCCCCCCGCCGCCTCCCCCTCCCGCCTTCCCTCCGCCCGCCCTTGGCAGGGCGCGAGCGCGGCCCGCCCCCGCCCACCCGCCTGTTTGTTATGGTCGGGGCCACGTGCCGCCGGCTCAGGCGGTCACGCGGCCCGGCCTCGCGCCGCCCCCGGCCGTCGCCCGCCGCGGGGCTGAGGGCGCTGAGGGGGCTCGGCCCGGCCCGGCCCCTCGGCGGGCTCCGGCGGGGCCCGGGCCCGGCCGCCCTTCCTGAGGGGCGTCCTGAAGCCCCCCCCTGCCCGGGGGGAGGCGGCTGGCACCCTCGGGCCGCGGGGCCTTGCCCGCCGCGCCGCCGAAGGCAGCGGCTGTTCGGGCCCAGCCCCGTCAAACCCCCTGAAGGGCCTGTCGCTGGCGAGGGTCTCTCCGTGGCCGAGCCGTGATGGCGCATCTGCGGCCAGCCCCAGCCTCCGCAGAGGCACGCTCTTCTCTCCAGAAGAGAGCTGTTTATGCCCAGTGATTTTTTTTTTTTAATCTCCCCCCCACCCCCCCACCCCGGCGTTCCTCTGCATAAGCCCCAGCAGTAGCTACGTATCTGCCTAGCCCGGCGTTGTTAAGGCACGCTGCTTTATGTAGGGAACACGGGAACGCCGCGAGGATTGCGTTTAGCGATCAGTCTCCTGAGCCCGAAGCCTTGAGCCTATTTATAGGTAGGTTGGGCAGCCTTTAGCATGAAGGACTTGTGCCGCGTCCGAATCTGTGGCAAAGCGAGGTCTCTTAAATGACGGTGGTTTGTTTCCGACAATTTTTTCTTTCTGGGAATAGGATTTTATGGAAGGCTGTGGAGGAGTGGTTGTTTTGTTAATAGGTAATATGGAGAAGTCAGTTTGGAGTTGCGGAACGTAACACCATTTTAATGTAACTTCTGGGAGAGCAGAACAAACAGTAAAGGGTTACTCAGTTCTAGATCAGTGGCTTTCGGCTTGTGGGCAGTGGGCCCCGGCTGTCTGCAAACAACTTACCCGGGGTGGCTAGGAAGCAGCAGAGGAGAGGACGTCTGTTTTCTGTAGGCTCATGTTCATTATGCAGGTTTCTGCACCACTAAAGGTTCTGGGGCTGACCGCTAGTCTAGATCACTAAGATATTTTGGTTTAGAATAAGCGGAGGTGGCGTATGTTCATATTGTACTGCTTAAAACCTTAAAATTCAATATATTTTTAAGAATTGCATAACCATTACTAAACATCGTGACTCTCAAATAGCCTTAAAGAGTTAAATAACAGCAGACGAACAAGAATAGGTCAGGAAGAGGAGAGATGGTTTTGTAACTAATGATGAGGATGGTGCACGGGTATTTAAAGCTGCTTTGGAGTTGCACTAGAAAGGAGTCTTCTGCTGGTAGTCGTAGGATTTTAATGCCTTATAAATACAGAACATGAGAAGGAGGGTGGAAAGATAAGGTTCGCAGTTTCGTGCTGGGCTAGTCCAGTAAAGGGATCGGGAATGGTTTACGATGCTTTATGTGCTTTTGCTTCTTTTCTGTCGCAACTTTACAATTTTTTTTGCATCTGAAATGCTGAGAGTTTCCAGATACTGACTGGTGTTGACGAGGAGGGAATATGGCCTTAAAAGAACAAGAAGGGTAGTGGCTGTGAAACGAGTGAGGGCCGGTGGAACGGTGCAAGGGCTGGGGTGGCAATCGGCCATGCTTGGTGTATGCTGTGGAGAGCTGATGTTTTGTGTTGGTTACAGGGGTCATTTGAAACGGTGTTACGGATGGAAATATGTTTATTCAGCCCGGGTGGCATTTACTTGCTTTGTATGCGCATATCTGCATATCTTTGTATTTTTTGGGGGGTGGGGGTGGGAATCTGCCTTAAAATAGGAAATTAATAGGGAGGAGTTGGTTTGTTAGAGATTTGAGAATACTGGAAGGTGCGCAGTCTCTGATTTTTTGAGTGTACGTGGAATTGCTGGTGGAATTGATGCACCAGGAAATTGCTTTCTCTATTTTTTTTTGTTGGTCAGATGCAGTTAACATAAAATGAGCCCTTTGGATCCCATATCCCATTTCTCTTTAATATAACTAAGATCATTTATCTTCTCAGACGGCTAGGGGAAAAAATACTTCATTTTGTAACTTGGTTCACCTTCTCTTCAGTTGCTGTCAGTTCATGACAAGGCACAATGTGTGCTGTACACTGTGTTCTACAGAGCTGTTTGGGTGACGAATACAATGTATATGAAAAAAGGGCTACAAAAAATAGGTATTGTGCCAGTTCTCTCCACTTTTCGTATAAACAATACCAATTTATCTCTTAAAGAGGTACTCAAAGTTTCATTTTAGGATCTAATGCCTTGACAAATTTCAGTGGCAAAAAGGTTGCTATTTTACTCTCTGGAAGTACTTAAAAAAAACATATGAAAAGAAGATATCTATACTAGAGTTTGTATTGGTTTTGCAATAGGAAGTAGTGAAGCCTTTTTTTTTCCTGTTATAATAAAAAGGGAAACTGTGAACGTCTTTTAGAACGTGTTTGTGTATCCTACTAGTGGCCTGTTACATGGTTAAAATTAAGAGGATCTCTTTAATCCAGGCTAGATTTTTTTTTTCCCCCTCAATTGCTGTAATCACATGTTTATTTCTTTTATATTTAAAAATGAAAACATGGAGTCATGTTTTTTGTCCTCCCGTGTGTAGTGTGACTAGCTGTAGTCGATAGTGCCATATTTGCACGGTGTTTTTCCATAAACATCTTGCTCCTGGAATTACTGGTCGTACCAGAATATGAGCTTGAAAATACCGTAATATAAAGGGTAAGAGTACTTGCAAACGTGAATGCTGAAATACAAAGTAAAAAAAACCCCAAAAAACCAAAAAGACAAACCCTTCCCCAGCAGTTCTTTTAAGTCATTTTGATAATTTTGCATCCCGACTCGTGGCTTTCTAAATGACTAGAGATGGAATTAGTGGGGCTGCAACTCTTTGTCACAAATTTAAGCATAAACAGTGGTTTTCCTTTGGCTTTGGATTTCATGAAAATACAGTATAAAATGCCCCATCCTTTTCCAGTCCTTCAGGATGCTGCACCTCAGCCTGCAGATCTAGTGTTGTTGTCTAAAAGCACAGCTGGAAGTCGGAGTTGTTTGTTCTGAGTTTTACCCTGACCAAGGTCGGAGATTTCATCCTTCCATAGATTCCTGATCTGGGCACTTAACGCTTGCAGGGGGTCCTAATTCATGAATTTTCATGAACCGTCCTGAGGAAATGTCCCCGGTATCGTGCTTCTTCACAGACGTTAAGTTTGGAGATCTTAAGTGAAAGACTAACATCTATGATAAAAATATTAATTATGGTAGAAAAGCAACCAAGCATTTACTGTTTTATAAGGTTCTTGTATAAAGTGATGTATTTGGCAGGACAATAAAACAAGCGTTGTGATAATATACTTGTTTTAAACAGTTTTTTAATCAATATGGACATTGAAGTTTTTCTGTTGACAGTGGTTTATTTTATGAATGCTGTAGTCGCAACACATGGGAAGTTTTTGTGGATGAGGGGAGGTGGTACTACTCTTGAATTGGGTTTCACAGCTGAATTTCAGTGTACTGTTACTTGAGAACTATTTTTTCATAATTATTATTACGAAGCATTAATGAGGCACGGCTGAGGAAGGTTTTTTATTCTTGCAAGGCTAGAATTTTGTTACTAAAGTATAAAAAAAGAAACTGAGAAACAAATGGTTTAAAGGGCATTTATAACACCATTTGTAAGCCATGATTTTACAAACACTCCTCTGAATATGTCTCGTTTAAGGAGTAGGTTGTATTGAAGAGTGCAAATTGTGCTGTTACGTAGAAAGTAGGCAGAGTTGGTAAATACAAAGATACTAAAGTAGTCATAATACATTTTCTGTCCTATATTTCAAATTCTTACTCTCTTGAAACCAAACCCATGATGTGCTTACATGTAAAGAATGCTGCACATACTCTAATCTTAACAGAAAACTTGAAGTCAGCATGCTAGTAATATTGAGGTGGGGTTTTTTTGGGTTTTTGTTTTTTTTTTTTTTTTCCTTTTTCCCCCACCCTTTGTGTTATCTCGCAAATCGTCAGAAGCAGCAGTTAGTTGCCCGGGTGGGAAGATGGGGAGAGGGAAACCTGGTAAACATCATGCTCTGCTATTACAAAATTTAGGTATTTCTGACTCCCCTCTTTGCATACAGGAACATTCTGATTTGCCTGTGTGCTGCACCAAAATGTAGCAATCTGAGCGCAGCTACTGTAGTGCTGAGTCTGAAGTAATCCCTATTTTTTTTGTAGTGCTTATTAGCTTGCATTGACTGTTGTCTGCAGAACTTTTCCCAATACAGGTGGAGTGAGTTTGGACCTCTCTGGAAAACAGACCCTGAATCTGGGTGAATTCTTTTTCATCTGTATTGTTACCGGGTATAATTTTGATAGCATATGCATTTTCAGAAAAGAAAGATGGCTTTTGTATTTATTTAGTAACACTGTGTATGGAATACCCAGAAAAATATGCTAATTTGGATAATACCTGTATTATGTTCAGGTTAGTGAATTTTAGCGTAACTGTAGTAGCTACTGTAGAAGCTTCTGCAAAAATAAGAGTTGTAAAATGAAGGCAGATACTGGCTTCATAAATTACAGTTTGCGGAGGAAATAAGATAGACTCGAACTTACGTTCAAATTTTAGCCTATTCAGAAAAAAAACAAGCATTGTTTTGGTTTTATCTTGGTTACTATGTAAATCGGCAAAGAAAGGTGTTTCCCAGCGGCATGGTAACTGGTTGGTTGGTGGTAGTTCATCCGGAAGACGTGTTTGAAGCTGAACTTCACCTTTGTGTTCGATTATTGAAACTTCGGAGATTTCTTGCTAGCCAGCTAGTGTCTGCAGCTCTGCAGGCTGCTGGGAGGGAGGAGATGCATCTCGCCGCGGTGTTTACTTTTCGCGGGAGGAGAAATGGGAGCTTTCTGGCCTTTGTCGGGATGTGTTTTGTAAAGTGAGAGCACTGTTAAGGCTTGTAACAAGGTGCAGTTGCTGCATCGTGGCGAGTTCTGCAGTTCGGCATTTTTAGTGGCGCCCCCCCCCCCCCCCCCTTCTTTTTTAGTGTCACTTCAAATGTTAATCTGTTAACATCTGCTGTATATTGCTGTGTCATGTAGTTCTTGGGAGATCTTTATATTGTAATTTCTGTGACTTTATGGCAGTGCCCCAGGGTCCTGGAGCAATCAGGATTACATTGATCCTATTGATAGGGAACAGGATTCCAGGTCGGTGAGAAGCAACAGATATTTTTTTTTTTCCTTGATAAGATGTATGTATAGGAAAGACATACGTAAGAAAAGCCTGAAAGGAGCAGCGACGTTGCAGTCCTGCAGCGTTAAATACCGCTCGCGTTGCGAGGCAGCGCCGGCGATGTTGCGATGTCACGATATCGGGGCTGGCGCGGGGACGGGCGAGTGGCGTTGCCCTCTGCCGGAGGACGCCAGCAGCACAGGGCTGCGAGCTGGGCCCCCGCTGCCCGCCCCGCCAGCAACTGCTGGGTGGGCTCCTGGGGTCCCCGTCCGCGCTTCGCACGCCGGCTTCCGCGTCAGCTCAAGGCCAGGGATAGCCCCTGTCTTCCGGAGCTGTAGCAGTGGCCCCTATTCAAGCCAGATCGTCTGATTCCTCCTCTTTCCTTCTTAGCTGTGTCTGTGAGCATCTCTTCGCCGAAGCCTGTAGTTGTTTGTGTAATCAAAAAGCCAAACGGTGGATCCAGCATTACGGGACCTGCTACTTCTCCCCAAAGGTTATTGTCCTGGAGCCACAACTAATTCTGGTAGCTTCAACAGAGAATTGTGCACCCTTCCCATAAAAAAGGAAATAAACCAGCTTTAATCTTTGGATTGCTAGCCCTGTCAGTTTTTGGTAATCCACAGATGCCTGTAAAACAATATTGACCTAGAAATCAGTATTTTGAACGTAAAAGATGCTTAAATTTGAATAACATTCACACAATACAGAACAGGAATGAGGTAGGACCAACTTAATATATGTGGTTTCACTAATGCCGAATGTGTCTGCTGTTTTGATAAGCCTGTAGCATAGCACCACTGTTTGTTTGGTTTGGGGTGGTTTTTTTCTTTTGTTTGTTTTGGGGTGGTTTTTTTTCTTTTGTTTGTTTTGGGGTGGTTTTTTTGTTGTTGTTTTGGGGCTTTTTTGTTTTTTTCGTGGTTTAGGAAAATGGCTTCTTTCTGGTTTTCAAGAAATTGCAGTTTTCCTATATTACTAGGGTTGAGGTTAAAGGGAGTTAGCAAGGGCGGAGTTCAGCTCTACTACTGCAGTGAGAACCTCTGTTCTCCCAGTCCTCCTTGTTAATGGAATTGCTGACATTCATGAGGAAGTCCTTGCTGAATATTGGAGAGGAAAAGTCAGGGATGGTGACTGGGGAGAAGTAACTGTGAATTGTGAATTGAAATGTTATTTCCTGAGTAAAGCCGAATTACTCAAAAGCAGTATTACTTCGTTAATGAATGAGTGACACCTAAAAGCAGCAATAAATTGTACTGGAGACCAAAATCGCATAATATAGCGGGGGAAAAAAAAATGCTGGTGGAGATGCTTGATAGGTTAACCCAGGCCCCTAGCATTGTGATGGGAGAGAAGCATCTTTTACAGCACCCTTTCAAGTACAGAAGCACAGAAAAATAGACTCCCACGGGGCAGCCTGGATGGCAGGATCTAGCCGTCTGCTACTGCAAGCAAATGTGCAGTATGATTCCTGCAACAGTTTTCAGGCTCCAAATTGAAACCCTCATTACTCCTTCCAAAAGGCTGTTCCACTCTTTGATTTCACTGATTTATAGAAATCTAGTTTTCGATTCTAGCGCAAGTGCAGTTCGCAGCCAGCTTACATTCATTTCTTGCAAAAACAGCGTCCTTTAGTGTAAATGCCTCTTGCTCTCCCTTGTGTTTTGCACATGCTGCATCTGCAGATAGCCGTTATGTGCATTTATAGCCCATATTTTGTTCTAAACCAGCTGTTTTCAACTTTTTCATGCCCTTCCCCCTCTTCAGGATGTATTGCATGCCCCTGTAGTTTAAAGACCACTGGTTTAAAAAACAAGCCCTACTAGTCTTTTCCTGTAAAGCAAACTTGGTGTTCCTGTGGCTGAAGTTACTTTTGAGAAGGTTTATGTGAGATTGTTCTCCTAGTTGCTGGATCAGGTAAATATTATAAACGCAATTTGTCATGTCTAATGTTATTCTGGTCATAGTCACTGTAGGATGTATCTGGCTGTATTTATCCCTTTCGTTGACGTTTTCCTTTGAAATGACAAAGTGCTCCTATTATCATGAACAGGTTTAATTCAGTTCCAGATGCTGTGGGCTGATAAAGTAGTAATGTGTCTTCTGGCAGTTTCTTACAAGATCAGTTACCATGAAAAAGTTGTATTTACCCAAAGTATATGAGGTCTGCTTTGAAGAACAGTTTTGTGATGTGTGTACCATTCCTAATAGACAAGGACTCTAGCTTGTTTTTTTCTTATTCTGCTAATTGAGAAAAATCTTCCTGGCTAGATTAAAATGGGAAGTCGGCTCTGAGACTTTCAGATGCAGTCTCTTTGGTAGCTATGTCATTAACGTTAATTATTGTATACCTCTAATGTTACCGTATAAACTGGCATCTCTTCTGGCCTGAAAAGTTTTTCTTGGGTGAACTATGCTCAGCTTATTTAATTTTCGTGTTTGATCCGTAAATCTTTGCAAAGACCTTAACCAATGTTGTTAACTGTTCGTTGTTCTTTTTAGTAATGTGGGCAGAAATGCATAAAGTTTTTGAAAGAGGTTGCAGGGATTCTTTCTCACTAAAGGATTTTTCCATTCGTCCCATTTTTGAAATGTTCCTTTATGGTTGTGCCTGCTGTCAGTGTCCATACCAGGTCTTGGTTTCAGTCTGCTGCTGCCTTGCAGGAAACAAAAACAGGGGTGAATAAGTCCATCCTCTTCCTGCAGGTGGCATTCATGATTCCTCTGTTTTCTTCTGTTGTTTTTCTGCCTTTTCCTGCAGCAAAAGGAGACTTTGTCTATTTGCCGAATGTCACGTTGTCCTTGTGGTTTGGTGGTTCTGGAAGTTTAAAGAATGAATCTACAAGAGAGTAGAAATTCAAGCAAGGAAGGGCAGCAATAGGTAGGTCCTCTTCATCCACTCTGTCCTTGCCATGAGTGGTGGGCCTTACATAGTGTCCTGTTCTGTTAGTAATGCAAAGTTTAGCTGCAGTCAGACTCAAAGATTAGCTTTCAGTCAGAATGCGTGTTTTCTACTCTCCCTGCCCCTCACTGCCACCAGGTATTCAAAGCATGAAGATGAATGCAAAATCTGTCTCATGCTCTTAGTAGTGTTCAAGGAAATTCTCCTGCGGGTTACAGCTGTATGGCTCGTAATGTAAAGATTTCTTGAGTGAGGAATGGGATAGTCGTACCTGTTTTTTTTTTCTGTAGACCAGGGCCTGTAAATAAGTGACTTCACATCCTGTGGTTTTAAGGTGCGTGTTTCCCTGGCATCTCCACTGTGTGCACTAGGTGGATGGAGCCGCTTGGGATACTTGCTTTTAAGACTGACTTTGTAGCAGCATCCCTTGCAGAATTGACTTCGGAATCTAATTTTCCCTGCTAGCATTATCTTAGTTTAAAATGGATGAAAATCATAAATGTGTTTTTTCAGCTAATCGGTACTCAGCTGACCCCTCTATTTCTACATTCTGTGCTTCTCAAGGGTTCTGTTAAATAATATTTATATTAATCGTACCATCTACTGCTGACTCCCTCCTGTGGTTTATAAGAGCATATTTAAGTATTACATTATGTTAACCAGCTTCACTGATAGCTTGGGGTTCAAATTGTTTGTATTTGCAGCTCTGCTGCTAAGCTCCTCATCTCCTGTGAGTGTTGTAAATAACAGAGGTTGGGACCGCAGAGGAGATTTCTAACAGCCTGGGCAGTAGCGGCTGTCTGTGGGTGGCAGTTCCTGAAAGGGGACCGAAAGCACAGACTAGGTAAGATTAAAAATTAGGGACTGTGAAGAAGAGACAGGTGACCAACACAGGGAGACCAGAATAGGTGAGGTTCTCTTTTAGCAAAGCTTAATATAAAAAGTCAAACAAAAATGTTTACTCTGTACACAAAAATCAAATTTGAACGATTCATGGAACTTTTCTATATTTTGTCTCGTTATTAGTAATTCATATTCCTAGTACCTATTATTATGCACTTTTGCTAATGTAAGAGGCCTATCAATTGAATTTTATAAGCTGTTTATTATATATTACCTGCTTCTTGGGTGGCAGGATAGTAGCGTATCCACATAGGAAGGTGTGCCATCCCCTACTCAGCTACATGACAAGGTAGCAGTATCCGAAGCTCTCACCTTTGCTAGCCTGTCTTCCTACATGTTAAATTTCTGCTTGGATCTTCCATAATCCCAGCAATTGGCCATGTTTCCTGTTCCTTTGCTTATTGCCCTTTCTTAGGAGCGCTGGGTTTTTTTGACCTAACTGTGTACATACGGAAGGGGTGATGCCATTTCTTGAAAGAACCATTGAATTGATGGAGGAATTAACTTCAGAGATGTCAAGTGCCTGAAGGTCTGGTGCAGAAGTTAGTTCAGGAATAAAGCAGGAATCCTAAATTTGAATAAAGTGGGAATCCTAAATTTAGATTTCATGGTAAGATATGTCATTGTGCTACCACTAGATTAATGTGTTGGCCCAGGGTAATGCTGGCTTTTGAAGAGCTTATCTTCAAGTGTTTAAAAATCTGTTCTTGTGTTTTAACGTAAACTGATGTGGTCCAGCAGTCGTCTGGCTCACATACTGGAAATACTTTGTTTTTCTTTTTACATGACTCATTACCATGTATTTGTAACTACGGTTATTTTATCTTAAAGGATTTGTTCTACCATTTAATTATCATGATTTGGGACATTCAGGTTTGACTTATTACCAATATAGAAATTCCTCCAGGACTGCTAGCTTCTAAGTACATCTTTTAGGCTGTGTGCCCATAAAATTACCAGTCATCTTACTACTTCTGCATTAGTCTAAATTAGGACTTCAGTGAGGTTATGTTGCCCTACTGCGTGTGTAAGTCTTAAAACTTATTTTAGGTGTCAAAGCGTTGCTTGTAACATGTTTGGGGTTTAGCTGCTAGAGCTGCTCTGACTTGCCCAGTAGCAGTGGTGTGTACTTGGACTGATGAAATAACAAGTGAACGACCGTAGCAGATGTTATTACTGGTAATTTGGACTCCACATAGCTTGAAAAAAATCATGAAGAATCATCACCCCGTCGTGCTTGTTCACACTAAGGTATTCCATTAATAGGTAGTGATTGTTTCCCTTTCTTCTTGCCTTACTAAGTATATTCTTCTGTTTTCTATAGGACATTTCTTTACAATCAGAAAATTGGGATATCTCTTTTTGTTTAGGAGAAGATGTAACTGATGCTTTGTGAAGGATCGCGTTGCAGTTTCTGTCCATTGTTCTATTGCTGAAGGGGTCATTTTAGATAGCAGAACTTCCAATTGGGTCAGTTGTGTTCGTTATTTCTTGAGTATTTGATCATTCTTTTTTTCTTACCTTGATTTCCTGGTCTAAGATGCTTACTGCTGATGGTATTTGTGATACTGCTGCAGAATTACTGGTAACTTCTAGTAAGAATATTGAACTCAAAATGGCTTCCTAGGTTTCTCAGTCTTGTCACCTGGTATGGGAAGCCTGATGTTGTATAATTGCTATATAATTTGTACTTTAAAATAATCAAACTCTGTCTTAAGGACAGGTGTTTTTACTTCCATTATTAGATTTAGAAAAAAGATTCTAACTGTCAGAGCATCCAGAGTCTTGAAAGTCTTTCAATTGCCAGCCTAACATTTTGAAAGGCCATTGCATAGCCACTTTCCTTATGATAATTGCAGGTTTTGCCTTGTGCAGCTCTCTTCACTCATGTTTACTCCTTGAATGCATTTATAACCAGGAATTGTATCACTTCCTACCTCTTCAGTCAGGTAAGCAAGCAAAACTGCTTGTCTGTGTTTACAGTATTGATTTTTCCATTCTTCTGATCATCTTAAACTGTGTCTGCTCTGCATACTTGGCTCAGATCTGAGCTGGATTTGCACCTTAGTTTGTCTGCTGCCCACACTGTTAAAACAGCATGGGACACGGTGTTCCTTAGCATCTCTTAATATCCTCCAGAACGTCTGAAGTCTGTGGTGAGTTAGCTTGCTGTGCTGGGCTTTGATGTGCAGTGCAGTTGGAATCGCTCATCAAAGCAGAAACGTGGTTTAAGAAACTATTCTTAATCATCTTGCCGTTGTTAGCTGCTGCTCCGCAGCTGAGACTGCATGAAATGACTGCTTGAATCGTCCTCCATTTCCTGCCTCAGAAACTTCATGGTCCTGCCTTTCATTTTGGAACTGGTGCTGTTGTGTCATTTCCCAGCTGAGACCAGTGTGGAGGCTGCAGGTGCTGCTTCTCTTAGCTTCGTTCGGCTGATTCCTGCAGTTGAACAGTTTAACGTAGACCGCTGATGGAGCAGAGAATAACAAAGCAGGAGCTCGTGCAGGCAGGCATCCGTCGTTGCTGGGAGGCAGCAGGAACAAGCAACCACTTTCTCTCCATTTATACCGGTGCTCCTCTTTTGCTCTTTTCTACTCATGGTCTAGAGCGAATCCTTTGGCTACCATCGCTGGTATTGGCTGAGAGATTGTAATTCTTAGTCTAAGACCACTGCTAGTGATCAGACGATGTCCTCTTTTCTTTTTTCTTTTTTTTTTTTTCTTTTCATTTTTTAGACTTCTGGCATAGTGGACCAGGTCCATCCATTCTGGCAAGCACTGAACTCTCAGTTGAAAGGTAGAGGTTAGTGTCTGTTGCGATTTCTGCTACCTAAAAGCACCTCTGTCTTTATGCTCGAGTCTGAATCCATCTTTCTTAAACACGGCACACACAATAATCCAATGAAGTTTCCATGCAGCCGTAAATTGAGGTCACAATTGCTTTATTTCACGGATACATTACTCTGACCCACGGTGACTTTGTTATGAGCTAGGCTTTTTCCTCCCTCATAGCTTCCAAATTAAGGAACTGCTTATCTGGCAGGAATGTGTATTATACCAGGTATATGACTGTGTGTCTTTTGCTGTTGAAATTCATCCCACTTTTATTATTCAAGTCTAGGAGGTTATCCAGTTCTTTGTGTACAATATTCTGGTTCTCCTTTCCTAACTCAGTGTTATCAACAAATGTCAACACAAGCCAGAATTACTAATGAAAAAACCCACCAAAACTAATCCCCAAGCCTAACTGATAAATTTATAATTCTAAGCATCTATAGCTATCCATCAACAAAGACCACGAATAGTTGCATGTGGAGGTCTTCAGAAAAAGAATAGTGTGGTCCATGCATTGAAAAAAGTTACATTTTTGTGTCTTCTCTTTTGTCAAGCTTTAAAACATGTCCCAGAGTATATTGGTGGGTTTAGAAAAGCAGATGGTGAGGTCCCGTTCTTCCTGAAGGCATCTCAGCTCCCTCTGGGGTAGTGAGCTCAGTGAAGTCAGACAGACAGACAACATGCAGATTTGAGCTGCAGGAGAGGTGGGAATTTCTTTCAATCAGTGGTATAAGAGCTGATAGAAGAGTGGTTAGATTTTTGTATCAGTTGGGTAGAAATCGTGAGGGCTTCAGAGCCAAATGTGTGGATAAGTACATAAAAGAAGAAACAACTATAAGGAATGGAGAAAGGACTGAGCTGCAAAGAAAAGCCTGCTTTAAAAGATGAGAAGATAAACAGAACCTGCAAGCTGCATTAAGACATGTAAAACAATGATAAATATCAAAAGATTCTTCAGTCATTCAAATAAAAAAGTGGAATGGGGAAGCAGAGCTGTCATTGCAGGTGAGAGCATTTTAACATTGGTTCAGTCCTCGGTAAGGGTGTGGGGAAAAGGCAGGATGATTAATGGACATGACAGTTCAGACACTGAGGCAGATGTAAACGAGAATGATGCTAAAGCACTAAAGTCCAGGTGAACTGATAAGCTCCAAAAAAGACCTGGACAGATACGTAATCTTAGTACGGCTTCGGTAGACTTCTGAAGTCGTAGAGAGGAGTGAGACATTGAGTACGTGCTAAAGAAAATAAAATACAGTTAGCTTATCAAAAGTAAATTATGCTAGAGTAACCTGACACCTTCTCTGGTAAGACTTGCTTTTTCAAAAGTCAGTATTTTCCCTGTCTTTGGTAAGGTGCTTGATAGGAACCTACATAGAAAAATCTCGTTTACGCTGTACAAGAAAAATATGTTTTACCAAAAGAGCTGTAACGATGGTGACCAGGTGGACAAGAAGTAGTGACAAGTAGTTTTGGAAATGGAAGGAAAGGGGTAGGGACAGTTGTTAGAGAGTACAAGTTTTTTTGATGATTGGCTTAGGTGTGAGGGGTGACTAATCATCTGCCTGCTAGGGCTTTGCACAATAGACCTAAGATTAAAAATTAAAAAAAAAAACCAAAAACAAACCCCAAAACATTGAAGGGTTATGGTACTGAAGAGATTTAATGGTGTTTCACTGCTTGGAATTGCACAAGTGTTCATCGATGTGTATTTTAAACCTGTAAAAACCCTATTCTTTTTGCCTAGAGTTTGGTTTTCATAACTGGGAAGTATTGAGTTAATAGTTCACATGTGAACATTAAAAGAAAGTGGTAGCAAGAGATACTGCTCTCTTTCATTTTGTAATTGTGTGGTATTTATAAGAAGCTGTGAGGTCATTGGCTTCCGGTATGAGCCACTTCCTGAAAACCTTGTTTTACATGGTAAATCTAAAAATGTATTTCTTAGAAAAACTCAGCTGTGTTTTTGTTTTCTCTTCTCTTGCTTCTGACCGTCCACCTTACCTTTGTTTCTACTCCAGTGCTTACTTACCACTGCAGGATAGCGATACCTTGAGATGGAGGGTAGCGCTGCAGGGGGCACGAGCTGTGCTGGAGAAGGTGCCGCAGAGAAACACAGTTCACAAAACCCGGTGCGGTTGGCGGTAGCATGGAAACAACTTAAAACACACGGTGTGACACGTAGAAAGCATTGACAGTCTCAAGCTTTAGTAAACTGTGAGTCATACATTGACAAATGATCCAATTATGTTTAAAAGAACGAGGTAAAACCAGCATCAGCAAAACTATTTTGTGTTCTTACTGTCCTATTGAGTTCCAGATATATAAAAGGCAAATAGTTTTTTGCAAAGCTTGTTACAATTAATTTTTTTGCTTTTTGAATGTAAAGTTCTCATGCTGTCAGTGGCTTCTAAACTTGTAGGTTTTAGAAGTAGCTGTCAAATTTTGTAAGATATCAAGGATTTGACAGTAAAAAGAAACAAGCGTATATGTGCGTGAAAAAGGAAACAAGCAGCCATACTTTATTGCTCATTTAATGAACATAGAACATGTTTTTGGATTGTATGGCATTATTATTTATAATGTAAAAGAGATTATTTCAACCAAAATGTGTTCTTTAAAATATGGAAATATAGTCATAATAGAGCAATATAAATTGATTAAACTGTGGCAGGTCAGCGTGTGTGGGAACCAGGAAAGATGAAGAGTGCGTCTGAAGGAAAAACTAGAACTCTAAGGTAGTTTAAAGGAGTTACGTCTGTTTGTGGTGTGCTCTGTGTGTGGGGGGGGGTTTAATCAAGTTGCATGAACTGAAATAACTAAAAAAAAAAAGTAGGTATCTTTTAAGTAACAGTGTAATCCTAAAGTGGGGTGACATTTTTGGGTTGAGCCTTGGAGGGGGGGGTTTGTGGTTTATTAGTTTATATTAATTGGCTAAAATACTAGCTAAGGCTAATATCTAGGCTAGCAGAGTAAAGACTAACTGGAACAGCTTTATAAAGGAGTGCTCTGATTTATAAATTAGCTAAGTTTTGCCATTTATGAAGATACAGAGCTTCTGCTGTGAGAATGAGTGTTTGAACATTGTGTCAATTTGAAGGTTGAAGATAAACATGAGTATTTGGGGTTAATAATACACTCCTTCATTTCAAATCGGGTTATTTTATTTGATGACCATGGAAGATATATTGAAACTTGCTGGACTTCACAGAAATAATAACAATGGGAAATTCTTAAAAATACAAATAGTTCTTAAACTTACAAACAGTTTTATAATAACGAGGTTTTAGCCAGTCAGCATGCTGTTTTACAATAGCTATAAATTCTTTATCTCCAGAAAGACGTGCTGCCTGTCAAGCTATAGTTGGCAACATTCCTATAAATTGCCATGGTAATTTTATTGGTAATTAGCATTTGTCAATAGCTTGTCTGTCATAACCCTTACATGTCTCAAACCTCCTCCGCCCATACAGGAATCAGTTTGCAGATTTCTAAAATTACAGTTCCGACCTTAGCTTTGTGGCTTTTACCACCTCTGTATGAAGAACACAGGTTTTAAACTTATTTGAGATGCCCGTGTTCATTTTTCTGTTGATGGTATTTTTTTTTCCCCCTCACTTTTCTTGTCCTTGTTTCAAACTTGTGGCTGCAGAACCAACATCCTCATCAGTGTGTTCTCAATTCTGGTGTTTGTTATTTAAAAATTGTCTCTTCTTATGAATCTGAAAACGAAGACTACGTACTGAAGTCAGTGGGAACTGTGGAAGTGTGCTTTTGTTTGGGATCAGGCTCTGACTTCACAACAGCAGGTTTAGCTCATGTGTTTTAATATGAGGCATTAATGTACTTTTCCCAGTATTATAATGGAATTGCTGCGTTGCCATGACTATCGCCATGTGATTTTGTTTTAACTATATGTGCTTTGATCTGTTAGTTCTGAAAAAACTAGTAACTGATCCAAGTTACCACCTTCAAGCACTGGCAGCTTTGGGACTTCAGAGGGGAGAAAAAAACCCCTAACCTTGACAGCACTTCTTGCTGTGGTTCACTTGCTGATGTTCAAAGTGCGTGTATGAGGATCTTGAGATGCTGGGTAAAATGGAACGCTGTGCTTCTGGTATCTGAGCCTCTTGTTTAGCGGTAACTAGGCAGCTTGTCATGGTGCTACGTTACACACAGAATCACAGATCTCTGTGTCGTTTCCTTTTATCACAGGTCTTGGGGAGAATACAGGAGGTTGCACTGCCTTTGGCATGGTGGTAAGAACTGCAGATACTAAGACAGTACTTAAGGGAAGTACTTACGCTGAAAAGTCGTACTGATTGTCAGATTTGAGGCCCAGGTGGACTTTACCTTTCGGTTCAGTCTGGTAGAGCCCTTGATGATTTTTGCATATCCCTGTAGCTTGGTATTGTTGTTCACCTGAGGTAATCTGGGAAT
Source organism: Pelecanus crispus (assembly GCF_030463565.1). NCBI lineage: Eukaryota > Metazoa > Chordata > Aves > Pelecaniformes > Pelecanidae > Pelecanus > Pelecanus crispus. Next base: position 4,332,161 of record NC_134643.1, read on the forward strand.
ATCTCATTGAACCAGTTTTTGCCAGTTCTTTGTCCAGTGTGTGGGCTAGTCACCTGATGGGGGGTGGGGGGGAGGTCAAAGTTCTTCTGAAGGAACACAAAGATGCAATGCAATAACCTGTGAGAGAAAAGGATTTAGATTAAGTGACCTAAAGCCTTTGGACTGTGGAGTTGTAGTACAGCTGCTTTGTAGAAAGGGACTTGAGGTTGAAGTTCACGAATCAAACACTGCGTTTATTCGTATATAAAACATCTTGTCTTTGGGTGAAACTTTGGCACGTAGACTTAGCTGAAAATTGCGTTGGAGTCTGTTTTGTTAGTTTTATATGTTGCTTTAAATACCTAAACCTTGAAGTACTTTGCAAAAGGCTATGTAGCCTTTGTATGTGCTTCTGAAATGTTAAATTGCTTTATTAGTTTTACGTTCGGTGTGCAATAGTTACTAGCTATCTTTACATCTTTATTAGATTCCCAACTGCGTACCTAGTGTTGAGCTTGTGGAGTTTTTATTTACGTGAGTCAAGGTGAGCAGTATATGGCTGGACAGCTGCAATTTCCCTAAATAAAAGTAAAATGAAGTAAATGAAGAGTTAAACAAAGAACAGGAGCTCTTAACAGCATATCACTGCAATTTCAGATAGTTATCACTAGGAGGACACATAGACCACGATATTAAGGAACTAATTGTTTACCTTCTTGTATTAACTGGTTTGGTAATTTTAGAAAAATGTGTTGAAAGGTTGCCGTATGATAACGTGTTAAGATATTTTATTTTACTTGAAATTAAAAAAAGAGAGTTGTGTAATGGACTAAAAAAAGAGTGTGATAACATTTGGAAATCTCACGGTGGTTATTTTGTCAGTGAATCAGAAGAACGCTTATTCTCGAGGGCGTACGCCAGCCAGTAATAGATGACATTTAAGTAGAAGCAATCACTTTTTTTTTTTTTGGTTTATTTTATAATGTTGTATTGCAGGAATTCCTTACACCTTTGTCTGCAGTGTTTATAGTGGCTTCTGCTGGGTGGGACGTTATGCAAAATGGGTCACTGGCTGGGATTTGATACAGCGTTTGCTGTTGTCTTGATTCATGTTTAATGTGTTTATGATCTTTTACAGTGTTTGCAAATAGCTTTTGTTTTAGTTGTCTATATGTGTTTACTTAGATTCTGATACATAGTGTCTGTATCGGGTTGAGTAATAAGGAAATTAGTCTAATTGATTTAAATAGTTTGTAGACTAGCCCGTGTTGCTGAGGCAAGCTGTTACCTAATAAAGATTTCAGAATCTGACTCTTTCTGTATAGAATTATTATTGATATCACACATGCAGACAAAGATGATAACGGAAGCATATGCTTTAAAGAAAATGACATGAGAAAATGAAAAATGGTTTCAAATTTGAAGTTAGTGAAGGATGCATGAAAATAACACCAGATGGAGAGAAAGAGAAAGTAAGACACAGATTATTAATAAGTGTGATGTGTTACTGTTGTATAGAATAGAATCTTACAGGCTTCCCAGCGTGTAAAATTCATTGTGAATTCTCTAAGAGTTGCTGTGTTCCGTAAAAGTGAAAATGCATCATCTGACTCTTCCAGAGTAATGATCCCTGAGGCTACAAAAAAGAGCACAACCCAGTTTTAAGTGGTTTTTGAAAACTTGGTGATTGTTTTGTCCCAGTAGATCTGGGGAAGATTGAATGATATCTTAATAAAAAATATTATTTGTGAAATTAATACGGTCTTACATCTCTAGGTTCATGAACTTATTTCACTGGGAGACATTTTCCTCAATATTGAAGCTTCTTTCTATAGTTTCATTTTGTTAGACTGAACATCAAACCACTGATTCTCCCTTTGATAAAACTTGTGGTCTGGAATTGTTGCGTAGATGCTCTGTTGAAATTTTCTGTGTTTGAACACACTTGTTCACCCTCCCCTCATTATTTGTGTCTAACACAGTGTACTTTTTCACACATTTGCTGGTACTCGCTGCATTGCTTACATCCTTACAGCAAAACCTGTTTCTTAATTTTCTTATAAACTATAGCTCCTGTCCATCCGTTTGTATTCTCTCAGTTCAGTTGACTTTATTATTATTTTTCATGGGAATTAATCTCTGCTTTGTAACAAAAACTTGGTGTTCTGCACCTTTAGGTGTTAATTGTGGAATGTTCAAAATGAGAGTTGTGTTTTGTTGGGTTTTTTTTTCCTTTTTTTTTCCCCCCAAAAAAGTTGGATGAAGTGCTGTGTACTGAAGAGTTGCACTGGACTAATGGAATGAGACAAGCTGCTTTCAGAATGAATAAATGCTGAAGTGTAGCTCTTGTTCATACTAGAGAACGGCTGGTGGTACTGTCAGAGTATTAACACAGAGTAATTACAGTATCACAGAATATTTGCAGTGTTCTTAAAAGGCCAGTACAGCATTGATAGTGAAGTAAGTTTTTGGTTATTCAGACCCTTTAAATTAGAAAATTGCTTGCTCATTGTACTGAATTATACGAATTTATTTGATTAGGTTTTTGTTTTACAACGTAGACATTTTTAACCTTTGACTAGAAGTGAGTGCTTTGGAAGTCATTCAAGGTGTCATATTAAGATAATGATTCAGATTTTGAGAGAGTTACCAAAACAGATCAATACCGAGATCTTGGTTTGTGAGTGAAATCAAATTAAATAATGTCTCATAAATTCAGCTGTGAGACTCGCAGATTGACAGCTGGTGCAGACTTGAAAGAACTGTCAGGACATGGGAAGATGGAGGAAGGCAGGAGGTTAAAGCAGGATACTCTGATGATGTCTGATGGGCAGACACTTTAAAAGGAAGCAGTACAGATAGTACTACTGTGAGTATTAGTATTTGTGACGTAGCACATCAGGAAACCATATGCATTCACCTCTAGGAGTGTAGTCGTATGTGGAATCCTAATTTTTTGCAGCATTTAGACTCCATTACAACAGATTTGCTAGACTTGCGTTTTGCAGCCTGTGAGGTGGTACAAAGAGCAAGTCAAGTATGAAGCAGCCTTCTTCCTTCAGCACTGGAGCCGTATAATATGAACTGGAGAAAAGGTTTCTTGGTTGAAATGAGGCATGGGCTGAGGAAGTTTAGACGTGCTGAAGTAGAGGGTTGTTATATATCAGCTTTTCTCAGCTGGTTGCCAAAACTGAAATGCTTCTCCAGAGTAGTTGCAGGTTTATTTCGAGAACATACCGGGGATGAAACATCCTTCTCTAATCAGAAGACTAAAAACCAAAAAAAGGCAGGCTTTCTTTGTCCCCACAACTACAAGGATTTTTATGCTGTCATTTCAATAAGTAATCAGATTTGGTACTCGTTTGCCTTGGTGTAGAACTAGAGAACTCTGGCAGCACTGATGGAAAACAGTCTTTACAGCAGCTTATTGCCGAAGTTAGCATCATTGCTGTGGTAAAGGCAAACAGAATTGGATCCTGGTATTGTAGAGTGGTGTAGGATTTTATGTAGTATCTCTTATTGCCAATTTCTGCTAGTATAACCCTAGAAGAAAGAAACAAGTTCTGCGTAATTTTAACAAAATTTCTAAGAAATAGTCTTCATTTATCTTTTTCAAAGATTCTAAGGGTAAAGCAGAAATCCTACAATTTATTTTACAATCATAACAAACACTTATATAAAGGGTTATTTCAGCTTTTTTCCAGAAGTAAATCTGTCTTCATATTACTGTTCTCAGTAGTTGATAATTTTTTTTCTTGTACTTTACATTAAAGCCTTTTTTTGGTCTTTTTTTTCCTCCCTTTAGTCTTTTTAACTAAAAAAGCTTTTAATTGCTAAATGGATTTTCTGATAATAAGTGCCACAAGTGGTAGCAGTATTGGGATAATGGATGAGTTTGGGAATAACAATTAACTGTATGTTGTGTTGTTGTCAACATTGGAACATAATCTTTTGCTTCGACCAAAAAGGTTCGTTACAACAGGAAAGCAATTTCAACACCAAACCGTGTCTGTCATGCTACGGTCCTGTCATACTAGGTAGTCATGTAAGTAGTTCTGAGAGGTGGAGCAAGGAAATTAATGTTCTGCTCTAGGACACAAGCTTTGCCTGAATCGATCTGATGCTCAATTTTGATAGAGATCCAGGGTACAGGAGTTGTATAGAGCGCCCTGGGTTGCAGAAGAGTGTTTTTATACTTAGTTTTTAAATATCTTATGGGAAATGTTAGATGCTGTAGTCCAGTGTAGTTGGTTTATTGAAGATGAACGGTAATTGAACCAACATGGGATTAAAGAAGACTTTCCTATCTATTCATGTGACCCATTCTAACAGGTTTTGACCAAACAGTGGAAAAGTACACGAGTGTGTCTGTAGACATCTGTCAGTCATTATCTCCAAAAGCCATTTCTAGGGCCTTCATTTGTTTCTGTTAATTTGCATTAGCTGGTATCAGTTTCTTGAATTTGATAACAGTCTTGACATTCCTCAATTTTAAATTGAAACAGAGAGTGGCAGAAAAGAGAGGGAGAACAAAGGAAAGACCAGAGTGTTCATCCCCGTATGTTGTAAATGGAATGCTTGTGTAGAAATGGGGGCTGGAGTCTGTTCAGTGCATGAAGATTGGTCAAGTGTTTTTTTTCCAACAGAAACAGTGCAAATTGATGTACAGAGAGAGTTTTCAAACTCCATTTATTATCAGTTATCTCAGAGCTGTTGCCCATTAAGGGTGAAGCTTGCACAGCTTGCTTCTAACCACAATACTGGTAAGCTTTAATGGAATTATGTCTCCGTATTTCAAAAGATGTCTTGAAATTTCTTGGAAGAGACTTGGAAGAGGATGGTGGCTGACATAAATGTACCTGAACAGGAAAGGAAGGCTGTTGTTCCCGGTATTGTTCAGGGTATCTTTCTCTTCTGTGGAATATCTGAGAAGCAGCTGAATCATTAACAGGAATGACAAGCTAGGAAGTTTTGAAGGGAGTGCAGTGATCAGACTTGATAGTGCATTCTTAAGAAGTCAAACCCCTTGCTGACACCAGATCAAAGGCAGTGAAGTGCATGTTAAAACAGCACAGGATCTTTTCTGTATCTTCATGTTTCAAATACTCAGAATGCATAATTTTCATATTTGTTTGGTTAAGGAAACTTTGGAGTTGATTAACACTTGGGGTTTTTGAGTAGCCGGCACTGCTTTGGTTGGTTGTTTTTTTGGGGGTGGGTTTTTTGGTGTATGTTTTCTTTTTATTCAGCATTTGGTTAAAAAAAAAATCTTTGGAAACTGATCATGAGTAGTAAAATATTTACAAGAGTAGTATTAGGTGTTTTAGTCTTGCACATTATGTTACGTGGGTGACAGTATAGTCTAATTATAAGAAGGAAATATAAAAAGGCCAAAAAAATGATCTTAGGAGGTAAAATTTTAGACTAGATTGATCTAGAATACAATTCCCTATTTGTAAAGAGGTCACAGATAGCTTGGTTTTGAACCCCTGACATCCCATTACACTGTCTGTACAATTTCGCTTGTTGTAGGTCACTGAGCTGTCGCGGATGTAAAGATTAAATGACGCAAACTGCTGTATATTGTGCATAAGAGAAATTGTACTTCTCTACCTGCATTTCATTACTTGTTTCTTCTGTCTAAGGTTCTTGCCTATCTATTGTTTTCTGGTTAGGTATAAAAGACTCAGCAGTTTCGGGAAATAAAATTAGATGTGACGGTTCATTTCTCTCGTGGAACGGTGAAACGCCATCTTTTCAACAGAGAGAGGTTGTGGTCAGACTAGGAGGGCAGAATGTCTTTGTCCTCGGCGTCATCTCCTTGGCTGACGACCATGGGGTCAGCATGTCTTTAATATTCTGGGCTTGTGTATATAATTTTTGATACCAGAAGTACAAATCAAATCTTCCTTTTGCCAAGGTTTTCAGGTTTTGGACAAAAGCATGCCTTGAACTTGCCTAGGAGAAGCCTATAGTTGCCAGCCAGATTGATCCCTCCCGGATCAGCAGCGTAGGTGAATGACTGCATCGGAGCGGGTCACCAGACTTTTTACTGGCAGTGGAGGGCTACCCTAAGAAGTCTAGGATGTGATTCCTCATTTTCTTATGGAGAGACTGGATTTAGTGAAATGAACCGTACCGAAGGCTCCGCTATTTTAACTAGATCTCCTTTACCTACAGTGGGTACCTAGACAGCTGGTTTAGATGTGGACACGTACATTGTAGAAGTCAAGCAAGGTAAATCCTAATCCCAATACTGTGTGACTTGATTACTGTGTTTTGTAAGAAACCTGGATTTATACGGGCGTGCCGTGGTGTTTTTCTGTAGAATCCAGGGCCTCTTGTCTTCCAAAATGAAATCAATATATGTCAAAATAGGCTTTTGCAGGCAGAATGGAGAATTATTAATATCATACTTTTTCCCTTTCTTTCCACATGTGTGCTGATCTAGAATCTTTCTTGGTTTGTATGAATTGAGCAATTATAGGGGAATATACTGGGGTAGAATAAAATTAGTCTGTAGTGTTAAACTGTAAATATGTAATAGCACAGTGCTGCCTTGGTCACTTTGCCATTAAAATCCAAAAGATAATGTTGATGAGTTTTTTATTCTGTTCTTGTAATCAAACTCTGCGATGCAGTGGACTGTTAGTCTTAAAATACTCATATGGATTGATTAAAGAGATGCTGAATTACAGGACTGTGTTCTGATGTTCCCAGATGACTTCGCCATCTCTGAAACTGTCGCCCACTGTTGAAATAATTGGAGAAAAGTTAGAACTGAGTCATACTGGTAAAAGTAGTGCGTATCTAAACCTTCCTATAGAATCTGTAAGTGCCCTGCTGTAATGATTAGGTAGGATCTTTCCCACTTAGTGCTTGCACCTAGCTGTAAATGTTAGAATAGAATAGAAAAGAGTATTTCAGTTGGAAGGGACCTACAGCAATCATCCAGTCCAACTGCCTGACCACTTCAGGGCTGACCAAAGGATAAAGCATGTTAAGGGAATTGTCCAAATGCCTTTTAAACACTGACAGGCTTAGGGCATCGACCAGCTGTCTAGGAAGCCTGCTCCAGTATTTGACCGCTCTCTCGGTAAAGAAGTGCTTCCTAATGTCCAGTCTAAACCTCCCCTGGTGCAGCTTTGAACCATTCCCACACGTCCTATCACTGGATCTTGTGGAGAAGAGCTCAGCACCTCCCTCTCCGCTTCCCCTCTTCAGGAAGCTGTAGAGAGCAATGAGGTCGCCCCTCAGCCTCCTTTTCTCCAAACTAGACAAGCTCGAAGTCCTTGGCTGCTCCTCATGGGACATGCCTTCCAGCCCTTTCACCAGCTTTGTTGCCCTCCTCTGGACACATCCAACGACCTTCACATCCTTCTCAAACGGTGGGGCCCAGAACTGCACACAGTACACCAACACTGAACACAGCAGGATAATCGCCTCTTTTGACCGCTGGTCCTGCTGTGTCTGATGCACCCCGGGATGCGGTTTGCCCTCGTGGCTGCCAGGGCACGCTGCTGGCTCCTACTGAGCCTGCTGTTGGCCAGCACTCCCAGATCCCTTTCTGCAGGGCTGGTCTCCAGCCACTCCTTCCAATTTATAGTTGTGCCCAGCATTACTCCATCCTAGGTGCAGGATCTGGCCTTCGGTCTTGTTAAATTTCATCCCATTAATCGCAGCCCAATGCTCCAATCTATCTAGATCCCTCTGCAAGGCCTCTTGTCCCTCCAGAGAGTCAACAGCACCTCCCAGTTTGGTATCATCAGCGCACTTGCTAATGGTACATTCAGCTCCTGCATCTGGATCATCGATAGAAATATCGAACAGAACCAGCCCTAGGATTGAGCCCTGAGGAACACCACTGGTGACCAGTCGCCAGCCAGATGTAGCCCCATTCACTACAGCCCTTTGAGCTCTGCCCTTCAGCCAGTTCTTCACCCAGCGTGCCATGAACCCGCTCATCCCACAGTTGGACAACTTGTCCAGAAGGATGCTGTGAGGGACAGTATCAAAAACCTTACTAAAATCCAGAAAAACTACATCCACCACCTTTCCTTCATCCCCTGAGTGGGTGACCTTATCATAGAAGGATATCAAATGAATTACACAGGACTTTCCCTTGGTGAACCTGTGTTGACTGTGCCTGATGTTTGCACTGTTCTTTAAATGCCTTTCAGTGGTTCCCAGTACGATCTCAGTAATTTTTCCAGGAACTGTGGTTAGACTAACAGGTCTGTAGTTTCCTGGGTCTTCCCCTCACACCCTTCTTGTAAATTGGAATAACACTGGCTACCTTCCAGTCTGCAGGGACCTCCCCAGGCTCCCCAAGAGCTTTGGTAGACAGCAGAGGTGTTTATACAGACGACACCAAGTTGGGCGGGAGTGTCGATCTGCTGGAGGGTAGGATGGCCCTGCAGAGGGACCTGGACAGGCTGGAGCGATGGGCCGAGGCCAACTGTATGAGGTTCAACAAGGCCAAGTGCCGGGTCCTGCACTTGGGTCACAACAACCCCATGCAACGCTCCAGGCTTGGGGAAGAGTGGCTGGAAAGCTACCTGGCCGAAAAGGACCTGGGGGTGTTGGTAGACAGCCGGCTGAACATGAGCCAGCAGTGTGCCCAGGTGGCCAGGAAGGCCAACAGCATCCTGGCTTGTGTCAGGAATAGTGTGGCCAGCAGGAGCAGGGAGGGGATTGTCCCCCTGTACTCGGCACTGGTGAGGCCGCACCTGGAATACTGTGTCCAGTTTTGGGCCCCTCAATACAAGAAAGACATTGGGGTGCTGGAGCGTGTTCAGAGAAGGGCAACGAAGCTGGTGAAGGGTCTGGAGCACAGGGCTGATGGGGAGCGGCTGAGGGAGCTGGGGGTGTTCAGCCTGGAGAAGAGGAGGCTGAGGGGAGACCTTGTCGCTCTCTACAACTACCTGAAAGGAGGGTGTAGTGAGGTGGGTGTTGGTCTCTTCTCCCAAGTAGCTAGCGATAGGACGAGAGGAAATGGGCTCAAGCTGCGCCAGGGGAGGTTTAGGTTGGAAATTAGGAAAAATTTCTTTACGGAAAGGGTGGTCAAGCATTGGAACAGGCTGCCCAGAGAGGTGGTGGAGTCACCATCCCTGGAAGCGTTGCAAAAAACGGGTAGACGTGGCACTCTGGGAGATGGTTTAGTCTAGTCTACCCTTGACTGGTTTAGTGTGGACTTGGTAGTGTAGGTTAATGGTTGGACTGGATGATCTTAAAGGTCTTTTCCAACCTCAACGATTCTATGATTCCTCGTGTCTTTTCACAGCAGAATCGGGGTAGTTCTGCTGGTTTGGTGGTGGGACTCGCGCAAAGGGTCTGCTTCAGCTCTTCCCAAGAGGCGAGTGCCTCTTCACTGGGTGGTGCATCTCTGACACATGCTGATATTTCTCCTTGGTTATTGGCGTTGTTTCGTCCAGAATTTTCTGCACAAGTAGGTGTCTCTTGCCGATAGTTTAATTACTGTGGATTATTTTAGGTATCGTATTGATGACATGGGTGAGCAGAAGGAAATGGAATAGGGTTGTCATGACTACTGTGATTTAAAAAAAAAAAAAAAATTTTGTACTTCCGTTTAAAAATATCTCTAAATTTTTAGGGATTAAAAAAATGTGTTTTGCTGATTGTAAATTACCGGTCATACTTCAGACTCTCTCAATTCTAGCAGAGACAGTTTTTGAAGACTTTTTTCCTGGAAATGGCAAAGGGCGAAAAGAAAGAGCATTCTCTTGGCAAACCATATAAAGGAAAATTGGGTTCGATTAATACTCGTGTAATAGTTGAGCACAATTTATTTTGGTGCTTACACGAGGGCGTGATTTGTTTCAAATCAGGTGGTTTTGCATAGAATTTCTCCAGAATTTTTTTTAAATGCTGATAGTTTTTGCTTTAACTAGTAAATTTATGTGAGCTTGCAATGGCTACTAATAACAATAACTTCATTGTTTTACTTAAATCAATGTAATTCCGTATTTTTCCCCAAGTAGATCTTGCAATGCTTGTGCCTTAGTTGTGGTTACGAATGAGTTTCTCTTGTGGAACTGATTCAGGCCTGTAATTATTGTGTAGCAACGAGAAGAGTGAAGTAATTTAAGGTATTTTCAGACATTCAAGGGGGCAAATTAACTTCTTTATGACTAATCGAGTGAACATACTGCTCTAATGCATAAGAGTGGGTGTCTTTTGTTTTCTGGGTGCTTTCATTCTTGACCTTTGCCTTACTTGGACCTTAAACGCCATGGTGCAGGGATGGATGCTGTTCAGAATTCTGTACCATCAGTACATTGCCAGCATTGATCAAACAGAAATCCTTTTACGGTGAACAGCTCAGGTCTGGCTTTTAAAGCAGAAGGTGAATTTTCTATTTTTTAAAATATGTCCATTTACAAAAATTTCTTACTTAAATATTTATGTTTAGGGATCGACTATGTGATTAGTGCCTACATAGTTCCTTACTGGATTTATGCCTCTGGCCTCTTTTATATGGTTACTCGGCAGCGACAGCAGTGTCTGCAGCACTCTGCTTTGATTCCTGAGCTATTTTTAGCTTGTGTTGATGGTATAACCAAATCAGCCCAAGCTGAAAATGGTTTAATTTGTCCTGTTTCTCAGTCTAACAAATTAGCCCTTGCTGAATTGCCTGTTATGTGAGTAGACTGCCACTTTTCCCCTAGCTAGCTCAAGCTTGTTCTTAAATGGTCTTGGCAATCAGTGTTGGAACTAAACAGTAGAAAAATTATTCCTCTGTCATCCTTTGGTTGCTGGTGTCTCTTTAATATTTTCCATACATTTACTGGAGGTTGATAATCTCAGGTATCCATTTTCTAAAAAAGTGAAATGTCTTTTCTTGTTTTGGGTTATTAGAAAAAACGCTGAAAGAATTTTTCGTTGTGAAACCTATTTAATATTACTGAACAATATAAACAGTAGGGTAAGGAATCTTGTGCAGCATTGGAGTTTCAGGCTGTACTGGTTTACCTCCAGTGTAAGCTACATGCAGTTCATTCTGCTCAGGAGCTTGTGTCTGAAGTCCCACAACTGAGCCACTTAAAAGAGCAAACCTACAACAGAGGATGTGAATTTGTAGAAAGTGTAGTAGGACTTTAAAGACTCCTGATGGTTAAGATGTTTCTGTGCGGTGTCTTCACTTACAGTACGTGCTTACGGTTGGTTTTCAAGGTATATAATGCCAAACAGCAGTTAGGTGTGATAAGTGATGATCTCTTATCTCCCAGTACTTCTTTCACATCCTGTATATTCATGACTGTTCTCCCCGCTACCTGACCACACTTTTCCAATCCATATTCTGTCTCTGCATGTGGGATTTAAAAGTGCAGTTTGCCAGTGGCATTGATTAATTCAGCTTTGCTGAAAGGCACCTGTCACACAGAAAGCAAGGAGAAAAGAAGAATCGTGATTCCTTGCCCTGTACTTGCTTGCTCCATTTCTACTTTTCTGACAGATGTTGCTGCGTAAGTTAACTGTCTTTTGGCTAAATGAGTGTAATCTTCATTTTAAAATGAAAATAGAGTTTTGGCAGAAGTTGGCAGCACTAGAAAAATGCTCCTACTTGCCCTGAGTGGATTGTTTTTTTCCAGGGGGTGTGTGTATATGACAAGAGGCTGAAAAAGAGAGAATAAGTATGTGTGGGCACTGTCAGCAGGCCACACTCTTCAGGCCGTGCACGGTATCATGTCTTCCTCTTCCTTCTTGCACTGCCTTGCAAAATGTATAGGCTTAGATATATAAAACAATACATTTATTTCAAAATTGCGTTAAATGAGCTCATCTTAGTAACTCAGCAGTTATGAAATGCTGCCAAGTGCTACATGTCTTGTAAATTTATAGATTTTTTTTTTTTTTTGCAAAGGATGAAATACGATACAGTTACTGAGGCAGAGAGAAAGCATCTTCCTTCACCCATAATATAGTGAAGCATGAAGAAAGATGCTGAAAGGCAAGATTTCTAATTTGACCCTCCTACTTAGTGCTTCTGAACATGAAGATCCCTACTCACTGAGGCTGTCTGCTTGTGGCAGGCAAAATTATCATTCACTGTGTTCACAGCTGAGAGTTTTGACGAGGTCAGTAACCAGTTCTAGCACAGCATGGCTCCTTCTTCCTCACCGCCAGCTTGGTAGCAGGAACAAGTGAGACTTTTGCTGCTTCCCTTCTAACAAGGTACGAATTCCAGATCAAATGTTAGAGCTTCTTGTTTCTACATGAAGAAATCGGATTCAACCCCTGGACGTGTTCCAAGCAGGGATATCATTAAATTTGATTTTGTTGCTTCCAACTGTTAAAGTGTGCTGATGCGACACAACCAGGGAGAGAACTAAAATACATATACGTTTCAAAGATACAAGGCAGAAGAAACTGTTAGGGAATTTAGTCTGACATTTAGGGTATTACAGGTCATTATGTGTAACTGTTACTCCCTGTTTTGAGCTTAGCAGCTCATGTTTGACTGAAAAATTAACAGGCATTTGTTGAAAATGTTTTTCAGAAAGGCATGCTGTCTTGTTTTGAAGTTACTTAGAAATGAGGTTTTTGTTCTATTGGTTAAACAGTCTGTGCTTTCTTCTTTTTTGTTGTGTTTTACTGCATTTCTAACTTGAATTTGCCTAGTTTCTAGTTTTCCGTAGTTTCATGGGAATTTTAAGCTGGCGTGAACTGGCAGAGCTGCTGAAGGAAGCAGTCAGCTTCCCCCAGTCGCTTGTTCCTGCTTTGATGCCAGCTGGCGTGGCCGGAGCACTGGCCCCTGGTCCTGGCCTGATCTTTATACAGCTGTACGGTGAACCCACTGCAGAACCAGCAACAACAGCAGCAAAATCAGATTCGTCCGGGGTCAGTACCAAGACGTAGTTTATAGCACAGCTGCATGAAGGGTGCCATTCCAAACAGGGAGGGTGGAACAGGGACAGGAATGAACAGTTGGGGATGAGAAACGGGTGAAGGTGACTGTCCCAGCAGCAGATGGTGAAACAGCAGAGTTATTTTCAGCTGTTGGTTCTTGGCCATTTTCTGCTAGAAATAATCATGTTCTAATGGTGGTTTGTGGTGCTCTGCAGCCAGCAGTGTGTCTCTGCGTCTGTGGGTCCTCATGGTGTTAACATCATGACTTCACAACCAGGCGTACATCAGAACACTGGAATAAAAAATGCAGTTATTTGATGTAGCAAAAGCTGTTCAGAAGCAAGTATTGTCAAGGTATTAACATTTATTTTGTTGATAAATTTTTAGTATCTGTGTTTGTAGTAATTGGCAGCTAATGCTCAGGGGAAAAAGGCTTTGGACTGTTTTACTACGGGGCTTATATGAAGCAAATTAGCCTCAGTGTTAGCAGGTTGAAAGTGGAAATTTCAGTATGGGAGGACTGTGTTTGGTAAACATTTTTTTTCAAAAACTAAATTTAGTCTTAAAGATACAAATTGGTATTTATTAGGTAATGGGATGTCTTAAGACCTAGCTGTTGAACAATGTCTAACACTAAAGCAGGCAAACTTCATGGTAAATAAAATGTTGTTTTCTCTCTACTGAATGCTCTCTGAGAGCATTTGGTAGGCAATCTCTGTGCCAGTTCGGATGTTTTGAATACTCTGTCATGCTTTTTAGTAAGAGGAGAGTATCATCAACCTTTACAAATCGGGGAGAGAGAGATGTACAATTACGCTAGTTGTCTAGAGTCTTCCTCTGTGGTCTGAGGAAGGGTACAGTTCTCTGAGATACGGAAGGAAAGAGATGGAGCTCTGAAGAGCAAGATCCCAGAGACAAGTCAAGCCCAGCGATACAAGATTATCCAGTCTGGGCAAGGGAATGGCTCCAAACCTGTGCTGTCACCACAAAACACTGTGATGTTTGTCCCTGTGCATGCATGTGTAGCTATGAACTAGAAAGTCAGAATATGTACCAGTCTTCTTCTGGGGCATCACATAGTGATGTTGTTCTCTATAGAAGGAAAAAAATCTCTTCCAGATACTGCTGAAAGCATTGACTGATTAATTTTTTTTTTTTTTAGTGCAGTCAAAATATTTTTTTTTTTTTCCCTTGCATTTAAGTTTACCAGTGACTCTTACTGCTGTGACAGTTGTTATATAAAATAGCGCTATATTTTCTTCCCAAAAGATTCTGGTATTGTTTAGGCAACAGTGCCAAACGGATGAAGCATATAGTCACTATTTCTTGCTTTTCAGCATGCTGATTCCATGTCTTTTCTGGCAGCACAGTACAAAACCTACATTTACTTAAGACTAAGAAGTATTCCCGCCTCTTTTGAGATGATGGATTTGGATAATTGTGTATTATTTCATCAACAGTTCGTCTTCACAGTTTCTAGCTGGTACAGATCTCATTTTACACATGGGAACTGATAAACATAGTTGTAGAGGCCTGTTTTGCAAGAGGACTGTGTTCTTTATCCTTCCATTTTTGCTTAGGAGCTCCTAACAGCCCAGTTCGTCAGAGCTGTTGCCACCACTTAGGTGGAGAGTGAAGAAACCACTTCACTTGAGATCTGACCAATTGCCAGGGTACATTCTGACTCATAAACTTCTTGAAAGTGACCATTTGATTTTGGTCTATCTAAAATGAAGCTCCTCGAAGCTGCCCAGCCACAGTTGTCCTAAGGATGTTCTACTGCTGCACCTCTCCTTCAGTTGTCTTCGTTCCTGCTGGACTGAGCCTTGCAGCTTTGTTACCTGTCTTCTCATTTCCCTTCATATGGTTGCTGGATGGCACGTGTTCTTGAGCAGTCATGTCCCAGGCAAAGTGTGTTATGCCCTGATTGTTTTTTTTTCATCTATTTTGTACAATTTTTTTGTTGAATCTGTGAAAAACTCTTCGGTGAAAATTTTCTGGCCACCTGTGATTTTATAGGGGAAATTCCCATATTTGTCATTTAAAACTCTCACTTTACGTTTTTATTGAAGACAGAAAAGGGCGTCTCTTCTGTTCTTTTTCATCTTTGTTTCAGTATTCATTGTGCAGTTATGTATTAGCCTGGTAAAGCTGCAAAATAGCAAAGTTGTGATCTTCACTGGTGGTGGAATAGTTTAAAGAAGGCTTTGCAGTCTGATTTAGATGTTCATACTTCAAAATAATCTAAGAGAAGGATGCCTTTTTATTTACCAAACACTTGCAAGTAAACCTTATAATAGCACTACAGTAAGGAGCAAATAATTTTCTTCACAACATAGGGTCTTTTCTTTATTCAGAAATCTGTGTGAAAAGATGGGATTCTTGCCAGCCATAAAAGTTTTCAGAAGATTGCTGCTATTTTTCCCTTACTGTATTTCAAATAGTAAAACATACAAATTTATTGACAAGCTTTCTCAGGAAAGGATTGCAGGTTTGACATGTGTTGCTAAAATACCATTTAACTTGTTTTCAGGTAGAAAATAAAGGATGTAAGAAGGGATGATCAGTAAACAGTGCTGAAATAGACTTTTTGTTTTTTTTAAAGAAAGACTCTCAAATGACGAATTGTTTCTGGAACCTACTCAGCTGCCTTTAGAGTCAGTGGGTGGCTTTAACTTCATTTTCCCAAGAGGGCAGCGAGGCTCACTCTCACTACAGTGCCTCTCTGCTATTGTATATATGATCCACAATATATGTATTTTAAAAACATCCAAAACATGAAATTAAAAGAAAGTCTCATACTTGTTAAAAGCTGTCTGTGTGCATCCTTCAGATGCTAAAAGTACAATTATCAAGAAAACGTCAGCTTTCTAATTCACTAAGGAATGTGGTTGTGGCTGTGTATCAGTTTTGTGAATAGCAAATTTTGAAGACTTTTTTTAAGAGAAAAGAAATTGTAACTAGAGAAACCACAATTTTAAAATTAACGGTCATGAAGTTTTCCAAGCCTATTAATTCAGCTGTAGGTGAAACCAAAATCAGAACAAAGAGTTTTGTACTAAGAAGCATGTTCGTAGCTTGAACGTACCCTACTGATGTAAACTAAAGAGGAATTTCCACAGAGGAAAGAGGGAATTAAGAACTCGGATCTTGTTAATTAAGGTTTTGACAATCTGACCTTCCTTGGTCCTTTTTGAAAACCCCAATGTAGGATGCATCATGAATGGCCTTTGAATTATTTGCATCTTTGCTGGCTACAGTGGGAGGAAGGTTCCCTGTCGTGCTGTCCTAGTTGCTGTATCCTCCGTCAGGTGCAAGTCCCTGGTAGGAGGGAGACTCTGTGTTCCCTGAGAGCATCTGAGCATGTTTCTGGGGGGCAACTTTTCAAAGGATGGGGTGGAGACTGGTCAGAAAGGAGAGTAAAGGAGAAAACTAAGTGCTCAAACATGGAAACAAAACCTTTCCTTCAGGGATGCATAGGGATTATGCAAAATTAGGTTGTTAACGGATTGCGAACAAGCCTGAAAAAAACCCCAAAACCGCAGTGGGCTAGGGGAGTTACGTAAAAGTCTTTAATTCATCTTGGTTTTAGTTTTACTGCTCAAGAGTCCTGTGTTTCATGTATTTTTCCAATAACACTGAGCTCTGGAGTTTACGGTGCTTTCAGTGTTTTGATGATGCTCGCTCAGAAGAAGAGTGCAGGCGGCTCCTCCAAGCGCTTGGTGACTCAGGGTCTCCTAACAGCAGTGTTAGAGACAAGATGTCAGTCTGAAAGCAGCCCTGGGCTCGGGGGCTGAAGCTGGAAGTAAGCAAAGACGTATGTCCTTTGAAGGCTGAGGCAGGAGATTTTATTTTATTTATATTTTGAAGAGAGAGTAGCACAGAAACGTTCCCTTGAGTCTAGAAAAGAGCTGCAGAGTGTGATACCTTCTTCAAAGGGCTGGACACAAGCTCAGCGAGTGGAGTTCCTTGTTGATCCAGGTGTCTTGGTAGCACCTGAGAGGGACGAATGTTATAGAACCTAAAAGAAATCAAAGTCAGGCACTGGATGAATCTCGTGGCCCCAATGCATGACCTTTATCTATAGGGAGCAGCAAGACAGTTTGGGAGCCCAAGAACCAAGTCAGATCACTAGATAGGCAGAGACTGAACTGGAATTAGAAAGCTTGATCAGGAGGAACATTGCAAAGATAAAACTACTACACAGGTGGGGTTGCTCACAGAAACAGAGTATCTGAAAAGTATGTGTTAAAATGACTTTTTTTTTTTTAATATAAGCATATCTTACAAAGGTTTCCAGAATACTTAAAAAGGAAAAAAGGCTATCAAGACCTCTCTTACAGCCTTTTATTTCTTTGCAATGGGATGATGAGGATAGGGGAAAAAGTGTTGTAGCTCTGTCAGCTATTACAGGTGAAGACTGTAGAAGTCAGCTTATTGAGAGATGTCTTTAGAAGGGTGTAGCATTTAAATCAAGGTAGAAGCAGCCTTGCAACACAAGTTTGAAATAATCTTAGGATAATGCTGCTCTGAGAATAAAACTAATGAAAATGGGAGGGGTTAGCACCTCTTGAGAACTGGACAAGCTGTTTTTGGAAAAATCTCAGTGGGTTAAAAGGACAGACACTGGGGAACTGGTCCTGTACCAGATTTGGTGTGGAATAGTGACAGATTGACACTCTCTTTGAGTTGACATTGTAGATAAAGTTCATCTGTCTTCCTTATGAGAAGCAAAAAAACGAGCTGATGAGTACAAGGTGAGATGTGCTTGAGAGTAGTGTCAAGATACCTGAGGCAGGGAAGAAAAAAATCTGTTTCCTCAAAAGAAACATAGCTGTTTGAGATAAAAGGGTCATTTTGAGGTTTTGGAGACTCAGTCTGTCAGAGACACTCAAGGGAACTGGGAAAGAGGATGGTTTTCTTCTGCAGTAACAGGACATGCAGGAGATGATATCTGTATTTGTGAAGAGATGGAACAGAGCAAATGCTCTCAATTTTTCACGGTACTTCGGCATGCCATTTCTGCAGGGAGAGTCCCTACAAGACGCAAACCAAACCTGATGGACTGAAAGGGAGGCAGGTTGCTCCTCCCAGAGGGTGGAGGTAGTGTACCCTGGGTTGGTGGGACAGGGGAGTTGAGAAAGCTCGTGTACATCTAAGTTGCATCCAGAAATGATTAAACGGGTCTCGCTTGTGGAACTGCTGGGGAACGAGGGAAAGAAAATGCCTGTTCTTGTCAGCTTGTCTTTCAGAAACCTTGCTCATAAAGGGGCAGGTTACATGACTGAAAAGGATGTGCAGGAGGAAGCAAGGAGAAAGTACAGAACCCACCAGGAAAGAGGTGACCTGTGTAGGATTACTTAAACATGCTTTGTCCCTGGTGGGATTGGATGAAGGAGAGAAGGAAAATGGTTCCCTATTCTAATTTTCAATCGAAGGAGTGATTCAAGAAGGCAAGAAAGAGGGAGGGTGGCAGTACAGTTCGGTGGTCATTCAGTAAGTTAAAAGATGAGTTTTAAGTAGCTCTGAGGTTTGCTGTGACTTTGGAAGTGCCTATGAGGAGCAGAGAGCTAGAAGAGAGGACTGGGGCAGGGTAGAGAAGGGAGGACTGTGAAACGGGTAGGGATAGACATGCAAGCAGGTGTTTTTCCCTTGGGACCAAAGCAGGCTATGAGGAGTTTTCTACAAGTCAGAAATGTACTGAGTTGCCAGGCTGAGAGCAAGCCTGACGGAGAGGACCTGCCCTGGAAGGACAAAGTGGGCACTGGGGAGTTGTTCATAAACTCGTTCATTTCTGTTACCTCACTTTAATTATTTTTTTCTGTGAAATAAATACGTAATTACTCTAGTTCTGGTAAAACTTAGCTCTAGAATTAAGAAACTTTATGGTTTGTTAGTTAACAAGTCTTACGGCTTTTGGGTGTCTTTGTATGGAAAGGTGCAGGCAGGGGTCCTGCCAGGCAGTTTGTTAATAACTGCAAATCAAAATAAGTATATATTTGAGTGAGAAATCATTGTTAGCTTGGACATATTAATAGATCCTCCCTGTCTTTCATGAGACAGCCTCTGGGTGCAGGTGTGACCATTTGCACGATTGATACTTTTAGTGCAAATTATTTTTGTAAGGCTTATGGTTAACCTGTTTTTTTGTTATCAAAGTGCACATGAGAAAAAGACTTTTGAAAAACTGAAATGAGTAACTTTTGACCAGTGACAGAAAATGTAATTAGGTTTTGCTTTAGTTTGGTGTTTTGATAGGGGTTTGGTTGTTTTGTTTTGTTTTGTTTTTTAAAGTGCAAATGGCCACCTTTTAAAATAATGACAAATCAGAGAGGGAAAGGAAAATTTTCTGTACTTTTAGACAAGCTATATGAATGCCAAATTAGATGCTTTGCTAGGCTTTCAGTTGTGTTTTAAGCAAACAAAACTTTCCTAGTTTTAAAGGCTAAATGAAGTTTGAAGCAATTTGCTGTATGATACAGAATACAGTGATTCAGCATTTGTGATGAGAGCTATTTATAGTTACTCCATTTTTATTCGAAGAAAAACAATAGCACTGAATTTCAGGCAGTTTGACCAGACACTTAAGAAGGTCTCTACTGAAGCTGAGGAAAATCTCACGTTGCTTGATCTTGAAAGCTGAACTCGTGAGCTCCTTGGCATCAACATTTTAGTGCTGTCCTCCCGAAGGTGAAATTCAGTGCTGTGCTGGAAAGCTACATAAGCAGTGTTTCCCTGAAGCCTAGTTTGTATCCACTGTTAAGGGGCTATCAACATTCATTGTATTCTATTTTTGAAGAATTGAGCAATGTAATTAATCTCTGTTAATTTTAACCATCTCTTTCAGGTTTTCATGAGTGTTTTGTTACCCTGTTGCTGCAGCCAATGCGGATCCGAATGCCGTGGCTACAAAGGCTTGTTACTTTCTCATGCTGGATCCCTCAAATCCAAGAGCTACTTGGCAGTTTCCAAGGCAACCACCTGTGGAATAATTAAAAAGGATGAAGTGTTAGTGTGCCAGATATAAGGAATTCTTGCCTGGAGAGAGCACTTCATTTTCATCTGTCTTGAAGAATCAAATGTGTTTCTGCCAGCAAAGTTAAGGTAGTACCATTAAAAAGTACTGATTTATTTTCTGGAGGTACTGAAAGTTTGAGTAGGAGCGACAATCCTAATAGGACTGTATACTGCTCACTTAAGAAAATGACCGTGGATCCTTCTATGTTAATTTTTTTTGGTATATTTAAACAGAAAATCCAGGAGAAACCTGATGATGGAAAGGCAATGTGGGTGAACAATATTTTGTATCAGTAAAACAGTTGCATGAACTGTTTTGTGCTTTATGCCGTCTTTTCTCACAGATGATTTTAAGCTGGTAAGGACTAAAATGGAGCATACATTAGTGGGAGCATAAATATAGGAAGTGCAGCCTTCATGCCAAGTACACTGAGATTTCTTTGGCATTCAGTGGAGTGATAGATATAAAAGGAATGTACGAGTGGGCTCACTGCAAAATGACAGTCAGAATCAAGGATCGATCTTTATCCCATAGCCTAAAGGCTGTGCGGTGATTAAGCTGATGTTCAAACTGAACTGATAATCAGGTTTAGCTTCTTTGGTGAGGCAGCAGCTAAAACCATTTTGAAGACCAGATTCCCAGGTTCAGAGCTGAAATTGCATAGTGGAGAAGCCAAAAGGTAAGCTGAAGAACTCCGTTAGAATAAAAAAGAATAACAAAAATAGCAAATTTGGTTCTGAAAATTTGAAATGTTGCTACAGAAGTTTATGGTAAAGCTGTTAGGCTCTCGATAACCGGAAAAATTCTTCTTGAAGTATAATATGTTGCTGGATGTATCTACTTATTATATCTCCTTCTCTGCCAGTCATTCAAATATATTTGAATAGAAGAATATTACTCATTTCTGACAATGAAGTTAAATGGAGAAAGCCACATTCACGTTCTTCTCATAGTCCAAATAACTGTTCAGTTAAGTCTGGTTACCTAGCTTGATGCTTTTGTATAGTTAATTTTAGGCATGATGCTTTTGTGTAGTTTATTTTAAGAAAAAAAAAAAAAAAAGATTTCTAAATTTTGAAGTAGAAATATTTGGGATGCCATCTGGGCCTTACTTAATAAATTTTTACTGCCAAAATGTTTGTGGGATTCTGTTGGGATGTGGATGGGATTTCACATTCCATCCCTTCCACAGCACAAGAGGATCATTGTTTTTGGATACGGTGGGTCCAAGAAGAAGTAAGAATTGTGTGACGGCAGCTTTGTGATTTGAGGGAATACAAACAGAACCTATCCAGTAGCGACTGTTACCTTTTACAGCTGTTACAGAATTCCAGAAGTTGATACTTGTAGGTACCGAGTACAACTGCAGTTTTCAACCCTAGTACTTGATTTCCAGTTCATTGGTTCATTGTTGTCACGGCTTAACTGCCAAATTGATTTTCTTTTTGAAGTAATTCTTCAGGCTGTGCAGTTCCTTTCAGTATAGAGCTGAGGAAAAGGTTTTTGGAGACAAACAGTGTTTTCACACGTGAAAGGAGTATGCTGGCAAAGTATCTGCACCAAGCACAGTGAAGATGATAGAAAATTGAGACAGTGCAAGCAGAGTAAGGGTAGTCGGTGTGTGTGGATCCACATCTCTTGCTTTCCAAGAAGCGTAAGTAACTCTGGGAGATGGAAGTGGATAGTTGTGAAAGAGCGTATGTGTGTATTTCTGTAAGGCTAATGTAATAGCTAGGTAGCAATCATGTGAAGTAGTGCAGGATTCCCAGGAGTGTACACAGAGAAGTTTCATCTTGGGCACCCCTAGAAAACACACTAAACACATGCAGTTATCTCTGCTTTTCTGTTTTACCTCAAATACTGTGGTGAGATTCTTCTCATGAAACTTAGATTTCCAGGCACTGCTGAAGCAAGTGGTGAAAATCAGGTTCCAGACCCCCTTGAAGGGGATGACTTGTATCTAAAAAGGTACCTCTAGAAAGGAACCTCTCTCCTTCCATTGATGGTTCAGCCTCGACCACCAATTTAGCCTGGATGTCTAATGTTTAAGAAACTTTGTGTGATTAGATGTATTTATATGTGAAACTCATGTATGCTTTTTTCTCCATATTTCATTCCCAGTCCAGAGCTTCCCATGCTAAGTGGAGTTGCACTTGATTACTGGTACAACCCACTTACTCATCCTCCTTGTCCTAACTCAGGCTTTTGACCCTTGCAATTTTTCCAGACTTCATATACAAGCCTGTGGTTCAGTATCAAGGATACTGGAGAGCCACATGGAGTTTGTTAACATAGTTTCTAATAGAAATAAAAACATGCATGCTAAATTTAGGCAGCTGGACTGTGTGAAAGAAAATACAGTGGCTAGGCAGAATTGATTTCTAATGTTCTGTATGTAGCTTATGTTTTAATAATATTTATCCCTGAGATGTTTTACAGGACTGAAGGGGAGTAGAAACTTAATCGGCAGTGATTTATTCAATAACTTCAGTTTCTTAAAGTGATGCAGTACGTGGCAACATCAAAGTTGTTTTTGCAGCCTTGGCTATTAAGAATTAGTGCTATATGCACCCATAAAAAGTAAAATTTTGCTTGTACTCCCCTTTCTGTAACAGACGATTTATGTTATGGTCCATGTTGGAGTAATTTGATGTCCTTTTGAAAGAGGGGGGAAAAAAAAAGAGGGAAATAGTGATACGGTAATTCTCATGAAGATTATTTTGATGCAGTGATTCCATTTTCCCCCTATTTCTATACTGTCAGAACAGCGGTATAAAAAAGAGTCAATTACAGTGTGGTAGTCTCAAAGTGTCATTAACGTATACATTAGTGTTGTTAAGTAAATAGAACTGTTTCCTAGAATAGAGAACACTTTCCTCTTGTTGCCTGGAAATCTAGGTAATTTTTCAGGTTGGGATTTTTCGAAGGGAGTTCCTCCTTCTTGCAAGAGGACGTTGGAGTAAAAATGTAGAGGAAATGTAGGGAAAGAGAGATTAGTGGCAAGTCACCTTCCAGTTCTTGGAACAGGGAACGAAAAAAAAACCTAATGGATGCTTTTGCGTAGGCTTTATTTTGAAGACCCGATCCCTACATCTCTGGAGGTTTTAGGGTATATCAGGCTGTGCGGACACATCGAGCATCTCATTAAGATGTTGTAGAAAAGATTTTCGCCTTGCCAGAAAACGAGAATAATCTCTGGGAATATCAGTCACTGGGATGCTATGTAAGGTTGTGTACCTTAAGGTTTTCAGGACTGTCTCTTTGCTCTCTGGCTCCTTGGAGATCAGAGGAGAGATGAAATCACCTGACCCAGAATGATAATGAATGTTTTCCAGATGCATCAATACAGGACACTATTTTTGCCTATTGGTACCAGTATAAAAATGTGAAACTCCAGTAAAATGTATTGTATTCTGCTGTACTGTGCATAGCCTTCCGAGTGACTAGCCACCGCTCTAAGAGCAGTTACAGTGACAGCAGTCACAACACCCCTTCAGAATGAGAGAACTGTTTTGCTGTACTTAAGTGGATAAATGGTTTATGGGGATCAAATCAGCATTGCAATTTTAATAGTTTTGCAAGTAGAATTATCTACTAGATACCTATGCTTAGTCACAAGATCCCTTTCTCCCCGCCAGCTATTACTGCTCTGTGTTTTGGATATGCTTTTTCAGTGTAGTTCAGAGGGCTTCCCCTGACAAATTAGGCAAAAAGTCCGGAATAGAATAGAAAGGTCAGTCCACTTTGTCGTCATTCTGGGACCAGTTTAGCTCTCTTTGGGATCAATGAAATAACTAATAAAATATTTTTATAGCAGTAAAATTGTTTGCATTAATATATATTTCCTACTTCCCCTTTGTCATTTGAATTCCTCATGCTAGGTTGTGTATTTTCTCCTCTTCCTGCTATTGAAAAATAAAAGAAAGACTTTAGAATTACAGAATCATATTTGGCAGAGAGGTGGAATGTGGCTTTAAATTGCTATCCACAGTGAATTTGGGTATTTGTAACAGGCACGGAAGAGGTGCTAACACTTGACAGTTCTTTAGGACGTTACACCTGTGCTAGACAAAATGCCTTACGGAGAGTGAATGAATGTAAGACCAGAAGAGCAGCTGCTCTCATACACATATCTGGACCAGTTTTTTGTCTCCAGTAGTGGCTAAAGGTGGATTACCGGAGCATGGGAACAGAACGAGAATATAGGATCCTCCTCCTGCACGCTCTTCACTCTCCGGCCATCTGTAGTACAGGGATTTACTGAGCTCGATGTCTTTTATTATGATGTTTACTGGTCACGTCTTTTGGAATCTGTTAAATCTCCCTTTCAAGCCATGAGAAGTATATGGAGTGTAATACTCTCTGGTTCCACAGCTTAACTAGCGTGGCAGCATGTCGAGTGAGGAACCATATTCTTCTGTTAAGTTTTGAACCTGAACTCTTTATAATCCACTTCTTGTACTGGAAGAGATGTAAATAATGCATCCCTATCTACTGTCTCTGTGACAATCATAATTTTCTAGGCCTAGTCCCGCTCCAAGCGTTAAGAGTCAATTCAGAGCCTGTTGACCTATACATGAAGTTAGGACCACTTTCTCCACCCCCACTTATCCTACTTCACGCTTAATTTCACTGAGATACTTAATGAATTTCACCACTGAATTTCATTGATGTATTTTATTGTCCAGTCAGTAATCTGCACGCAGTCCTTTTTCAGTTTTTCCTACTCATTTCCCATCTTTGCTACTGTGAACAACTTCATATCATCAACAGATGTTGTCATCTCACTGTTGAGCCCTTTTCATATCATTTATGAATTCATGGAAGAGTGCTGGGAACAGATCCCAGCACAGATCCCTGTGGCAAGAAGAGCTGAAGTTGCACCAAGTCCTGCCAAATGCAAAAGTGGATATTCCTGCTTTTGCACATGGCACAGTTGAATTTGTAGTAATTTCACTGTGTTGTTTTGGTACACTTGTCAGTGTGGAATCTTTGTACAAATTTTTATAGGAATGGATAATGTGTAAGATACAGTGTCATTCTTCATCAGCTGCATATTTGTCATTTCACCTTTGAAAAGGATATGGCGGGGAAGGGATTTACCTTTTTGGATGATGGAGGATGATTGTCTTAATGCTGAAAAGGGCCAGACCTACTTTGTTCACAGCATAGCATTTTTCATTTTCTGAGTTTTTGTTCTTGAAAGCAACTTGGTTGGAACTTACTGGTTTATCACGCTGCATTACCTGTGTATAGAAGATAGTGTTGAGTAAGGGAAATTAAGCAATGGAATAAATCTCCACAATAATAAATACACAGTCATTTTAGATGATTAAGTGTAGGAAATTACCTTAGCAATAAAGCTGTTACTTGTTCTTATTTTCTAATGTTAACATAGCAAACATTTAATGCAGTAATGAGAAAACTGGGTCAGATCAAGAGGCCCTGTAGCATAAAATTGTTTTTCTGATGGTGGCCTGTAGCTGCAGCTTTGGGAAGTGTGCAAGAAGCAGCAACGTAGTTCTGCTTCCCACGGCATAGTCACGCATCCTTCCAGCAACCTGCAGTTAGGGAGTCCTGAGGCATAGGCTGTATCATAACTCCATGTTTGCTTCCGTGAATTTGTCTGATGTGAACCCATTTTGTTGTCCCTGATGTCCTAGAGCTGTAAATTACATAGGTTATGTATTCACCTTGTGAAAAAGGCATCGTCTTGTTCCAGAGTGTTTGTGTGATACCCCTGTCCCTTGCTTGTGCAGTGCTTCTCTACCCCTGTCCGATCTCTCTTCAGTCCTTTCTTTTGTGGGATGAGGAATCTTGCTCGATTTCATCTCTCCTCATGTGCAAGCTGCTCCCTAAGTCTCGTCATCAGTGTTCTGTACACTGGTGTGTTACCCCCTTTCTAAGACGGGGGGACCAAAACAGCGTGCAGAGTTCAGGATGCAAACGTGCTGCAGACGAATGCAGTATCACAGTGTCACGCTGCTGCTTCCTGTTACAGTCTCTGTTCCCTTCCTAAGTACTCCTGAAATTCTGTTTGCTTTTGCACTGCTCCTGTTATCAACCCCTGTGAAAATTGTATTTTCATAAAGCTATCTACAATGACTTCAAGGTCTTTCCTAATCAGGAAAAACTCATTTAGAACCCATCACTTTGTGTAGTTAGTTAGCTATTTTCTTCCAAACACAGGCAGGGCCTTGCAGTAATCTTCTTGAGTTTCATCTTCGGTTTTCTCTCCTGGTCACACTGTATAGTAGCTAGTTGGAAGAAAGGACTGAGGATAACTGCTTTCCTTCACTTAATGTTTTATCTTTAATAGACATGTGATCTCACATTGTATCCTTTCCAGCATAATTTATTAAGTTAAATGAGAGAGGTCTAACTACAGATCTGCATAGCAGTCCATTTTTTTTTGTGTGTGTGTATAAACGGATATGTTCTTAGCATGTTAATTAACTGATAATTAATAAGACCTTCCTCCTTACTGCACTACAGCTGAGTTTTCTTTAAGAGCTTTCAGAGAAGTTAGTAATTTTGGGGGTCTCCCAGTATCCAATTAATCAGAGCTCCTTCAGAGCCCTCATGTGTTTGACCTGCATATTGCAGTCCATCAGTTGGCATTTTTAATATTTTGGTTTCCTTAGAAGTCTGGCTGAGTACACGTGCTCCTGGCTATTTTATTACTGGTAGGCTTTGTCAGTTAACAGTTCTCAACTGGCCGGAGAGGATCTTCTCTCCTTGTCTGCTCTGCAGGCAGACTCCAGTACTGGAAGTTCCCTAGGCTATTACTTACTGAATGGTGAATTCATTTAGGTTTTCATGTGACAAAGAAGAAATTTTCAGTTTTTTTCTCCTCCTCATGGTTTTGTCTTGTTGAGCATGCCTTTTACCTTTCTATCACCTGTTTGCCCAGCAGGCTTTCTGATGAGCTTCATCCTTCTGGTGTATTTGATAAAATTTGCTCCTAGAGCATCAGTTCTCAGTATTATTTTTTAGCTTGAAAGACAACAAATTTGCATTTAGCTTGCTAAAGTTTTTATTTTTTCTTGGCATCCTAGTATGACTTCACTTTTTGAAGGGCATGCTTTTGCATGCTTTCTTAACATTCTGGTGGTTGGGGTTTTTTTTGAGTTACACTTAACCCTGTTCTTTGGTATACAGTATGGGGTCTTTAGCAAGGTGTCAGCCCCTAAAACTGTTCATCTTTTTGCCTGTTCTTTTCAGTTTTCTTTAAAGAAACTTCCCTTTTTTCTTAATCACAGAGTACTTGAGGTTAGAAGGGACCTCACGAAGGTCATCTGGTCCAACTCTCCTGCTCAAACAGTTTGTTGTTTTTTTTTTTTTAGTTGCATAGCTAAAGAGAGAAAACTAATGCTTCAAAGACTGAACTTGAGTGCATTGTAATCAGTAATGCAGTCACTCTTCAGCAGTGAAGATCCTGTACACAGTTAAGGAATGGGTCAAGTCGTGCTTCTGTTGTGGGTTTTCAGAGTTGTTGAAGTGGTAATTAATGGTGTCTTAAAAATGCAGTGTTTATATCACATTGACAATACTGAGAATTTATCTGTCTCTCTGAAATCCTCCAATTTGGCCACCTTAGTCTCAAGAGGTGATATTTGTCACCGATAACTGTCAGCTACCTTCACAGGGCCATGATTGTGTCATCTTCCCCTTCAGGCTGGAACTGGGAAGCTTCCGTGTCCTGCTGAACTTGTTTTTGTATCTTTTCTTTCTTACTGTGCTTTTGTTGGAAGGAAGAGGGTTTGAACTTCATGAACTTTCGTGCACTTCAAGATGCTCAAGTCAGTCAGACGATGTGACATGGTTCCTACTGGAAAATTTCTCTGTATGGGGTTGTGGTTCTCATCCTGCTGCAATATTCTACGCTACCCAAAATGGCAGCAGACTAAAGTTTAACAGTGAATGCTGCCCCCAGCCAGTGAAGTTTGAAAGAGCAGTTTGGTTCACCCCACTGTAAGCATCTCCATGCGGTCATAAGAGTTGCCAGTGTCTCTTTGGGTGAAATGAAGGTGTAGTTTAGTGGGTGACCTAAAAGCATAAAACGAGAGTGGAATTTAAAATTAAACGTAATGTTGATTGCGAGGAACAGCTTGGTGTGACTTGGGTGGTTGTTAGTTTTGCCTGTTCTTCCTCACTCTCTCAGAAGTAAGTGAAAAGTCTGCAACCTAGAGATGTAATCAGATTTTGCTTGCATTTATAGCAGTATATATTCCATTTGAGTATTGACACTGCAAGGTCTCTGGGAGGTCTGGAGAAAAGTAGTAATAATGATACTTTTTCTGAGTTTGAATTGTGTGGCTGAGGTTTGAGATGGCAGTATTGCCCGCAGCTGTCAGATCCATTGATGACCAGCCAGTGCCCTGTCTAAACTGATTTTCTCAGTGCTTAACCGTAGCCCTCTACAAACCAGACGTTTTCTTTCAAGTTGTGGAGAGACAAGTATTGCCAGAGAGCAGTTCTTCACTAGTGTAAGATAGCCATGATGGGATGGGATCAACGGGATCTGTTGTTCTTTGGAAGTGCCCATCTCCACAGTGGTTGTAAAAAGAGCTTAAATGAATGAGGAAAACCCCAGTGTTTTCAACAGAAGAAATTGGGTGAGATGAATCTGTCCTTAAAGGTCAGATTTAATTTGTGTGTTACCACTTTCTGATTGTTCTGTATGGTCAGTGGCAATATATCACTTGAGCTGGTTTTGAGTTTTTAAGATGACTTTGTGTCAGTCTGGAGTTATTCATACACTACAAAACAAAAAAAAAAAAAAAAAAAGAAAAGAAAAAAAACCCCACCAAACCCTTTTGAGTGTATCTTTTAGCATATTAGTTGTTAGTGATTGTTCATCCAAATGACTGATCTGACTTGCTGGAAATTTTGTGGTGCTTTACCTTCAACATTATGAGAATGCATGCTCAAGCTCAGGTTTGTGTGGGTGAATGGACAATACCGCGTAAGTGTGCAAATACAGACTTGTAAGCAGCCTTTGGGCTGAGGCTAATGAACTTTTTCTGTTCCCTTTTGTTCTGTCTGTAGCTTCCTCAGTTTTGGGCTCTGCGAGAATGCAGACTGGTCTAAAAACTATGTAGATTACATAATGTAGTGCTGGGTTTTATTTCAGCTGAATGGTAGCTGATCTCAGTTTCTAGCAGGTTTGAAATGCTGTTCTACCCACCAAATGATGCCAAGGCTACGGCTGAAAGCAGGTGTTTGCTTCAACAGTGACGTTCACTGATCTCTTGTTATTATGTTAATTTGGGGAAAGAGTATTTTCTGGAGGGCCGAAGGATGCTGAGAGCATGCTGTTAATTTGTTCCCATCAAGTAAGCATAGATTGAATACAAATGCTCAGGAATGCTGTCAGGATAGAGAAGATGAGGGGTGTTTTCAGTTAATGCCTGCCAAGAATTAAGAAAAATTAACACAAGATTTTTGTGGTTTGGGAGAATACTCAGTTGAGGAGTTGTCTGTTCCACAGCTGAGGGATGTACAGAGTATTTGGGTTAACTGTTTTAAAACAAGGGTTCACGGACAGTTTGCAGGGGGATGTTTCAACTTTTTTGGGATACAGTAACTTGTAGTTCAGTTGTTGAGCACTTCTCATGATTCTCAAGGAAATGACCCCATAGTCCTTACTCAGGCAGAAATCTCACTGAAAGGATTTGTTGTTGTTACTGAGGCCTGAAAAAAGAAAAAGAAGAGGTTTACTCCACACTGTCTTAAGTATGAGGCAGGGCAGCTCAGCTGTTGGTGAATGGTCAGGTTTATTCAGAGTTTGTTTCCTTCAAATTGTCTCTTTTCACCCTCTGTAGGATTTTTCAGGAATGATGTTTCTAGTGTTCTCTATTTTAGACACTTGACGCAGGATTTCAAATTCTGCTGAGGTGTTGGCAGTGATACAATATGTGTCTCGTTTACAGTAATTCCTTTTCAGATTTGTAATGCAAATACCATCTCTGCAGATCTTCAGAGCTCTGGTTTGTCTGGAGTTGAGGGTTTCATCTCGCCTAACTTGCATCATGAAAGGTGGTATCCATCTAATCCAGCTGGATTGAGATTCGTCTCATCTGGATATCTGATATTTCAGAGAGCTAAAGTGAGATGAGATTTATCCAGAGTCTCTTAATTGCTGGCATAATTTCAAACAGCAAGAAGTAAGATCTACTCTTCTTAGCATCGTCGTTATAAACGGAGAACTTGGGCATCCTTCATAGTTGTTCTTTCTTGGTGTTCTGCCATAAAAAGCAGTGTAAAGATAATTGTGCAAAGGGAACTTTGTGCTTGGTTGTGGAGGGGTATTTGTGTTGGTAGAAGAGGATTAGCATCCTAAAGACTTAGGTGTAACTCACTTGGAAAAAAGCTTGCTTTGGTATATAAGCAATTTCTGGAATGATACTGCTTCTCTCCCTTGAAGCTCTTCCAACTTAAAAAAATACACACTGCCATATGCTACTGTAATACCAGTGCATGAACTGCGTTAAAATATAAATGAACAGAACTGCAGTTCGAGGTTTTATTTCTGCAGAGGGATCCATTTTGGATCCCTTTTTAACTCTACAAATAACTTAAGTTTAGTTGTACCATGTGCCTCTGCAAAACATTTTGGAGGCTTTGGGTCTGAAGTCAGGATGAAGAGGCTGAGAAGGAGAGAAAAGAAACTTCTGCAATACGAGCGCCTGGCAAAGTATTTAAGTGGGCAATGAAACTGCTATTGCAGAAAACACTTCATGGAGTTTTAAAGGCTGCATATGTGCTGTCCAGTCCACTGTGGGTATCACCTTGGACTTCGTGGCAGAATTGGCCTTTCTTTGGTCATTTACCCTTCTTGCAGGTTGTAGATCGCCGCTAGGTCGCTGGTGTTCAATGTGGAAACAAGCTGTGGCTGTACTAGTAAACTAAGCAGGGTTTAGTGGGTTTGAAGTGTCCCATGGTCATCCACACTGTTAATATTTGGCATGCTCGTTGACACTGCTTGGCCAACAATGTTTTCCGAAGGAACAGACAGCTTGAGGACAGCAGGAGGCTGGGTCTGTTCGTGGTGGGGATGTGGGTAACCCTGTGCTGCAGGCAAAGACAGCTGAGCTGTGTGGATGCAGGTTACGCAGTGACGCTTGCCCTCAGTGCCAGAAACGGGGCCTTCTCTGTGACTTTTTTTGTCCTAATATAGGGGTAGGCACAGGTGACTTGGTGCTCAGCGTTTCACTTGTAGCAAACAGAGTCAGAAGGCAAACAGCCTCACGTAAGCAGCTCAAGAACTTTGGATACCGAATTGGACATCCGGCTTATCTGGTGGCTTTCAGAATTGTAGCCATAGGTTCACAGTCATCTTTACTTCTGCTGTTTACTTACAACAACTTTAAGACACAACTATTTTAAGTGTTACACAGGACTTGGGCTTTTTAATGTGTGTGTAAAATTTTAAAATCTACTTGTGTATTTGAACAGAATTTGTGGACTTACAAACATGTTCTTTAATTGTGAACAGATAGTTAAGATGCCTCCTTTTTTATGTTTTCCATAGACATTTGCTAAGGAAAAATGTTGAGTCTCCCAGCTACTTCTCTCGTGAAAGTCATTTTGGGCCAGAGTCATAAGGAACTTGAAGCAATAAATTGACAGAGCTGTATGTTTGCTGTCATTCATGGGGAAGTGCTCCTGCTGATTTTATTCTGTGTGCTGATCCTGGTAGTGGTTGATGCAGTGATCTCAGAAGGAAATGTCTTAGTTTAATTCATGTGTTTCATTAAAGCCATAGATATTTATTTTTAGTAATAGCATCAGGTACTTGTAATCTTGAAAAGGCTGGAAAACTGTGATGCAAACCAGTACTTTTTTCGTTTGTGTGGTTTTTTTTTTTTTTCTTCTTCTTTCCCTCAGTAAAGACGACCGGACAGGAATGCATGGAAACTGTCGACAACATTCCTGACCAAGTATTCAGGCACAATTAGGCCACTAGTATTTCAATAATTGATAATTAATGAGACCTTTCATAAATAACATTTTGAGTTCTTTTTATGTGCCTTCTGGGTTTTTTTGGAGGGGGGAGGAATGTCAGACAAATCTCAGGCATTTCTGTGCTACCTTGGAGACTAGAAAATGTTTCATTATTGGCATCTGAGATTCTTACGTAACCTGGTAATTCTGGGAACAAGAATTTTAAGAAGAATGCTGAGCCGTTTGAGTCTTCTTATAAAATTGCAAGATTCAGAAACACTGTGCTAAATAAGTCTGTGATAATTTCCCCAGAAATACTAGTATTCCAGGCGCATGGAATGCATTTATTTTGCTAGGATTGCATCCTTAAGGAGTTGAACTCCAATCTCATGGAGTAAATGACATACTGGCAATTATTACATGAAACCAGTGTGTTTGGTTTTGCAGAATATTAAAAGGGAATAAAATGGAAGTGTAAGGAGAAGGTGAAGACTTTAACTCCTGGCATCAGGAGCAGAACTGGTACATATTTAGGATGTGGTTTCTGTTGTTGTATGCGCAGCCCCCAGCACAGGCCTGTGTGAAGGAGTTTGCCCTAATCTTTTACTGCTGTCAAGAGGATTTTTGTTTTCTCCAAGTTCAAGGTCTGTCTTTCTAACGGGACAAGCCACAAAGGGACTTTCCCTGCTTTTATCTCATGTGAAACAGTGTAGCTTATCTTACCCGCTCTATTTGTTCAAAACTCTTATTATATTCAACAGAGAGGGCTTGATTAATTTTTTTTCAATATAAAATGAAAGTGGTGACCAGTTACTGTTGCCTGCTTTGTGAATTCATGACTCTTAAGTTGGTTAGAAATTGCCGTATTCTGATACCTTCTTCAGAGTACAGATAGTCTGACACAGGAATCCACAGATTCAGGATGACTCAGAATTAAAAATGAGTCAGTTATGCCTTATTCTGTTTAATTTAATTTTCTTTTTTAGAATACAGAATTAGAAGTAAGTCAGACGGGTAGCTTATGGTGCCTCGTCCAGTACTGTGTAAATGCACTTGCTGTATGCGGTAGGGAGGAGTGGCAGTTTCAGGGGGATATGATTTAATATCCCTGTAGCAAGGGCAGTAGAGGGACACTGAGTAAAACAGAGGAATGACCTGCACTCCTGAGCTGTCTGAGTATCACAGAAGGCAGAATCTGTTTTCGTAGAAGGTATTTTGAAGATTTAGAACCTAGCACGAAAGAAAAATAATAAATATTTAAGATTGAATACTGACAAAACATGACTTTCTCTTTAGTTCCTCAAGAACAACTTGTGAGTTTTCAATAAATAGTATTGCACATCCTGTTTACAGTGCAGTTTCTAGAATAATATTTTTCAGTATAGATCAAGGGATTGAATATAAACCAGTGCTTGCTTTTAATTTTGATTTTCTTGTTTCTCAGCTTCAGAGTTCAGAATCTATATCCTTTATTTTCTTTTTTGTGTCAAAAACCAATCTTCCTTTCCTACAGTATTTCTTCTAGTGTATTCACTTATCAGGACATATTTCTGATGTTGATCGATTCGTTCTTTTTGTGCCCCTTTCCTCTCGGTACGCTCCATGCAAGGTGTTACAGATGGGCTCTGTGCACGCTGGCACAACCAGCCATGGAAGTAGAGTATGTGCTTCTAAAAGTCTTACCTTTTACTGAATTACTGAACTGTGTGTAGTGTCCACTTTCATTCCTCCAAGTACTGTCTCAACTTCAGTAAAAAATTCAGGTTCTGGAGTGACAGAAGGGATGGCAATAAAAAGTGTCTGGATGATAGGAGGGCTGGAAAGAGGGAGCTGTCTCATGAAAGCAGCAAACATGTCTTTATTCACTTCTGTTAATTGCTTTTTTGGCTAAACGAATGTCCTCTTTTTACATAAATTCTCATCATATTCTACTAATACACAATTTAAGTTACCATCTATTTCTCCCCTAAGGTCTTGTATTTTCTTACTTTTCTGTCTTTAGCTTCCATATTACTTTTTGAAGTAATGAGGTGAAAGAAAAATAGTAGATCGGGTATTTTCCATGCTTGTATTTTTGCAGGTAAGTTTACCAAGGGGAAAACCACGTTTAAAATCTTTCAACTCAAAAGAGCACAGTTCATCTTCAGGCAGCATACAGCAGTAAGCATTACATAGCAGTAACAATAAAATTAAACATTAAAATTAACTTCAATACTAGTTGTAGGATTTCACAGCTAGCTTTTAATAAATTTTTAGATTCACTTCTCTATACCAAGCCTGTAATCTAGTCTGGCCTTGTATGTAAGAAGATGAGAATTTTTCCACAGAAGTGCGTCGTAGAGTGCTGTTAGAAAGCTCTCTAGTCCTAACACACCAAGTCGTGGTAAATGTTTAACAATCCTATTGCCAAAAAGTGACAAGTTAGTGCAAATTTGAGCTTGTTTGGCTTCCAGCTGTAGTATCTTGCTGTGCCTTTCTCTCCAAGGATTGCAGGGTTGGTGATTGTTTGTCATATTCAAAAAGTACCTATAAAAACAA
Source organism: Pelecanus crispus (assembly GCF_030463565.1). Lineage (NCBI taxonomy): Eukaryota > Metazoa > Chordata > Aves > Pelecaniformes > Pelecanidae > Pelecanus > Pelecanus crispus. The sequence goes on from NC_134643.1 coordinate 4,366,515, forward strand.
GGTCACGTACTTGCCTCCTCCTTAAAAAAGGAGACCTTTGACCTAGCGTCACAAAGTCTGTATCCCAGCCAGACCGTTTTCTGAGGTCTTCCTTTGAACACTTGCCAGTACTTCAGCATCTTTGCAGTGTGGATAATCAGGACTGGACATGAAGTTCTAGCTTAGAATTTATCTTGATTTGTTTCATAAACACTGAAAGATGATGTCATCAGCCAAGCCCTTAATATGGCTTTGCCTTGCACTGGCAGCCCATACCGGGGTGGTTCAGTACAATTGATTCAGAGCCCTTTTCTGGGTAGAAAGTGTCCAAGTCACGGAGGAGTAGCCTGCGTTCCTTCTTCAAACACGGGTGACTTTGATTTGTTAGGATTAAAATCAGTTGTTGTCTTCAACCACCAGGTCGCTATGGAGTGTTGTTATTTCCTCTGCCCATACTTCGGTTATCCACACACTTACTCTCAAGTATTTTTATTGTTACCTAGATTGTTTATAAAATTACCAGGGCCCAGTCCCATATCTGCTGTTCCTTCACGTCAGGCATGCCGTAACAGGAAAGCCTGCCATCCACTTGCTTTGCGTAAGAAAGCAGTTACCAGCTCTGGAAAAGATGAGGGGACTTTGGTATCCCAGGTGATTATTCTTATGGACGGAATGAATCATTTTTGTGTGGACTTTTAACATGTGGGTGAGTGAATCATCAGGTGTTGAACAGATTAATCTTTTCAATGGGACACGGACAAGATAAAGTTTTCTCACTGAGACAACTTGCACCCATCTAAAGAAAATATTGTGGAGGCTGACATCAGTGACATTGTGTGCCTTTGAACATCTTACCTTGGGAAATGGTCCATGAAACAGCCCAGTGTTGCTTTTTGTAGTTCTTCGTGTGTGGGGGGGGTAGTGACCTTTACAGTATTGTTAAGAGTAGAAGATTTGGGGGGAAAAAAATATGTTAAAAGTTGATGAGTAGTTTCATTAGAAATTGAGCATAAGTTTGACTTTCTTGTGTACTTGTTTTACAAAACAGTTGTAGGTAGGTTATGTGAAGTCTCTTTCCCGAGTAGTAAGTGATAGGGTGAGATGAAACAGCCTCAGGTTATGCCAGGAGAGGGTTAGACTGGATATTTCTTCACCGAAAGGGTTATCAAGCCCTGGAGCAGGCTGCCCAGGGGAGTGGTGGAGTCCCCGTCCTGGAGGTATTTAAAAGACATGTAGATGTGGTGCTTAGGGACATGGTTTAGTGGTGGACCTGGCAGTGTTAGGTTAACGGTTGAACTTGATCTTAAAGGTCCTTTCCAGCCTAAATGATTCTATGTAAATTTGCACACGACATGACAATCCAACAGGAATCAAGAGCACATGAGCTGATAAAACATGACTGCATGCATTTGTCTTTGATGAGGGCTGTGTCTGAAGCCCATTTAGGTAATAAAAGCAGACTAAGTTTTGTAGATTGTCTCAATGTTGGGTTTTTTTTTTTCTTTTTCAGTCCACAGCCAAGTTCCACCATCCGGAATTGTGCTTAGTGTTGAGTTTGACTGAGATCTGAAAATTATGGAGCAAAACCATCTTGCTGTGTTATGACTGATTTGGCATAGCAAATGAAGTATGAAATTTAGGCATGGGCAGGTAGGGTTGAGGGCTTCAGTCAAAACTCGCCACGGGTTTACATGAAAAACTGGTGATCCTTTCCTAGAACTTCAGTTAAGGTTAAATTTTGTAATAGTACTGTGAGCTTAGGTAATTTTCTTTATAGGCTTCATTACAAAGCATTTCTCCATAGGTGTCTTTTAAAGGGTTCTGAAGAGATAAAAATTGCTGTAGAGAGCCTTACATGGACAAAACAATTTTCTGAGCAGCGCGACTTTTTATTTATTTATTTATTAATCAGGGCTACAGGCGGGAAATATGTATATATTTTGGTCACCAAAGTAAATTTGAAGGCGGATGAATTCATTCATTGCAAATGAAGGTGCAGATGCTTTTAGAATCTGAGCAAATATCTGTAAGTAAAAGCATCTTCTTCATCCTTACAGTCTTCCGAATATGGATTTCATAGAGTGGAAGGGTTGAACACCAGAAGTGCAATAATAATAAAAAAAACCCAACACTACCCCCACTCTTCACACCCACCCCTTCCCAGCTGTCTAGCTCAGTAAATTTCACACCACGGTTGCAAGGCCAGAATGATTACGAATTAGGGTTAGTACAAAATCTAGCTATTTGAAAATTTTGTAGCCACTTACTGTAATGCAGAGGCTAGAATTTCTCAAAAAACAAATCTGAAAAATGCACAAGGGCAGGGAGGTCGCGCTTTCAGAACCCAATTCATTGCAACAGCCTTTCATTCAACAATCTTGTCTTTCAAACAGACCGAATCGTGCATTGCCCCCTTGCACTTTGCTGTTTTGATCGTCATCTGCTCTGCACTCCTCCATGCTAGGATCCGCACCCCTTTCTGTCTGATACTCCATAGGTTGCAGTACATTAAAACTGTTCCATGTAGTCAACATTTTTGACTAGTGGGTAATTTTTGACCTCTGTTCTGAGTGTCCGTGGGCAAGGCCCCAGGTGATCATGACCAAATGCACAGGAGATGTAGAATAGGGTAAGCTTTTAAAAAATCTTACGCTGTGCAGGGTCTCTCTGAGGGAATATCTTTCTTGTGGTGAAGGTAATATGCCTAGTTTTCGCTCTGATTTTAGCTTCAATATAGATCACTCTAATCTAGTTACCCCAAGGCTATAACATACTGCTTTTTAGGATTGTAGAGTAGCCATTAATGGAAATTTGTTAAGAGTGGGTGTGTATGCATGAAGCAAAGTGTGCATAAAAAAAAAAAAAAAAAGATGAGCCTCTTGCTTATGATGTACTTGATCTAACTTAACTCGGTGGTACAGGTGAGAGCTGCACAGCAGCTCTCTGAAGAAGTCACTTCAGCCTTGAGGTCTGTATTTGGTAAGCTTTCGTTGGCCTCAGTAGTGGGCAGCTGGTTCTTACAGATGAGTTTTCATCTGTATACTTGGTGATCTCTGCGTATGAATCAGTGTCTTTGCTTTAAGGATGGCAGAAGATAAGTGGCTGTCAAATATCCTTATGGGTAGTATTTGATTACAGGTTTTACAGTAATTTGTGATAAAGATAACAGTCCCATTCCAGGTTGCTAGTCCTCCGGATGGTGTCACCTTTGCTTATATTTGCAACTTCCTTTTCACATGGAATACATAACAATACAGTTTTTTAAAGACGACTGTTCTTCATGGCAATATTAAGAGGTATCGTGTCAAAGAAAAAATTCTTTTAATTGCTGCAAAGGAGTATTTATAGAAATAAGCTACATACCAGTCGCAGCCTCGCTGCTTGCTGCCCAGTTTTAAAGGAGGTGTGAGAACTGTGAATGCGTCCTTCAGGATTTCAGTAAAGCATTGATACTTCAGTTGTCTGTGCCAGAACACCTCAGTGTATATTGAGATTTGGTAACATCCCCTAGAGAGAAGTTATATCTCCCCAAGAAATGCCAAATGGAGATCAAAACCAGTGTACAGGCAGAAGAAATCATGATGATTGCCATCATAGATCTAACAATCTACCTTAACTTTCCCGAGGAGAGTGTAGTGAGGTGACTTAATGGCTTTCCTTCTTCCTACTTCTTTTGGCCCGATGTGTGTGTGCGCAGGGTCGTGGGACAGGAAAACTGCTGTGTTCCACGTAGCACTTCCACTCAGGGCTCTTTCATCCCGCTCTAATTGCGCTCAGTGTGGCAGCTACTACTGTTAGGAACATACTGCACTCATGTATAAAAAAATTACTAAAATTCAGGTTTTATTTGTCCTCTCATTTGGAGAGAACAGCTAATGTGATTTCATATAATAAAACCAACCATGTGAGAATCCACAGAGGTGATTTTCTAAATTTAAGATTTCTTTGAATTTGTTTTTATCACAAGTAGATTGGATTACTATAGGCTGTGTCAGTGTGAGTCACTTGTAAGTGCCTGTTAATCCAATAAACCTGAGTGGTTTCTTACGGAAATACTATTTTCTGATTTCTATTTATATGATGGTCCTGGCCTTGTTGAATCCCCACTGACTTCACTGGAAATATCTCTTTGGAAAAAACTGGTATAAATTCATGTGGTAATGGACATTACAGCGAATTGGTAAAATGAAAAATAGCCTCAAGTAATTAGTAAATGTTTCTGAAGTTATGTGTGTCAATCTTACTATGTATTTTGTAGCGTTATCGGCTGAGAATAAAAATAATTGTCATAGGGTTTTGTTTTGTTGTGTGGTTTTCTGTTTGTCTTTTTTTAGTTTGTGTGGAAGGTGGAACAGCATTATTATGTTTTCACACGGTCCTGCAAGTTTTAGAGGTTTTTTTCTTCTGTTGTTGCCACTGCCGTACTTTGTGGTGTTGGCTGTATCACTCCCTGCCTTAATTTCCCACCTGTGACATACTCAGCTCTACTGAAGACTAAAAATCATAGATTAAAAAAAGGCTGTTCTAAAACCATGACTTAAGCCTTTTTCTGTTTTACTTGTGCAGCAACTTGGTATTCAGTGGCAGCAGAAGGCAAAAACTTTGCTATGGTTTGGAATTTTTGCCTGAAATAAGAAGTCTGGAGAACAAATGTTTTTCCAGCCTGAGTGCGATACAGTGTACTTCTGTACCAGAGCAGAGCGAGGGTCTAAACACTCTTAAAAGATGGCTGGTAAACCTGGTCCTGTTTTGAGCTAGAAAGTGCAGAATATAAAGATTTACATTGCACAAAGGGAATTTCTAGTGCTGAGGGGGGGGGAAAAATATACATTTACTGGAAATAGTTTGACAAAATTCAGTGCTTGTAACACATGCAACACTGCTGCTACTGTAAGGCACCACAATTTTCATAATCTTTAAATTTACATGCATGTACCAAGTTTCCAAATATCTTCCTCCTCTGTCTCCACTGTTGAATTTTATTGTGCGTGGTGTGAAGGATAGGATGCTCAAAAAAACCTGAATTTTTGACGTGTTAAGACAGACTTTTGTAGATGTTGACTGCCTACTTGATGACACATACTTGTAATGATTATTGAGCCTGTGCAGTAAATGCTGCCTAGGGATTTGGGTCCTTAGTGGAGAAGATGAGAAATTATCATCCTTACTGTGTGATAGGTTCTGCTGGTAAATGTTCCATGGCATTTTGCAGAGGCAGTTCAAGACTGTGGAGGCTGAGATTTTAGGTCTGTTAGTGGTGGTAGTTTATTGGTAGCGACTCCAGATCCTAATTAATTGGGATTTCAGCTAATTTTACCCACTAAGCATATGATCTCTCGAGCAGATACTCAAAGGAGTAAGAGGATATATGGAGACCTGAGGGTTAATAAAGCATCTAGAATAAAAGCACAAGACAAAAGGAAAAACAAAGCAGAGCGCTGTGCGTCATGTTCATATGTTAAATAACAAGGACACACAATTCAAAATTAATATAAAAGCGTATCAGGTTTAATATTAAATCTAGGGCACAAAAAGATGGATAACTACCATTAATAGGTAACATGAAAAGACCTTGTTAAATACATTGGAAGTTAGAGGAAGTCAAGGGAAAACGCAGGCCTTTTCCTTACTGGAGTGTTGATGATAAATGAGAGATACCACACTGAATAAACTGCTGAGCATAATTGTATTTAATCATGGGTCTTCTGAAGGAACCAAAAACCCTTTGGACTTGCTGGGGGAATAATTTGGTAATTAACAGCTCTCATTTGAAAATTGAGTGTATTGTGATTTTTCCCATCCGAGAGTAGTATGGACTCTGGCATTTTACTTGAAAACAGTATGCATGGGCAGGCTAAGTGAGAGGGTCAGGGCAAAATTTACTCAAAACATTGATAGTTTAAAGAACTTAAAAGTGTTTAAATAAGTATACGTATGTTTATTGCAGTGGATTGAACCAATTTAGGTAAGGCCAAATGGCTGCATCTGACACAAATGGGCTGTGTAGCAAAAAAGATCAATGTACAGGCAAATGTGGAGTGAAAGGTCGTCATCTGAAACAAACCTCCTGTTTCCTAGATAAATCTGATTTCTAAAACCAGCTTTTATTTCATATAAAAGTTCAAATTAAGTTTTCTTTTCTAGTAGCAGCACAGAGAGAACCATTTCAAAAAGAGCGATTCTAAACTGAGAAGTGAAGGGCATGGATGGCGCTGGGTACTGGGACATTGTAATTCGTCTTGTTAAACTGGTAGCACAGTCCCTGGCACGTTTCTAGCCTGTGCTAAAGCCACACTCTTCCAGACAGTGCCTGGGCACCGTCCAGAGGTCGGCACGGTGCAGGGACTGTTTCTGACGGACAGCTGGGACACGGCTATCCTGTCCTGGGGCCGGGAAAGCTTGGCTGAAGGTTCCGGTACCAGCCGTGCTGCGGTGGCTCATCTGTGGGCCAGAGGACAGTTCCCTGAACCGGTTTGTGCGTTAGGTAGCTGTTGCTCTGCAGTCAGGAGTTGCGAAGATTTCGGATCCCAAATGGATTACTCAGGCTTGGTGTACAGGGCTTTCTTTTGGGAATGAGACACAGACAAAGTTCTGCTCCTAAGGCTGTTTTTTTTTATTTGTTTGTGGCCAGCAATGCAGTATCACATTGTCAAGAACTGGGTTTGAAAGTTCTGTTCCCTTCCAAACACGTACACTAACCATAAAGCCAGAAATTGGGAATTTGTTGTTGTTGTTGTTGATTTGGTTTTTTTTTGTTTAGTTTGTTTGGTTTTTCATGGGGGGTGGGGGTGTATGTTTTATGACTCTTTTTGCACAGAGGTATTCAGCTGCAAGAAAGGACTCTCACCCCGAATGCTCAGGCACCTGAACAAGGCAGGCTGGATTCACTGTGTGGCTTTGCTGGCTTATGTTCATTCTGTATGGAGTCCTTCCTGGAGTTGAAAAAAGGAATTCAGTCATACCCAACAGTAAGGGGCATGATGTTGATTGACGTGGCTGTCAGTCACACTCAGCGTTTCTGTCCTGCAGTGTGGGTAAGCTTTTCTATGGGCCGGTGGCTGCCTGCAGGCAGGGATGGTGTTAACCTTTTCGGCTTCTAGTAAAATGAGGTGAGCAGGACGCTCGAGCTGAACAGACAATGTTTGGGGAAGCAGTAAACACTTCATTGATGCAGTGTTTGGAAACGTGAATTATATTGAGGTGAGAACTAGATCCTCAGTTTCATTTTTCTGGGTGAGTTCCATGGAAGGAAGAAGCTCGTGGTAGGTCAGGGAATAGCCCGTGTGTCCAGAGGGGAAGCCACACAGCAAATCTGTTTATGTACGGGGCTCCAGTCTGTGTGTGTTTAGGGCTGTTCACCACCTACGAGCGAGGGCTGAGCCATTCTGACAGAGCATGCCGTGCGTTTTTGTGTATACGGACTGTAGCCTGAGATCCCTCACTCTGCTCCCTTGGAAAAGTGTGGTGCTGTCAAACCAGCAGTTACCTTTTACCAGCACTATATATTCCTAACATGAAAGGTTCAGTTAGTAGGTCATTTTAACAACAACAATAACAAAATTATAATCCTTTCCAAAGGCTTCATGCAAACCTGATGTTCCTGTAAGTGCTACATACTCAAATAGAATGATACATTTTCTTCTGAGAGCGAGAGATCCAATTTTTATGCCATTTTATGGAAAGATTTGTTACTGGCTGTTTATCAAACAGTAAGAGCATTGCAGAGAATGGGGGGGAAGGAAAAAAAAAAAAAAGTAGTAGCAGAAGATGTTTTAGTATTTAAGTACTACTTCTCTTGTAGAAGAATTATTTCCAGGACAACAAGGTTGATGATGGAGTTACAAAGTGAGTATGTGTTTCTTTTCCTCTTCCTTTATTTGTTATTAATCAGTAAAGTAGGAAGACCTCTCTTTGTACTTGAGTCGTTTGCAGAGAGTGGTGCTACATCGGTTATTTTTAGGCTACACTAGGTTGTCCGTGTGGCTCTCTTTAGCTATTTAGAAGAGAATCTGGTATGCAAGAAATAATATTTCTGTTCTTTTTTGTTAAGATCACATGATCTCTAAACAAATTACTATCTCTGGACTACTACCAGCTATGTTTGGTTGGTTTGTTTTAAAAGAAACAAATCAACAGGTTTGTGCTTTAAATTTCAAGCTCATATCACTGGTGGTATGTGAACTTCTTTAACTGTTTGCACAGAATTTTTCCTCTGTTGGTATAATACATATTTTATATATATATATATATACACACACACACTAATGATATACTGTCATGCAAATGAATTTGGAATAATTAAGGAAATAATTTTCCCCTAGAGTATATTCAGCTGTAGGACTCCATTGTGAGATCTATTTTCAACTGCAGTTTGGAATTTGGAATAAGAAGTCACTGAATTAAATGTAGTTGCCAATTTTAAAGGGGCATAGCTTGCATAAAATCACGCCCATCTCCAAAATATGTTGATCTATTTAAAATCTGGAGGAGTATGATGAAATCTGTACTTCTGTGGTTTTCCTTTGTATATTTTATTGTACTCTGAGTTTAATTTTTTCTGGATTGTTTTTTTGCTTCACAACAACATTTTGAGAAAAGAAATGTCTTTTTTTTTTTTTCTTTTTTTTAAAACCACAAATACTGGCTGTGCATTTTAGAGGCAAGCATAACAGAAATAGTGGCCAGGTCATTAGTGAAAAACACTCTTCATAAAGCTCTATTGTTGTTTCACTAAATTAAATAGCTTGAAGTTTAACGGTGTCCCTTTTAAAGGAGTTAGATGATTTTTATACCTTCTGATGATACACGTATTTATTTCATATTGAGACTGTAGAACTTAAGGTGATGAAGATTCAGAAAACATTTCTTCTCATGCATAGCTATCTGATGAATTGATGAGATACTATGTTTCCTTCTGAATGCACTGGTGTTTTTCTGATGATAAAGGTTGGATACCATAGGCTAAGATCAATGTGTGGTCACTGTTGTGAGCCATTAATAGTTTAATTCTTTGGATGTGTTTTTCCATCCAATTCTACAGCATGTTTGTGAAGACCATACTTCCTGTATTGATTTAGGAGAAAAAACAGCATGACATGGCATGAAAACCAACACACTCAGGTGACTGTGATGATTGCCGCACCCTCTCCGTATCCCATGGCTCTTTAACTTGTTGGAAGGGGAAGTTAAGCAGGATGACAAATCTGTGTTGGCATTTACTTGTTGCTTTGTTATTCCCTCCTGGCTGCAAACCATAGGCGGAGCCAGGATTCTTTCTGACTGGTGTCCTCTTTCCATATCTCTCTCTCCCTTTTTTTTCCCCTTCCCCTTTTCTCCTTCCTTTCCCCCTTGTAAATTACCATTTTCAGCAGAAGAAGAGCAGTGCTAACCTTGAGTGATGAGATGTCTCTGTGCTTCATTTTCCAGTACATCCCCTGTTATTTAGTTATTCCATTATCTGGAGCATACTAGGTCTTTATGGAGGATTGAGTAGTTCTTCCAGGTCACTACTTGGCATAGTAAGGGAATGAGGAATTTTTTGCTGCTTCTGCTAAAGGTTTACTAATTATGTGGCTAAATAGAGAATGTAGCATTAGAGCATTCTTTTTAAGGACAATACTCTCATAACTCGACTTAGTAGATTTTGTTGGTTGGGTTTTCTTTTTTGGTTGCTTGCTTCTTTTGTTTTAATCTTCCAAAATGCTTTAAAAACATCAACGAATTCCCAGTAAGGTATGGATATACTTTCTCTGTTTTTACAGATTTGAATCCAAAGCACAGAGCAGGACATAATGGCCAACCTGTTCATGTTCAGCACCCATTGAGGTGTCTTAGGGTGCCTGAAACGTAGGGCTGGCACATACGACCTGAGACCAAGGGAAGGCCATCACTTTTCTGAAGTAGGTGCTGGAGGCCAACAAGGAACAGTCATAGAGTCTAACAAGACACTACGTAGATATCTTAGAACAATTAAATCCTTCTTTACATTTCTTCACTTTCTCTATGGCTAAGAGGAATTTCTTTGGTAAGCTCTGCAGTAGGATTTGGAATTTAGTTATAGTTCTTCAATGTTACACTCAAATCACAAGGCAGTCTCCACAATTCATCCTGATAGAGCAGTTTCATGTCACAGAAATATTCTGGCAGTCAAATCAGAGAAACAGAAATGAACGATGGAAATATTTTCCAGTGCTGAGTAAAAGCAAACAGTAAGCTTCAAGCATTAATTAACAATATAATGAGAAACTTCAGTTCAAGCAAATACTTTCTTTTAACAGAATTTGTCTTTTCTTTGTTGTATTGCAGAAGAAGAAATGGTGATGGAGTTGTACAAGCAAACCAGGACAATCCAAAAAAGTAAGTCAAAGAAGAATGCTTATTTTCCTCTTCTATACAATTATAGGACAATTGTTCGGTAAGACATCCATTTAATTAAGAAGGCAATTGGCTTTCCCTCACTTCTTTGACTGTGAGTGTAGCGTATGCAGTTTGTAGAGCTGTTCCGAGCTACCTGATTGCAAGCCATGTGGTTCAGGGTGAGTTGCGTTAGGTGGATCATTTCTGTCCCTTTCTCATCACTGTGTCAAGGCATAAAGTCATTCAAAATTGTGTCATGTTGTTGTAGCAGTGATGGTCCAAGGCTGTGGAGGGGAGAGGTTTGTAGGGAAAGGCTTTATCCCTTCTTAGACTCTTTCTGATAAAATCTGAAGAACCAGACCAACCTACAGGAATGCAAGAAGGGCTGGAAAAGGGTTTTGTGCTCCAGAGTTTATTAGTATTTTCTGTAGTATCAGCTGGTATAAGAAAAGTTTTAACCTTACTTTAAGGCTGCTGTATTTTTGGCTGAGTATTTTTGAATATATTAAAACCGTTTACTTGAGAGTACTGTATGCGTTTATAGTTTAGTGCAGGAGTTCTTTCCATTTTGGTCAAGAAAGGATGTTTTTCAGTGGTATTCTAGATAGCAAGCCTTACAGCTCATCTTTGATTCACTTGTAGTAGACAATGGCAAATTTTAAAGATAGATGCTTTTAACTGTCTTGAACAAAGCATATACTATGTCTTAACAACATCTACATTGCAACTGTAATAACAAAACCTAAGATTATTCTGAATTTGGTTTCACACTAGCTAACAAGCGGACTCATTAAAAGATTGCGTGAGGTTTTCTATGTATTGTTGACTCAACTTTAAAATACATATAAGACTACAAAACGTGTCTCAGCTTACTTACTAAGGGGTGAATATGTTTTTAACACGTAGGTTTTGAAATTATTGATGACTTTGGTCACACAGCCTTTGTGTGGTGCTTTATTTGTAATTTTTCTATTAGTTACATGAATGTCATTTTAATTTATACCTGTATCTCTCTTTTGTCTGAAAAGTTTAAGTAATTCTACAGACTTGCTTTTTATAGACACTTTCTATTGAGAAGAAAAAAAAAAAAAAAGTGGTAGAACATGTGTCAGGCATATGCAATTCCTTCAGCATCATGTTTTCCACACTGATTTAATAGCTATTGAGTCTCCTCAAATATTCTTGTTTCCAAGACCTGTTTTATGGTAATAAATCTTCTTGGCTGTAAAATTCTTGAAATGATTCAGTAGGACGATTGTTTCCTTAGCACATTCCCTGAGAGATCATAGTTAGAAATGGAAAAGTCCTTAACCAGGTCAACTTTTTCCCTGCAATACATGGAGTCAGTGCTGGAAGTGATAATCATGTAATCGCCAACGTTTGTTCCGGCGAACTGCTATTGTCCAGTGCTCCCTACTATCCTGATTTCTCTCTTGGTAATTTACAGTAAGTTTTCTATTAGTGTCATGCTAAACTATATTGAGAAATGCCTAGGCAGGTAAAGAATTAGGAGCTGTGGCATGGTGTGATGCAACTCCTCATTTAAAAAAAAAACCAAAAAAACAGTCTGTCTCAAAACTCATATCGGAAAACATTAATGAAATGACCAAAGACTTCCTTAATTTCCCTAGCCATTTGTATATGAGGCTGGGGCATGGTGTAGCGTGCACAGTAGGCTTTTTGGCATAAATGATAGTACAATAAGAAAAGATTCATCCGGGACAGTTGTTAACGCCTTCCTGCTATACATTGAGTTCCATTTGTAATTGTTGGGTTCTCATGATGTACGTAAACTGCAGCGACACTGAGCTACCTCAGTATGTGGTCTGTTGTGCTGCCAGCTTGTACTCCTTTGGGTTTGTCATCAGAGGACCTTTCAGAAACTGTAGGACCAGATGCAGGAGAAATCCAAAACGAATGGTGCAGTCTTCGAGGTAGATTGTAATTTAATAAATTGTCAGGCATGCAGGGATGATTAAGTTGTGATACCTGCTCTGTCGAGCTCTGGAGGGTGACCACACATTATAGAACCTGTGTGGCTTTCTGACAACTGGAAAAGGCTGCTAAAATTGGGCATTACTTACTGGGAGCGGGTAAGAAAGGAATTCTGCCAAAACCCCGTAGGGAGTTCTGAGTATTTGGTTTCCAAGGCAATCCATTAGGTAGTTTATCTGGAACATCATGGGTGCAAAGAAAAAGGAGATGTGTTTTTGCCAAAACTCTCTGCACAGCTGGAGCTCCAGGTAAAAACAGCAGGTTATACTGGAAAAGATGGAATCCCTTGATCTTAAAATTTGTATCTTTCTGAAATACTGTTCTGTTCTTTCTTTATTTTCCTAGTTGGACATCAGATACTGGAATCGTTCTTTAGGTTGTTCTACACTGATGGAAGCAGTAAGTTCTGGGTTTAGTTCATCCATGGGCATTTCCTTAAAATAGTCAGGCTTTGGGATCTTGAGATTCTTGATCCTCTTTCCTACCTCAGGACAGGAGATAAAGCTTTGCAGTTCCCCCAAGATTTATAGCAGATGAGTGTATTAAATCTGCTCTTACCTTTGTTTTGGAAAAGGGAACCTTATATTCTTGCTGGCCTCACCTGGCAAACAGAGATATTGCCATTTAAACTCTGCATTTTAATCAGATGCTTTTATTGCAAGGCATAAACCTTAGGGTTTTCAGCATTGCACTTTAACAAAAGCTATTTTGGGTCATTTTATATTCACAGATACTGCTAGTCATGATAGAGAATAGCCTCTGCACTTAAAAGGTGGGCTCAAAGATGACTTCTACTCCATAGGATCTTGACAAGAGTACGTTGTGTCATGTCAGCATATTCATTCCAGTTAATGTCTTACAGAAGGAATGGTAATATTTGGGACCATTTTATATGTGTGTGTATATGTATGCACACAGACATTTTTAGGATTGGTAGAAGTATTTGCTGCCATAGTCCTGATTTGAATTACTGGCTGGTTGTGTGAAGATGGAGGTCTAATAAATGCACCAGGTGATGAGAAGCTTTTTATTGGCAGTTGAAGTTCTGCTGACTTGTGTACCTTCCACAAAGTCGCTTTGTCAGTTGTGTTTGTCACTCATACCTGTGAAGTGAGGGCACCATATCTATTTCAGATTTCGGACCCAATTATATATATTAATATTTTGACTCTTCAGCAGTAAAAGCCTAATATCTGACCTCGTAAGACAGCCCACTTCTTGCACATGTGTGAGCAAACAGGTGTCATGGAGCATATTGCCATTCAGTCTGAGGGAGGTGAAAGGCAACGTTGGAAGAGAAAAGTACAGCGAGCAACGGTAAAGAAAGCCACTTTCCTCTTCAGGTATCCGTTTTCTTCTGAGAAGGTCCACTAGCATGTATGGCATAAAAGGAGACAAACCACAAAGAGGTCAGTGTTGTGGATGTGTGTGAAGTAGCCATTAACACACAGGCAGTGGGTATTCAAAAAGAAACTCTCCGTTTGACGGTGCTGTCTCCTAGATGACTTAGAAACATAAAAACACAACTTATTTTTAAAAGAGCACTTTTAATTTTTGTCAGATATGAAAGTACCTTTAAGTTTTTAATGTGTGCTTTGCAAAGCACACATTAAAAAGAAGTGTGCTAAGACTAGTTATCAGATTTCCATTTTATGAGTTACATCTGTGGTATGGCAGCTTCATGTACAAAATTCTGTCACTGAGAAATTTTTATATGCACTTTGTAGGAGCACTCCTCTTAGGAGCTGTGTGCTGTAGTGATCCGTGTTGCTCACTGCACTGGACTGAAGGATGCACTATCCATCAGTTTTGGATTCATGGTCTGCAGCCATATTCTAGAGTACAGAAGCCCCAGGGAGCAGGACTCTCGTATCTTCTTTTCCTCCCTTTCCCATAGTAATACAGCTGCTAAAAAAACTTTTCTGCAACTGTAAAAAAAAAAAAAAAAAAAAGAGGTGATGTATCAACCTGAAATATATGCATCTGTATTCACAAGAGCTGGCTTATACATTCCCAAGCTAAGTGGTAAATGGCCTGTGTTCTTGCCTTCCTAGCCTGTGCTCTGTTAATTAGTCTGTCTGACACTCCACAACTGCAGTTTTCTGAAGACTTCTAATGTTTGAAATTGGAAGACAGCTAGCAGCAAACCCGTCTCCTCATTTTTTTCTTCTTTTAATTTATTGCTTAAAAAGCAAGATAAAGCCACTTGCTTTGAGATCTTTTTAGATACCTAACATCCAGAGTTTACCTAGAAATTCCCCTTTCACCGATTTGCATGCTGAAAATCTAAATTCAGAGATCAGTTAGGTGTCCAGCTTGCAGTGCACTCCAGTCTTCCTCAAGTCTCTCAGGCAAATACATCTGCACACAGACACACAAGGAGTAAGGGAGGAATGCAGGATCTTAAATTCGCTGTTTCTACCTGTATAAGCTGCAGCCATGTTTGTCTCTTGGTGCTGGAAAGGGTGAGCATCAGACAGAGGATGGGGTACTGGTCTTTTTAAACCTCTTTCTGTGGAAATGCTGGGTGAAAAAACATCATTTGATTAAATAAATATTTGTGTGTTGGTAATACGTTTTCTTAACATGAAACTCTGAGACTAACAAATCATTATTAGACTTTATTTAGATTTTATTTTCCCCTAACTGAGGCTAGTTTCTATAGCTCAGGGGTGGGAGCCTATATCCTAAAGGCTATATATGACTCACAACTGTTTCATGTAGCCTACTAGTGCTTTTTTTTTTTTTCCACATTATTTATTCACATTAATAGAGAACAGTGCTGACATGTTTATTAACACGTGGACATGGCTTCCTAAATATGTTTAAAAGCCTTGGCCCTTAGCTAGAAAAAGAAATCCTCTGATGGTGCTGTGAACTGTTATATCACAACCCATTTTCACTTGCAAAGACACCAAGTGTTTGAGTAGCCTTAGTCATTGAATCCCACCTGCGTATAAGCCAGCATGGGACGGACAGAGATAAATCACTGCTCCTAACGTTTCCTCTCTGAGGGATGGAGGCAGGACAACCTGTTTACTTCCAGCTCAGAAATCACCGATTCAGCCTTCTTGAGCTTGCAGTTTTGTATTCATATCTATATCACACAGTTTCATTTGCTTTGGGCTTTGAGTCTTCCACAAAGGTAGTGGGGGGGGAGAATGTAACTTCATATGAAAAGAAAATTAAAAAAAGATTTTTTTTTTTTCTTTTAAAACATCAAATCATTACAGGTATGTGAAGTAATGAACATGTCTGAAATGCACTCCTTTCTAGTTTTTCAGCACCTCTTGTGTGAGACTGAAGTCTGTCTTGTCTTCTGGAGAAGACATGCTTCTTCCCCTTTTGCCCTTCATTCCGGCTGCTGTGTTGTCACGAGATGTGCCCTTTCTTCGATAAACGTCCTTCTTAGCTCACCAGCTTGGAGGACTAGACTAGCTGCTCAGGCTGGAAGATGACAACCAGCTCTCTCAGCCTTTCAGGAGGAGAGCTGTTGTCCTCTTGGGTAGGGTGATTGCTAATCAGGTGGTTAATGTGAATGGTCCTCTGGGTTTCTTCCACTGGTATTCCACTGTCTGCAGTGTCTTTTAATCCTTCTGGATGGGGCAAGCTCTGGATGAGACAGAGTTTGTCTGAGGCAGATGGTTTTCTCCATATGGAACCAGCCTCCCAGTGACAGGACAAGGTGGAACAGAGGATGCAGAGAGGAAGTCCATGTCTTGGTGGATGTATCTGTCACAAATCATCGTGGAGATCTCCAGTCTGTCTTAAAGAGTTTAGATGTACGTTAGTACCTTCAGTGCAATGTAAGAGTTTGAATACTCCAGATGGCTTTGAAAAAAAAGTACTTAACATTGTCTTGCGTACAAACTACTATCCAATTCAAAGCTTGCTTTATGAAATTCTGGAGATTGCTACTCTAACTTTGGTTATGGGGGAGATGAGCTTTAGGGAGAGCACTTACAGTGTAAAGGTACCGTGACAGGTATACAGCAGAGCAGGGACCAGAACCCAAGGACGTTTTCAAAAGCTCTGTGGCCAACAAAGGCACCACAAGCCATATCACACGCTCTTCAGTGTGATCGGCTCTGCCCAATCTATCTAGTGCTGTTGGAAAGCCACATACATTAGTCTGAGCAAAGCACAGTGCAGATGGCACATGTACTACTTCTGATACCCACTAGCTCATTTACAGCTGGCTGTCGTCTCTGGATGCTGCTGTATTAAGCTATGTAAACTCTCAAGAGGCCTGCCACCCACTGCTCTGCTTCTAAGTGCAAAGCTGTGTGCGTATAAGCTGCAGAATGCATGTGTAAGAAAAGCGAATTTGTTATTAAAGGGATGCTCTTAAAAATTACCTTCATCCTTATAGTTCCCTCCAAAAGTGTAACCTTATGTGGTGGGTTTGTCAGCATTCTGGGTATTTGTTTCATCTCTGCCTGCAGTGAAGTGTATATGCAGCTGAACAGATAATACATGAAGTACACTATACATCATATTAATGCAGGAAATTGGAACATCTTAAATATATACATTCAGTAGCATCCTAGCATTTTTAGTTTTCCTACTGTTTCCAGGCAGTATTTTCTCTTCTCATAAGATCGAGTGTTAGTTCAAACCTGTATTCAGTATGTCCATACAAAAAAGAATTTGCCTGTGGATTAAAATTTAGGACTTTCTTTTTTTCCCTCTTTCCTTGGTTCTGAAATACTAAATCTCTTTCATATTTTATATGTATAGAGGAGGAAATAATGGGTGAGATGATATCAGGAAAAAATCTATGGAGATGGAGCTCAGAATTAACACTTAAAACTATGTGGAAAACCTTGTTGTAGTGCAAAATAAGCTTTAGGTTTTTTTTTAAAATAAAAGCGTAATAGAACACAGGCATGGAGCCTGGAGATCTGTATTCTGTTTGTATTTCTCATCTGTTGCGTAAGCTTGGACAAGCTGCTCTGCATTTTCCTGCTTTATTTCTTCCATCGGAGAGATGTATGTTTTACTTGCTGCTGGTAAAGCACTTTAAAATCTTGAATTAGTAGTAGTATGGACTTGTATAAGCTTAATTAAAATCCTTTTCATCCTCACTCTTGCCCTCCCAAAGACGAGAAAAAATGGAGGATTTTTTTCCCAAATGGTATTGATTGACTGATACTCTGCAGCTGCTTAAGGTAGGATTTAACTGATCCTTTCTGTTGTCCAAACATCCACTGAACAGCTTCAAGTGGAGAGTACTGTTGGGTGCGTCGCGTCTCTAATTCTGTTAGGGGCATGGTCTGACAAGAGGTACTTCCTCGTTCATTTTACTTTACAGGCTGGAGTTTCAAAACCTCCTGGCGTAACAGACCTTTGTAGACTGCTTTACATTAATATTGGCTAAACTAGAGCTTGGAGCGTCGTGGATGGGTGGCTGACCTGTAGCCTGATGATGATGGAAACGCAGTTTGTATCAGCAGAAAGCACACTGCCAGGCTATTAACGTACTCTGCATTGTCGTCAGGTCCTGCGGCACAGCGCTTCAGCAGCGTTCCTGAACACCTCATCGCCTTCTGGCCCTCAGGCACGAAGCGCAGACGTACCCGTAGCAAACTGCCGCCGCCCAGCAGCAGTGGACAGTTTGCCCAGGTGTTGCACAGCACAGCAAGTATGAATCTCTGTGCAGGGAGAAGTTCTCGTCCTGAGGTGCTGCTACGATTGCGAATGCAAGAAGTGAATTCAAGCAGGCATTAGAACTGTGTGGATGCAGTGGTTAACCAGGAAAATGCCTCGCTCTTGCACAGCCAAGTGTTGCAGAAATAGTTTAGTTCAGTGGTGTTAAATCACTGCACTTGGGAGAAACAGCTAACCAATGAAACATCCTTGCTTAGAGGCAGCCTGACACGCTGATGTGCAGCTTCGCATTCTCCGTTAATGTTACCAGTGTCCTGGCAGGAATCCCACATACGGAGCGGAGGAAGTAGGTAGTATAAAAGCGGAACTCTTTGGGCTTTTTGTTCTGCGTTGATCCATCAGCCTTGCTGCAAATGTACTGTGACAGAGCATCTGTATTCCACGTCTAGAAACACAGAGAGAGTGTACTCCTGAAGGGTGGCTACTGAGCGTCGCTGTGTTTCAGTTCAGGGGTGTGAAAAGCCCTGCAGTATGTATGTAAGCTAGCTGTAATTTATTTTAATTAAATACAATAGCTGCATACATACTGCAGAAGGGATAAGACAGGGATTCCCCACCTCTAATTCGTCATCTTGCCGTTTGGATTTCCTTGCTATTGTCTTCCCTCTCACAGATTTGTGCAGAGATGTCTCATCCTCTCCCTCCTGTGCTGTTAGCAATGGCATCTGTCTTTTGAAATACAACAAATTTTCTTAAACTTTCTGTGGTTGAGAAGCCATTCTTGCTGTATGATAGTGGAGGCATCCCTGTCCGTCCTGACACACACACCTATACAGGAATTATTTTAATTAGAGAGCTACAGGAAGCAGAATCCCCATCCTGTGGGAGTCTTCTCATATCTGACTTTTATTTTTTGAATTAGGGAGCTTGGAGTACCCACCCTAGGGCTGGCAGGCGGCCTGGCAGGAAGCTGGACAGACTGGCCTGCCGGCCAATCTTGTTGCCTTTTATAGAGCATTTTGATGAAATCAACACATTTCTATGCAATTGGTGTTTTGCAGCATCAAAATTATGTTTGGGAGTGTTTTGAGCAGCTCTAGTTTTAGACTGCAACTTGTGAATTCTGGGAAATTGTTGACTAATTTTAGTAATTCCTATAGACGATTTTGTGAGAAGAGAGGTGGTGTTTCTGTGGAAGAAAATCCTCTTGGAAGGATGTTCTTCAGCGGGTGTGAAGGATGGTCTGATGCATGTCATTGCTCAGGTAGGTGAGAATTAACTGGCAGGGACCTTACGTTCTCCATCCGCAAGTCTTGCGGCTTGACTCTTCAGGCAGTCCAGATCTCCTGCTCAAAGCAAGACTGACTTGGAAGTTAGGTCGAGCTGCTAAGGGCCTTTACTAATTGAAAATCTTCAAGAACAGAGAGTTTATACGCTTTCTGTTCCTGTCTTGCAGTGTTTTCATACTGAAGATTTCCCCCCCCCCCCCCCTTGGGTCTAATCAGAATTTGCCTTATTGCAGCTCGTGACTGTTGCCGCTTGCTTTTTGCCTGTGTGCTCAGGAGAGGAGTCTGGCTCTATTTCCTCAGTAGCCCCTGTCAGTCACCAGAAGGCTGGTGAAGTGGTTTGGCTGATAATCAGTGTTCTGTGCAAGTTTGCGAGCTGGATCCAGGGATCTTCTTTGGGTCACTCTTCCTCTCTGGGGCCATGGAAGTGCTAGAAGGAAGCTGAACTTGCATTCTCAGGATACAGTACTGCTGTTGAACAATGTTGCCATTTTCTGGACTTCTTCAGCATCTGATGTAAAACCCCTCAAATGCACTGGCACAAGGAACCAGGTGTCTAGCACTTTAGACAGCTCAGACTGATCTTGAACATATTTTCTCTTCTTAGTCCTCTTCAATAAATGGATCTGCCTCCTTGGAAGATTCTTTGCATTATGAAGCATTTTGAGGTTGTGGGTTTACAATGAATCATCAATTAGCAGTTCAGTGAAAATAATTTCAAGTAAAATCATACTTTGTTTACTTAAGTAGTTGCTGCTTTCAGAGGAAACATGAATGCAGTGTTAATTCTGAGAAGCGGCTCATGCTGTAGTGGCCTTTGAGTATGTCCTTAGAACGGATCTGATGTTTACACAGACATTACAAATCATCTATATCATTTTGAATGAGCCAGTCTTAAATGGAATTCCATCCACTAGGGAAGTATATACTTGAAAATGCAGAAGATTTTATATGTTTTTTCGTTGGCGGCTGGAATTCCAGTATTTGCACAGTTGCTGTGTGAAAGCTGCATGTGTAAATCCCATCAGAGGGGAACCTAGACGATAACCAAGAGCACTAGTAATGAAGGACTAGTAAAAAGAACGAGGGGAACTTTCCCGTCATGTAATCAGTTTGAACAGGTTTGGTGGTTCTTGTGTACACATAGCGTAAATTCACGGGAGCCGATCCAGATTCACAATAGGTAAGTAGTTCTTCAGAAATCAAAAGAGGTATAATCTTAGAAAACTTGCATAATAGGGAAGTTTGGCCTTTGTATCCAGAAGCCAAACTGGCTAAGCAAGCATTTAATACTGACTTAATTTTTTAGTCTGCCTGCCTGCCTTTAGACTTGGAGTGTGTAGCTTTCTGTAGTAAAATGAAACATACCTTTCTTTAAAACAGATCTAGCTTCTTCCTCAAAAAAGTATGTACGCCATGTGCTCCTGTCTTAGCAAAAGGTAGCTATTTTAACTCGCTTTGTGCGTACTGTTTTCTCCCTGTTTTCTGCTCCAGTGCTCAAGATGCATAGGGGACTAGAGGTCTGGTAACATGGCTGTTGCTTATATAAAACTGCAGTGAGATTCAAGAGTTTACAGCCTGCAGGAGTCAACTCTGCAAACTGTTTTTTCCATACCCTAGAAGCATGAGTCAGATTTTGCAAAGTGAGTCAAATCTATCCTCAGATTCATTTGAAGACGCTGTAATGGATATATAATTTGAAACAGTATTATGCATAGAAATGGCTTAATAAACTACTTTAGTTTGCAGTATTCCCTCCGAGTGAGACGGGGGGCAGGGTGGACAGCAGTGATGGGGCAGCATGGAACAACAGCAGTTCAGGTGTACCTCAGTCCCCAGAAACAGCAGGTAGTCCTCCTGCAGCGTGGAGGGTGTAGAAGTATCTTCAGTTCACCACTCTTGTGCAAGTTTGCCAGGGCCTGAGAGATGGTTAATGTAAGTATGTTTATCTTTGCTGCTGCTAAACTGTGGTCTTCAGCCTGGCAGCACCACTTAAATAAGGATGAGGATTGTCCCTGGACTTTCAAAATACTGTGACAACAGCCTACTTGGCTCATCCTTTGAGATGCATGTTGGGGATCCAGACATAAGCCCTCTCTCACAGGAAGGGCAGTATCCTAATACCTTCCTGGAAATAAATCCCTTTCCCTTTGCTTTACATTCCTTCCCTTTATCTTCACCTGGCCAGTGTTCTAGGCATAAAGCTGTCCTCCAAGGTCAAATGTGCTGGAGCTACAACCCTTTGCCAGGATGTGACTCTTGCATGTTTTGCTGGCTGTGTCATGCAGAAACACTCCCTTTCCTCTGGAGGAATTACATGACAATTAAACTTCGAGGCACAGTCACCTTCCAAGTCTCAGTTTCTTCTCCTCTGTTCCCATGTTTAACCCTCCTCTGAGGAATCTCTTTTTTGATTGTGAATTTTGACCAGGAAACTAATTTGGTGGCTCCATTCTTAAGCGTCAGTCTTTGACTGGCTGCAGTCAACATCCTAATATTGTGCTCAGAAGAGTGACTAATACCTCCTGTCTGGCGTATGTCTTGAATGAACTAGTAGACAGGCATGCATTTATTTTTCCTATTCCTGTGTGTAATGAACGTAGAAAGAATTTTTTAGATGTGCTTTTCTTCCGCAGTTTTTGGTGGAGACCCTGAGGAAATGAATGATGGAATTCAAATGCAGCAGTTCAAAGAACATCTTTGCCATTACTTACTTGTGGTACAAAGATGGGTTGGCAGCATCAGATATATGGTTCCCTGACTGATACGCACCATCCCTTGTAGGTCTCTGCCTGCTTTTAATTCTTCCCATGACTCAAAACAGCTCTGAGTTGTCTTCACTCTGAATGAAGAGCATCATGTTTTTAGAAATGTATTGGGTTTAGATCATTGAGATCTTTATTATCTTTTCTGAAGGGTTTTGATTTGTAAGAAGATGATTCTAGAAGACTGGGATTCAGGAGTCCGGCAGCAGTCCTGTCACCTGTTTTTTTGGTTTGTTTTTTTTTTTTTTTTCTTTTTTCCTGCTAGTTTAATTTCTGTCAAAGTTTTGTGAAACATACAGTGTTTGAAAGGTGCTGAACAAAAAAAAAGAAAACCCAAACAGAACACCATTTTTAATAAGCTGCAAGTATTAGTGTATTTGTGCAGAATGAGATGGTTCCTTAGCTTGTGTGTCAACACTATTGTTTGTCACATGTTTTACGGGGATCCTCAGGGATGACCTGAATGAAGCACAGCTCAGCATCTCCAGCGAGTGTTCCTGACTGCTGCTGGTAACACACGGTGTTGCACAGAGATCGGTCATGCTCCTCATCTGCGGCCATGTTGTTCAGGGATACAGCATCTTTGCATACAACTTCTGTTCTCCAGAGCTGCTTCTCTGATTTTACTCCTTAAGTTTTTACTCCGTACTCTTTTTACTCCTTTTCTGTCTAGTTCCTCACTTGAATTTCATCTATGTGAGTATGTGACTCTCTTACCCTTCTTCATCTCCAGTCTGCCAGTAACTTCCAAGTTCATTAGCAAGAAACTGAGAGCAACAGGTTTGAGATTTTCATGCTAAGATCGTTTTTTGGGAAACTCTGCATTCCAGTTGGAGAAAGCAGCGTTTGCCTAAGGGAAATTCAGAAGTCTGCTTCACTGTCATGCTGACCTGCAAAGCTGTTTCTCTCTCTGATGTTCATGTAAATTTTTATTCCTAAGGAATTTAACGAGATTCATCATCGGCAGTTGCCTCTTTTTGACAGCTGCTCAAGAACATAGTTTAAACTAAGCCTGTAATTTTTTGGCACCTGTAGCTGCGGAAGTTAAACCCAATCCTGATAGCAGCTAACTCGCTAGTAATCTAGTCACTGTTGCATGGCTGCAGTCTCCCAGAAGGTGTTTTGTGTGCATGAATGCTGTATCCTGTTCACCGCGTATGGTTAAGGATGCTTGAGTTACTCCAGGGGAGATGGGTTTATAAATCAGCACTCACTTTTGTTCAGGATTTCTCAAACAGAACCACTTCCTGGACAGTATGATAAACAGTTATGGGTTGGTGTTTGGTTTGGTTTTTTTTTTTTAAAAAAATTATCTTGTTTTGAATCTTTCTTGGGGTTGCTGCCACCATGCTGGAGACAGATCTGACAGTTTTGAAGTACAGGAAAATACTTGAGGATCTGATATTTAAAGACTATCAACCGTATTTTCAACTACTTACATTATTGCTCAGCTGTTTACATGAAGCGTGCCTCGTGTTCTCTTCAGACTGTGCCTTACTGTTCAGACAACACAGAGAATTCTGCGATAACTGGCTTTTTAACATTTTATTACTTGTTTATTAGATGCCAGTGCAATAATTGCATCTGCATGTCATTTTTAAAGATACCAATAAAGTTACATTATATTGAAACACTTGATAGTATCACAAAAACCCATGTATAACATTGACCCAGTTGATTCAGTTTGCTGCTACAGTGCGTGAAACACAGACGAGGTTTCTGACTCTAGCCTAATAAAATGAACGCCATTACGGTTCTGCTGTCTGCACATGTCTGTGTTTTACCAAGTGTTTGTCAAAAGGGAATAGAGCCCTTCAGTATTTGAAAGAGGGCATCATATTAAAAGCAAGCCTGTACCACAAAGTCATTTTTTCTCCTCTTTTCTGTTTTTAGGTCAGATGATTCAGGTTTTCCTCAGTGCTTTTAACCTTTTGTCATCTGAGTGAGCTGCTCAAGGGACAGCAGTGCTTTGAGGCTATCACTGAAAAAAATGCCACCTCTGCTAGGGTAGTTGTTTCACTATCTTCCATAATGTTTGCTCTTACTTTCTTATCCCTTTGGTACTTTCCATTTTTCCTTAGCGTTCAGGTGGTATCCTGATAAACATTCCTCTTTAGTTTTTCTTGCACCTCTCACACTTTCCCTTCCTAGTATAAAAGTCCATGCATGAAAGACAAAACCAAAATGGTCTGTTGCTCATCTAATCTACCAGCTTTTCATGGAAATGTAGACTTAATTGCTGGCAAAAGAGCAAAAACCAGAGCATTACCGTTTCTCATTCTCATTTGAACAAAAATTTCCATAGCTTGCTGGATGTTACATCCTTGTATTTTGTTCTTCAAATAATAAAGTGAGCATACACTTTCATTAACTTCCTTTACGAAATGGAAGCGAGAGTTTCCAATGCACTTGTGCACTGTCCTGCTTTTTAAGTATTTACAATAGATTTTAAAACAGTCGTAGGAGCGCATAAGTGTACAAGAGTGTGTAGATCAGCGATGGGTAGCTGGATTGTCTGGAGATGGAGTGATTAGAGGAGCGGTGGCAGAAGTGTATTTAAACATACCCTACAAATAGATTGTGTGGTTCTGTTTTGTCCAGTAGAGAAATTCTGTATTGAACAGACCTGAAACAATTGCTGTGTTTGAATAGCAGAGGCTAAATTCTGATGTAAAAATGGCTTTGTGTCTTTATGGAGACCAAATATTTTATTCTGTTTTGAATGGAATGTTTCTGTCCAAGGCAACAGTTACAGGAGATCTACATCGATGTGAAAGAAAGCTGAATTTGGCCCTTCTTGTTCTGTGCTTTTTAGTCATGTGATAATCTTTCCATAAATCATGCACTTGAAAGGTTTTCTTGCTTCCTGCTTTTACCAATCAGATCATATAAAATGCAGATGAACTGAGCTTTTGGTTTATTGAGCATAAGCAGAACACCCCTTCTAAATCCCCTTTTGTCACACCAGCCCAGTTTTCCCCCATTTGAAAACAAGATAGCAAGAATGACAAGCTTTGACTAATAGAGCGGAGTTTTTTTGGTCTCCTCCCTTTCTTATTCTGACCTGTACTTTGCTTTCGTTATAAAGTGAACATAGAAATTACCCTGTGGGAGTGGTGAAACTGCAGCAGAGAAACAAAAACTATTTGGATTCATCTGAAAGCTATTCATTCGCTTGCTCTTCTTTTTATTAACGGCTCGAAGCATGCAGTTTGTCTTGTTCTGACTACGTATCATTCAGCAAGAACGGAGGTAATTCTTTGTGTTTCTCTTTCCTTTTAATAGTGCTTTAATTTTATCAGAAAAGGTGTTTGTATTTTTATCATAATCTGTTATTTTAACTACTTTGAATGTGTATATAGCTGCCCGATGGGCATGCTTCTGTCAATCTCAGGGAGCTCCTTTTCCAGTAACTTTTTTTTTTTCTTTTTTTGGGGGTAGAGGAATGGAGCTTTAGATTTGGATCCAGGCTACACAGGTGAAAATCACAACTCTTTCCACAGGAGGTTGCAAAGCTGCTTCCAGCAGACATCAGCATATTTGCAGCCAAAATTTAGTCTGTAGTGGGTTTTTGTTTTAATCATCTATATACCAAGATGAACATCTCTCTGTACTGTTGGTATCACCAGCGCTTTTTGTGTTGGGGAAAGTACGTTAGAGTAAACTGATGAGCAAGTTCTTGTTGCCATTTTCTCTGGCGGGATAAGATATTTTTAGTAAGTCGTTTCAGAAGTGTAGGACTTCCTGATACTTTTATTGTTAATTTGCTGCAAACTGAAAATGCAGGCTGGCAGCATTTAATTCTGAGAGGATCGTTCTCACAATGCACGAAAAGCGTTACTGGTCCCTGGCTGCAAGTGCAGGTCGTTACAATTATGAGACGAGTGGTGTGTTAACAGCGAAAGAAAAGTTTTGTTTGGCTGGTGGCTGTAGCAGCAGTGTTAAGAATGCCTCTTAAATATCGCAAAGTAACTTTATGCTCCTTAACGCCTTTGCAACGTTTTTTGCATTGGGGGGGGGCGGGGGGGGGGAAGAGGAAGGAGGAATGGAAATCCTTTAGATTTTGCTAATATTACCTTAGATAGCCACATCTGGAACTCTTCCAGAAATCTCTTACTGGGTGTATTTCTGTATTCCTCACGTGAAACATTCCCAGAGTGTTCCTAGCAAGTCGTCGGTCGTCTTGCTTGCACAGCACCTACAAACAGGCTGCGCGTGTCTGCAAGGAGCAAGAGGAAGCGGTGGCTTTATGGGAAAGGGCAAGGTAAGGAGTTTTAAAGAGATACTGGGAAAGAAAGACCCTCTGGATATGTGTCCTGGTTTTGAAAAATATTACTAGATGCTTAATAATATATGTAAGTATGGCTTCTAATGTTTGCGTTAGTTTTTATTGTTGAAATATAGGTCAGTTTGCCTCTGAAAGTGTGGATTTTTCTGAAGTGCTCAGTGAAAGCTGTGTGTGTCAGTCTTCAGTACTTTCAAGAACAGCAGTCAACTGTATTGAGCAGGGAAAATTTACATCAGAACCTTTAAGTTAAAATTACAGTTCTTTGCCTGTGATCTTGGGCATGTCATTGCATTCTTTTGCACTGCAGTTTCCCATCTGGAAAATCAGGATTAATAATACCTACTGCTCTCTACTTTCTTCACACTATGTGAATGAAATCTAATTCATTTATTACTGCTGCTGTGTTAAACATACTCTGTAAGAATTGAGAATTGCTACAGCTGGAAACTCTTCCAGGTGATGTAAAGATTTGATAAACAATACATGATTAATTATAATTAATGGTTAAACTGTTTTCCTATAGCAGCTCATGCCAATACTCCAGTTGCTTCTGTCAAGTTGCAAGCCGATTAGAGCCTAAAACTAGATTGGTTGAAGAACAGGAGGAGTTTACATACAGGATAGTCATTAACATCAGCTAAATAAGATTTGTTTAGTTAAAATTGTGCAGTAATTGCTATATATTCTTGCATTTCTGCTGTTAGGTTAATTCAGAAAATTCAGTTAAATGAGCAACCAGTTGTCCAATGTCAGTAGGACTCTGACACCTTCAGGTACCAACGCAAGATGAAAAATCACACTAATGGATTTGCTGTCGTGGCACTTGTGTTCAATCGTTAACTGCATGGGGGTTTTTTTTGGTGGTTTTTTTTTTTTAGTGAGTATTTCTCTGGACTTAACAAGTAACTCAGCCATTTAAAGGTTGGATTTCGGCCTCTTTTCTCAAAAGTTGTAAATGTGCTAACATACACTTACTAGATGTAAGAAGCTGACTTAAGTAGAGATTCAGTGTACTGTAGGTAAACAGGGTCCTGTTGTCTCTTCTTACCCTCTTTCAGTTGGTTTTGTCAGTGATAAGTCAGTGAATTGTTTTTCAAATACTTGTATTTTTGCCATCAATTTCCATGTGATTAAGGAAAGATTGGCCTCATGTATGCTGAAAAAGTGGACATGAGAAGAGCAGACAGAGTTTTGTACTCCAGTTTTTCTCCCTGGCTTGCTAGGTCATGCCTGGTGCATACTTTGTGTGCCTGCTGTCAGTAGAACAAGGTTAGTATTTGGAGTTGTTCACAGAATCAGAAATTCTTTAGTGCTTCTAAACCCCTATGAAAACATGAGATGGAAACTTCTGTAAAAATTTGTGCCAGTGTTTTGGACCGGCTTTTATACCTGAACTAAAATTTTGCAATAATGAGTTGCACATACATGCAGCTAAAGAACCTACCTCTTTTTTGTCCTTTCTTTCAACTCTCTCTTTAACCACAGCATACATCAAAGTATTACCAAAAGACTCAGCGTAGGAATTTATATTTGGAGAGCATTATCCATAGATGACTTCATGTTCGTTCCAGTCTTCCTTATTTTCAGGTTCTGAAACGCTTTTGTAACTTTTTCCATTCACATCCCTGCTTTGAATTGAAGCCATTTTGAAAAAGAAAATTATTTTTAATTCTTTAATGAAAACTTCCAAAATTTACCTCCAGTTTAACAAAACTGCTACAGCCCTTTTTTCCTAAACTGCAGAACACAGCAAATGAAAATAAATAGAAGCTGGCATGTTTGTTCTTGCGCAGTTTTATTGGTGTGCATGTTTGTTCATTTGTCTGTTAACTTGTAGAATTCCATGATCTTACAAAGTGGTTTGCGGTTTGGTTTGAATTGGTGAGGCTTTCCTATTTTTCACATTTTAGCCATTACTGACATTTTAACGCAATAGAAACAATGTGGCAGAAGAGCCACAGTTTTTTTGAAAATAGCCATTAGAGTTATGGTGCTCTGTGTCACTGCTTTTAGAAGATTTTTAAGAGTTTATTGATGGATTTTTGAGCGTATTTTAATGAAGTGTTTCAGAAGCACATTCATTTGTATTTGCGTGCCCAGTTGTCAGAAGCTTGCTAACAAATGGGGTGACAGACATATCCCAAAACACATATTTTATTCACAACTCTGGTTGATAGGGGTGGCTACAGCAGTAGCAGATTTTGATGTATAATATCTGGGTTCTTGCTTTCAAGAGTTTGCCCCTTACCTGCAGTTGCACGGTCACACGTTGTGTCTTTGTCTTTTCCATGCTTTGTATTAAAATTGAGGAGTGTTTGGCTGGTATCCTAAGCGTGGGATTGAGCAGCAACGCGTTGAGCTTGGGTTTGATCAGACCCGTGTGACTGCTGGAACATCGATTTGAGCATGGTGGCATATCGACAGCTCTATTTTCTTTTAAAAAGCAACATTGCGTGCTGTACATGCTGTAGCAACAATACCACTCTGAAGCAAGAGGTCACATTGATCTACACTGGAGTTCACCAGTACTGAGATTTTTACTGAGGTCAGTAATGAACTGAGACAACCTTTCCAGCATTTTCCGATTAAAGGTGCCAGCGGAGGAGCTGGGAACGGCCTCCTGGAGTTTTCAGGGAAACTCATTGTTCACGTAAACCCTGAGAAGGAATTTCCCTTCCTTCTTGGCCTGCTAGGTATGCAGTGAACCATACAGTTTGCTTTAGCTACATACCATCTGCATTTTATTTTTGTTTTGTTTACTAACTTTCCGCCCGTGTATGTACTTCTTTAGAGTATGGGTATGTAGTTGTGTATTCCACCTTTGTCAACAGCTGGGTTTTGCTGCTCTGAGCAGTCTCATGTTATGCACGCCGCTGGTGTTTGGAACAGAGCTAGCCATGGAAAAAAATGAAATTGGTCGAAACTTTACCTGTATTGTGTCTTCAGGAGAATGGGCACTGACCGCTTTGATTGTTCTAGGGCTGCTGCTGTTTGTGTGGTGTACATGCGGTTATGTACTTTGTACTCGCGTAGCACTGTGTGCTAGGACCTGCAGTCCTTGGAGCACATTGCTCTCCTGAGGATGAAAGTGGCTTCTTTCTTCTCTATCAGCATCTGCTTTTTCTGTTTTTTTTCCTCCCCACTTCTTTGAACGGCCAATTTCTTCCTTGCTAGAAGAACTGTTTCTCCCTGAGATGGTCTTAGCCTCAAACACCGCTGTTCCCATCAAGATCTGAAGCTGCTACAGCAAGAATAACGCCAGCCCCGGGACACTAGCAGGAGTTCACTGCTGTTTGAGCTAAAGCAGTCCGGTGTGTAGTCAGGTCTGTGACGTCCATAAGCAGACTGTTCGGGTGGTGGCTTTACTGTGGCCAAATACCAGAACAGCGATATTGACTCTGGACTAAGCAACCCTGATGGTGGAGGCTTTGTAAAGTGCTGTTCAAAGACACATAAACTGCTCTGCACATATCCGCAAGGCTGAAGGGCTGTGTTAGAGGAACGTGACCGCGTTCTTTGGGACCCAGGCTGGATCCGCGCCTTTCTGCGGTGCCGTGGCCAAACTAATAAAACCACCCAAAGATGCCAGGAGCTGGCTTTGCAAAGAATACTATTGTTATTGATAGTTTTTCATTAACTAGGTTAGCCCAGCTTCCTGTTATCAGACATGTTTGAGAGTTGGCTGTGTTGTATTGTATTAGAGTTCCTTACTCTGGCTTCATGGTCCGGAAGTTTGACTGGCTTTTCTTCTGAGATAGCGTTAAGCCGTGTATTCAGTATCACTCGTGATCCAAACGTTGCCAGATTGTTTTGAGAGGCAAGCCTTTAGTATAATTGCAGCCAAAATCTAAGTCACCGTGTTACTACTTCAAAGCTAGGTGAGATTGAACAATTGGTTAATGTTCACTGAGCAAAATTTCCTTTTTCTGTACAGAATTTGCATCCAACAGCAATGTGATGATAGGCCTGGATGACCACATTTAGTAAAACAGTCTCCTACCAAGAGTTCTTGCTGTTAGGTAAATCAAAACATGTTATTCAGAGGGTGACTCATGGAAAACTAAGTAAAAGTTTTATAATCGGATCCTCTGCAAATGCTAGGTAGCACATCACAATAAAATCGTTAAAGTCTCCTTATATAAATTGTTTATATGGTGCTAATCCTTTTTTATGATGAAAAGAGCATTCAGTGGGTTTTTAGTACAGGAAACTTGTATAAACTTTCAGTTACCTGTGCATTTCTGACTTCCCGTGGTTTGGGTGAATTTGAATCTACTGCCTGATTTTAAATCTGAAGATCCTAACCTGAACCTAGCTGGAAGTTTCTCATGCAGGATACTTTTCAAATCCTCTGTCACGGCTGCGGAGTAATCTGGATTACACTGGCTCTGCAAGGGAAAGAGATTACACAAAATGCATTTTAATGTCACTCCTTCCAGAGTGAAATTCTGTCCTGCCTTGCAGAGTGTGGTACCTTTGTCCCCAAAATTACGGTGTAATGCTAAATGATCTTCTCCTCTTCCATTTGCATGCCTTCCAAGTCCTGAATCTTTGTGCTTTAATACTTGTGCATTGAAATCTTAGAGAGACCTTCTATAACCTTAAGTTTGACTTGCCATGGAGAACAGCTGACACAAACCAAAGGACTGGTGGAGAGTTCTGCACGAGATAGCCAACTTGCTCGCAGTACTGGGAATGAAATCTCTGGGCTCAGCTGAAAAAAAATTTAACCAGAGAGTTTAAGATCTGTCTCCTTTCGTGTACAGTTAAGGGTGTGAAAGAGGACTAGTGTTCAAAGGATTGACAGCTTTAGGAGGCATAAAGCAGATTCATAGAGTGAACTTGTTAAGGTAATT
The DNA here is from genome assembly GCF_030463565.1 of Pelecanus crispus. Classification (NCBI taxonomy): domain Eukaryota; kingdom Metazoa; phylum Chordata; class Aves; order Pelecaniformes; family Pelecanidae; genus Pelecanus; species Pelecanus crispus. The sequence goes on from NC_134643.1 coordinate 4,397,650, forward strand.
TTAACTTGTACATTGTACATGTAAGCGTGTGGGCTGGAGGAGGCTGAAGTAGAGGCTAAATTAAAGTTGGGTGAAAACAGAATTAGGGCTGACCAAAAGTCTGCACTATAACTCTGGGGAATATAATGACTTATTAAGAGCGGTGCAGTTGGGAGGAAGTACATAGTCAAATTTTCCCTCATACTTAAACACTCAAATGTGGATAGTAAATAAAGAACATATTGCCTTTTTTGGGTGACCTTTCTTTAGTAGTACTCGTCTGGTTGCTCCGTATCCTTACTCTTTTCGAAGAGGAATTCACGGGGAAATAAATAAGGTATCACTCACTGTGCCAGAGTGAATTTGCTTATATACATGTGAGCATAAATGGTATTATGAAATGGAACAAGTGGGGCGTAGGGAATTTCCACATCCCAAGATGAAAATAAGTTCAGAGAAGTATAGACAAGTTTGAAGCATTACCAGCATAAATGAAAGTTGCTAGGTCCTTTTTTTGCTGCCACCCAATTCTGTACCTTTTGGCAGCAGAGATGTATTTTCTTTTTTCATGAGACCCAAAAAGCATGAACAAGCCTGCATGGATTTTATAACATGATACTTGCATCATGGGATCATAGAATAATTTAGGTTGGAAGGGACTTCAGGAGGTCTCTAGTCCAACCTCCTACTGAGAGCAGGATCAGCTGTCTCTGGCGTGTACCTGGTAACATTGCTGGAAATAAAATTTTAAAAGCAGTTGTGATTATTTAGTAGTTGCGGTGAAAAAATGCTTGGCAGAATACAGGCCACCAGTCAGTGGTATGAAAAATGTTCAGTCATACTTGTCATTGAAAGTAAAAAAACACTTTCCAAAAGCAGGTGTGTGGTTTTGGGTGATGGAGGCAAAGAGGATAAAGAAAAGATCAGACACACCGATAATGAACTTCTTTTAACTGATCATCCCTGTATTGGTTTTCATCAGTTAGTTTAAGGCATATTTGCTAAGAAATAATGAATAACTAAGTTATTTCAGTATTGTGACCCCTCATTGAGACTCTGGTTATGGCCCGAGTCAGTTCACTGAAGTTCAAGGAGCCTGATGGTGTGAGACTGCTGAGATTTGAATGGCCATTTTAAACTTGGCGTGTGTTCTGCCTATTAGTTTTCAATGTCAGTAGGTATCCAATGAACCTTGTTGGGAAAAACTTACACTTCCACATACTTTTAATGGCTTTTTTTCCTTTTTTTTAACCTTTTATTATGATGGTGATGCAGAGTGCTGTGTCTAGGCAAGGTTGCATGTTGTGCTGTGGGCTGGTGGTTGTAGGACAAGCTTGCTTTCTGTCACTGCCCTCTTCCGGACAGACTGTAGCTCATCTGGTCACATCTGTATTAATGTTCCCTTCATAACCTTTCTGCTTTCTGGTTGCTTTGGCTTTATCTTCACAGTCCCCTTAATGAGGCCTAAGTCCACACTGCCACTGAAGGGGATCGCCCCATCTTTATCCTTAACCCAGGCTTGGACCCTGCACTGGGGGCAGGATTTGTGCAGTTGGATGGAGCAAACTGAGTGCTAGAGTTGGCACAGGAGTGTGAACGGCAGGACACGCGGGTTCCCCGCCTTCGGCAGGGCTGTGTTTTATACTGGACTCAGCTGGACCGCACTGGAATTGCTGGAAGCGTTAGACATCTCTTGGGTAGGTCCTTATGTAGCAAAGCATTTTAGGCATGTCAGTAATCCACATGAAATTAAGATGTTGTCCATTGGGGCCTTAATTTTTAGTAACATTTATTTCTAAAATTCTTCTATGAACTGAAAGAAGAACAATAACCAAATTTTATGTGCTTTTTTAAAAACTGATTTCCTGACTCCATGTTTAGACATAGTGGACTGACTTCAAAAAGTCTGAGTATTCCCAGTGAAGACCAAGGACCATTATTGCTGAATTTAAATGATATTTGAAATGAAAATAATGTGACACAAATGTTGGACTTGAAAGAAGTGGGAGACTGAATTTTTTTGTGTAACTAATGGAGCTGAGTAGGACAGGAGAGGGTAATTCCTGAGTCTCAGCTGAGGCCAGTGCAGGGACATGGGTACACTTATTGAAGGAAAGAAGTACATGACAAATCTTAGAAATATCCAACAAATTTGGAAGAAGAGGAATTTAGATAAGCCCCTTGAAAAGCAGGAAGTTGTGCTTGTTAAAATTGGTCCTTGCTGTGAGTTGCAGTTCTCGGCACTACTTGGCACCGTGGATCGGCCAAGTAGTATCTTGGCACAAGCTGGGCTTGACCAGGAAATGGTTTTCTCTGCAGCTTAGTGTTGAGGGGAAGCAGCTTCGCTTCTCTTTGAAGGCACGCCTGGAGAAGTTGATATTAAAAATGAATTCTGCTTGAGCAAGTTAATAAAAATTTGTCTGGGTGACAGTAAATGTTTTTCAGCTTTGCCCTGAGCAGCCTTTTCCTTTGAAGTTACTTGTAGCTGCATTATATGATGTTTGCATTACTGGGAGAAGTACCTCAAACGCATATATTTACAAGGCAGCTTCTATGTTACAGAAAACTCTCAGGAGGTGAGATACAAATTTTTATATAAAAAGGAGGACCCTGCTCCCAAAACCAGATTTACAAAATAGGATCTCTTTTATCCCAATGGGTGTAGTTCCGTGGCTTCCTGTGCAATCTCAGTCATTTTCCAATTGTAATAAAATCTTTGTCCCTCCTAATTTAGGCTCCACCTGCAGAGTAATTTTGCTTCTCGTTCTGTCATCCCATCGCAGGAGTGGAAAGAAAGAGGGTATCCAAAACTCTGGGCCATGACTTAGTTGTGGGGTCAGAGGTAAACGGGTGCAGCTGAGAGAATGTCATGCTTTAATCTCACACTGACTGTAGTAGTAGCTAGTAAAAATGGGCTGCAAATGCAGGCTTCATTAAAATACATTCTCACGTGTTGATGTTGGTCTAAGTACGTAATACGTAGCAAAACTGATTGAGGGATGAACAGTGCAGAAGAGACTTAAACTTTTAGTGTCTGAGGCTTTCATAGCTGGCAGAAATACGCAGGGTTTTGGTAGGGGCTTTTTTCTTGGTGTTCCCCCCCAACCCCCACCTCCCACCCCTCCTTTTCCTTTTAATTGTATCTCTTTTCCCTGAACTAGAGATCTGGCAATGTGTCCTATCATGGAGTTTTGTCTGCAGGGCAGTGGGGTTTACATTTACTTAAGTTTTCGGTGTGCAGTACTTCTGATCCTTCGTGGACAGTTGATCACAACAGCTGATACCCTTGTTATTTGGGACATAGGTACAGCAAGAATGGGGCTGGCTAAAGGGAGCGTGTTGAAGCGATGTAGAAACAGGTACCTGCCCTGTAGTTAGAGCTCCTTATATTTCTAACCATGCAGCTGTAACAGGTAGCTGCACAAATAGTGATGGATAATAGCAGCGCGGTGCTGTTGACAAGGTGTTCTGCAATTAAAAGGCAGCTATCCCTTCAGACCTCCCCTCTGTCCTGTGAAACAGCTGTTGCCATTACAGAGGGGTGTCGAGGCACAGGCAGTTTATAGGAATCATCTGCGATGTCAAAACAGATGTTCAGACTGGGTGTAGTGGCATTGAGTGGATCAGGCAGAAAGCCGGTGCTCTGGCGATGTGGAGCTTGCTGTTATCTTTGAGAGTCATTTTGTTATTTCAGCACACCACTTAATTTTCTCAGTGCATTAGCCTCCTTTTCTTGCGAAGTAAATCTAAGGGCTTTGGTATAAACGTGACCGAGGGGGAAAAAACAGCACAGGGACATAGGGGTGTGAAAGAAGGGTTCAGCTGAGCCCCGTGTTACTTTTAAATACAAGAGTAGCATGAAAGACCACTCGGATACAACCGGTGCTGAGGAGTCCACCAAGTCCATGTGGCTGTTGGAAATCGGAATAAAACACAGCTCCCCAGCAGCATTGACTCTAAAAAAGAAGATTTGCCAGAGATGTCACTGAACTGAATGAAAACTTCACTTTCTCCTGCGTTTGTGCGGAGGGAGGTTGGATAAGGCCGTAGCTATCAGCCATAGGAAATGGTAGATTCGAATTGCAGGTAGGTAGGTGGATAAACAGGGACATAAGCTGTAATTACTGCCTGCTGTTTGGAAAGCACCCTCGTGCTCTCCAGGCCTCCTGGTGCAGCGGTGTGATGCCAACCAACTGCGGAGGAGCCACAGTTGGGTGCCAGCGATTCATACCCATTTTGTGGAGCAGCTTTGAGATCTGCAGATGATATAACTGCAGAGTGTTGTTATGAATGATTCAGAGCCTCTGGCTCCTGTTTCCATACATGGATCATCAGACTGTCTTTCTCTGCCATTTTAAAATAATTGTCTGAATGACCTGAGTATCTTCGAAGTAGCTTGAATTTTTGTTCAGGCGCTGGCTTTAGAAATGAAATCTTTCATCTGATACACTTAACGTTAATTTTGCTTCTTTAATGGGATTCTCTTTACCCAAATTTACATGATTCAGCTTGCAGGCTGTTGGATACGCTCTTCTCTTCCAGCGATAAATTTGCCCGAGCATCTCCCAGTATGTGTTGAGAAACACGTAGGTAGCTGTTTGTGTGCCATCCACTTCCACAGGCAGATAAACAATGAGGGGTTTGTTCGATTGTCGCTCGAACAATACTTGAGAAAGCTCTGTCCTGCCTGGCTGTCAGTTCTGTTGTTGTACTTTGCTCTTGGTGACATCATTGGTGGCAGCTAAATGAAGTATATTAATTGTTAGATGCTCTTTGACCAAGGATGTTGACTTTTCCTGGCAGCCAATCGTATACCGCCGGTTTTGCAGAAGCAGCTGCTAATCTACTGTAATATAGTAATTTAGTTAGATGTATTGGTGAGAGCGGAGTGGGTCTGTTTATGTAGATAAATAATTAAAAGATAAATAATTAAAAGAGAACTCAAAGCTGCATGAATTACTTCTACATTTTTGAGGTCTGATTCTGCATCAGCGGCATAGAGCTCTGAAATGAAAAACCCTCTGCTGTGCTAAAAGTTACTGCGGTGCGTCTGAGGTTAGTCTTAGCATGGGGAGCAGCGCTGTATTACAGGATCGCCTCTTCTTGCAGGCGGAGGTCCAGCTCAGACAAATTGCAGCTGGGCATAGCCAGGCCAGTACCATGGCCCCAGGACACAGTTTCAAGTGTTGAGAGTTCACGTTACTTCTGCAGAAGTGATCCTTTCTGGTCTCTCCAGTTTCTTCAGAAAGCTGTTTATATACACGCGGTTGTCTGCCGAGGAGGAGATCAGCAAGGGCGGTGAGGTTAAGGAAACCCTTGCTGCTAACTCTTCTTAGGCTGAGAACAAGGCTGACTGGCGGGGGAGTTTCCAGATAAGATAGGTCAAATGAAGCAGTGCTGCAGAGGCCAGAGCAACCTCACGAGTTTCAACTCTACTCATTAATAGCCGCATCCTTGTAATTATCCTTGGGATCCATCCTCTCTGCAGTCAGCTTTTCTGTGCAAGGAGAGCATAGCCCTTGATGCTGCGCTCTAGAGAAACTACTTCAGCAACGCCCATTTCGTCTTCCTCCCAAGAAGATCTCCTTCCATGGCCGTGTGTTCTCCAGAAATGTAAATTGGAGGCAGTAAGCATGATGTATGGTACTGAGGTGGAGACTTACTGGTTAACGTAAGTGGGAAATACAATCCAGAGCTGGTAGTTGCACTTTGAACATCTTACCCTTAACCATAAGATTATTCTTCCTTCCTCATAAACATCCTTCTATTAAAGTAGGAGGATATTGCATGATGAAATCCACTTTCTGCTCTTTAAGTTGCTGGGTTTGCTTTCAAATTATTTAAGAGTAAAAATGGATCAAATATTTTTCCCTTTACACGTTGGCCCAATTTCTTCGTCCACTTCTTGTGTACTAGGCCAGTGCAGCAAAATCTTGTTCACAAATTTGAACAAGGGAATTCTTGAACAAAAGCTTTGAGGCAACACTCTCACTTGTGTTTTTCCACTTAAATAAGTAGATAGAGGAAAAGTCCGCACAATGTCATTATCGGAAAGCTCCCATTTTCTGTGTCTCTTTTTGCAGCAGCTTGAAGCAGCGTTTGAGAATTCATACCACTGTTACTCATCTGACAGGGCTGTGAAGTTCCCAGCTTCCCTTCTGTGAGGGAAAACATCCCAAGTAACTGTCTGGACTAAGTCAGATGAATCATGTCATGCAAGTGACAGTTTCTTTGCACTGACTATAAAGGGGTTCCCTGTGACTTCACTCGGATTCAAACATCAACTCTGCAAGTATGTAAATACAAGTGAGATGAATGCCACTTGTCAAGTCTCCTCTCTTCCAGTTGGGACACGGTGTATTGAGGGTTTCATTAGCTTAGGAGAAAAATCAGGAACAGAATTCCAAGGATTTAATTTATAGATATCTGCCATTTTTTTTTTTCCCCCCACCAGATTTTGCAGTGGCGTTTGTAATTACGCTGAGAAACAAATCCGTCTGTCGGAGTACTTGTGGTTCTCATTTAAAAGCAGTCAAAATACGTGGTAGGTACATATTTGGAAGAGGTTCAGCATCACCCAGTGGAAACCTGTATTTTGGGATAGCCTACAGCCATTCCTTCTCATAGCTCCAAAAATGGAGCTCAAACTGTAGTAATTGCTGTAGTCCCCCCAAACTGCTAGCATCTCTGCATTGGCACATACTCGTAGGAGTAGGAGCTGCATCCAAAGTGCAGGCCTAGGGGGACTGAAAAGATTCAAGTGAGGTTATTGCATCATTATGTTTGAAATTAGTTTCTCTTGAGTTGTTTGTACGTTGAAAATAGAGGCCGTGCTGGGATATTTCTGCAGGATACTACTGCTGTGCGTTGATGTCTGCAGATCCTTTGTTGGCAGAGTCTGTAGACATCAACACAGAAATGTACTCTGGTGTATTTGGAGGAATATTTGCCTGGCAGGTTGATACTATGTAAACATGAATATGTAAATACACAAATAGTGCCAGCCTGATGGATTGGGGATGAGCAAAATTCCCAAAGAGCAATCTAGGATCAACGGTGCTACTGCAAGCCTTCCTGTACTGCCTCAGGAGTGTTCTTTTTGTCCTTCAGTGCAGCTGATGATGGCAAGGGCAGTTCAGTGTCTCTCTGCCATTTAGTTTGGGGCATCTTTACAGAGCTAAATCCTACATAAGGAAAGGAAAACAATTTTTTTTTTCCCCACAGTGCTGGGGCTGAGCTGCCCTTTCTTGGAAGGGGGAAGATGGTATTTCTTCTTCCCTCTGGACAAGAAGCACTCTTTGCCATTGCCCTTGGGTCTATCAACAGAATTTCTTTCCTCCTCCAGTTTAAATTGACAGTTATTTTTCCATTGACGTGAGTGCCAGGTCCAAGGACTGAGTCAGGTGTTGAAGCACTCATAGTAAATTGTTAATCCTCATCTATTGAAATAGCACACACAGGGAATGTGGGGTGCGATGCCATGACAAGTACTGTCTCTGAGCCTCCGCGATCGTTATATTGGTGTTGAACCAACTTGTTCCTTTTTGAGGGAATGTTAGTTGGGGCAGATACGTGCTTGTGCTGATGCACTGTTAAAGTGGGTTGAGTTAAATTAACGAACTGGCAGCGAGAACAAGCAAGAAGCCTAAAGGAAGCGGTGCTGCCAAACGCTGGCACACCTGCCAAGGCCAACACACCAGGGCACAGCTAGGTACACTCCAAAACGTGTCCAGCACAAGAGGTGACTTGCCCATGAGGGTGACTCAGTGGGTCGTGGGCTGCTGCGTGTTTGCTTACCTGCCGTGGAGCGCTTGGGTCTGTGGGACGCAAAGTGCTTGACCCTTTTGGAAAAGCTAGATCTTGCAATGGCAAAATAGGATGCTGGGAGTTGGCTGAATCTTCCCCTGTTGTTTGGTTGTGCCCTGAATGCTCTCCCTCCCATCCCTTCGTGCCAGTGATGTGTTGGAGAGGTTGCGAATGGTTTTTGCGTCTGTCGAGCTCTCGGGGATCTGCAGAGAGCAGAGCGTTGCTCAGCTTGTGGTTAAAGGCAGCGTTGTGCCTCCGAAGGTTCAACTCTCACCCTCCTGTCCCATTTTTCTCTTGTCTCTGCTCCCTCTCCAGCAGAAGCTCTCCTAAGACATGAAGTGCTGGTGACCAAGGCCATGCCAGGGTCACAGTTAGCAGTGCTGGAGCTCAGGACGCCCTGCAGTCCTGCTCTCGGGTTGCTGACTTAAGTTGCCTTCCTGCACGGGCACATTTTTACATGCTGTTGTCCTCGTATCTCAGTTCTTTGGCTCTTGAGGTATCATTTTACCTGTACTTTTCCATCCCGGGCGAGGCTAGCAGGATAAACATGGTGTGATGCAGAGCAAAGACTTTGCTGTGATTTCACCGGGATGCCAAGGGTTTCAAACGTGCCATCTAGTGGTAGAAACTAAGAGCACTCAAAATAAAGGAAATGCCCCCAAAATCCACCCTCCTCCCAATACTCGTTATTTCTGAAATGCTCTCTTGTTTTGGGCAGAAAATGAATATTTACGGCTCCTGCTACCCTATCAATTTTCTGAGTGCCGGGGAACGGAGCTCTTCAAGGATTTGTTAATCAGAAGTAGGAACAGGGAAGTTTCTAGTCTGTTACATAAGGTCTATGCTAACTCAAGAGGTCCGTGCCTTCATACCAAGAGAACAGTTTATGCTGGTATTGCCTCCCCTTTGAGGAACTGAATGCACTTTGCAAACAAAATCAATCTTAAGATTAAAACACCTTTGTTTCGGGGAGAGGGAGGTAACAATAACGTGCTTATCTGTAGCTGTACAGTAATTCATCAACAGAGCCCTGTCATGAGATGCCCTGCATTTGTAGATCAGTACTAGGACATATTCCACCCCAGCTAGTAACCTGAAGGACTTCCAGCTTCCTCTCTGCTAAAGAAGGCTGCACCGAAGTTGCAAAAGGATCCAAAATTTTTCTAAAAACCTACACTCATCACCAAGATAAGAATAGGCCTTACAATGAGGAGTGTTAAAAGGCATGAGGTTTATACCACAATTTGGCATGTGTATGCAGTGAATTACAGTCTGAATTAGATCTGTCTTGGGTGTTTGTCTTTACTGTTCTCTTCAGTTCAAACTCTGGCGCAGAATTAAAGTTGCTCAGGTTGATGTTTATGTGTGCTTGCTGTTCCTAGGATTTTTACCTAGAGGTCATCGTGTCCTTTTTCTCTTATGACTAAGAAACTTGCTTGCTATTTGGATTGGATTATGTGATCCATCTGTTGTAGCTACCAAAGTCAGGAGAGCAATTCTGTCCTGCCTCACATGCCCCTCAAGTCATCTTTTTGTGCCAGGGTCAGAATTCAGTCATTCCTGTGGGCTCCTACAGCTCCAGACTTTCTTTGTGCATGCTGTTTGTGTGCAAGCCTGTGAATGAAATCTAAAAAACCCTGAAATTGCCAACACTGGAATTAAAATCTTAAAATAATACAGAAGATACCTGTAGAAGGAATAAGAAGAGTTAAACATCTAAGAATTGCCAGCAAGCTACGTGGGAACAAAAAAAGTGTGCCAGTATGAAATGCTAGAAGTATAGCTGTCCTAACTTGAGGTCTGCTTATACAGCTTAGATAAAATGCAGAAAGAGGATTAGGAAAACAAATTGAAACCTAGACTTCCAAATGCCCTTTTCTCTGTAGGGTAAGGGTCAAGCTGCTCTTGCATATTCTCTCACTCTGAATCTTTTATGTCTTTGTGAGCAGCGGCATGATTCAGAAAGAGGGGTGAGAGGTCAGCACTCAGCTCATAAATGTGCAGTATCAAAATTACAGCACACTGCTAGGCTGTGGGGATGGGAGGAGAAAGCAGAATATAAGTCTCCCACTTGCCAGGTAAGAGACTTAGCAATAGGAAGGTGTAGAAGGATGAGTAGCATCTCCGACCGTATTTTCCAGAGAAAATTTCAGTGTCATGCTTTGTGCTGAACCTCGATGCTGTATTGTGGACCCGTCTGAAAGGTGAGGCTGAGGTACCTACAATGTCAGTCCCATAACATTTTAATCTCAAGCACGTAAGAGGTTTAGTTTGCAGCTGGTTTAATTTGCGTCTGTGTGGTAGCACAAAATGGGATGTGGCTGAGGAGCAAAAGTCCTGACATTATCGATGAAGTTCTGTGGAAAGTGCCCGTACTGATCAGGGGGAGTCCGATGTATTTATTTGGATGTAGACACCTAAATGACACTGAGGGGGTATTTTTGTCTCGCTGGCTCTGTGTGTGTGCGGACTGACTGCGCCCACTCAGGGAGCCACGCTGTCCTCCCAGCCCACGTCAGACGTGGATGTTTTTAGCCCAGGCAGGCTCCCTGCACCAGCACTGCGTGGTGCTTAGGCCAGGTCTTGGCTGTGCAGCATGAAAACCGCCATAACACGTTAGTCACAATCTTTCATTTTGGTTTAGCGGTGTGGGGTTTTTATCTTTTCATTTTAAAGTGCCTGAAGGAAGATCCTGACGCTACAGTGAACCCGTTCGGTGGTTTTATTCCCAGACTAGCAAGAGGTTGAGCTTTAAGAGCTGGTCACATAGCCAGCTTTTGGTGCTAAAGCCCGAGTTGCAGTTTGGTGTGGCTGGGCAGCGTCTGGCGGTCCCGGGAAGCGTAGAGCTTGCTGGAGCGGTGCCAGAGGCCTGCGTGAGGCCGTGGGAGCCAAACCTGGCCCGGGCTTACCTGTGCCGCATCCTCGCAGGGGTTTCTGGAGCGAGCCATCCCTGCAGGCGCACCTGGGCGTGCTCCCTCCTGACGGGGCCACGGGCGCAAGCTTCACACGGCTGTGCTGCGGGCCGCAGTGCAGAAAGCTCTGCCGTTGATCAGACAGAGTGGACGTACCTGCCAGTGGAGCGATTTGTTCGGAAGAACAAAAATACCAACAACGTACTTGTGCAGAAACAGCATTGAGAAAGTTTACATCATGCATTTGAAAACGCTTGTGTTTTGAATGTTTGTTGTGCGTTGTTGGTTGGATTTTGTTTCTTTGTTTAACCAAAGTTAAATCGGATTTAGGCAAGGGATGAAGATGAGGCATTCCAGTTACTACGTGATTTTTCTTTTAAGGAGAGTGATGTTTTTATATCAAAAAAGCAGATGCTTTTTACCTGTCATCTTCCCTTTGGCTGAGTAGGTTTTGATTTTATGGCAGGAAATATTTGACTGTTTGTACTAGCGGAATGCAGCATTTGACTTTATGACTGTAATGCACGTCTTTTATTAGTAAAACTTAATGGGTAACAGGATAATTCCGTTGCACCTACTACTATACTGGCTTGATTTCGTACAAAATAAGTTTCTACTTCCTTGAAGGCCTTATATAAGCCTTAACTGGGAATGAATCCAGCATGTTCGATCACAATAAAGGAGCTGCTTCAGAATGAGCTCTTCGTTAGAAATAGTCGTAAACAGGTTTATATATAGGACCTGCTATTATACACAAAACTCGCTGAAGAAATGCTTCCCAAGAACTGGTGGTTTTAATATATGCCATGGGGACCCTGCTCAAGCCGATGGATGAGCAAACCTGGTGGTGTAATTCCACGCAAGGTTGAAAACACAAGAACATCTCTCAAATCCTTATCTGCTGAAAGGGCTGGGTATTGAATGGCTCTTTGCTCTAAGAAAAGCGTTTGATGAAAAGGCTCGGAAACTTCTGGCATCCTACGTATGCAAATGCAGGTGCCGTACACATTACATTCGGATTTCAGGGTTTTTCAGATCCATTTCAAGTCGATCGGTAGCAGCCTTACGTGGTTTGATCCCTCGCTTTCATCACCCGTGCCCAATTATTATACATGAGATCTGTCAGCCCCCTCTCACCGATAGTGCCTGCAGCTGAGCATCAGCACATTTGGGAACAATAAAGGGCTGTCATTTGGGAGTTTCTCTTCCTTCCTAATCGGGCAGGACCCAAAATTACTCCTTCGCAGAGCTCGCCGATCAGGCTTGTGTCCTGAACAGGTACGCTTACGTCTGAGCAGTGTGAGGATTGGGTGTAGGGAGCTTTGTTGCTGGTTTACATTCAGCATCGCTGGTTGTGTGCTCTTGCAGAGTTTCGGCTAGGTGCAGGACAAAACATGGAAAGACTCCTGCCTTTGTGATTGATTTTTAAGGACAATTTGCTGGTTTGTTCCTCGCTTCCTTCCTAATGAGCTGAATTGTTAAAATATGTTAATGTAAGGAGACACACGAGAAAGGGTGAAGCAATATACTGACACATTGAATAATTAGATCATCTCCTGCGCAGGAAAAAAAGTCAAGTATGAAACAGGAACAAGAAGTGCCTCCCTCCCCCACTGTAGAGGCACCAGGTCTGGCTCTTTCTGCATGCAGAAGCAGGTTAGACAATTAGACCTTTAGCATGAATTATTTTTTGTGAAATTCCTAAAGATTCAAAGTGTCGTATATACTAACTGTCTTCCACGCGTCTGCTATTTTTTGGGAGAAGTTGGGAGTCCTATTTTGGAGGGCTGAATCCATGAGCTGCGTAATTTGTGATGAAACAAAAAAATGACTGTTGCTGGACTGAATTTGTAAATACTGTAGTGGTTAATCGGGTCTTCTCAGGAAAATCCTTGTGAACTTTGTCCTGAATAGCAGCTAGATAAAGGGAATTTCGTAACGAGGCACAGAATGCCGTGGCTGTCTTTCTGATAGCGTTTGGCATTTTGACAAAGCAGTGCTTCATACGTCTTACAAGATTTATTTCTTTGAAATAACAACTGCTTAATAATCAATAAGATCCCAGCCCCATGTGAGCTTGCGCCTGCAGGGAGGGCTGTGACAGTACTCAGTCTTTACTTACATGAGTAAGCACTCTCCTGTGTTAAGTTTACTTGTTTGATAAACATAACACTTTGCTTTTGTTCTCTTACTTAATCACTTCCTTCGAAGAGTTAACTTCCTAAGCAGCCACAGATTAGTTCTCTCAGTTGTTTTAATTATTTTTCTTGTCACGCACAGTGAAGGTCTAGTGTTTTTGCAATGTCTTCTTTTATTTGTCCCCCCTTCCATGGCAGTTTCAGTGATGCTGGCATTGAAAACCCAGCCGAAATGCTCTCTGTCTGCAGTCTTTTTTTTTTTTTTTTTTTTTTTTTAAACCAAGGTCCACCTTTTTGAACATTAGGGCTACAGAATATAACACTTTTCCTTCAGGGTGATTTGAGCGCTCCAAAATTTTGTGTTCTTGTAAGGGGTACACGAGAGACTGTAGCAGTGGGCTTCCACGTGCTCGCTGCTGAGTAATTTCCTTTTGTATTGCTGACAGGTGACTCAAAGCAGGAGCTGGCAGATGGCTGCATCGTTAGCTGGTGGCCACAGCCTTACGAGATGAGTTTTGGAATTTCCATCAAAGTCGGGATTAGGCTCAGGATATGCCGGTGGCACAGAGCACCCCGGGGGAGTGTGGAAGAAGAGGAAATCATTCATAGCGACTCATCTTGTGGTTGGGTGAGTCAGGGGTCTGCTGTTGGTGGTCAGAAAGGCACGTGGCTGACTACACCGTCTTTGTGTGCTCTGCAGGATGCGAACTGTCTCTGAAAATTAATTCTGCCCTTTTGATTTTTGTCCAGTGAGTTATTTCCAGAAAGGAGTTACTGTATTTTCTGGAATGAGTATTGTGAAATTCTTTTTTTTACAGTGGGCAAGTTTTCAGCTGGTGATTTATCAACAAAGTATTTTACAGGATCATAGCTAAAAGCTCTCTTAAAAAAAAAAAAATATCCTGTGTGATAGGGAAAGTAAAAGCATCTCAGTTTCCAAATGATGAAGGAATAACCGAAAGAGCTAGTTCTTGGAATAGTAGCTCCATTGGCACTCGTTGGTGATTTCCTGTGCATTTGCTGCAAGAATCACTCTGTGATGTGAGTAGGTGGTACTAAAGGGTTATTACGAAACCAATTTTCAACCAGACGTTTTGAGTCATGGATCGGGAAGAGGGATAGCAGCTTCCGAGCTTTCTCTTTGTTCGAGCAGTGCGCCTGAAATGCACACACAGGATATTCTGTGCTTGCATGGAAGAAGGCAGGCTGGGGATAGGTCTGGTATTACGTGAAGTGCCCTTCTTCATGCCACTCCATCTCAGGGATGGGAAACGAGAACGTGGGCTGAGAGCCGGCAGCAGCGTGCAAGGTGCACAAGGAGCAGTTTCCTGACTGTCTTTCAATTGTAAGTATTTTCTCGTGGTTTTTCCCAGACGTGAGAGACAAAATGGAGTTGCGTCAGGACAGATGTCTGCGCCAAAAGGAGGTGGTGGTTTGGAGCGGTTTGGTTCTGTTCTGGAAGCAGATGGGCTGCCACTGGCAGGAGACAGTTGGCTTCTCCATCAGAAGAAAAAGAGGGGTGTTTAAGGGAATTGGTCTGGCTCCTAAACCGAAGGAATTGTTGACCTACTGACTCAGTTATGAAGCATTAGGGAAGCAGTCTTATTGTGGTTTCTTTTGTTGGTGGCAGATTCAGAAGACGTCTGTGAGCGTACGGGTATGACTAGCAAAGGAGAGACGGGTTCTAGTACCTGCTGCCTGTGGGTTTTATTTTGTGCCAGGAAGGATCTGAGGTGCTGACTGCTGAATAACACCTAAACTTTATTTCTGATGCTTCTCCTGATAATGCATTGGTAAGTTTATGTACTTCTCATTTTCAGTACTAAGATGGTATCTTGCTAAATGTAATTGAAAGAAAGCTCTAACAGCTTTTTCGAACGTGGCAAGGTGTATTGGTTTTTTTCACTGGAGCAGCTTTTACAGAAAGCACTAGCTGGCCTGCCGCAGCTTTGGAGTCTGTACCTAAGGGGGGAAACTTTGTGAATCAGGTTGACAAAAACAATTTGAAATTGCTCTTCCCTCCCACCTTTAACCTACAAACCTCTGTTAACGTTGGTACTAAGCAAAGAGGATGGGCCAGCCCTCCAGCTTTGGGATCCTGTCATCCTGGAGTCATGGTCATTCTGTAATTTTACTGTTCACTGAATGAACAAGGCTTCGGTCTTCTTGAAGTTCACATGAAAATCAGATGTCCGTCCCTGGAATTCAATCTAATGATACTTTTCCTAAAAATAACATAATTTCTGTTGTAGGCATATTTTAAGTGGCTCTGTAAATCCCAAGAAAAAAAGATATCAATTAGTGGTTTCTCAAAAAACCCCATATCGTTAACATACTGTTGGCTAGAAGAAATCACGTTGGCTGATGGAGCTAGGTCTGGAAGTCGTGCCCCCTGAATCTGCTGTCAACTCTGCCACTGGTTTTGGGAGGGATTTTTTGGATGGGGGGCTTCTTGGGCAAGTGATTATTTATTATTATCTGTCAATAAAATAAGGATAGTGTTATTTAACTTCCCTTCAGTGCTTTACCAGCACCTTTTAGAGAGGATGCTGATGCATGGTACTGTAGTTATTGGGTTTCCAGGACGTTGTTTTGAATGCATAGATGGGGAAAGCAGAATAGTGATAATGGAATTTATCACGCTCTGTGGCAGGTCCCCTCCAGACGCTAGCTGTAGGAATTGCTGGTGCTGTGTCCTAACCACCCACCATGAAGGGAGGAATTCGCTGCTGCCGTTCTTCCCTGGGTGGGTGACACCGGGACACCTTGCGTTCCCAAACCCACTTGAGTCAGCAGTTGTAGTGAGGTGCTCGCGGATATTTTTTCCCTCTTTTCCGAAACAGCAATCGAGGGGGCAGTTGGATACCACACGTCCCTGTGGAATTGCAAATAAACCCAGCAGTTAAAAAAGAAAAAAAGGAAGGTTTAGCATTGTACTGGATTTCCTTTCCTTAAGTGCTTCCTTTGGATCTTGGGAGAAGAGCTCAAGCACGGGGTGACTCTAGCGAACAGTTGTACCAAAAGGCGTGGGAGGCAGGGTCAGGGAAGAGTCACTTGGTTGTTATGTGGGTGTGAAAAGCCTATGAAAAGGAAAGGGCGGAGGAAAATACTTTACTTGAATTAAACAAATAAAGGAGAATTTTATATGAATTAGATATTCAAAGTTTGATTTTTGCCAAGTATTTTTGTGAATTAACTGCCTGTCTTCTGAAAATCATTTATTTAACCGTAAGCTTATCAAAATGTTCTCAGGAGGGCCTTTGTTTAAAAAAAACCCCAAAACCAAACTATAACAAAAAACAGAAAAACCATTGTTTTCTTATCATTTCAGATAAAGAGAAAGGAAGTTGTGAATTTTTATAGCCCCTAAATTGTTAACTGTTAAACCTGTACTGAAGCGTTGGATCACATTTCCTCAGGCTCACACCGGAGCAGTTTCATTTACTAAGAAATTACAAGTAGGCCCTGTTTGAGGAGAAGGAGTCTTAGGTCTTCAGTTCATTGTCCTGTATCCACCTGTGGGACAGGGGAATTGCTGCTCTTGAAAATCACCTATTCTGGGGAGCAGGCTGTTACCATTGATGCAGTGCACAGGGATGGTTCACACCCAAAATAATTGAAAAAAATCATATTTTGAAACCTGATTTTTTTTTTTTTACGTGTATTTTTGTAGTATCTCCATTTCCTTGCAGCTTTTACAAGGTCACCTAACATGATAGAATCTAAAATATGTGGTATAGAGATTACAGTTTTCCATGCTTTTTGTGATTATCTTGACAAAAAACAAAAGCACAGCGAGGCAGGTTTAACAGCACTTTCTGTCTGAAGCAGAATACTGCTTATTACGTTACTGAAAGACTTGATTTTGTTTAAAAAAAAAAAGCAAACAAAAAACCAACAAAAGAAACCCCCTTTGTCGTAAATGGTAGCTTTTTAAACAAGACAGAAATTGCATATAAGGAAAATACTAACACAGTCTGAAATGAGATACATGGGTGTGTAGTACGATGTCTTCTACTAAACCAACACGGCGCTTGATGTTTTAGGTCTGTGCAGTGTCTGGATAGCGTTCATTTGTGCTGATTTCTGAGGGATTCCCATGCGAAAGTTTGCAGGCAAGGTATAGAGAATTTGCTGGCTTTTTCTTGTTGTTTGTTTTGTAAATTTTTTGAGTTAAGTTCTTTATGGCCTGTAGCTATCCAAATGCAGAGTTTGCAGCTCAAGTTTGCATACAAAATGGTGAGCTCAAAATTGGACCTGGAAAAGAGGAGCGCTTCCTCTTCCATCGCTCTACCAGAATGGTAATACTAACGTTAAAAAAAAAATAATTCACTTGAGCCAAACAAAAATGCATGTGTACCAGCAATGTGAGGTGTGAACAGAAGCCGCATTTATCTGCATTTTCGGGGTAGAGTTGTGCGCGATGATCTCTGGTGTCTAATTCCCATGCTTGCTTCCCACATGTCTGCTGGCAGACTGGGCCACCTCTAGGCACTGCTGCCATGCCGTGCTGTGACCTCAGGGGTTCACTGGCGCAGGCGTTCCTAGCTTCTAACGAAGGTTTGGGCACCTGAATTGTAACTTTAAGGACCTAAGCGGCTACTGATATTCCCCATATGACCTGTTATTACAGGCTCCTATGAGAGCGTATATGCAGTTTTATTGCCAAAACATGAGGTTGGCAGAAGTGAGTCATAACTGTGAAGATTTCAGCTTTGCTCTTTGATTTACTTTTATCCACCAAAAATAAAAGGATTTCCAAGAATACAGGTAGGTATATGCTGTTCTCCTGTTAGGGCAGAGCTCTCACTGGCTCTTAAGTGTATTGACATAGCTCATAGGATGTATTTTTCAAACTTTAGTATAAAAGGAGCTGTGTATACATTTTATCTATCAGTGCAGTAGGTATGAGCAGTTCCTGGAGAAGGGACCAGAATATACGGCTCTACCTCTTCTCCTGGGAGTCTCTTTCTCATGGAGTCATACTTGCCCTCCAGTGCTTTCTCTTTATGGCTTTGTGGATTTTGAATTCCTCTCTGCACTGGCCCAGCTCCATCAGGAGGGCAGAAAGCAGCCTCAGCCCAAGCTCCGCTTGAAGTCTGCTGGTGTGAGGACTTTGTAGGAGGTGGGATGTGCAGGGGGAAAAGTGCCCAGCTTCCTAGGTGAGCTCTTACTGTTGGGTTACTATTTAAGGGTGCCAATATTATCTTCTCTGGACATGTTTTTGGATTACATGTTGTTGATTACATGTTGGACGTGATTGTTACATGTTGTCTTGCAGTTGATGTTTTAGTGTGACCAGGGTGTACCTAATGAATTGAACTGCTCTGCAGATTTCACGTACAGTTTCAAGGTTAGCTTCTGCCACGGTCACTGCCGATGACAGTGTGGCCTTGGGGTGAGCCAGCTCAATTTGCTAATCTGGTTGAAAACTAGATTTTTCTTTTCCCTTTCTTTTCTTTTGGGAAAATTAGAGCTGATCCAACTTGCTGCATGACTGCTAGTGCTGATGGGGAGGTAGCAGGAACTCATGGCCAGAAGCAGAGGAGGAAGTGGGACTGTCCCTTTCAGTGGCACCTGCCTGAAGTTCATTTCAACCTGTTCAGGAAACTGCACCTCCCCTTTCTCTGTAATCACAGTGGAGCTCAAGTGAGAGCTAAGTTAACCTTGTTCTCTGAAACAAGCAATCTACCGATTTTTAGTCTTCCCTGTTTTCCTTTGGCATCTGGATTTTAGGTGTCTTAAGCATCCGGGTACGTCGAGTAGTCAGTGTACTCCTTTTGTACTTCCATTTTCTGTTCAGAGCCTAAGTACTTGAGAGTAGGGTTAATAACATTGTACGGTGGCAAAGAGGAGTCTGTCCCTTATTAAAATTTCTAGTCATCAATGTAGATAAATAGTATAGAAAGAATATTTATAGAGCTTGATAGGCTCCTGGTATTTATTGATTTGGCGGTTTTTTTTGAACAGCATTGCAAATTGTTCTTGTTTCCACACTTCTGCTTTGGAGTTTTTTCCGCTTCTTCTGCATTTTTCTCTTAATCTTCCTGATTCTTAAATTTCTTACTGCTATAATCCATTTTTCTCATACACATATTTAAGCATAAAAGATGTGCTCGTGCCATATGTCCTTTTGCGCTTTCTTCTTTCTGCATGTACGCTTACCTAGT
The DNA here is from genome assembly GCF_030463565.1 of Pelecanus crispus. Taxonomy (NCBI): domain Eukaryota; kingdom Metazoa; phylum Chordata; class Aves; order Pelecaniformes; family Pelecanidae; genus Pelecanus; species Pelecanus crispus. The sequence continues at coordinate 4,416,655 of NC_134643.1, forward strand.
AACTTGAAAATAGCAAACAAAGCACATGATCTGAGAAACAATCTGGTATTTTACCCTAAGGGAGGATTTTCTCAGTGCACAAATCAAGAGTTAATAGTTAAAAATGCGTATAGCATAGATCCAACCACACTAACGCTTACTTGCATGTATGAGTGAAGTTATTTGCATGCATAAATGTTGACAGAGTTGAACTCCATATTATCAAATCTGCTGTCAAAAGTTGACCCCGGGCATTTTTGCAAGAAAGATGATGATTGTCTCTTTAATTACTTAAATTGTGTTTTGCCTATTTAGGAGAGCTACCCACAACTCTGTAATTACTGCACGCCTGCCATTCAGATCAGGCTCTCTACTGGCAGCGTAATGCACAACTTTGGACAAGAGTGGCGTGGCATAGCTACAGCATCCAGCTACAAGGACCTCCTTTTAATTGAACACTTTGATTATCACACAATAATCAGAGGATTGAGTTGCTACGGAAGTTTGCCAGCCCTCTGCTAAGCGCTTCTACGGAATTACAGAATCATAGATGTTAGAGATGGAAAGTGCATTAGATCATCCAGACCGTCTTCTTGCCAGTACATGTTTTCTGCTAAGTTGGGTTTTTTTTTTTGTTTTGTTTTCTTCTTTTCTTTTTTCCTGCGGCTTATGGCTAGAGCTACTCTAAGAACTTGGCCTTCCACTTGGTCTTCTGGAGTCTTTTCCACAAAGTTTGATAGCGAGACTTTCTCTTGCCTGATACTTGGCCTAAATTTTTCCATTTCTTTGTTTCACCGTATTATTTCAAGTCTACGGTCTCATCTTTCAGTAATTCTTCTCTCTGTGGTGTTAACAGCCTGTAAATATGAGCGGAATAGTATTACGTGCTCTGGAATATTAGATGTATCACTTACATTAAGTGCTCATGTTCAGTTCTTCAGGGTTTGGGAAAATTACACTGATTAAAGATAGGTTTTAAACTGAACTGCTAATAGTATAATTTCTCAGACACATATTTTATTCCAGTATAAGAGTGGTCTGTTCTGCTATCACTTGAGAAATTGTTGAAAATTACCTGAAAAGGCCAATTTTACTCAGAAATGAAAATGTTTTTATATGGGGGAGTTACACCAGTATAGCTTAAGTGATTTTTTTTTTACTCTGTTGTGGCATTTAAACTGCAGGGAAGTGATATGTGCAAGCAAGTCTGCAGAGGGCATTACAGGGAAAATGAAAAAATTAGTTCTCCTTTAGTGACAGAAATAGTGGAAGTTGTAATGTAGTTACTTGAGTCTTTTTTTTTCTTTTTTCTTTCCAGCTTTTATTATCCTCTCTTTTTCTCAAAGCTGCTTCACTTTTCTAACTATTGTTTCTTTTTATAGTTCCACTTGTTTTGATGGGATTTGGGGGTTGCTTGTTTGTTGTTTGTTCTTCAGGACTTGGTTGTTGCTACCAGAAGCCTCAGGCACCCAAGCAGGGTTGTCTCCAAAGTTTTCCCTTGTCTTGACCACAAAGAGTTAGATCAATATTCCCCCAAAATAAATACTCCGTGGCCATAAAGAGGACAAGTGGGCATTGTTTTTGCTGTCACCCCAAGAGAGGCAGGCTGGTTGGTGTGAGTTGGCACATGGCCACGCTGGCCTGACCCAGTCCCTTCGGAGCTGCCTACGGTCACGATCCAGCGCCTTTACCCCAGAGCTCCTCTGGTTTCTGAAGCATTTACCTCTGTTTTTCCTTTCAGAGTGCCCTGAAGGACGAGAGGGTTGTGTTGCAAGGCTCCAAATAAAGTTGGGGTTTTTTGTAGTGTGGGAGCGAGGGCATGTGTTGCATGCCCGCTGGAGGCACAGCATGCCTGGAAGCCAGCAAAGGCAGGGCCGGCGCCAGCACTGCGAGTTCCTCATCCCTACCATCCATCCGCGTTGTGTCGGAAGAAGGCGTTTGACTCATTCGGAAGGGATCCCAGGAATGGGTTAGCATTGGTGTGGCGCAGAGAGCTTGACCTCATGGAACTTGGGACGATAAGCTGTCTTCTTCAAGGCACCGGGAAGCTCGATGTGGGATAGGGATGTTGATGAGAGAGGCGAGGACAGGTGTATCATAGGAGGTAAAATTACTATTAGTGAGTGGATTGAAGGTGTTTTGAGGATCAGGTTGTGTAGCTGAATGGGGAGATGAATGAAAAACATGTAAATGGGTGGGTTACTGATTGAGAGAAAATGTGAGTGGGCGGGTAATTAGACTGGCAAGTGAGAGAGGAGGTAGGAGTGGGTGAGTAGATGGGTAGGTATGTAGCAAAAAGGTTGGAACAGCGTTATGGGCCGACTCTGTGATGATACCTGAAGTACTGGTAACAACCACTCCCCTCGAGACATGCAGAGAGGACTGACGGCCTGCGCTGTTACAGGGACCGTGGGGCGTGCGGGTGAGCAGGCAGACCCTCGAGACCTCTGTTGCTTTCCGCTGGTCTGCGTCCAACTCATTTGGATGGCACATCCTTTACTCTGTCTAAAATTCAGTGTGTCTGTACGTGCAGTAAACAGTAATCTTCACCTTGGTCAGACGGTTGCATTTTGCTAGTATTCCTGCAGAAATATGTAAGACCATAATTACTATTTGCTGGGTTTTTTGGCTCTAACAAAGTCACAGAGAAAGCAGGAGATGCACCACAGAGACTTTTAGTCTGTCTGGAGCGTTGCAGTTAGCAGTGGGTATTCCCAAGAGCTGAAATGACCCGAGAGCTGCAGGTGGACAAAAAAAAGGTGCAAAGTTGATGGACATGCTGGAATTACAAATACAGAACACATCAGCATAAAGGCATCTCCCAGACTTGAAGATCCTTCCATTTTAATGAATGAGATGTAAAGGTAAACTAATTTTAAGTCATTATCGAACCTTGACTGACTGGGCTTTTATTAGGATCTTTTACTATAAAAGCTACTGTAAGGCTGGACATAATTCACCATGACTAATACGTAACTGTTTTTAATTTACTGTGGCACAGTTACAACCCTAGTTGTGACCTCTTCCTCTGGTCAGGTGCAGTTGGGCTGTTGTTTAAGGTAATGGCTCTACTATCCTTATATTAAGTTGTCCACAGTACATTTTCAGTATTTATTGTAATGGAGCGAGTCCTTTTGAAGCCCAAATAGAGCTGAATGAGTGCTGCAGGAAGTTACGGGCTTTATCGCAGCTGCCAAAAAGGTGTGTATTTACTAAGGAATAACTAATACGCAGTGGTGTACTGAAAAATCCTACTAGCGACCAGGCCCTGCAGGTTTTTGCTTCCAGTAGCTAGGTAAGGTGAGAGTTTTGGCTTGCTGGACCTACTTTGTGATGAAAACTGCGTTGCTTTGTCTGCATATGGTTAACAGCAGGATGAAGACCTGGTGCAGAGCAGCCTGCTGCGAGGAGCTCGTTAACCCCACGCCGCTGTTGCGTTGTACGTCGGTGGTTTTAGCGCAGGTTGCGTCAGTCGGGATGGTTGCACCCACATCGTGGTCTGGAAGCAGTTCTGGGAAGGAGGTGCCAGCCCAGTGTTATGGCATGTTTAATAACTCCTACCAGCTCCGTGCTGTTCGCTGTGTTTTTCATTGCCAGGCCAAAGTTCGTAAAACTGGGTTACACGGGTGTCTGGAAAATCTATGAGGGTATTGGTAACTTTTAAAAGTACCCCTAACCAATGAGTGCAGTCTTTCTCATCTTGAACATGGTTACCTGTTGCAAACTAAAATTCCTGTAAGGCTTTGAACTGTAGCTGAGCCAGCTTGTACAGTAGTTGGTGCTTATTCTTTTTTATCTGAGACAAATCCAGGCATCATCTGCTGTACTTAGGCAGATGTTTCTTACCATTAAAACAGAGCAAGTATCTTGCTGATGTTCAAATGCTGTAGTAACTGTGCGAGGTAAGGTGCAGAGGAATGTGTGGGTATGTTTAATACAAGCCTGTTGAGTTGTAGATCTGTCAAAGCCCCAAATTTGCGTTTCTTACATAAGCAGAAATCCTGGTAGTGTTTACACATGCTTTGTCTGTGCTTTAGGAAGTGCAGGAATTGAATTGCTGTGTCAAAAACACTGCTCTTAGTTGCCATCTGTGGGATTGCACAGACACTGTTAAAATATTTACAATTGCAGTCCTAACTAGAAGTTTGTTTGCTGTTACGCTTGATATTAAAACTTATCACAACAATCGTAAGAGCAGCATGCAACCTCAGTGGAAGTGCGGACAGTTGTAAGATTCTGAGAACACACAGGAACGAAAACCTTGAAGTTTCCCTTCTGTTTAATTAATTGTTTGTTTTTGTCGGCGACAAGGTTACAAAGCATTCGTAACAAGCATGCTTCGTATTTTGCCATTTTTTTCCATATGGGTGTGTGCTTCCTTTTCATTATGTTGTTTTTCTTTCCCCCTTTTTTTTTTTTTTTTAAAACACGGCCACTCCTTTCACTTTAAGAATAAGAAATGAGCGTCTTGCAGAGCAGAAAAAAAAAGTTTCATAAACATTACGATTCTGATCCTTCTAATCCTTTACTACCTGTAGGGGCAGGTGCAGGAAGCTATACTACAGGAGAGGAGGTGTACTAACTTTTCCAAGGCTTGGGATTACACAACAGAGCAGTATATTTTCGACACTACGGAGAAAGTTCAGAACAACGTGGTCGAAAAGTGCGTTGCTCAGAAATACATGCCTTTTGCTTGGCTTATTTCACTTCAGTTCTGCCCCATAGAGTTCTGAGCCCTTCAGCTAGCATTTTAAACACAAAATTGAAATAGGCTTCTGAAGTCTGTGCATATTATCTTCTTTGTTTCCTGCTGATGTAAAACAGATATTATTTCTGGAGATACTATCTTCTAATATTTTTGTTACCCGGACTTTTTCTGTTTGTTTGCTCAAGAGAAAGTGAAGGGAACCACTCTCTTGGTCTCAGTAAAAAGAAAGCAATTAATGCTGTTAGCTGTATTGACTGTGTAATGCTGAGATAGCATCTGTAGGAAAACAACCAGACAGCTTAAAGAAGAAGTAAGGGTTTTTTTATTTTTTTAATTTTTTTTTTAGCATGCTGAAACCGTTTAAAATACTGAAATGGGGGTAGGGCAAGGAGGGCGGTAAAAAATACATCACCCATCCCTTGTGATTCTGTGGTTTTGTCTGAATCTTCCCCCCCCCGATCAGCCATGCGTTTCGGTTGTGATTGCTGCCCTAAGACCGTAGCTGTGTGCAAGATGTCTCATTTGCCTAATATTAAAAATATGCGTGTGTAATAACATTTTTGTAATGCTTCCCATGTGGAAGATGTGTCACACACCTTTGTATTAAGATTCACGGCACCCTTTTTACATATGACTGTTTCATGGATGGAGACTCCTGTGCATGGACTTGTTAGTGTACAGTTCTGGTCTGAAAAATAGTTCAAAGCAGCTTATTATTTATTGCCAGAAATAAGTTTTCACTGTTCGTCTGTCTTGCTCGGTCTAGTAGAACCAATCCATTTGTGAGAGAATAATTTGTCTGCTTAAAAATGTTACGGTTCATTTACTAGAAGAACTGCTAACCAACTAACACATAGCAAGGGATCTGAAGACCTTCTTTCGCCGATCGTTTTGGAGATGCTTGGGTGCTTTAAGGTTTCGGTCTAAAATTGTATGTGCAGACCAAATCATAGCCGTATAATAGGGTGTGAATTCCTGTCAAAAATTGTCTCAAAATGGTACGTCCGTTAAAAGGTATGTACCAGTAATTGTCTTACTGCCATTTACATTAGCAAGGCTACCTTCTTTCTTGAATAAAGTTAATAAAACTGTGTCAAAGAATGGGATAACTACAGTAGGAAATAACCGGAGGTTAACCTTTCCATTGTCAAAATTTGCAACAGAGGTATGGCTGCAGTATTACGAAAAAGGAAGAAAAAGAGCAGCTTTATGTGCTAGCATGACTTTGGAAAAGGGACAGGGAGTTGCTCGTTTTACAGTATGCAGGAAAGCGAGCTTCTGAGCTGCTTGTGTACTTCACACATACTGGCTTAGACTGCTTATGTTTGCTGATACGTACTGATTAATCTTCATTTTAAGTGTATAACCATCCTTTAAAAGACCAGATTTTCAAAGTGCTGGGCAGCAGACAGCACCTATGTGCTTAATTCCAGCTGCTGGTGACACCTTCTGGATGCTGAGCACTCGGAAAATTTCACCTGTCATTTGGGTCATTGATGGAATGTTGAGTTTTTCCCAGAGCTTGGCGTGATCCACAGTCAGCAGTGTAGTAGGAGAAAATAGTCCAAATCTGCTGTCTCCCAGGCTTGTTTGCTGAACTGTTATAAAACGTTTTCTTTTCAAATTGCTTTTAAAACACGACGATGCAAATTTGAACACTCTTCTGCAAATTTGACCTGTATTTATATCTGCATGTTTGGAAGAAGCCCATAAAATTATTTCTGTATTGTTTTCAGTAAATCTCCAGTGTATTATTCTGAGAAAATTTGATGCATCTGCAGCGTGCACGATCTGGCTTTCTGATATGCAGATGCACAGCCTTGCATATCTAGTCAAATCAGTGTAACAACTGCTTTTACAAACTACGTGACAATGTACAACCTCCTATCTGAGAACCAGATCAGACTAAAATTGGGACTCGGTCCAAAAAATAAAATAACTGCAATCAATCTACTTACTGTGTCAGCATTCAGATTCGTTTCTGTTACATATACTGCAGGGAAAGGAAGTGGAAAATACACGCTAACATCCAGAGACAGATTCCCGAGTCATGGAGGATGGCCGAGGTAGGCATTGTTAAGAGGAGTTGCTCACAGGTTCTCACTTTTGCCGACGCCGTATGGGCTAATAGGTGTTAAAGTCGATGTTGTAAGCCTGTGTGACACTAGGGAAGTCGCTACATGACACTACGGATGCCATGTGACTTCCCTGTTTACACTCAGCCCAGCTGTAAATGTATATGAAATAGCAGCAATAGAATGATCTGCTGGTGTCACAACATCCTCCGTCGGTGCTCTTCAGCCTGTAGAGCTGCCCCTTGGTACCAGCAGGGATTTGCCGACTTCAGTCCCTCGGAAAACCATACTTTAAATGCTGATGCGTTCAAATCGGGTTGACCTCTTGCTTAAGACCGTGTGTTTCCTTCCCTTCCGCCTGCCCCGCTGCTATTCTCGGCTGCTGGCTGGCCCCTCTCTTCTGTCCGGCGGGCATCTGGGGCACGGGCGGTCCTGCGGCTTCAGCCACCTGCTTCGGGGCTCACCCATCCATTCCTGCGTGCTTGCCGCTTAACCCTCTCATTTCCAGTCCCCTAGGGCTGAAATTTGCTTGATCTCAAGAAGATCGTTCACCTGTGCTACTGGGAGAGCAGGACCCGTGCGCCCATGTAATCCTTCTCGGATCACTCCAGGCAGCACTCAAGTGCGTAGCATGTACCGCACAGCAGCAGGGTCGCTTTGGGGTTATAACCATAAATCTTTTAAAAGTAATCACGCTTTAGAAGTGATTTAAGCACTTAAGTTTCTGGGTGAAAGCCAGTTGCCAAGGTTTGATCTGCACCCTAAAGCTCTGCTGGTAAATCTGATCTGGCAGTTCTGCCTGCGTATGAGTAGAGAGACCGATATCAAAATACCTTTCCTGATAAAAAGCAGTGGGACCTTTAATGTCTGCAACAAAAATAAAAACATTTTAAAGGGTTTTTAAAATTAGTATTACACTGTAGATGTGCAGGAGAATGCATGTGTGGGATTTGGCTCTGATACAAAGCCCAGACACCGTAATGCATGTGCACATACATGGCCGCAGGTGCACAAGGATAGGATTCAGTTGCCTGCACATCGATGTCTGGTGCCTTTGAGACACCTTAGGTTATCTGGGACGTACCCATAGGGCTGGCAGGTACAACACGAGTTTTACGTGGGCCAGGCAGGACACTGTACGTCACCTAAAATGATAGGAGGCAAAGGTGCTGTGTTTAGGCAACTAAATCTTCATGTAAGTGTCCAAGCTCCTGTTGTAATTGCTGGAGATGCAGTTTATCACTGGAGTCTAGAGAGTGATTCTGCTCACCCAGCAGCAGACGTTTGTATTTGGTGGGCTGAAATGCTATCCAGATGCTACTGGATCTCTAGTGATTAGACCACTGTTTTTTTTCCCTCTGACACGTAAGGTGAAACAAATACAAATAATAAAGTTTGAAATACAGACCAATTCACATTCTTGCAGAGAACATCTCAGAATTTGTGACAGTAAATTGGGATGCAAAGAAGCTTAATATTTTTATGCAGCTGGAAACCTGTGCAGAAGAAAATCATTAGACCCAAAGTCAATAACTTTTCATGAGTGCAATTACAGCTTATTGCTTATACTTCCCATATATGTTCAGTGCCATGAGTATACTTATTTACCCATTAAGCTTGCTTTTTTTTTTTTTTGTAAATTAGAATTTTTCGTTATGTTTTGCCATGGCTAACTAGAAAGTAGCGAGTTATTCTTTCAGGGAATTAGGGGACAATATGTATGTTGATCCAAAATGCTACAGCACCTAAGAAATTTGGATTTCTCTTCTTAGTTGCTGGTTTCTTTCTGTCTTTTATGGTATCTTGGTTTACAAAAAAAAAAAAAAAAATCAACAAGCCTATTGTGTGATGCTTTTGATTAGGCTTCAACAGAGATAATTAAAAGTATAGTGTCCCTTTGTGAAAGGAGTTTTTAATTATTGTTAATTGTACTTGCTAGCTTCATTTCTGAAGGGAAACAGAGGTGACCTCATCCTGAAAGTTGTCAGTCTCATGGTAGGGTCATTCACGGCCTGGAAAAGAGGTTGTGTTTTTGTTTCTTGTTGCCTTTTTTTAATGAGGAGCTATCAACAGGCCTGATGGGCCCTGCAGCTTTGGAAATGCTGTCCAAACTCTGTTTCAGTAGTGTGCTTGTTTCTGAAATGTTAAGCTACTGAGCTGAGTTACATCTTTGGAGCAGGGGACTGGTAGAGTCTCAGACCTGTGGTGTGTCTGCTCCAGGAACATCTCTAACAGTAGCCAGTACCAAATACTTCTGGGAGAGGTGATGGAGTCCTTACAGAGGACAATTACCAAAGATTTGAGGGCTTACTCCTACTTTTTCATACTAGCTAATCTAATAGATGTTTTCATTATCTATCCAAAGACTTGATTGCTTGACCCTTTGCAGGTCTTGGCTTTGGCATGTTTTTGTAAGGTCCACACTTCATTTGTGCTTTGCATTTAAACAAATGCAAAGAGAGTATTCCCTCACCCTTCGGACTGTGAACCGTGCAGGGCAGTGGTGGCTTTGTGTGTGTTTGTGCGGGTGCCGGTGTATTGGGACCCATCAGTATTCAGTTCTGACCATAATGTAAATGCCTGAATATTTACAATTGTTTTGGTTCATTGAACATCTCTGTGTCAAGAGAAGGATGAATAGGAGTACTTTTTTGTCTCTCTCCACTATTCTGTATTTCTTAAGCTGTTACCTTGTTTAGTCTTACATGAACCTTTTCTAAAATACCCTGAACTTTTCAATTCCATTTCAGTTCACCCAGTGCCATCTGCCACTGTCTGCTACGTATTTCAGTCCTGACAAAAATCCTCATTTCTCGTCGGTACCTCCACAGTCTTTCATAAGGATGATGTGACAAGCTAAGCTGGCAAGTTGTTCCCACCTTTGTTGCCAATTATACAGCGATGTAAAGAGGCAAATTCTGACAACCTGTGTCCTTAGAGGTGTTTGAATACCTAACTCCCGGAGAAATCGTTAGCAGTGAGGCTCTTGAACATCCCTGAGGCTCTGGGCTGGGGTCTCTGCTCAACTTGTGCTCAAGCAGTCTCTCACTGACTTTAATCACTCTATTTTCTTGTCCGTCTCAGATGTGTGTTTAAAGCTGCTGATTCTTCCTCGGTATCAAAACCATTGACTTGGAGATAGGCAGAGAGCAGGGTGCCAGCAGTTCCCTCTACAACGGAATAAGCATTCAGGTGTTTTATTTTCTAGCCCTGACCTGGAGAAGTCTGTGAGGTCAATGAGCTTGATCCATTTAATGGGTCTCCTCACCACTTCGCCATACGTGCTGGGAACCGTGGTCTGGAGCTCCCAGTTTATCTCGTTCCTTCGCTTTCTGCTGCTCGTTAAGACAGGATTCAAATCTCAGTGATGTGAGATGTTAGGGCTGTCTGAAATGGTTTTCATTCTGTGCCTTCCCAGATTTTGTTTAGGCAAAAGGAGCGGAAGCTTTCCTGAAGTAAGCCACATTTTTCAGTGAAAACACTGAATGCTGAGCTCAGGTCACCTTACAGCGACTTCTTTCAGTCCTTCCTTTGCTATCTGTAACGTGGGGATTACAAGTGCGCCTTAAAGGATTGTTCCGAAAAATATGGTGGTAGTTTAGCATTTCTGCAGTCTTACCAAAAATCTATGTTAAATACAAATATTCTCAAACCTATTCATCTCCAAGGGTTGAGTTCTGCTTTGTTGGTTTTTTTTCTCCTTCTGTTTGTAAAAATGTGGGACTGTTCTCATCTTTGCTGTGTACATTCTCCATATCTGAGTTGCCACACAAGATACTCTGCATGCTGGCGGTGGGCACAAAAAGACGTCTGTAGGATTTAGTTTCTGAAATTGTGGGTACCGCGTTGGGTAGGAAGGTACGTCTGTGTTGGCACTGAGTTCAAGCTTCTTCATCCTGAACGGAAGCGCAGGAGACTGAGTCTTGTCTCTCATTCTCACAAACGACTGTAGAAATTGGGGCCTTTCAAAGTGTTCCTTGAATCGTTGGACTACATGTTGTATAGTTTGACTCCCGGATTTCAAAATGGGATAAAGAACCTGTTACCTGCCGACAGCAAAGGTACTCCAGAAACACAGATACCCGCTTGTGTTTAGAAGAGGTACAGAGTGATTTCTTAACACGAGCCTGCCCCAAGGCAAACGTGAAACAAAGCTGCGTTCCCAAGTTTGGGCTAAGTATCTTGTTTCCCTGCGGAGGGCCATTTTTGAAGCGCAGGGGAAACTGCAAGCGTGGCTGCTGCGGCAGCAGATGCAAAGCCCTGCCGTGGGAGAGCAGGGTTTGTTCTCGTCTTTCACATCTTTATGGCTTCCCGCACTGCACCACCCTGCTTTTCGGCCGTGGGCATGGAGAGCGTTTGGCAGGAAGACAAGAGACGTACTGAGGACTGCCAGGCAGCAGCAAACGTAGCGCAGCTCCTTCTCTCATGCCAGACGAGCTTTTGATGGCGGACTTCGGAGGCATACATTTCACGTGGGCACAACTAGCTCTTGATTTAAAAAATAAAACAACTTGAAACTACCCTGGGGCAAAAATAAATGACTGCAAGAATACCAGAGGATTGAGCAACATGCTAAAGACATATTGTTTCCTTTAAGGATTCTAACTATAAATGACGTCACTTAGATAGTTTGGATGTTTGTGAGCACTACAGGGCTTGGAAAGGGAAAGCAAATCGGAAAAACACTGGGAAGCTGAACAATTTGTTTTGTTTTATGACTCCCTGGTAGTTTAATGAGGGAGCTATTACTCATGCACTGTCACTGCACATCTAGAAAATTCCTTTGGGTTTAACAACTGGCAGGAAAAAGTAGTTTCCTAAAAACTACTGAATTAATGAGATAAAGCCCGTTGCTCAGGAGTCCCTAACAGGAAGGGTCAGCAGCAGAGTTCTGCAGGACTCGGGGTGTTTTGGAAATCTTCTCCGCAGGGTGTTTGAAAGAGCAGGTAGTGCTGGCGGGGATTCAGAGAAGCGATGCAGAAGACGTGCTCAGCATCTGTTTTTTAGGAAGCAGTATTATGGATTTCAGGAGGAAAAAGATTGGTTTGATGGGGGCATTGTAGCCAGTCCTTCCCCTCCATTCCCTTGCATCTGAAAATACCTGGGACTGGGGTACTGGACCCTTCCTGAAGAGATGAGATTTAAAGAAAGGTTTTCTTACTTATGGACAGTGGTACAAGGCAAGATATTGGTAATATTGACACTTGAAGTGAGGGAGATATGCTTAAGGAGAAGAAACACTTCTTCTGTGGGCTTAATTATACAGCTTTAAATTAATTTTCACAGTTTCATAATCTGTATTCCCATGTCTGTCAGACTTCTGACTTGCTGCTTTGTGTCTGCATTATTTTATAGGTCTGTCCAGTGCAGGTTGTGTATTTACTTAAGTTATTTTAGTTATTTTAAACTATCCTGTCACATCCATAGGGCATACACATTATCCTTACCTTAACTGGAAACCTAATATAACTTTTATGGCCCTTGAAAGCAGGATGAGTGCTGTTTCAGCTTGATGTTTTAGAGAGTACTGTAAAGAGAGGACTGCTCCAGTCTGGAAGTGCAAGTGAATATATTCCTCACCAACCCCCTGACACAGTTACTCCCTCGTAGCATAAGTTACTGTAATTTCTTTTGCAAAAAATGCAGACAAAGCAGGGGCTGTTAGGAGGGAAATCCGTAAGGAGTCTGTAAAGCGTGATGTAATGAACAAGCCACTGTAATAGAATGAACAAGCCGCTGTAACAGTTCTGCTGCAGTTTGTCTTAAATTACAGTGCCTCAAAAGTAATCGTAGTCATTCCTTGGCTTATTTCAGTGCTATACTGTAGTCTGAATCAATTTGGTCTTCTTTCTGTGTTACTGCCCTTGTGAGCACTTCCAGAATTCTTTGAATTATTCTTCCCCCCCCATACACAAACTTTAATCCAGAATATTAGCAATTTTCCATGGAAATACAGAAGTAGCATAGGAAAGGTTGTGTATTTTAAGCTTCAGATCAAAGCGGTGCGTAGCTGTGTCCCCTTGTACATGCAACGTACAGTCTCTTTTGAAATATCCAATACTGAGCTGGTTTTGAAATTTTTTTTTTTTTTTTTTAAGTGCATAGATGCTAGATTTTTGCCCTTGGGTGTGGAACTCACTGCCTGGGCCAGAATTAGGAAACGCTCCCTACGTCTGCTGTGACAAAGTGTTGGATCACAGAGTAGAGCTCAGCTTTCAGCAGAACGGGAGTGGGACAGAATGAGACTGAAAAGTCTGAGGGAACGCTTCTGGTATTATGAAGCTGGCAGGGGTGTAGGCGTGGTGTAATTCTCATTATTTCGGAATCAAAACAATGAGCATAGAGGGAGGCACTTCAGAGGGACCTTGTTTGTGGTGCATTAGACCAGGATTTGGGCATCAGTCGTTCCGAGGGGTATGTGTACGTGGCTGTGGGCACAGGGATGCTCAGGTTCGCTCTGAGCGAGCCTGTTCGGGTGCCAGGAGCAGCGTGAGCGTTGCAGAGGGGTGTTCAGCCCCGCACGCTGGCTCTGTACTGCTTCAGTTTTGCAGGGCAGTGTGAAGCTGAAGGCTGAGAAGACGTAAAAAGGGGCTGTCCTGCTTTCTGGGTGGGTGCTTCAGTGCCCAGACTCCAGTGAAGGTAGTGAGCGCCAGTGCTCCTGTGCAGTCTTGTTCTGCAAAGAGCGCTGATGTTGGTGTGGATTTTGGTGGGTTTCGGGCTCTTTCAGGGGACTTACCTGGTATTTAGGCGGCTTTTTGCCTAAATGGGTTGCAGCCGAGTTTGGGTGAGAAGCAGTTTCCCTCCCTCCAGGCGGGACGCTTCCGATGGTGAGCAGCCGGTAATAGCAGGCTCTAACACAGCACGTGTTGATGCCCAAGCAGCTACTGAGCAGAGTGGTTTATCGCTCCAAACTCCAGGCACCTAAATTCTGCCAAAATGTAGGCAGAACAAAGACAGGCTGCGTGGCTGACACCTGCAGCGTCCCAGCCTCGTGGCAAGAGGCACTCGTCGGGCACCCGCCTGCGGACAGCAGTGTGGTGCTGCTCAGTGCTCTGTCACCCGCTGAGCTGCAAGACTGGGCTTCCCGAAGCTCCAGTCGTGTGTGTTTTGTGCCGATACAAGGAAAACTTCTTCTGCTTGTTACTGATAGAAACCTAACTGAATTTTCCTGTTAATGAGTTTAATAGTAGTCTCCTAACGTTACCATGGTTCAGCTGTTTTCCCTTCTTGACTAAGCATGCGTCCTTCGCTTTTTTCTCTCCGTGCCGAAAGGAAGCTGCTGAAGGGTTCAGCGTGGCCGAGGCGGATCATGTCTGCCGTGTCACCCTTGCGTGGCCGAGGCAGATCATATGTGCCGTATCACCCTTGCGTGGCCGAGGCGGATCATGTCTGCCGTGTCACCCTTGCACTGGTGTGTGCGCGGTTCTGCGCGTGCCGCCTGACACCCCCATCCCACTCCCGTTCAGAGCTGCTCTTCTAGCTCCTGCTTTACCCTCGAACTTTGGTGTGCAGATGTACGTACGTACTGCGTTCAAATGACTGTCAGGTTTTATGTTTAAGGACTCTCTCCTTTCTTTCTCAAACCATATTTTGTCGGGACCCTTGCAGCTGGCATTACATAGCACATGCTTACTTACCCAGTCGCTGCTCTGACCATTTTATCCTCTTAACCTTACAGTTGCTCAGCAGACGATTGTGAGGATAACCTTGAGTGAGTTTCCTTCACCAGTATTAAAACCGCAAAGAAATCCGAAGTAGTTCTGTGAAAAAGGAATCTCTTGATGAAACTATTTGCCAGGGACTGAAAGGGTGAGTACAAAATGAAAACCCAGCCCAACTGCAGGGAAATGGCTGTGGGGACACCATCGCGGGCTGGCAGCTGCTGCATTCCTGCGCCCGTCATCTCAGACCTGTTTTAACCACGCAGCGGTTAACGCAGAATGGTCAGCGCTGCTGAGCAGGGAACGGACCTTGCTGGCCGATGCTCACTGCTGTTTCTGTTGTGCATTATCTCAGTAAATTTTGCATCTGTCTTTGTTACAATTTTGATTTCTGCCTTCAGGTTCCCCTTTTCTCATTGTATCTAATAAAATTAAATTGAATTTGCAAAATATTACAAAGTGACATTAGGATGTGCCTGTTAACAGAGTAGAATAAATTAATTACACGCCGTGAACTAGCTGAACTCATTTACTAATTGATGAATTAATTTAATCATGTCTGTTACAAATAGGAGAACTTGAATGCTGGCAGAATAAAGACTTAACTCTCTTCTTCACTAAGTCATTAGGGTTTTTTGGTCTTAGTTTCCTTAGTCTAATAATGGCCACATTTTTAGAAGTAGGAAGTTACACCAGTTATTTGCAATTTGGGGTTCTCCTGTGTGCTTCCATCGTGCACCACTTTCAGGCTGACATCTGCCTCTTGAATTTATTTGAAGCTTTAGAGTTTCTAGTTGCTTTTTCTTAGCCAAATATTAGCACTAGTTCTTCATCCTTGCCTCTCTTCACTGGTCAAACATTCAACACCATCAATCATGTTGTCCAGCTTGAGATTCCATCCTGACTGGATGTCTATAATTCTGGGGTTTTTTGTGATCTTTCTTAATCATATTCTTAATGTATACAGTGACATTCCCTCTGTGCACATTCTGCATCTTCTATCTTCCCGATTTCCTCTGCAAACGTACATTTCACTACTGCCTCTGTGCAGTCAAGTTCCAGATCTGCGCCGCTGTGCATCGTTTTATTTCTCTCCTGAGATGTGTGCCTGACTTGCGCACATGTGAATTGATAGCAATCAGCTGCAGCTCAGTACAGTTTTCAACAGAAAGGAGCTTTCTCCCATGCCAGTGCTCTGTAAGTGCCACAAAAATACCTTTTTATTTAAGCCTCTATTTTAAAGTTATACCTTCCTGTGATGCCTTGAGTACATAGGCCGTCAGGCTGTTAATCTGCTTTTATATCAGGTTTTATTGTGTCATTATTCCTTATGCTTCCTCTTTTTTTATGTCTCTTCACTCTTTCTTGCCTCAGGCAGTAAGCTAGAAACCAAACTCCTTCTGTTCTGTATTACATGGAGCTCCTAGATCGGCGTGTCTTGGTCCATGACAGGCAGTCTGCCCTGCTACAGTATCTTTACGGTGCCTCTCTTGGAAATTACCGGGAAGGTAAATATCTACATAGCTTCAAAATCTACACAAACTGAGTTTCTTGGGTCCCAAAGAAAATCAGACACAAAACAGAACTTCAGCATTCCTTGTTTTAATGCTCAAATTATGAGATACTGACCTCATTTGTAGCTTGAAAAGGTGGAGCCAGTTACGGGGAGGAGACTAATAAAATCACAAGTAAGTTGCAGCAAAATGGATATATATATATATATGTTATGTTTTTTCTGATAGATAGGGATGTCTTTTTCTAGCGTGACTGAAGTTGTTCAATGGCTGTAGTAGATTAAAGCAAAAACTACTCCGCAAAACAAAATTATTTTCAAAATCCAACAGCCGCTTTCTGCCATCTCTTGCTTGGCTGTGTTTAATATGTGGAGCATTATGTTATGGTCCTCTTCATTAGTTCTGTAATTTTCATGGTGTATGCCAGCATCAGTGTTTATTATTGAAGCACGATGTCTGGTTTTATCCTGATGATATGTTTTACTGTCCTGTAACAGTAGTCAAATACATGAACTGAGTAGTAAAAGGAATTCAGGAGTAAGGATCAGTAAATACTCAAAGCTGTGCATGGTCGGGTGGGTGTAATCAATTCCAGCGCTGCCAGATGCTCACTGTTGATCCAGATGACAGAGAAGCATCCTTGTTCAGCATGCAGTGAAGATCCCTCTCATCTCCTGGCTCTTCCAGGCTCTAGCACAACTTAATCAGTCCCTAAAATCTTTAGGTTAAATCTGTCATCCCTCTCTCTTCAAAGCCAGAAGAAACAAGCTCTTTAATTAGGTGGCCTGGCCTAGCCGACAAAATGCAGAAATGGGGGGGATGTGTAAGCGGCGGGTGGTTGCGTTTCTTCTGCCGGTGAGGAGGTGGGCTGGGGTCTTCGGAGGGTCTGCGTGGCGCTGGGACGCTGGCAGCCCCAGGGAGCTGCTGCGGGGCCTCCCCTGCAGCGGTGGCTGCGTTCCCGTAACGCTCTTTCGTTCTGTTATAAAATGGGGTGACCCGAAGTGGAACCAGACGGGTAAAAATGCACCGTAGCCATGTGACCTTTATGTGCTTTTATAAGGGGAAGCTAAAGTGGAAATGCAAATACTCATTTCAGTAAGCCATTTTATAAATTCCAGGTGCTGATCTCATGAGAGCGCCTTGCATATGCCAAAGGAAGAACGTGTTGTTTGAGGGAAAACCTATTTACAAATATGTGCAAACTGAAAGGTAAATAATTCCTGTTTCCAGTACATTGATAGAATACGCTTTCTGCATTGGTTAATGTTTCCTGCTGTGAAGCATGTAGCGTAAATGTATCTGGCGTACATTGTGTTTGTCGCTGCGCAGCACCAGTATGTAGGAAGCAGTTATCTTCCAAAATTCGATTTCTGAGTCTTTGCTTCTTCAGCATAACAAAGAAGGGTTCAAAGGTGGTTTGTTTTGCTCTGAAAATATTTTTGGCTTGGGTGCTGGGTTTTTTTGCAGCGTCATACATGATGGGAGGAGTAAAGACTATTTGTCTTTAGCTAGAAGATCCTCTGCAGTCTGTTTGTCAGGCGTGGGAATTCAGTTGGGATTAAAAACAGTCACACTTGGAGCGGTCTGATTGAATTTCGTATCCCTCTTAATCGCTATCTTTTTTTTTTTTCTGTGTGATGATTTTAATTTCACTTCCTTTTCAGTAATCTTAGAGTCTTTCAAAGTAGTCAGAACTCGAGTTTGTATTATACCAGGAAAAAAATACAGAAAAATAAACGTGTTCATGTGTGGTGATTGTTATTTTTGAAAGATACGTAAGAGCAATTCTTTCCAGGTCACCTTTCATCCTCTGACAGACAAACTAGCATGACCATTTATGTAGCAATGTAAATGAATCCAGTGCTGAAGGTGAGCAGAGGGGCAAAAAAGTAACAAGCGCCTGGTTTTAAGAGCTCACTTTGTAGAGACATAAGTGGATGCGATACAATGCGCGGCACAAGAATATAAACAGTAGGTGTAGTTTCTGAGTGCTTCATGACAGGGGCATTTCTGTTCAGCGCTGGGATTAGCACTTTTATTGCAACTTATATAACAGCTACGTTGCCAGGGTGGTTTCTAAAAATGATGCTCATCACTCTTCAGATTCCAAAAGCTTTAAGTCAGAAGAAATATTTTAAACTGAAGAAATATCTTTTTTTTTTTTTTCCTGATGATTATCGGTTTTCTCTCAGATCCCAGTGAGATACTTCTGCATATGTAAGACAGCAGTGGGGATGAAAAAAAAATTTTTATACTGTAAAGATGTGGACAAGAAGCAGTGAGTTTTGTTGTGGGCAACTTTGTTAACGTTACCTTTGTTAACATACCTTAGAAAACAGCAGGGGATTACATTGTTCACTATGGTTGTCCTGTACAATTTCTAAAGTATAACATCTGACGCTTTTATCCAGCAAATCCTGATGCTCTTGGGAAAAAAAAAACCCTATATTCCTGCCCCTGCTGCCCCAAAGATTGCTGTTTGATGGAAGAGCAGTCAGCTGCTATGGTGATGGGCACAAGATGGGAACGCGGACAGAAATAGAGTGGTGAGGCTGAAGCCAGACTAGTCCTGCTTCCTTACTGTTTCAGTAGCCCTTTCTGAATTTGGTGATGACTGATTTCAAGGGGTTAACGGGTCATTTTGCTGTTTCCTGCCTCAGATTCTCAAAACTAACGCAAAACAATACTCAGGCAAAAAGGAGAGTGATACACTCAAATCGATAATGTTTGTACAGGACTGCATGTATTTCCCTGCAGTGCAGCTTGTGCCCGTTGTGCTTGAATTTGGATGCACAGAAATCTCCCTCCTCCCATATGAATTGAAGTCAGTTTTCAGTAATGCATAATTCATATACTAAAGCCTTTGTCACAAAAACATCTTACTGTCTTTCCTCCAGCTTGATAAGCCTGCTTTTTGTATTTTTAGGATTTCTGTTTCCTAATAACCCCCCAAATCAGCCTGAAGAGGTTCCAAAACAGAATTCAGAGTAAATCTGAGACAACTTGTACGTCAAGGATATTGCTCTACGCAGTAGGTGATTCTCTGGCACCTGCTACTTACGGATCCTTCCTCCACAAAGAGTTATTTCCCCATGGCATGGGGGCACATGACCACTGTGCAGTCAGCATGTAGGTGGACTGGAGCTCCAAGTAGCCTGTCAGGAGGTCTGTAGACCAGTTTAGATACATCTTACAAGGAGTATCTGCACACATACTTCTGTATGAAACAGACAGCGGTTTCTTTCGATGAATTTTGAAGCTCCAGTCAAAAATTACTCCTTCCGTAGGGAACATGATACCTGTTTTCTAGCGATGGGGGTTAGTGGTAAACCTTGATTGCCTGTTTTGACTGTAAGTACACTCACGTAAGTTGAGATTTCGAGGAGCAGTAACTTGTCTAAAAGCCTGTGTAAGAGGCTGGAGGAAGAGAAGAATGATTATGAAGTTGCATTTTAATTCATCTCTTTGAAGAACAACACAGGAGACTAATTCAAACAGCTTCTGGTGTTTTTTTTCTTCCAGATTCTGAGCACAAACCTGTCAATGATGAATTGCTTCAAAAATACACAGAGAAAATCGTACATGGCAGAGGCTGTTTTTTCTGAGGTATAGCACATCTGTGTCCCTCCTTGGTATCGGCTGATACTGTAAATACCTTGTAGCATCAGCCATCCGACCTTTCCTGTTAGAAGCTTTGAGAAGCTTCTGAAATTAAAAAGGTAAATGTATTGTGCGTATGTGACAGGTATGGATGTTTCATTAGTGGGAAATACCAGTCTTTATTTGAGGGCTGTTTGCTTGTTCCAGAGGAATGTTCACCAGATTGCTTACTTGGTAGCTCTTTTCAGTACAGCTAACCAAAGCACAGGAAGGAGAGTGAGGTACGTGAAGTACTGTCATCAGTGTAGGGTATTTTGACAGTAATGGTTTGTTATGTCATTAATTTCCTCCCACAAATGCTTTTTCTTCTTACCTGTTTGTCGAGCCAGTGCAGACTGTCTGGTCATACTAAATTCCAGCTGTGGAGGTTTTGATTGTTTCTTGCTCTTTGCCAATTTTAACATAGCAATATTGTTCAGCCAGAAAAATTTAAATTGAAAACTTTAGGTAGCAAGCCAATGGGGAAAGCTGGACCTTGTATAAAAAACACAGTAAAACTTGAGTAAGAATTTCAAAGTTCGGTGTATTGCTTTTCTTGTGAAAGTTCAAGAACTGTGTTTCATTGCAGGCTGAAACTCATCTGAAGTCCTCATGACCAGCTGAGCAAGGGAGATGGGATTTGATGCTATCCAAGGTGTAATTCCACAGTTCGTGTCTTCTGCTAGTGCCGTCTTAGTAAGTTTCTGCCTACCCCCAGCCATTCATTTCCAGCTCAGCAGCAGTGCGGTGCCATCTCTTTCTTGACCATGTGGAAAACCAGATCACTGAAAGTAGTCAAGAAAAGAAACACTTTTTTTTTTTTTTTTTTTTTTTGCCTTGAATTAGAACCATTTGAGTGAACTTGTTTATAACATGGCCCGGAGGCAGCTGTATGGGGGCAACTGGAGGTGACATGAACTGCAGCATCAGAGGCAGCACTGAGTGCTGGAGAGTGTCCCAACATTAAGTGATCTTGCTGTCAACAAAAATCTGCTCTGGGACCATATCCTGGATGAGGGGGTTTCACTAGCCACAGTATTGTTTATTGAACTGCTGCTTTTCATTTTATTTTATTTTATTAAGAAGGATTAACATCATCTTGCTTGGGCAGGTTTTTTTCTTGAGGAGATAAACCATCTCTGTGAGAAGTCAGTCAGCTTTGTGGACAGCCATGAATGTCAATAAAATCTTGGCAAACACAGTAGGTATTTATTCAGCCTTGCAAATTAAAAACATTTTTCCTGCTTGTTTAGTGAAGGGGACAAAAAAAGACAAATTATATAGCGGATGAGCTCTCTTGATAGTTGGAATTCATTAAGCTGGTGGTGAAAACGCTGAGGGATTGATGGTGCAGAAGAATAAAAGATGAAGCAGCTTTTCCCCAATAGCTGTGGTTTAAGTTCAAGTTGAAAATGACACCCCCCCCCAAAAAAAAGTCCCTTAAAGACATCTGTAACTGACTTCACAGTCTCAGTTTCTATCTTGGTAGGCAGTTCTTCCTCACTGCAGTTAGTATTAATTGGTTTTTCAGCTGACAGACAATTTCTTAATGGTTCCTCGATCTTCATCATGCCATAGGGTATCTGCAGCAGCTCATAAATGAGATACATGGCCAAGCGTTAAGTAGGAAGTTTGCACAATCGTTTCCTATGCTATAGCTGTTCTGTGAACAGAGGCTTTCTGCAGAGTTGTCAATCTGTCATCTTTCCTTGGCTCCACATTTCATTAAAAAAAAAAGGAATTTAAAAAGTTTCAATAAAAGTTGAGCGGTTTGTCAGACATAACGTACTCACAGGCTATTGTCTGCAAATTACAGGCTGACTCGGTCTTTCAGCCTGTCATAGATGGATCGTAAAGCTGTCGTAAGTAAAGCTCTAACAAAATCCTTTTACACAGCTCCTGTTACGGCAGAGCATGGAAAGGAAACAAAAAGACTTGCTTTTTACCAATTTCCTGTACGGCATCATTAGTCCAGTTGAAAGTCTTTCCGAGCCACTCCCAGTAGATGTTTCTCTCTGATTATCCCTGGATTCATGTGATCAAGTGCCCACAATTGTCATTTGCAGTCAAGGATGGGATCACAGTTCACGTATTATTCGGAGTGCTTAACCACAGAAATTCATCACTGGAAGAGAGGGGGTTACCTGATGGATGTTTGAATGCAGCTAAACCACCTGTAAGCTAAACCAGTAGGATTATTGAACAGCAAAACAAAGCCATTGTAAACTCTGATCTCTCAGTGGTTTAATCGCAGACAAAACTTTACTCTTCTAAGTAATTCCATCGATGTCAAATAAAATCACGTGAATTTTGAAGTATTTAAGATCAGGGCGTAAGTCACTGACGTGTCATTCCCGTAATTTTCTCTGGAAGATCACAGAATGGTATGCGTTTGTAACTACAGAAACAAAACTGTAATCAGAAAATCTTCCATCTAAAATTTTTCTCTAAGTCTGTGATTTCTGGGTTTGCTCTCCCTATTTCCCATGCTCTTACTTTTCTGCTAAGTAGATACATAAATGTAAAGACATTATTTCCTCTGCTCCTCTTCCTCCTTTCCAGTTAAAGCTCTCAGCTTTTCTCATCATTAAATCTAGGAAGGACAGAACAGTCCAAGACCCGAAAATGTTTTAAAACTTACAGGACCTAATTAGAAGGAGGCATCTTGGAGAAGTACAACAGCAGTCTATCTGCAGTTCATTTGTTTTTTCCAATTTAGAAATGACAGTTTACAGCCCTAATGCGAGAGTGTTTCTCATTATCTGCGTTCTAAAAACATGCAGAGTTATTACAAGTTTTGAAAGATGCTTTCTTCAAAAGTGCAAATGATATTAAAGGGAAGAATTTGCTCTCTGGCTAGTCAGATGGAGATGCTGTGGTCTGCACCCATTCTAGGGCTGGTGGTGAAGACAGAGCCACGCGACTGGACCTCAGCTTCAAATCTCATGTGCGTCGCGAATCCAACTGTATGGAAAAAGATGCTGTAGCATCATTTAGCCTTGCCTTGTCCAGGGAAGATAATGGCTGTGAAGGGTCATTACTTCCCTTGTTTCACAGATGGATCTCAGGTTTCTTGGATTTTCTCATGAAGATTTTCTTGGAGAGGAGTGTGTTAGCAATGCTGTTGACAGATGCCCTCGTGGGAACTGTCCACGCTAATTTGAGATTTCTCTCCTCTATCTTCAGCCATCTAGAAGTCAGGTTTCTAGTCTAAGCTAGAGTTTTGTTGTCATTTTGTTGTCATTCTCAATGGAGAGAGAGAGAGATGCATCTCTGGAGGTGATGAAACCTTTAGGAACAGATGTAATTGATAGGTTTCTTACATGGTTTCCTGCCCCCTGAAGAGAAGGAGTTTGAGAATATTTGGCTGTCCTCAGGAGACCACGGATGGCTTCATCTTGGATGATGGTTGTAATAAACTAAAATCAGCTTTCACGGGACTTCCAGAGGCAGGTACGGTGCACACCGGCTGTATTACACTGCAGGAGGGAAAAAGTAAGGTGGCTCACTCTTCTTGAATACACTACAGCAAGGAAAAGTTTGAGGCTTTTGCATGGCTAGAGGAAACAGTTTGGTCCTGCTCACACTTTAAAGCTGCTTTATTTTAACTGTGCTAAAGCATTAGTGTTTCTTGTGCCCGCGTGGAAGATTCCCATACAGCTGTGCGCTCGGGGCAGAGCCTTGGGAGATGGGCACGAGCACAGCTCAGTCCTGCTGCTCCTGGCCAAGCCGCTTCCTGACTGCTCTGCTCCACACAGACGCTTTCTGGACAGAAAAGCTGCGTAATAAATCCAACGCTGATGTGGCCTGGCATAGTTAGAGCTCTTCCAGTAACTGAAGCAACTGCCCACTTTCAGAGGCCCAGCCTACTCCGTTTGGTTGTTTTCCTTAAAACAATGTTGGTTTACACCCGCATGGGGCACGCTGTCTCGTTGTGCCTCCCCTCTGGCTGGCCGTCGAAACACACTGTGCCGGTTGTGCCAGTGCTGCTGCTTCGGGTAATTTGTTCCTTGCTGAGAGGCTGTGATGTACCTATCGAGTACTTCCCAGAATGTGTCGCCGTGAGCATGGCTGAGCCTTGTAGTCTGCAAACACTCAAACTTGCTTGACATTATTCTCAGATGTGATTCGGATATGTTTGTTCTGCCAGCTGAGACGAGAAGTTGCAGACAGGTTATAAAAAAATACATCTGTTTGAAGGGAATAAATTGTCTAGAACACACTTCAGTAGCAGACTTCCAGGAAAAAGTCCTGTGTCAGACTTCTTAGAAGTAGTGCTGGGACCAGGTGGTAAGTGCCAGATCTGAATAGTCCGTAATTAATACAATCCTTAACGTTAGGTTTGGGCACACACCTTTTCTCTAATGCTGCAAATACCACCTCAGCGAGAGCTAGCAGACAGGGGGGCTGGTTTTCAGACTACCCACGTGACCTTTTGAATGAATATTCAACATTTAGGCATTAATATGTAGCTTCTGTCACATGCTGGTACTTCTGCTGCTGCCCTTAAAAACAAGGTATGTTAACATCTTGCAGGAGACCTTTCACACGTCATTTCGCTGTCACTAGAGGGAGTTTGCAGCAGCGCTTTCCTTACGGATTGGTTTGGTGGTGGTCATACTGTGGGCAGACCACGGCAGACACAGTGTGTTAACAAGACAGTAACAAAAGGAGGATGAAGGTCCTTCACCTTCACTACAAGGTGAAACCCTTGTACATGCTGCCCAAGCTTGACTAAGAAAATTCTCTCTTTCTGTTGGTAGCGCTATTAAAAAAAAACTGAAATGAACATTTGGTGACACAAACCAAAATCAAGGGTAAGAATAAGAAAAAAGTGTCAACTATTTAATAGGAAAAATAAAGATTAAAAAACCCAACATGGAGAGGTATTCTTCTGTGGCATTTCCAATTTATTGTTACAGGAATATCATCCCAGCTAGAAACAAGCTCCCTCAGGAAGCTGGTTTCATATGGTGGTTTAGATTTAACTATTCATTGTCTAGCACCATTTGAAATCAGTGTTCTTGGAGGAAGAATGCCTGCCTTCATCAGTGAAATGGATCCTCGGAAACCTCAGTGGGAAAGGAGAGAAGGTCAAGAATTTCCTAGCGTGCTCCTGCTGTTACAATTAGCTCCACCCCCAAACGAAGTCCCTCAGTAGGCTGGGACTGCAGAGTCTATGGCCCAGGTGACCCTTGGAGAGCAATGCAGTGTGTGATTTCAGAGGCAGAAGCTGCTGTAATACTGCTGGGCAACAGCATGTTTACAGGATTTGTAGGTGGTGAACTTTGGAAACAGAGAAGGGCTTACAAGACATAAACATTGCAAAAAATTGTCACACATAATTGCAACACAATACTGAAGACGTTAATGCACCAACTAGTAAATCTGGTACAAACAAGTCGTTTGTGCAACGTGGTGAGGAATAAGGAAAGGAACTTCATTTGCTCCACTTTCTTTTCAACCCGAAGCCTGTTTCAGCCTTACGTAGATACGTTTTTGTTAGTTCTTTACTGCCTGTGTACACATATCATGCAAGACCCACAATAGAATTTGAAGCAGATAATTTTAAATTTAAGCACTGGGAGTTCTAGATGCTGTTTGCATCCCTGCTGTGTGTTTGCCTTTTCATTGTGGCATGTTTGGCAGATCTGAATATGCTTATTTATTTTGTGTGACTTAACTTGCCAGTGTTCAGGTTGTAAGTTGATAACCTGATATGCTAGTTGTAGTTAATGGAAATGGCTAGCACCAGCATCTATGAGAATTGGACGACGTGTGTTAGGTCACATTGGCCAAGGCTACTGAAATTTGGAGAACTTGAAGTGTTTTAAGATTAGATTTGCTGTATTAAAAGATGTGTGTAGCTAATGATGGATTTTGACAGGTTTTACCTTCTTAATCATTGTTTTCTCACAGGCATTTTAATAATATTTATAACATTTTTTAGTGAGTAATGCTACAGAGGTAATTAATTAACACTTTTCAAGTATTTGGGGATCCTCCAATGTAAAATACTGTCCAGCACTTAACTCTTCATCCTTGCAGATCTCAGTAACCCCTTTAGAGGATGACTGATTTCTTTTGGTGTTCAGAGTCAATAATATTTTCTAGCACCATTTGAAATCGGTTATAGTGATTGGGGAATTGCTCCTGTGAATTTCATACAAGAGCCTCCAAAGAGAATCTTTAATGGTATTATCTAGGACTGGAAAAAGTAAAGTGTGTTATTTTAGTGGATGGAATTGCTGAATCCAGAAATTCTATGCGCTTGAACTCTGGTGTTATTCGGTGCTTTCATATAGCTGGAGATTATTCCTAGCAGAAGGTACAATCTCTAGTAGATAGGGTATGTAAAATGTGTAACACGAGGTCTTGATTTAGGTCATCTGTATAAAGACGATACTTGGAATGGTTTGGGAAGCCATACAGTACTGAGAGTGGAGATAAAGGGAGATAGTTTTCCCAATGAGAATCATCCGTATGGACTTACGATAAAAGAAGAAAAAAAAATACCCTGTTAGCTTAATGATCTGGCCATGAGGTATGAGGAAATAAAAAGTCAGCAGCAGGAAGCCTTCGAATCTCCAATTAACTGTACTCTGGACATGCTGAAACTGAGATCTTGTGAAAGATTTCATTGCCAGCCTGAGAGCTTTTTGCATTCTCCACTCTTACGCTGTTAACGGCATAAGCCACAAAATACCCGAGTCATCTTCCCAAGGACGTTATAATATCTTAGGAAGTTTTCTCTGAAAATTGAGCTCTTCAGAGAAACACAACGGGCCAGAGATGGAGATTCGAAGTGTGGGTTGTGTCCCCAGTTGCAGCAGGATCTTGTTATCCATGAAGATAATTTCTGAAAGTCATCCTTCAACCAGCTTGTCATGCTACATCCAGCTTTTTGGGAGCTAATAACACAGACCAACGTACAGCAAGGCATCCCTGCAGCAGGGGTATCTTCCTCGATGTTCTGGTGAAAACAGTGATATACTGCCTTTCCCCACTGTTCTGTATGGGGAAACTAAAAAATAGCTACAGACTCTGAACAACTGGAGCAGCTTTTGAGTATTCAGAGGCATTTCTAAGGTTGTGGCTTGTTGTTGGCAGCAAATTTATCTTTCTCTTCCCACCTCCTCTGTCTTCTCATCGGTACGTGCTCCTGTTACTTTTATTTCTGTTTAACTAAGAAGGCATCAGATCATCACAAACCAAAAGAGACTTTACGTGAAAAGTACATGGCCTCTTTCTAGTCTCTCACTTCCATCCATTTGTGAAATCCACCCTCGTGATTTGTCTTTTTTAGATTAAACTCTCAGAAGTGGGTAGTACTGTGTTCAGTACAAAAGACTCTAGGGTAGCCCTTAAATTAATGTAAAAAAGCATAAAATATTGAAAATGTAGAATGGGTAGCAGCTTTTTTTTTTTTTTTTTTTTTTTTTTTTTTTTTTTTTTTTTTTTTTTCAATGTGATGCAGAGAGCTGACACCTGCCCACATACGTGTTTTAGGGGTTTTGACAGATGTTCCTGTCGAGGTTAAAAGCTGTACAGAATAAAGTATTGCACTCTGGAAATGTGGCTTACAAATAACCAGCGTGTTTTAAGTACATCCACTGCTTAAGTAGCTCCCATACAGACCGTTGCTGAAATGATTTCTTGTGCGAAGCCCTTGAATGAGCAGATCGATTTGTTTGGAGTTTAGCTGCTTGTGCTGTGCTTGTCAAGGTAGGATCTAAATGTCTAGACTGCTTTACAGTTAAAGGAAACTTGTTAGCACAAAAGCTAATCTTAAGGTAAGATTCGATCACAAAGTAGTACAAAGTGATAACACAAAAGCAGCTGAAGGAGTTTATAAGTTTTAATTATTTCTATTGAAAGGTAAGAGGTTTTTAAGCTGTAGTAATTTTCTCTGTTTATGCCATATAGAGCTTTCTAAGCTGTAGTAATTTTCTCTGTGCCATATAGTGAGAAACAACAGAGCTGCCAAGTGCTCGGATCTCATGAAAGGTGCTTCAGACGTGAGTAGGTGTGCCCGTGTGCTTACAAGATTGTGTCCTGTTCCTTGTTGGATCTTTCCTGCAGCAACAGGGAAGGAAAGGATGAAAGAACAAAAGAAGGTGGGAAAGAAGGAAAAAAAAAGTTTCATGAAAATAAACCTTGCACTGTAAAGTGTACATACGTATGAGGAAGAGAGAAGCACGTGTAATGGTTTTTTTTTTTTTCATCCTGTTTGCTCTCAGCTCTTGGTCTTTCAAAAAAGTGAAACCACTAGCAGACAGTTTTCCCTGTCACGTAGCCAGATTTAGATGCAAAACTGCTTACGAAAATTGCACCAGTCTCAAAACGCTGACCAGGTACCACAGTGTATAACTTAACCTTTTTGCTTGCAAGTCTGCTCCATCCTATTGTTCGATACCCTGCAGCAATTGCAAAATGTAACGTGCACAGAGATTGCTTCATGGTCAGCAAGGTTTGCCTAGTTGCCAGTCTTCTGGAACGATGTTAAAATGAAATAAACACTTGGACTAAGCCAAAAACAGCGCTGGAAGTCGACCACTGCTCTTCCCCCAAACTCTCACTTCTGAGAGGGAGAGAAGGATGATGTATATTGGGAAATTTTTAATACAAAAATATTTTGGAAGTGTCTTGCAGTGTACCCTTTTTCTATTAATGAGGCATTAAACCAATTCATTTTACTACACTGATCCTAAATTTCAATTGTCACATTATGTTGTCTGAAACTTTAGAGATCTTGCATCATAATCTCAAAATGTCTGGCTTCTGTGTAAGGGAGTCCTCTGAAATCCATCGTATATTGGGAATCTGGGGGGCAAGTACCCTGATCACATTGAATAGGAGCTTGGGATGATGGTTTTCATGGCAAATAAATTCAGGGTCAGAACTATACTTTGCAGCAGCTTAATCCTCAGGTTAATTGATGAAACATGCAGGCATAAAATACTTATAAAAGAGTGGAACAGGAAATGAGACAAAATAGTGATATTCTACAAGATGCTTCCTGATTTCTTCAACCCAGTTTGAGACTTGGTAGCCAAAAATAACCTGTTTGTGATAGAGCTGTCATGTCCTTAGCACACATTTCCAGTGCCGTAATGGACAGCAGAGGTGCAAGTAGAACAAATCCGGGTAGCGTGGCTTTTACTGCAGGCTGGCTGAGTCCAGCTGGGACCTTTGCTAAGTATGAAGCAGCAGAGGCTTATGTTGGCAGAGCTTTGCTATGCTGTAAAACAGACTATTAAAGCTCACAGCAATTTAAAGATGCCAGGAGAGCGAATTCTTACTTGTTTGGGTAATCATAACAAAAATAGCATTATAATTTCTAGATTATCTTCTTGGGTAAGTCGGATCTCATGAGGACAACGAAGCAAACTTCGGCAAAGCAACCTGAGTGAAGCTGCCTACATAGGTGAGAGGTTTTCATTTCACCGGTGTCATTCAAGACAGCCGTACTCTTTGCAGAGAGCTGTCCTGTCTTCTGACAACGGTTCACCAAATTGGTGGCTTCTCTTCTCCAGCAGTGCCCATCAGATGCTGCAGGTGCATCTCCCCTTCAAACATCCAGAGCTTTTGGGTTCCAGGCATAAAAGCTGGACCAGCTACATACTCCCACCTCTGCCACTGAGCAGGCAAAAGGATGTTCTGTATGTTCGTACCAGTCAGTACAGTGGTTACAGACCTTTGCTCAGAAGCTATTCCTATCCCGCTCCTTGAAATTAGACGTGACAAGTTTTTTCCATGTGTCTTTCTCATCCTCCTCCTCTTGCTTTCCTACAACGGCCTGTGGTGAGGCGTGCGGCTGCCTGCTCTGCTGCCCGGATTGCTGGGTGTTTGAGTCGTGTTATGTGCAGCTTCTGTCTGTGCTGCCTTCTCAGCGTTGTGGTCTGTCTCTTCTCAAGGTTTCCCCTCTGGAGAACCTGCTGTGGCAGCAGGTGACTTGGCTTCAGTCCTGGGGGGGTCCCTAAAACCAGTTTCTCCTTGCATCAAAGAACAGTCTTTTAATGGCCACTTCCATGAAAAGGAGGGGTGAGCCTTGGAATCACAAGGATTTGAGTTCCGTATTTTGGTGCTAGCAGTGTTCACGATTGCTGCAGAGGGGAGATTTTCTTGGGCTCCAATTTCCAAAGCAGTTAACGTGTCAAGCCCTATGCACCTCTGGCTGGATGCCTGTCTATAAAGCCTGACACTTGCGCTCCTTTGGAGCAGCGCAGCCTGGGGCAAAGTGGTTGGGAAGGGGCATCCAAGCAGGGTCGCCAGCTATGGTACAGTTTTCCATGGAATGCATGACAGTGCAGAGCATGGACATCAGCAGGGAATGTAAGGCATTTCTTTTGACTTCGTTTCTTCAGGTATCATTACTTTTTGTACTACCGTAGCATTACTGCATGCGGGGGCGTTAACGTAAAACCCTGTAGGATTTAGTTACAATTAATGATTTTACTTGGAAGATACTCAAATGCCATCGTGCAGGATAAAACTCTAAAATAAAACAGATTGGCAGTTGTAAAAGTCATAAGCACAGGTGGGTTAGCCAATCTTTTAATAGCCTCCGGAGGACCACAAAGTGGTTTTCTCAGCTAGATTTTGCCATTATTTAATCTTTAGTCTTGCCTGTCCGTACTGTGGAACAAATTGTGAGAAGAGTGGCTTGATAGTCTCCCAAATAATTTTTCATTGCTAGAAATAGCTTTGGCTGATGGGATTGCCTGCTGAAAGGTGCCAAAATCCTTACAGATCAGAACCTACTCAAAATCTCATCTGGGAAAACATAAATTTCTCAGGAAATTCATGGAGATTATCACAGATACCCAGGCTTTCAAATAAGCTGTCATGTAAAGAGACTCCATTACGTTTCCAGTGTGAGAACTGAAATCACAACAGAAGCATTTATGAAGGAAAGATAAATTACCTTCAATGCAAGTAAATTTGCAGATTTTACTGTGCAAATCAAAATTCCAGTTGGAGAACTTTTGAGTGAAATGGCGGTGTAAAAAAAATGCTTTTTAGTTGAGATTAGCCTGGAAATTTTAAGATGCTCATGAATAATTTATAAACCAGCCTTCCCACGGATGAGCGGCCATACCAGAGCATGGCTACGTTTGTCATCGTATTGAGGTGTTTTCTGGCAATCATGGAATTTTTATGGTGTTCTTGTTCATAATGGAGTTGTTGCTTAGCTTTTAATTTCCCAAATGTAAGCAGATCTGAGGAAGCAGATTGTTAAAAACGTTTGGAAAGGGCGAGAGAAAAAGTGAAGTGCTTGCGTGCTGTGTTCTGAGCAAAGCGTATAAATCACCGGTGTCGGAATTAGGCTGCCAGCCCAGAAATGGCATTGGGAGGAATAGTCCAGAGATTAATTTTAGAACCACAGTAAATCAGAAGGAGCAGAGTGAAGAACCCAAGAGGTTGAGAACCTGTCCTGTGCTCTCTTTTCAATTTTAACACTCCGTTTTAACACATACGATTTCAAAATCTAAATCCAGTCAGCTTTTCAGTGTGCCATTTAGCTCCGCAGTCTCTCAAGCCGTGGGACCAGTGGACTTCACTCTGTGATGCTCCTGCATTAGCAAGGGCTGGGAATGCTAAAATTCATGCAAAGTTTGTTTGAAAAGGAGTAGCTCAAAAAAAAAAAAAGGCAGTTTTCATTTGGTATTGAATCTGCAAAGCTGTTTTCTAAACTAAGTTTGGGTTTGCAGTGTCTTTTGAGCCTTCAAAAGTCACTTTGGTAACCCGTCGCTGTCTCCTGGGAGTAAAGCCGGGGGATCCCTTGGCGTGCAGGGGTGGGTAGGGAGGGTGGAGGTGCCTGCCCTTGGAAGGTGCTAGGATAAGGGGGTAGCTGGGAGCTCTGTACCCCCAGTGGGGTGCTCCTTGGCTTCCCTTTCTCTTCCCGAGCCAGCCCACCAGATGTGAGATGCTGCCGTTGGCCCGGGAAGCAGCAGGAGCTGCGTGGTTTGCTTCAACGGGAGAGGCCGTGGGTGGAGCGGAGCTGGCAGGGATCCCAGAAGCCGTTTGCGAAGAGGCTGCTCGCTGGGGAGAGCGAACTCGCCACCCACTTCGGATGAAATCATGGAACGGGCAAATTCGAGTAAAGGCTGGTGAGGTGAAGAAGGTGTTAGGTCTAAAAAAAGGGGGACGAGAGGAAGGATGCTGGACCAGTGAGGAGGGCAGTTCCTGTGCTGGTGGGTTCAAGGAGGATCTGGTTTTCACAGGAGTGCACTGTGCTTGTAACAGATACGAAGCCGGTATAAAGGGAGGAATTTGTCACAGGAAGGTAGAAAAGTGGAGTAGAAAAGTAAACTTTGATACATGAGCCAGTTGATGGAAATTTATTAATATGTGCCTGAATGGAGGAATGATGACTCCCAGACAAGCTGCTGCTTTCCCAGTCTAACCAAATTGGGACTAAGGAAGACGCGTTTCTGGAGCAAGGAGAGAGATAAAGAGCTCCTCTGGAGCTGGCTTGTTTTAAAACTGCTTCTAAGGGCTGCTGGCAAAGAGAGGTTGCGTTGCCACTTTTCTTACCCAAGAAGTGTGTTGCCTTGCTGTTACCAGCTGGGTGGGTGCACTGTCTCCATCAGAGGAGGAGGACCAGGAAAACCTGGTCCTTGCCCTACAAATCAACAAGGAAAAACTCCACTGTGGCTTCTTGCTGCGCTCTGCTCTGAGACTAAACATCACCCAGCGTGAACTCTTAGGATATTTTTTCCCTACTATTACCTAATTTATGATAAAATATGGCACTCGGGAGAGCAGCTGTTTAATCCCAATGAGAGACCTCCAGTGTCAACGTTTTCCACCTGGATTTCTTTCCAAGCCGTCTCACTGCAGTTCAATTCCGCATCATTTCTGGAGAGCTCGGGCAGGCGGAGAGCCAGCTGAGGGAGCGGACGTGGTCCCCGGAGTGCACCAGCATGAGATTTTGTCCAGTGCACCCGCTGAAGACAGCCCGAATCTTCTGGTGGGTTTTGTTAGATCCTTTTTGCTCTTGGAAACGCAGTTAAGGACATCACCGTCATGGTCTGGCTTTGAGGAATGGGCTTCTTGGCACTCCTCTGTCTGCTACAGCAAGCGAAAAACGATGTGTAAAACTCCTTCCCCTCCATCAGCTCCAGCGGGTGCAAAGTTGTAATCGTTTGAGGAGAGATACAGCCAAAAAAAAAAAAAAAAATCCCTAGCTCATTTTCTTTTCCCAGAAAACCAGATGGATGAATCATTATAACAGCAGCTATGACAAGGGACCAGACAACAGACTGAGCCCGAAGCCCAGCCCAGTCGAGGCAAGATGAAAAACTGTCCAAGGGTTTACCAGTCCTCCCTCCCACATATGTTTAAAGGAGCAAGGCTCCACAAACAGGGCATGCCGCTCTCGGGTGGATTTTAACCTTCCTCTTGCGTTCTAGCATAGCAGCAAGGCCAGCTGTTGCGGAGACCACAATATAATAAATCTAATAGAACATCGGCACTGAGGTCCACGTAACGTGACGGTGTGGTCGGTGATGAACACCAGAATCTGAAGCTCCTTACACCAGAGCTAACAGCCTGACTGCTTCATTTGTGAATACACGCCAGGCTTTCCTCTGCTAGGAGAGGGAGTTATTTGCAAGATACGTAGATAACGCTCTTAATATAGTAGAGCAGTACTATGCATGAAATGCTTCAAAATAACATGAGAAGTGACAATGTTGAAAAGGCATTTAAAAGTTAGGAGACGCCTGTTTTCAGGCTGCCCACATAACCTCTGTGGGTGCATGTGCTCTGGTACAGTCCTTAATTACATGATGGGAAGATATTTTTGCCACAGGACGCTGCCCCGCTCCATGCACGCGATGGTGGTACTCACTTGGTGCGCAGCCATACAGTGGGTTTTTTTTTTTCCCCTCCTTCACGCTCATCTCTGCAGCATCCAAGTGCTTTGGCCGAAGCAATTGCTGTGATGACATCTTTTCTTTTTTTTAGGTGAGGCTCTATTGTGATTTCTGCTTTACAAACATGGAATCGGAGCACAGAGAAACGAAGGTCAAAGAATCTATTAATTTTTGGTGCCTATTTTGAAGTAGCCACTGCAAGACATTCAGGACTCTCTGTTCAAAGCGCAGATTCTTCTCATGCCTTCCTTTGTTTTCTTCCAACCCCCTGCTTCTTTTATTGCCCTCTTCCAACTTCTGCCTGTTGGGCACTCTAATTATGATTTTTAAATTCAAATGCTGCTCTTAGGTTTCAAGTGTTTTGATTGCTCGCTGAAAAGCTATAGCTGAACTCGACTCTGCGCAATAAAGCGTCCCCTTTTTCTGCAAGGTAAACAAGGAGTCAGGGAAGGTCACTGCAGGTAAAAAGCCACAGGTCTGGGAAGAAATAACAGGACATCATTAAAGCCAAAGTACACGTGAGCGATGTGGAGATCTCTTCACCTCTCCTACCCTCCGTGACTTCCACGGACCCCATCACAGAGCGAGGACAGCACAAAGAAGCTGCATCTCTGATAGAAAAAAACCTGCTTTTTACCTCCACAATGGACGCCGTACTCGGGGCTTGGGTCCATCGGTGCTTCAGCAGAGGTGACTCTGGAAGAATTGTATGTGGAGAAGGAGAGACCAGACACACGGGAGGGACGGGATGGCAGAGGGAAGCAGGGGTGAGCAGTGCTGCCAGCTGTACGGAGCACATGTTGGGAGCAGCTTGTACCTGTGGGACTTAGTTAAATGCCAGGAAAACCCTGAGGGTGAGGCTACGATGCTCCTTACGAGATGTTACCAAGCCCCTGGAGCCACTGGGGGCCAGCAGTGCTGAACACTGTGCTCCCAGCTATCCCACGCACGGCTGTACCCATCCACATGAGGACACGACATGTCCTAGGCTCCCTCCAAGCAGGAGCTCCCAGCACATCCACCTTTTATTTCTGCCCACAGAGTCCTCTCTTCAGGCAGGCTTTGGGGGACCGTGTCCTGTGTCCCAAATCTGGAAATACCCTCCAGCCTCAGGACCTCACATTCGGCTTTGGCAGAAGAAAGCAACGGGATGGTGATGTCCCAGGCTAGCACCGGGGAGGATTTCTTTGGCTGCATTAGCCAGTGGCTTGTGAACATGCAAAGGGTATATCCCAAGTGTAGGACGGGAGCAGAGGAGATGAACACGGCACCAGGGAGCTGAGACCTTGGAAAGCCCGTGGGGTGTGGGTTTGTGTAGGAGGGAGCTGAGAAGGACTCGGGGGCAGGAGGGATGGTGCATCACCACGGAGCAATGCCTGGATGGCTCTGAAGGGAACCTTGCGCACATCTGTGCTGGCTTTTCCTGCTGCTGCAGGGGATTCCTGCGCTCCTGCTTGCTGCTTCCTTCACCTCTGGAGCTCTGTGTCACCGTTGCTGTTGGAAACATCATCGTTTCGTAAGCAGAGACACAGGAGAGCTCTGGTCTGCGGAGACAACATGCAAGTAGCTTGAGGACGCTCGGAAGCAGGAAACCCAGTTATTTTTAATCAAACTCATATAGAAATGCTGGGTCAAAGGGACATCTCAAATCCAGCCTCGCACTCAGAGTAGGACTGTAGCAAGGCTGTCAGCTGTGACTTGGTCTAGCCAAGTCCTAAAAACCCCAAGGATGGAGGGTGCACCAGCTCGAGGGGTGTCTCTGTCAGGGCAGCACTACCTTGCAGCGAGAGCTTTTCCTACATCCAACCTGAGCCTCCCAAGCCCCAGTTTGCAGCTGATGCCTTTTGTTACAGTCTGGAGTTTGGCTGTGTCTCTGCAACCACCTTTCACGTATTTGTAGCCAGCTCTCGGCTCACCTGTCAGCCTCCTCAGGCCCTCTCAGGGCTTCCTCCTCGCTATTTGCACCCCTTGGTTGTAGCAAAAGCACAGAAACCAACCGCAGCAGCTCCCTCCTGTCTAACCCCGCTCTGCTCTCCCAAAACCAGGGCAGCAGCCGGAGCGTCCGTGGGCACACCTGCGGGGGTGAGTCACCCCACCGCGAGCATCTCCCGTGGGACTCGGCACCGTCTCCTGCCCCGGGGGATTTCTGCACACGCGGAGGAGCCCAGACGGCAGCTTCCACCGCCCTCCAGACCAGGCACCTCCAGACTGCTGAACCGGGGTGAGGCGAAGCCCCGGAGCGGGCAGCCGTAGCCCAGGTGCCCTGGTAGACTGGGGCCCATCCAGGAGAGAGCATCCAGAGCATCGCGTTCTGCCCTCGCAGCTGGGCTTGGCGGGGGTGGCACCACGGCTGGGCCAGGGGAAGGAGTTGGAAATACCGCTCATGTTGTTCCTCTTTCTAGAAACCGTCCTACGTCCCGGTTCATTCGCACGCAGTTCTGCAGGGGCACATCTGATCCAGGCAGTCTCCAGCCCTGGTTCAACCCGCTGGTGCGTTTGTGGCCAAGCAGTGAGAGACCACAAGTAACTTCCCGCTGATGCCCCGGTGGTGACACCACACATAGCATAAAATCCCCAGTATCACTGTGACCTTTCTTTTTTTGACCAAGCTTGGCGCAACCTTCGTAAGATCTGTGAAGCATCAGGATGAAAAATGAGTACGAAGCTGTAAATTGGCAGCAACAACTTCACAGTCATCGCCATCGACACCAGGGGAAAAGAGCTGTCTGGAAGGAGGGGTAGCGGGGAGTTCATTGGCGGTCCTTCATCTGGCCCCTTCCTCCATGCTTCATGCTAGCGATGTAATTATTGCTGATTATTTTTTGCATTTTTAATTTCACAATGAATGTGATCAGGGCAAGTCCAGATGCAAACAGGAACTGAGGCACTTGTGCAGGGACCCCAGGGGAGTCCCTCCGACCACCCCACCACCAGCACTGAGTCACCACCAGCCCTTGGGAGCCCCGCGCGGGGGCCAGGAGGGCACGGAGGGGTGACAAGGCAGAGCTGCCGATTAAAAAAAGGCCCCAGTTTCTTGGTTTAGCGATGACAGAAAAATAAAAGTTAATGCTGCAACCTAGTGGAGAAAAACCAGCTGTGCAGATTTACGGAAGAGCAAATTCAGGCTTGGGGAAAGCAGAAGGTGATGTAATTTGTGCCTCGTAGCGTGGGATGGTGGAGACCGGACCGCAGCAAGCCGAGGTGGGGCAGCTTGTTTTTACGGGATCCCAAATCTGAGAGCATGTTCTGTAACATATTCAGGTTTCTAGAAGGTGCTTTGCTTAGCCCTAAACGATATTCTCATGAAAAGGCTGTGAACATCCCCGTGGCCCACATTAAACCTAGCACAGCACGAACGTGAGTGCAAACGGGGTGCGAAAGGGTCTGCTGCTAGCAGTGTGCCCTCGGGATCGGATCTGTGCTCCCAGCTATTTCATACAGCCCCAGAAGGAACTGGAATCACAGCAGAGCCTGTTTGCTGGGTGAAGTGGGGGGAAAAAAAAAGTCACTGGCATGGGCGAGATGAATTGCCTGGTGCCTGCAGCTGTGTAAACCTGAGCTTTGCAGGGCTGCAAAATTGACGTGGTGGCATAGTCTGGGACTAGCTCTGAGGTTGGAGCACCCGGACCTGGAAGAGTAAAATCCCCAAAATGCCTAAGAGTTTGGGTCAATAATCGTCCAAATGGGAGACCCAAGCACCACGCAGGTTAAGGGCGAGGGCAAGTGAGTGCCAGCTGGAGTGGGGAGAGCGTCTTGTGAGAGCTTATTGTGAGAGGCACAGGGATGCTGTGCCCAGGTTTGGGGTCCATGCTGCAAAAAGGAGGCTGGAAAATGGGAAGGATTTCAAAGGAGCACCCTGCAAGAGAGGAAAAGATGGAAAAACATCCCTCAAAGGTGTAAACTGGAGCTCAGTGTGGTACCCAAGCGAGGAGGGTCGATCTCTGCCCACCAACACCGAGTCCCACGTCCAAGTCCCTCCAGGGACTGCAGTCCTGGGCTTGGCTCCTGTGGGTGTGTGGCCCAGCGAGTACCCAGTGACTGAACCCCTCTGCTGAGACCCTGCATGAGTTCGCACATCCAGGGAGGTTTGACCCGGGGGGGATCAGGCTTCAGGAGCTCCCCAGCACTGCCCGGGGCATGGCCATCCGCCTGGCCAGCGTCAACCCTTGCGCCGAGGGCATCTGCAGAACTGAGACGCCTCTGGGATTAAATAACAGCTGAGCTGGGGATTTACAGACCCACATTTTGGCTTTAGGTGCTGCAGTTGGCATCAAACTGCCTAAATGCCCCCATGTCCACAGCTGCGCTGGTTCCACCGTCTCTCAGACAGCAGCTCCTTTGGATCTAGCGGTGACTTGAGCCCGACGGTCAAAGCCACCCTGGCACCCAGGAGAACTTGTGCAGGCAGTGACAGGTCTGGTAAATCATGGCTACCGACTTTTATCCCTTCTGAACCCAGAGGAGAGAAAGGAGAGAATAAAAATGGAAAGGGAGGGTACTGAGTACTAACCCAGTGGATGAATACTTGCAGATGGGCTTGAACCCACTGTTCTTGTGTGCTCAGCCTGGATCAGGGAACCAGTGGCAGCCCTTAAACCTGGTACCCAGAGGCCAGCGGCGCCTGGCCCCAAAGCCCTGCTCACCCCACTTGTCCCGCCTCCATATTTTTGCTGTGCAAAACCTCCCCGACATTGCAGCTCTCCTCTGGCTTGTGTTTACCATCGGTGGGGCACCCTCAGGTCATTAAAAAATAGCCGAGCGTTGTACAGAGGAGAAAGCAAGGAAGGAGGATAAAGGAATACGGTCAGGAGTAGCAGCAGAAGAAACACAAGGAGGAGGAGAGAGATGGCGCTGGGGGAGCAGAGAGGAACACGCCAGCTCAGGGCAGCTGCAAGGAGCTTGACAGCTGGAAGCCAAAAATAAACCTCAATGGTGAATCAATTTGCTCTGAGGAATGGGTAAATCGGGGGAAGCAGCAACAAAGGGGAGAGGACAGGGCAGCCGATGAACTGAATATGCAGGAAAATCCACAGAGCAGTGAATCACTTCCCTGAAAAGCGCCTTTTCCCAAAACAAGGCGGTGATGAAGCAGAAAATTAAGCAGAGACAGAAACAATCAATTATGTGGCAAAGGGAAGTCATCTCCTGCTGAATAAATACGCAGGAGTGACCGACCAAAAGGCAGGGAGTCAATCTGAGCAAGCAGATAAATCACTGGTGAGCAAGCCGTGGTGGTGGGGCCCGGCTGCGAGTGGCACCAGGAGCAATGATTCATGAATGTGTCCACCAAGCAAAGGTGCTGCAGGGCTGCCATGGGGACATGGAGCATCTGGAGATGCTCCCTGCAGGTCTGGGTGCCTGTCCCCCAGTGATGGGAGGAAGGAGTTTCAGGCAAGGAAAAGTGGGCTGCAAATGTGGAGCTGCCCTGTGCAGAGGAGGTGATGTCGGGTGCTGCCGTGTGATGGGTGGTGGGTCCCAGGGAACAGGATACAAAGACCCCTAAGCTCCAAAAAACTATTTTTGGAGGGTGAGATGAGACGCTTGGAGCATCACAGAGCCAATAGACATTGGGACTGTGGTTTGGATCATGGAACAACCTTGGAGGATGGCTAAAATCTGATAGAAACTGTATTCAAAGTTCCTTGAGAAGCAGTCTAGATGTTACAGCTGTGAATACATAATGTGAAGTGATGGAGAGAGCCCAGAATAAGTGTGGAGAGAAGGAGGTTTCCTGAGGAAAATGCTTCATGCATAGAAGCTTTGGGGTAAAAAAAAATCAATAGAGAGACGTTGCAGAGATTGCATCTTGCAGAAAGCACGGAGGGGAGCTCTTTATTATTAGGACATGGCTGCTTTTGGCCACCATAGGAGAGACCCTGTCTAGAGAAGCCAAAAGAGCAATGACCCATCATTTGGAAATTAGTTTTAGGTGAGGTGTTTTACCAAAAAAGAAGTAATTGGGAAATGCTTCCTGCCAGCTGAGCGCTCCAGCCACTAGACTGGCGTCCAGCTCTGTCCCTGCTTCATCCTAACCCATCTCCTTGTAGCTGGTCCACGATGCCATTTTAGGAAAAGGACTATGGGCATAAATGGTTGAAGGACTTTGTACGGGGGGTGGGTGGTCATATGTATATGTGAGGGGGTCACATGTCCCACCAACTGTCCCCCGTGCAGCTCTTCTCAAAATCAATA
Source organism: Pelecanus crispus (assembly GCF_030463565.1). NCBI lineage: Eukaryota > Metazoa > Chordata > Aves > Pelecaniformes > Pelecanidae > Pelecanus > Pelecanus crispus. Next base: position 4,456,306 of record NC_134643.1, read on the forward strand.
TTTCCTGGCTCACCCTCCCCAAGGGACACGAGCATCCCATCACCATACCGGGGGAGAGACTGCCCATGACCAGGCACGGGCAGAGGCTGTGGACAAAGAGATGAAGATTATTCATGTGGACACAGAATCCTTCATGTCAAGCTCTACACAACTCAATGGGGATGGAGGTGCTCCCACCCCATATCCTTGGGGCATGCAATGAGGGCTCCAAGTCCAAGGGCCACGTCTCCACAGGCCAAAGCGAAGAGCAGTCGTCTCTGCAGATGGAGGAGCTGTGCCGCAGCCTTCACTTCTGCTGATGTGAGGCCACATTGTCACTAGAGGGAAGCAGAACCATGTGCACGGAGCTGGTCTGGAACTGTTGGCAGCACCAGAGCTGCTCTGGGCCAGCAGCGTGGGGACTGTGGGCAGAAGCACTTGCCCAGAGCATGTTTGACTGCTGGAGAAAGAGGACACCCTCCTCACCTTGGGCTGAGCAGAGCTCCAGCAAAGGGTGGTGGATGAAAGCCACAGGGAAAGGGAGCAGCTGAAGTGGTGCTGGGCCACATCGATCAGTTATTACTCTTCAGGGGCATGTCTGGATCTGGTGTCGCCTCTCTGCGGTGCCTCTCACTGGTGATGAGCTGGCATTGGCTTTGGGGGCTGAAGTGGGGTTCAAGGACACCCCATAGTGCAGGATCATGGCCAACAGGGTTGGCTGGGGACTTTGAGCACCGTTGGCTGTGCAGAGGAGATGCACAAAGCTCCTGGGGACCGCGTGCTCATCAGGCGGAGCATCGCTCTGCCACCACCCTGCCTGGGGCTTAACCCTCCTGGGGTGGGTTAACCGGAGGGACTGGGTGTGTGGGGACAAGGTTAGGGGGCAGGGGAGGCATGAGGTGGCAGGAAGGGGACAGTGTCCCCAATTGCCCTTAGAGGGACAGCCGTGGTGTCTGTGCTCAGCACTGGCGGTGCTGCTGGTCAGTGCACCCTGGGGAACGTGCAGGGGACACTCACGGAAACCACACCACCCGCATAGGAGGCTGATCTCCAAACCACCTGCTCTGGGACCTGAAGATTTTCTTTTCTATGAAAATGAGCAACCAAAAAAGTAATTTCACCCTTCAGCCCTGGAGATGAGGGTTCCCCTTCTCTCCCTGTGTACTGGGCTTGTCTCCACTTACACCTTGAGCTCTCCCATGGGGCTTGGCTTGGCCACGGCCCACCTTTAAGCCCATCCACATCTCCGGGGAAGGCTCCTCCTGAGTGTTTGTCAGCTGCAGATCAGGATAATTTCCCAGCATGTTTGGAAATAATTGCATCCTGCAAATTTCTCCCATTGTCTACTGCTTCTGAGAGGTTTTTTGACACAAAGTCAACCTATTCACCAGCGGCTGCCAGGAGTTTAGTTCAATAACAAATCTTGCCGCCGGAGTTCTGCCCATGTCAGTACAAGCCTCAATCATTGCAGTTCTCCCATAGCAGGTCATGCAGCCAGGAAATGCCAGGGCTTGCTGCTTTGGCCAGCGTGAGGCTATAGCTCTCTGCCAACCTGACAGAATAGAGGTGAATTTGCTGTTTTTCTCAATCCCATCTCTCCTGCGGAGAAATTTCAGGGCATTTTGTTAGCTAGACCATGGCAGAGGAGCTCGGTCATGGGAAATTGCAGTGATCCCTTTGCAGGAGACAGGGCAGAAGGATGCACATGGTGCCTCTGGATTTCTGGGGGAGGGCGGGACGTCAGCAGAAGACACAAGATGACAATCAGTTATCAGTTTAGATGATAAGAAATTACGTTTCTCAGATAACGGAAGGAGCACACTTCCTCTGGTCCCACCAGATTGCACAGCACCCATTGCCCCGGGCTGTGTAAGGCATGGGGCAAGTGCAGCTGTGGATGCATCTTGAGGGCGTCTCCATGGGGAGCCACCAGCAAGATTATTCCCATGCACCGTTCCCATGCTGTCAGGTTAAATACTTGACAGAAACCTTGTAACGACAGAAACCTTCGTTCTGTCATGCTGTGAAATAAATAATTGTGGTTTGGGGTTTTATACCTCCAGATCTTTCTCTTGCTGGTTAGCGTCAGAGCCACACTGCTAGTGTTTGCTCAGCTTGTTATTAGGTGCAAAGAACGAAGCGGAGCCATGCAGCGCTGGGGTCAAGAGCTTGGTACTTAGTTGTTGGGCTGAAGGTGGTGATGCCACGGGTGGGGAGAGCTGGGAGACAGCCCATGCACTTTTAGCCCAAGGTGATGAATTGCATCAGAGACACCCAACCGGTCCTTTCTGGTGGCACTTTCAAATGTGTGGCCAAAGTAGAGAGAGTTGTGAGAATGGCTAAGCTACGAGCATGGAGGGGAAGGAGCATCACCAGCAAAGAGCGGTGTGACAGCAAGTTCATGGTACGTAAAACATCATTACAATGAGGAAATAGGTTGGTTGGTTTGCTATTAAAAGCTATTTTGGAAACAGGAGGCAAACTATTAGCTGTTGCTAGGTCTTTAGCTCAACAGCTAAAAATTATTGCCAGCAGTAGTAGATTGGGTGAGGAAGGAAGGGACATCTAGGCAAAATGACTTGCCCAGGAGGACAAGAAGAGACAAAAAAACTGCAAGAAGAAAATAGTGGTGTATTTTGTTTCTGAGAAGTGGAGGTCCCTGTAACTCTGGAGGGTATTGTCCGCTGGAGCAGCAGCAGGCCAGATTAAAGGCACAGAAAAGGATGCGATATTGCGACGACTCCAATGGTGACTAAAGCAAAGAACAAGAAGTGCTAATGAATGCCTTGTTTTTAAAAGGAACTTTCTTTTCTCCCCATTAGTGAGGACTTCCTGCAGCAAAAACAAGTGCAGCTGCTATTTTTTTCAGAAAGAGGCGTCTGAACCCTTTTGCTCTTTGAGAACGAGCAGGTCAAAAACTGGTTCTGTGGTACCGCACTGACAGACTCCTGTACAGAGGGGCCATCGCAAGGGCTGCTTCATCCTGGCTAACAGACCCAAGTCACCAGCCAAACTAAACCCTTGAAGTCTCTTGGTCCCCATGCTGAGGAACCCCTGGGGCCTGGGACAGCAAGCAGGACTGCTGTTGGAAAGAGTCATGCACTTCTGGTTGCTACCAGAGAAGATTTAAGAACACAAATGTTGGCCAGAGAACGCCCTTGCCTTCTACTCCAACACAAGAGCCCTCTTGGTCCACCTCAGTATGGGAAGGGTTGGCTGCAGGTTACAGGAGGGACAAAGACCTGCTAAACAGGTAGCTCCATGCCTCACTAAATTCAGAAAAGGCCACGCGGGCGTGATTTAACTGCCTGTATACAGGTGTCTCATGCGCTTTCAGATGCCTCTGGTCTCCATCTGCCAGTAGAGAAGAGCGTGAGCTTCCATACAACCTGTGTTGTATCTGATGGGCTTGTGTGGACTTCTCAGATGTCCTGAGGCACCTTGGGTAACTCCAGACACCTGTGTGTGGTCAGCTGTGCCCTTGTGTTTTGCCAGCTGAATCATGTCCACTGCCCAGACCTTCTCTGGGCGCGGTGGGAACTCAGACACTTGGCTTACATGGAGACACCTGCATACGGACACACAGCAGGTTTTGATCCCTCGCCGAGTCCCAACCTTATGCCTTTATTCATGAGGAAAGGCATTTTCTTTCAGACATCCAACTTTCTCATTGCTGCACCTCCATCTCTTTTGCTCCAGTACAGATGTTCTCCTTTCCCATTCTCCGTCCTCTTCTTCTTGAAGTCCATGTACTATGGGGATGATGCTGATGTTTGTAGAAGCCAAACCACAAAATAAAACCATCCTCCCACAGTAGCTCAATAACTGTGATTCTTCCTCTGGCAGCACTCCCAAAGGGGAGTCCTCGCAGCTGGGGACGCTGCCCCATGAAGTTCCCCTTGGGGCAGGTAGAAGGAACCACAGGAGCATTGATCTCTGGTGCTAGTGCTATAACATGGCGCTCAGGCACCACATATGAAGTCCGTGGGTTTTGACTAGACAGAGGAAGGTCAGTTTTGAGACTCATTTTTGTGTACCAAACAAAAAACCCCCAAAACCCAATCAAGCCCCAGAAAGGAGATGTTTTGGTTGCCTGTGACACCGTAAATGGTTAAATGCAACGTTTGAAGCATGTTCTGCTGATCCCAAAAGGAAAGAACATCTTCAACCCCCAATCTGACATGAGGTCTGACCCCACGCCTGACCCTGTCCTTATCTAAACCAGCCAAAATCTGAAAAACAGGCCATTAGAGGGAGAATTACCTGCAAATATGCCAGACCACTGGTTATCCAACACTAGCTCTCCCAGTACCTCTCACACTCAGCTGGTGGACAGCATATGATCCCCTCAACAATAACCCTCCAGTTCTTGGAGATCCTTCTGCATTTATATTCTACAGCCAGAAGAATCATGAACTGAAACCACGTGCTTCACTCCCAGCGGTGCTCACCCCATGCGGCTTTCTCCAGGCTCTGTGGAGCAGGTGTTTCAAGAGCTACATGGGAAGAGATCAGAACAAGGAGGGTATGACCAGATTTTTTTCCAAGTGCTTGGAAACTTTCACCAGCAAGGAGAGCAGAGGCTGCAGGCAGGAGGGAAAGCCGAGGAGGATGAGCTGGAGAAGAAAACAAACAAGCTTTAAATCAAAGCCTAGAAAGAGCAAATAGGTGCTTATGATTCCTCCCAAATCTTGAAGTGCTGCACAGTGGAAATGAATGCCATATAATGCCATGACAACAGATACCTCCCGCACCACAGCTGGTTTCATGTCTCCCTGAAGCTGGAGCTCTTGGTAAAGGTTAAACCAACCTGTAATTGGTCCTAAAAGCCAGGTAGACCAGCTCCCTCGCTGTACGCTGGCCATGTCACTGGCCACCTGTTCCTACCAAGGTTATGGACCCTGGGTCAGGCCAGCAGAGTTGATAGGGACAGCTTTTCCATTGGCTTGAATGTAGCCTGGAGACGGAGCACAGCATTTGGATGTTAACATGCCCTCTGCACCCACAAGCTCTGCCCTGGGACTTTTTCTCTGCTTTTATGTTGCCTCTGGAGCTGGTCCCCTGTGGCAGTACCCCAGGAATGATGAACCATGTGAAGATGGTTCACTGAGGGGTTGGACCAGATGACCCCCAACCTCAAGCATTCTGTGAATTTAAGAGACACAGGTTCACTTGCTGTCCTCTTCAGTTCCTACATCGACTCATTTCGGTTTGCCACTCATCTGCTACAGTAGGTCATCTTGTTTGGCTGACTGGGTTTTTTTAGCAAGGTTTCTGGGCTTCCATTGGCAGCAGAACTAAACATCCTGTCTTCACATGTTCAGCTCCACTATTTTGTTTCGGTGCTGGGACCCCAGCTTGCAGCAGCAGCTCTGAATTGAAGTGCGAGCACACTTTAATCCAGGCAATGAAATGTAAGTGATATTCGTTTTACAGAGAGCTATAAAAGCTGGCTGCAGGAATGCTTTTTTTTTTATTGTCCTCTGCTCTTTGTCAAGACAGCTGGGTCTTGTTCCCACCCTTGTGTCCTGTTATCCAGGGCTGAGCAGGAGGATCTTGCAAAGGTAAGAAGGTGTGAAAATTCAGCCAGGGCTGTGCTGATTGACGTAGTGCTAGGTAGCTCCACGTGGACACTAAGTCTGCTCAGACATCATTTTTACATGGGGGAAAAGGCAAGGAAGATTACCCCAATGGGTCATTTTTCAGGTGAAGAGCTGCAGTTGATGCTCTTTCATGCACAGTGCTTGTTTGTGCTGGTAACTGCGGTTAAGGTCCTTTGGATTTAAACCATACCGTATAGCCTGGCAGAAATCTACAGACACCCATTCCCATGGATGATCATGGACAACCAGACCCAGATCCTGCCCTGGCCCCAGCACCCCCAGGCATCCCTTGGTACCTCTGGAGACCACCGTGGCAACCAGAGGGATGCAGTGATGAGAAAGCCGCAGCCTGGAAGGGACAAAACTCAAGGGCAGGCATCCAACCAGCCCTTCTTCTCTGCCAGGTCCTCATTAAAAGAAGAAAAGGGTATTTCTGGGCAGAGAGGTGTTTGGAGGGGAGATACCTCTTTGGGGCTTGTCAGTGCACCTAGCTGGTGAGTTGCTGTAGGTGTTGCATGGGTTTGCTCGTCACCAGCACTGCTGCAGGAGAGAGCTGCTACCAGGGAATGATGGAAGACAACGCTAGGCATGCCGGGTGTGCTGCAGGGCTAATGTGTGCCTGCCAGTTCATCTTCCATCTCCAGGAAATTAGGCTTTTTATCTGCTCCCCCTGGATCTCCCCACAGTGCCCACAGGGCTTCATCTGCCCCACGCCCTGATAAAATTGATCACTGCTTCTTTCTCCTGGTGATGGTATCCCCTCAAAGGGGCAGAATTGCACTGGAGTTCTTCCCAAGAGGGATTAGGGATTTGGAACAGCCTGGCAAAGCATCCTCCTGCCCTCACTCCACACCAAGCAGGGCTCTGCCTAGTAGGATGAGGCCAGGCACGATGCCCGGGAGCTGCTCGCTCAGTGCCAGCGCTGGGCAGATCAGAACAGCTTACTGAGGCACCGTGCTGCTCCCATCCCCTGACTGCACCGGGTCTTCTGTTTAAAAGAAGAACTTGCTGTTCTTTCGCACTCGGGGGTAGGAAATGGTCATGTGACCTTCTCAGCTTCTGCTTTTCACTTTCTCATCGTAAGCAGCCGTGCTGATGACCCCACATGCTCCCAGTCAGCAAGTTTCCCATGCGTGACTAAAGTTCTTTCTAGCTCAGAAAACACAGGAGGGAAACCTTCCCTTCACTTCCCATCCCTGGCCAATATTTGCTCTTGGGAGTTGTGCTGGCCATTGAACATCGGCAAGAGTTCAGATACTCAGAGTCCAAATCCTTCTGAGACGATGCTGCAGGGACAGCGCGTTTGACAAATAATGTCTATCAAAAGTCACCCTTTTCCTGTGTGCACAAGTGAGCCTGCTGAGCAAGCCCAGCTGTCACAGACCTTTGTCACAACCTTGAGCGAGCAACTGCGCGTGTGTAGGATGTTAGTTACGTCTTTGTGTTTTGCATGGAAACAAATCCCTCCTTTCACAGTACAAAAAGCCTCCAAAAATTCCCCTGCGTACTGAGTTGCAACGTGGTGTCATGTCAGTCCGTCAGTGAGCCCTGTCTCCGTTATGGCGCTGTAATGACTGGAGGTGGTCGGCTTTGTAGCCTGCTTTGGGAATGACTGGGGTGTAAGAGATTTAGGGGATTGAATTACAAACGCCTTCTCCTCCCTGGACAGGCCCTGTTTGTGTGTGCTCCCACTACAACAAGGCACTTGGGGCTGCTGGCGGAGCTTTGAGGACAATTTCTAGGCATGTCTGCAGGAAATGAATGGCTTCAAGGCCATGCCCTGTCCTCCTCCACCCTGGGCAAGATGTGGGCTATGTGGAGAGGAGCTTCCTTCCCTCAAAAAGACATTCATAGGCAGTGTGTCTCCCCTGGAAAGAAGAGAAAATAAGCCCTCCTTCCTCCTTACGCTTTCCAAGAATCAGAAAATAAATTAATCCCTTTCTTCCGCCCCCGCCCCAGAAGTGGGGAATCAGCAGCTTGAATCCCCGTGCCTGGGGCACCTGGGAAAACATTCCTGCAGCAGCGGATGAGCCCCAGTCACAGAAGTAACTCTGTGCCACCCCGGTGAAGATGACTTACCCTGTGCCCAGCAAGTGATTTGCAACCATACATTTCCCCCAACCCTGAGTGAGAAACCACCTAACACAGATGCAGTAGTTTCCCTTTCACACACTCCAGCCCCTGCAGAGCTTTGTGGGTTCCTTCCTTTCTGCTCCCTTTCTGAGGCTTTTGTCTTCAAATCTCAGCATCTTCTGAACCTCACCTCCATCATGCACGTGCTCACCCCTGCCCCAGGGAGCTTTAATCACCATGGGGCGAGGACACCCAGGACTGGAAGTGTCCAGCAAGCACTGCTGTCCAGGAACTGCCACTTGCAACTTCTCTGGCTTTGAATGCCAAATATTAGGAGGAATGCACGAGTCTGGTCACACTCAAATGCTGTACAATGTGTCCTACAACGTTACGTTGCCCGTTACCCAAGTGGGATCATGGATAATTCAGGGAATATAGGGGTTGCGTGCCATCTTGCCTGGACACCCAAGCTGTGAGCCTGCCTTCATTTTAATCCATCCTTTCACCATTGCCATTGTTCAATACTTTGAGGTGTAGGGAGGGAAGTAAGCGTTGGCCTACACGTATCTCCTGAGCCATCCCATCCTGTGCGCTGAAGGAAGGCTTTCCCTCCCAGTGACTGGGTCTTTAGGAACCCGCTTTCATTCACAGCATCCACCCTTGTCTCCTCCAAAACCTCCTTCCTGAAGGTCTTCCCTGTGGTTTTTGCACCACCTATGATGCTGCTTTGCCTCCTTGAAACATTGACAAAGTGTAACCACTTCCCCATCTTCTTGCTCAATAGTTGTCCCAAAAACACAGGTGTCCTTCTTCCCTATTCATGCCCTCCCTGAACTTTTGTCCTTTGCCTTTCTCATTGCCCGCTTTCATTTAAGTGAATTTAAATTGAAACAAGCACCCAGGATGGGGTTAGAAATTAATGCTGTACAGTTAAAATTCTCTTGATTTTCTGGGACTGGGAAAAGCTGGAGCCCAAATCTGCTTACACTGGCCCACCATGAAGAGGGGCAGCCGTGGTCTTGCTTGTCCCATAGACCTTCCACCTCTGAAAGAGTTAATGCTGACACTCAAAGGAGAATAAATTGTCAATAAATGCTGCAGCTTTAGCAAGGAAGCTGTTTCAGATTCATGAACTACGCATAAATTGGATGTCACCTGAAGTGTTGCTTTGCTCCCACAAGGTCTGTGTTGAAGGGGGTCATTTCTGGCAGGGCAGACAGCTGGATGGGAAAGGAATAACATCTGGGGTTCTGACATGGGGACAACAGGACACGGCCCTGAAAGTCAGCTGGGAGACATGTAGTGAATGACCCAGGCTGGAGACCAAGGATGACCCCACAGCGCCCGTGACCTTGTCTCTGCCCAGCAAGAAACGGGGCTCAGAGGTATGGCCTATGTTGGATGTCCCGTTCGGGGGAAAGCCAAAAATCACTTTGATTGGAGCAGAGATTTTGTTCAGAGAGAAGAGCCTTCATTTCCCTTCCATCTTGCAGTACAAAGCTATGCCTGGCAGGAAGCGGAGGATCTAGTACTTAAAAAATTGCTGTTGACACAGGGAAGAGGTGAGAGCAGAGAGGACCACAAGTGCCAGGAGAATAAATACCGTGCAGCTAATGATGTTTTTGAACTTTCTGAAACTGCAGATGATCTGTTTGATTAAGTCACAGCTATCTGCCTATCATGTAGCTGATGAATACATATCATGTAGAAGCATCTCTGTATTCTCTGCTATATATAGATATATGATATATGAATAAATATAGTATATCTAATACACTGGAGGCCTCTGGGATATAAGGATAGTTTTCCCAGAAACTGTATCCAGCTGAGACCTCTGCTACTTCCAGTTATGTGTACATCTTTTTTAGGTGTCCTAATCAAATTTTGATGACACTTGAATTGGTGATTGAAAACGAGGACTTTAACAGGAGGTGCCTACCCGCAAATGGTCTTACTCACCCACCGTGGTCTACAGTCTTTCATATTCAAAGAAGAGAGATATGAAAGTGGCTCCAGGGACGGGTGTGTCTGGCAGATCCAGACAGTTAAATGATTGGGTAGAAAGAAAGAAGAAAGGAGCTCTGACTCAGAACTGTCCTTCGCTGCTGAGCGTTCCCCAGAGGGCTCAGGGACAGCAAAAAATTGTCTTCATCACTGCTGTTGGGAGAGATGCAACCAAGCTGAAGGATTTCAGGGAAGACTGGTCTTCATTTCCCTCATCTAAAGACCAAATCTACAGGGACATGATGGCAGCTGCAAAGACATGAAGCTGAAAGAAAGTGGCAGGGATTAATCGTGCCCTTTTTAACATTTTGGAAGGACATTGGTCGGAAGCATATCGAATGTTCTTTAATCAGGCAGTTGTGGAGTCTTTCACACCTTCAGGGCACATTTTCAATAGTTACTAATTTCCAAGGTAACTGAGCAAGATTCAGTTTTATGACTTAGTGGTGGGAGGAAAACATCTCCAAAAAACTGAGTCATTTAATCTCAGGCGTACAGTAAATCAACAGCAAACTCAAGCACAGTCATAAGATTAGAGATACAGACATGTGGCTGACCTCAAAGGTCATCCCATGCATTTCCCAACCAAACCCCAGAAGTAATTGTGCTTGTGGTTTACTTGAAGGACATCCCATAATGGAGACCCCACTACCTCCCCAGAGAGTCTGTTCCAGTACCCGGAAAGTTAGAGAAACCTTCCTAATGTCTAACCCAAACTACACTGAGTTTTGCTGAGTTTAATCCATGGTTGTCTCATCCCACATGGGCAAGGAGAGCAGAAATCATGTGCGCACTTGAAGGCTGCTGCCCAGTCCCCCAGAGTCTCCTTTTCAAAAGTAATATATTATTTCAGTTGTTCATCACAAGTTGTGTTTTTCAGAAGAGAGATCTCTCATTCCTGGATTCCTCCTGGCTGACTCATTTTATTGACATGAGGTGCCCAGAACTCGGTCTGCCACTCTAGCTGGGGCCTTACTGGTGTTGATGTTGGGGATGGCATTTGAATCTTTGAGGAAGCTCACACCAAAATGTCATATCATGATGCCGTTGCGTGCTGTTCCATGGTGGACTATAGGATTCACCACTGTCACAACCAGCATCACAGCACCGCCAGATACCAACAGCTTTAGGCACCATAACTTTCAGATTAGCGCTGATATCTATAATGCCGGTCTTGCGATCTGCCCTTCAACAGCTGCCCAGGCTGGTCTGACCCCGCGGTACCTCTGTCTCTATCAGATCCATTCCACTTCTCAGATCTTTGTTAACTCTAATTGTGGGTGTGGGGTGAGGATGAAGTGGAACAGTTCCTTCATGTGTCTTGAAGGCTCTCCTACCATGCCTATGAATTTCAAGGTGGGGTTTTTTTTTCCCCAGAATATTTCTCTAATTTGTTTTGATCACTTTGAATAATAGTCCCACTCCCCCATGTCCCATGTTCCTGCTTGGAACAGTCTGTGAATTTAATAAGGATACAGTCTTCTCCTTCAGCTGAGCTACCAATGAAGATGTTGAACAGGACCTCGGACAGACTTTGTGAAAACCCGTGGCTATGTTCTTCCACTCTGGTGTGGCCCATTGAGGGCAGCTCCCTGGCAGCACTCTCCAGCACTTCCCACATACATCCCAATGCATTGCATCAGCCTCCGGTCTCTCAAATAATGCCACGGGAGAAATCATCCAAAGTCTTTTTAAAGAGAAGCAATATGAAATCATCTGCCTCTCCCTTACCCACAAGGTCTGTTACCATGACACAAGAGGAAATCAGACTGGTTTGAGAAAACCTGGTCTTGACAAACCCCTCTCTCCTGTTACTTTCCAGGTGCTTGCAGAGAGTTGGTCTCAGCAGTCATTCCAGAATGAAGTTTATCCTCCCAGTCCACAGGTTCCAGGATCTGTTTTTTCCTCTTAATCTAAGCATGACTTCTTCCCTTTCTCAATCTGAAAGCATCTTCTCACCCTGCTCAGGTTCCCCAAGACACCTTCTAGTGGCTATTTTTAAGTATCTCAGAAGAGTCCCTGAGACCCAGGCAAGTTGAAGGTATCTGCTGCTTCTGGGTATCTTCAGCTTTGTAGGTGTCACCCATCAATCACCCACCCTCTGCAGCGAGCAGCAGATCAAAGTTCCTCCTGGTCATATTATGATGGTCAGAGCACATAAGAAGGGATTTTCCATTGCCCCAGATCAGTTTTGTGTTATGTTTTGGCCTTTCTGATTTAGTCCCAGTGTGCTCAATACAAGGAGGCTCATCTTTCTGAAGCTGACCTAGTTTCTGCTTTCTGTATGCCACCTCCTGAGGCTGAGGTCAACAAAGAGCTTGAGATTTACCGTACCTGTAACGATGCTTCTTTCCTTCGCTTTAGAGAACTTTGTGCTTGAGATCTCATTATCGTTTATTTTGAATTGAGAAACAAGTCAAGCACACAGGCCCACTTATGTTCAGCTGCAAGCATTTGCAAATCTGAGTTTCAAAACTCTTCCAAAACAGACACTTTTAAAGAACAAGAATAATGGTTATTCATAAAATCATTCACTAAGGGAAAGAGCAGATTTTGTGACCTAAAATAGTGAATTTGTGTGTTGTTGCCTGTCTCATGTAAGAAAATCTTTTCAATTATGAAACTCTGGAGCTGTCCTGAATTGCAGCTTGTAGTACAGCAAGGCTGGCTATGTCCTCTTTGAAGTGCTGATGCACTGAACGTTAAATCAACCTTTCAGCAATTTCAGTAAGAAACACATTTAGGATTTACAATAGGAAAAAAAAAATCCCGCAGCAAGGGCGGCCAATGCAGTTAGGTAATGCAGGTAGGCATTCATTGCCCAGGCATGTGGCAGAGTCTACAATAAGTAAGTTTTTGTGAGTAGATGGGACAGGCAGCTGCCAGGAATGGTGTACTCTGGATTGAACACTTTTGGAGGCTGGTGATGAACTAAATGTCCTTTCCAGGTCCTTCTGCTGTGCTGTTTGGGACACTCACAAGCTCCCAAGTGTGTTATGTCGGTCATATTGAGGTAAGGAGGCTGAGGCACAGGATTTAGGAGTTTGCAGTGGTCCTTCGGCAAGTCCCTGTCAAAGCTGAGATCAGAGCTCAGCAAATCCTGGCTCCTGTTCTGCAGCCGGCGGGCTGTTTTTCATAACGGCAGAGACAAGTCAAAGGAGGACCAGGTCTGACATTTCTCATAAAGAATTTCCCCTGTGTTTGCAAGTTAAGCGAACGCCATTGTGTTTTGCCAGCGAAACCCAGTTGCAATTCAGCTCTTGCTGACTGGGGTAGCTTGGTTCAAAGATAAAGAGCTTTTCTGTGTTGGGGTAAGGATTCAAGACAGCAGGCTTGCTGCACTCGTGTCAGTCCCCAGCCGAAACCAAGGTGCTGCGGTATCGGTAACTGCTGCGTACGTGGAAGTGTCGCACCACTTCCTACGTGCGATAGTGAACACTATCTAGCACACACTCCACACAACCCCCTTTCCTGTATCGGGCTTGCTGACAATGAACAGGGCAGCTTTGCTTCTCTTAAAATGAAAAGACCGAAAAATGTCCCGGCTGTGCTTTCCCATTTGCAAAGCAGCAGAGAGAGATGGTGGCTCCCAGGGAAAGCCCCTTCCCCAGCGAGATGTCTCGTTGCCGCGCAGAGAGCGGTGCTGCGGGCAGGCTGTTTTCCTTCTCCTGTGTGACGTCTGCAGAGTGCCCTGGATGGGACGAAGCAAAATACACGTATTAAAAATAGTTGAATTTTTTCGAAAGTAAAACCTCTTGCCTTGTGTTTGTTTGCTGATGTAGATTGCTGAGAGCCTGACAGCTTTGGGGCTAGGAAGGTGGGACTTTGAGGATGGGTTTTGTACAAACAACATAGTCAGGAAACAGAAAAGTGCAGAGTTTTTAATACCTTGTGTCTGTGTGTTTTTTGTCCTTGAACATCACTGGGCAGAAGGTAGATAAAGAAATTCTCCATAGTGGCTTTTTTTTCCCCCCATTTTATCAATAATGTTATCTAACCTTATTGCAATTAATTGCAATAATGAAATAAAAATATATTAATTGCAATGTTTGTAACTTGCGCTGAAATTCATCTTCTACTAGAAAGTCAGTCCATGACTGGAAGAGAAACCAATAAAGCTATGAGTTTTTACCTGCCATTAGTAAATGTTATTTACTTGTCTTCGGGGACAGATTGTTCCTGCAGGCCAATTTGTTTGGATGACTGAGAATAAATAACATGCATCCTTTTAAAGGCTGCCTAGATGAGCTGCCTGAATGGATGCTAAATGAAAATAGTTTGGAGCACGAAGGAGTAGTTTGAGAGTAAATAATATCTTTAAGTCTGTTCCTCTATTTTCTCTTCTGAACGTTTGAGTGATTTCAAGAGCAAAAATAAAAGTTCAATATATAGCATTACAAGCGGAGGAAGAATCTCAGATGAGCAGAAGACTTCATGTTATAAGCACTGACAAATAACACCCAAATAGCTGGAGGGCACCTGTGATCTTTAGGAGAGATCAGCTCTGTAATGGAATAATCTGGCTGAGCAGTTGCCCTAGGTTACAATAAAGAGGGGTGTTACCTGTTTTAATCCTGCAGAAGAATTATGTTTTGAAAGGTTTATATTAAACAAATGCATGGATTTTAATGGCAAGTTTGTGCCACTAACCCCAACGTGCTTTCCAAATAAAGCATCCCTCAGTGTCCACGGGAATATCCAGGAGTAAGTGTGAGAGTGGTACAAAAAGAGAGTACGTACTCAGCGTTGTGTTTCCTGTACGCACCTCCCAGGATACCATGTTGGGGCTGATGGTAACAGCTCTGCATTTATCAGAAACTTTTCTTACCACTGAAAAAACTGAAAAGTATCAGCCAATGCATTTTGTGCTGATTTCTGTGATTTAGGTCTGTGGCTGACTTAAAAACAAGAACCAGGACATAGAAACCAAGCTCTAAACCTGGTATTTTCTGTCTTCTTACTGCTCCAGCCTTACCCACATTGACCTGTATTTTGGTCTTATTTTGAATAACTCTCCAAATCTTTTTCATAATGCTCATGGGTTTATAAAGATTTGCCTTTTGCCATTTGAGGTTGGACTTGACTCCATGTTGACTCCTTCCCCCCCCCACCCTGCCGCTCCTTTGGGTGCTGTAACCTCCCTCTGTAACCATAGGGAGGTGGGTTTTTTTTAACAGAGACTTCTAGTTTTTGCAGATACAGGAGTTAAAGGGAGAAAAAAAAGAGATGTAGGTGGCAAATTCCAGGTCAATCTCCTCATTCATTGCCCCTGTGGGGTCAGCATCCACACACTGAGCATGAGAGACACAGCTTCGGCTCCTACTGAAGCCACATTTCACATCTTGTGAAGCCCAAGCAAGGACAAAAAGATCATCATGGAAAGCCTGAGGTTGGAAGGGAGCTCTGGAGAGTTCAAACTTCTGCTTGTGGCAGATCTAACATCAGTGCTGGATCAGGCTGCTCAAGGTTGACTCCATCCTGAGTTTTATGGTGTCTCCAAGTGTTGACGTAGGACAGTTTGAGCAAGCCCACCACTTTGCATCCAGCACCTCCACCATGAGGTTGGTGTGCTTCTGGTTTAGGGTTTCCCACTCCCAAAAGCTGCTGGTGGCATTTGCTCTTGCTTTTCCCAGGCGCAACAGTCTATACTCAGAACTGGTGAATCTGACTTTTTCTACTAAGGCAACCTAGAGATCCAGTGAGGGCAACCAGGTGTGGTCCAACCCCAAAGATTAAACATGCAGAAACACCTAAAAAAACCTGGAAAGATTTATTACTAATGGGATCTGCCTCTTATCAGCTAGTCTGGATTTCAAATGCATCTCCTGTAAAACAGTTTTGCTGGGCTGGTTTCCTCGCTGGTGTCAGCAGATACTTCTTCTTTTGCTTTTCAAGAGCGAAACAGCCTCTGGTTAGACCCATATGGTGGACTGCAGGTCAGCTGCTGTTGCAGCTTGCATAGACACAAGGCTGCTGCTGCCCAACGCTTCTCTAACCTCATCAGCTACCTTCTCTGCCCCGGCAAATATCCCCCGCTGAGAGATGGGTCCTGGCAGTTGGTCCTTGCTGTGAATTTTGGATTCTAGGGAAGCACCTTCATCTTAGGAAAGGCATCAAAGAGCAAGCTGAGGTGAGGTCTGAGCTGGCTGCGTGCAGGTTTCTGCGTTTCCCTGCTGGGTTCCTGTCTGCTTCTGTTTGAGGAAAATCTTTGTTCATCGCTGAAGAATTTGCCTGTTGTTATGGCTCATTTTCTCACCCTGCTCGAGTTAGACCTGCAGACCCGTCAGCCCTCCATGTTCCCATTCCTCTCACCCCTACTTGGAAAGACAGATGCTGCCCGTATACAACACTTTCAAAACCATGTTGGTGCAGAAACCCACAAAACAAAGGAAATGCTGAGTTTAGCTTACCACAGTTCATGACTCACTGTATCTTGTTGACATACTCCTGGAAATACCCATTCCAAATTTCCCCACTTGCTTATTATGGACACAGGTATATTTTTATAGTAAACTTGTTCTCTGCATGCTTATAGTGAAAACGAGCATTGAATTCTTCATCCATAGCATCAAAATTCAGGATTTTCTCATGCATCCTATTGGCAATGGCCATGTTTCACAAAATGGTATCTCCAGCAGAAATCTAAGCCACAAAGGAAGTGTCATTGGTCCTCTTGGATTGCGCTCAGCCCTCTGAGGTCATCTATTTGGGCTGAAGGGGGAGTGTTACAGGGTAAGGCTGCATCACAAGGGGAAGAGTCAGCCTGGAACAGGCATAAGCTGACTGTTGACTTGCTCTATTGCATCCATGAGCTAGCTCTTGGTCTAGCAGGAGGTCTGACTCAGAGCAAGTCACCCGCACAAACAGCTTTTGACTTCACTTCTCAAGCACCCCAACATCTACCCATAGCTAGTTTAGTATGAGCTCATCTTCACACTAGGTGATTTTTCTGGTGCTAACAGCTATTTTGGGCTTAAGTAACATGCAGAGCACTACTCTAAACCCAGCCAACCCTGCCAAAAAGTAAGAAAAAAAATATGTCTGGTCCTCACCCTCTGTTCGTTTCTCCAACCACATCAAACAACTGGATCTAAGAACATTACGACTGAATTGCATGAAGTGCATCCTTCCCTCCTATTCCTTGCTATACTGATTATTTTTCTGTTGTGCTCTCAAGAGAGCATCTTGCCGCACAGGAAAGGTGCTGCGAGTGCAGCAGGTCCTCCTAGAGAGTTACGAAATGCCCCTGAAATTCCTGCTGGATTGACGTGCCAAGTCATGAGAATGGATGTTTGCATCAAAGGCCTGTTGCATCAAAGGGGCTGGTTGCATCAAAGGTCTGTCCATAAGCAAAGGAATTTGGAAAAGGGTAGCATTTGTATTTTTATGTTATGCTTTGGCTAAGTAAGTAATATAAAATAGACACCACATATATAGAGATGGTAATGTAAAGTGGGACTCATCTCATGTAATCTTAGAGGTGTAAATCAGAGCTTGTCACCCTGGGATCCCTTATAGACATCAGAGAGAAATAAGCACTTTTATCATATAATTCACTTCACCTGCCTGGTGTGAACTGTGCCCTGGAAACGTGTATTCATCTTTTATTGACTAAAGGGAGTGCTGAGCACTAGCTCTTCAACAGGGGGAATCCTGCTTGGCCACCAACAGAGCTCCAGAAGCAGATCTGGGAGTCTGAGTCATTTTGACGGGGTGAGCTAGGAGGGGATTATTGCAGTTGGTTGTCTGTGTTAGTCTGGCTTCAAGGGACAGTTTCTTGTGAATACAGCTTAATTAGGAAATGTTCCTGGCCAGGATTTGAGTCCTGGCTACTTCCTTCACCCACACATCGTGATGCAGCAGCGGGCCTCTGTGTCTGAGCACTGTCTCTGTATTCCCACTGGTCCTCAGCTTACATTCCAGATGCAAATTTTAAGTAGCAGGTAGTAGAGAGCAGATCTTGTTGATTTTAGATTTGGTCACAGCCTTTAACATATACATCCTTGAAATGCACTTGGAAAACATTAACATCTTATGTCTTGGGCACTTGAAATGCAAAGGGTTTCATGCTGACCTCCCACCGTATGCACTCAACTTAAGTGGTTGGCTCGTGCTCTTCGTCCACTGTCAGAAAAACCATCACCTTGCAGCTGGGAAGAGCAGGCTGTTTGCTCATGCTCTCTTAAACACAGATCCTAACGTAAACTTAGTGGGTTTGTTGAATGAACTCTTAAGATCAACCTCCTAATGGCATTTTAGCACTTAATACCCAGTGGTTTTATCACCTTCCCATAAGCTAAGTGTTACATCTGAATCCTTCTATCACAAGTACATTTAGGAATCAATGAGCATGAGCACTGACCAAGATTTATGAATCAAGGATCTGTTTAATTAGAAGTCTGGGGTTTTTCTGTAATGGCAAGAAAGTCACAAATACATAAAATGAAAAAGCATATAGTTAAGATTATACTTAACAGGAATAAGGTCTCTCCTGGCAGCTTCAGCATCTCTGAGGGCTTTCTCTTAAATCACAACTTCTGTCTCTTAACAGAAGATGATGCCTGTGTATCGGCAGGATCTGCCACCCTCCTACGGTGCAGCATTATCACATGTCATCTGGCTAGAGGCAGTGAGCACTGAATGACTAGACATGTCATCTTCAGAGGTGAAGATCAGGGTTGCCCACAGTGGACAGCTGGCTCTTCCTGCCGTGCCACATCCATGGGCTTCAAGGGATGCCACGTCCAGCAGAAACAACCCAAGGCATGACCCCTGAGCAAAGGGGCTGCTCTTCCTAATTAGCAATGAGGCTTTCCCTCTGGAGTTTGGTATGACATATTTCCGCTCACAGTCAACAACCTCATTTCCATATAGAGTGAGCCAGCAGCCTAACTGGAAATCTTCATGTTGACGTAACTGCTAATTACCGTCCGCATAATTAATGTGCAGTAACACAGCCTGTGTTTATTGCAGAGAGGGCTAACCTGGGGCTCCCGAGTGGTTGAAGTGCAGTTCTCATGGTGGGGTGATTTTGCATGGCTAGCAGAACTGGGTTGGTGCAAAGACCGTTGGATTACCATCAGCCTCTCCTTGTCGGGGGAGATGAGCTGATGGGGTTTCATTCATCTGGTTGGTGTCTATCCCCCAGAGGATTCTGAACCAGGAATCTGGAAACATGCCCTCCTCCTGGCTCTCTGAGGTACGTGGTGGGTTTTTTGTGACTTTGGACTGTAGAAAGACTTTAATGTACAACTCTCAGGAACAGGGAATTTGGCCATCTACTGCCTCATTATAATTTTCCAGACAAATTTTCCAACTCGCACATCTGAGTGTGTCGGGGCAGGGCAGGGCAGTGGGGGGAGAAGATGGGAGGTGCATCTACCATACGTTCATAGAAATGTTGGTTGGCAACATCAGCTGGAGGACTCTATTTCAACCTCCTGCTTGAAGCGGAAGCACTGTCAGCTCTAGACCAGCTTAGCCGTGCTTTCATCCAGCTAAGCTTTGAGTCACCTCCACAATTCATCATTTGTCATTTCCCAACAACCTGTTGCAGTGCTGTACTACCTGCCTAGAGACATTTTTTATCCTGCTGTCCAACCTGCACCTCCCAAGCCACAGTCTGTGGCTGTTGCCCTTTGTTATAGCACCTGGCTCTACCACAAAGAGCTTGACTTCGTTATCTTTGCCCTTCCAAGTAGCTGTAGGCAGCTATTGGGCTACCCTTTAGCCTCCCCTTTGCCGGGTTCAACAAGCCTCAGTCCCTCAACCTATTTTCCTAAGACGTGTGCCTCATGCCTCTGACCGCCTTGGTAGCATATCTCAGAGCAGCTCCAAACCAGTCAAGTCTCAACAGGATTTGGGAGTCCATGTACACGGTGAAATCCTGGCCCTAATATACATGCATCTTCGAGGAAAAGAAATCAAAGGAGTCTTAATAAACAGGTTGTATTAATAAGTAAAGATATTTCATCCTCTTAAAAATGTATCTGTATGAAACCACAGCATGGATTAGTTTCCATACAGACCAGCCTGTTCATGAAATCATGTGTCAGGAATAGTGTGGCCAGCAGGAGCAGGGAGGTGATTGTTCCCTGGTGCTGGTGAGGCCACACCTGGAAAACTGTGTCCAGTTTTGGGCTCCTCACTATAAGAAGGACATTGAGGTGCTGGAGCGTGTTCAGAGAAGGGCAATGAAGCTGGTGAAGGGTCTGGAGCACAGGGCTGATGAGGAGCGGCTGAGGGAACTGGGGTTGTTCAGCTTAGAGAAGAAGAGGCTGGGGGGAGGCCTTATCGCTCTCTACAGCTACCTGAAAGGAGGGTGTAGTGAGGTGGGTGTTGGTCTCTTGTCCCATGTAGTTAGCGATAGGACGAGAGGAAATGGGCTCAAGCTGCGCCAGGGGAGGATTAGGTTGGAAATTAGGAAAAATTTCTTCATGGAAGGGGTGGTCAAGCATTGGAACAGGCTGCCCAGAGAGGTGGTGGAGTCACCATCCCTGGAGGTGTTCAAAAAACGGGTAGATGTGGCACTCTGGGACATGGTTTAGTCTAGTCTACCCTTGATTGGTTTAGAGTGGACTTGGTAATGTAGGTTAATGGTTGGACTGGATGATCTTAAAGGTCTTTTCCAACCTAAACGATTCTATGATTCTATGATTCTCATCAAAGCACAGTCGTGAGTGTTGCTATAGCTTATGTAGTGTGCTTTTATCACTGCGCAGTGGAAGGAAGGAAATCCCACAGATTCAGGGTCCAGAGTTGCTTTAATGTCTTGGGACTTCCTTTTTACCTGAGGAACAACTGCAGAGTGTGAGATACTTTCCAGTCCAACCTACTACCCTTTGATTTCCCTTGATGTCAACAAAACCAGCAGTCAACCTGAGCAGTGCGTCAGCTTGGTGCTGCTGCTTTTCTCCAGATAAAATTTGCACCTTGCTGGAGGTGAGTGACCTGCTGCCCATAAATCTGAGCAAAGCCTGGAGGAGGGGGAATGGGGCGTGCTCCAAGCTTGCAGGGAAAGTGCATTTGCTCACTGGATCGCCTTGACGGGCTGCGCTGAAGGCTGGAGTTTGAGTACAGCAGCAAAGGCACCATGCTGCTAAGTTGAACGAGGGACCCCATTGAGGGAGAAGCAAACTGGAGGGATGGATGAAAGGGGTCTCATAAGCCCTAGAAAATGCAAAAGGACAGATCCCAGATCTGTCTAGACCTCCACTTTGGTGCTAATCTTTCAGGATCCAGGCCACGTGAGGAGGTATTGCTGGGAAGATCTAGTTAGGAGTGATCCATGCTTACTGACAGGAATGTGCGTGGTCCCTCCTTTTCCTCTCACGAGCATACACCTCCTCCACCCCTGACTGCCCAGCCCTGACCTCACTGGCAGGATTTCCCCACTGATTCAACACTTGCCTTTTTTAGTGCAGCACCATAAAATCAGCAAGGAGCCAGCCCTCCCCACCCTGAGTCATGGGGTTAAGTTTCTTGAACTTCGAACAAACAAATTTTTTTCTGTGGGGAAACCCAGCTGTCTGGCATAAGCTAGACTGCATCTGCAGCCACTTCTAGTCCACAAAAGGTGTTAAGACACAGAAGTTCTCTGCTGATTTTCATACCACAGTGCGAGAACCGAGCTTCATCCTGGGTACGTGGGAAAGTGCTGCTTCGAAACCTGCAGATGTGACCCCCGTGATGGTGTTACTTGGCCTGCAATGCTTTTCCAGATGAACCCCAAAACCAGAGTCACCAAAAGAGGCAGTGGATTTATCGTGCAAGGCTTTTAAGTATCTGTCGTGGTTTAGCCCCAGCCAGCAACTAAGCACCACGCAGCCGCTCGCTCTGAACGACAGATACTTAAAAGCCTGGATGGATTGAAACCATCCTCTGGGTTATGGGCCCAGCATGCTTCCACTGATACTGTCCTGGTTTCAGCTGGGATAGAGTTAATTTTCTTCCTAGCAGCTGGCGTAGTGCTGTGTTTTGGATTTAGTAGGAGAAGAATGCTGATAACACGCTGATGTTTTAGTTGTTGCTAAGTACTGCTTATGCTAGTCAAGGACTTTTCAGCTTCCCATGCTCTGCCAGGTGCACAAGAAACTGGGAGGGGGCACAGCCAGAATAGTTGATCCAAACTGCCCAAAGGGCTATTCCATACCATATGACGTCATGCTCAGTATAGAAACTGGGGGGGGGGGGGTTGGCTGGGGAGCAGCAATCGCTGCTCGGGAACTGTCTGGGTATCAGTTGGTGGGTGGTGAGCGGTTGCATTGTGCATCACTTGCTTTGTATATTATTATTATTATCATAATAATGCCCCAGTTTATATACTGAGCATGACGCCATATGGTATGGAATAGCCCTTTGGTCACTTTAGATCAACTAACCTGGCTGTGTCCCCTCCCAGTTTCTTGTGCACCTGGCAGAGCATGGGAAGCTGAAAAGTCCTTGACTAGCATAAGCAGTACTGAGCAACAACTGAAACATCAGTGTGTTATCAACATTGTTCTCATACTAAATCCAAAACACAGCATTATGCCAGCTACTAGGAAGAAAATTAACTCTATCCCAGCCGAAACCAGGACAGGGTCTAAAACTCAGACATCTGTGACTGAGCTATCAGCTTTGACTGCCTTTATACTCAACACAGAAATAAACACTTTAATTTGAAGTATTTTACAGTTTTACATTTTACATTTGCTTAACTTGGACTAACACGAACTCATCTCTGGAGATGCCTTTTTCTCTCCATTGACTATAACGGGCAGGTTTGGAAATCTCTTTTTCAAATGCCTGAGTTAGGATGAGTGATTTCGATATAGAGAGATTTTGAGGATGGGCATCTTTTATTATTTCTTCTTTCATAAGATTTTTATGTAAGATTATTTTAAGGTTTCCATTTGTCATAGGTAGAAACACAGCGCTTTTTTACATCAATATTACATCATTGCTTTTGCTGTCCACATTTTACCTCTGCTCCCAGGCAAATATCCTTCTTTTCCCTTGCTGCCGTCTCTTCATCCAACACCCAACCCACAGAAGTACGGGTGTGCATCTGTGACAAGGGGTTTCGGTTATTGCCTAATCCTCCCCAGCGGACTCTGTGCTGCTGCCTGAGAATCAGAAAGTGAAAGTAACGGACTGATTTTTGGTCTCCGAAGCTGAACGAAACTGAAAGAGTGAAAGTAACCACAGGCAACCCGACAGCTGTTGGCTGGTGAGTATTTGTAGTGGGGTGATGCTTCATCGGTGACAAGGAGGAGACCCCACTGTCACCTAAGTGTTACCTGCTCTGCATGCACAGGGCCTGTGGCACTCAGTCTGGTGGAGTTAATATAACTAAAGTCACCCAAATCACGTGCCAAATTTTTCAGCTGAACTGTACCATATTAAAAACACTGTTGATCCTTATGGGGACAGGATGGATTGAGCACGTTCGCCTCCAAAATGCAAGGGTTGCCCTAAGCCAGCATTTGGCATGTTGTGTAGAAGAATAGCTCAAGGTTAAAATGGATAATATACACCTGCTGTCCTTGGAGGAATTAGGCAACACAGTAAATTTTCTACATCCTTACCTTTCCCCTGCATTTTGTCCACAAATGTGATACTTTTTACATAGCCCTGGACAAGGGTTGTGTTGTTTGCATGAGAGATGGGCCCTGTTCCGTAACACAAAGCTGCAAGGCAGAGCTGCTTTGAGACCACTTCTGGGACACTGGGGAGAGACAGAAGAAGCAGCTGCTGCCTCTTCTGGGCACCTCAAATCTTTGGTCTGATCTGGGTCATTTTTTTAACCATGACTTGAAGCTCACGCTCGTTTGAACACCTGGCAAGGGTGAACGTACTTGGTATAGCGGTAGGGTGAGATGTGCATGTCAGAGCATCCTGGTTGTTGCAAAAGAGTGCTCTGGCCTTGAGGTGTCTACGCTCCCTCTCTGTCGTCACTCACATCAGCAGAGTACCTCCCAAAACCAGAGGTGACACACAGGTCAATGAAGGTGGCATGCCCAACATCCGGACATCTTCAGGTCCTGCCTGTGGCCGTGGGATACCAGGATCTTTGCTGCCCTCTAAGGAGAACAGTCCAGAACAGCATACGTCTCCTCAATTCACACATTCAAATGATGTTTCTCGTCCTTACATTTTGTTTTCTTATGCACGTTTGGCTTCTGCTGCTGTGATTTAGTCCTTCCTGAAGACCTGCACTGCTCGATCTACTCAGCATCTCTTTGGCTATTCATTTTCTTCTTCCATGGGGACCAAAGACTCAAGAGAAGGCTTTGGTGGCACCTCTTTTTCTGCAGTAAAAATAGAGCCCACCTCTGACACGACTAGTTCAAAATCCCCTTTTTCTTGCACTGCAGTCACAAGAAGTATTTACATTTCCCTACATTTGAACAGCTACCTCATAGCTTGCCCTGCTTTGAGCAGGAGGTGGGACTGCTGTCTTTAGCATCTGATAGAAAGAAAACTGAGGTAGCTATCAGGAGAACATCCTTGCGGAGAAGTCAGATCTGGACTTCGATACACTTTCCCTAGAAAAATGCTGCAAGTCTTGTTTCTTTTCAACCATGACATGGAAAAATTATTGGAAGTACTTCATCTACGAATCTCTGGGCTCCCAACTGGGACAAGACTGGAGGATCCAATAGGTTTTTTCCATCTCTGACCTTTACAAGTTGAAGAAATAAAGGTTTGTCTTACAGGACAGACCACATGGGAGCTGGCCTGCAGGAGAGCTCATTCAACATCATTCACATGACCTCTCCATCCAGAAAGTGCAGATCTCTGGACAACACGTAGGCACTGCCTACACTGACATGAAAGGCAGAATAGAGCCAGTTATTAGGCATCAGAGCACAATTTTTAGAAAAATCAGTGAAATGCAAAAGCATGACCTCATAGAGCTCAGGAGTGGGACAAGACGTTCATGGCTTCTTCTGGTTATTTCTGGTTATAACAACCAACTCATTGTTACAGTATTCCTGGACTGTTATCTATATTTTAGACACAGTGCATTTTTTGGATACACTCAGGAAAGTTTGCCCAGATTAATTAAAACTGTGGACAAGTGGAAGAGTTTGGTTCCATTCCCACTGCTTGTTCATTCACAACTAAACTGGACTCATTTTCATCCACTTCCAAAAGAAGAGTGCCCACAGAAGGATTTTAAACAGTGCCACTGGTCCACTGTAAGAGTTAATGCAGGTTAGCTTTGTTGATGACCGTTACATGCAAAAACTTTTTGCCATCCAAGGCTGGCTTGCTGCAAATTGCTCTGCGTGGGAGTTCACCATCAGGCCTTTTGAAATCTTGAACTATGTTTCTGTTGCATTTTTGCTATCACAGCTGGGTATTGATTGTGTTACCTAAGCTGGTATCTGCTTTGTCTGCTTACTCTTTCACTGCGGATATTTTAAGTCCTTTCTGAAGAAAGAAGAGTCTTGGTGTTAACTGCTTGTCCTCTTCCTTTCTCTGTATAGAATGATTTTTGTGAGCAGCAGCACTACAACTATGACCTGATACTTTACTGTGTTAAAAACAGAGGACCAACAAGGATTTCCTGGACATCAAGCTCAGCATCTTGCTATTCTTCTTCAGAAATGTCCATCAAATGGTGTCTTAAACTAGAATCCTAGAATCCCATTGCTCCAATACCTCGAGACATGCTTCCAACAGCCAAGCTCTTGCACTGACAAAATGTAGCAGGATCAGATCTGGAGGGCGAGGACAGAGCTCAAGGAGTGAAATCCAGTGCGAAGAGCTGTTTCCCATTGGTGCTTTGACTGGGATACAGGAGGGAGCATTTGCTAGATCAAAGAAACTGAACCCTTGGGGTTCAGAGATATACAGGGTAAGACACACAGCATGTGGCCTGGCACTAGGGGTTGTATAGAAATGAAAAATTCAAGATAAAATAGTCATGTTCCCTGCAGCTTTTAATCAAAATTTGTACAAAATATTGCCAGACCCCTTTAACTCTGCTCCAGTGTGCAGCTCGGGGCAAAGGAACCTTCTTAGAGTCCCTGACTTTTGTCATACCCATTTCTGGTGATTCTTGGTCATAATCATTAACCATTTGTAGTCCCATTTCCACCCCACTAATAATGTAGAAAACCAGCATCTTCCCTCCAGCTGTCCTTCGAGAGACCATAGGAGCCAACCCTTTGTGTTCCCTCTGCCCTCTGAGGTCGAGGGAGTGCAGCCTACCAAACCTTGATCTCTGTATCCATACCCCCAAATCCCTTTTATCCACCCTTTAGGGGAGAAACCCTGTCTCCACCAAGCCTCCTTTCTGGGCAGATTGGGATCCTATTTGAACACAGGCTCAGTGGTGGCTGTAAAGCAGCAAGCCGAGACCAAGATGTGCCCCCAGGATCTCTAGGATGGCATTAGTAAGTGCTGTTACAAAGCCTTTACAATCAGGCAAGGGAAAATATGTAGCCTGACCATATTAATTATGTTCTGAGAGGCTGGAGAAGAGCAGACTTTGAACATCTGTGTGTATTCAGAGACAGGCTGGTTGGTCTAATGCCACCAGAGATGGTCTGCTGGGAACAGAAACGCTTGTAGGTGCTGTGGCAGCAGCATGGGAATGAGGAAATGGAAAGGGAAATCACCAGACATAGTTATCTGCTTCTGACATGTGATGCTGCAAGTCAGCAAACTTGGGAGAAATCCTGAGGAAACGGCAAATAGCAATTGTTACCACATTTCTGGGCAGGCATGAATGAATCTCCCCTGTATAACAAAAGAAATCCTCTTTTTTTCTGTGAGATTCCCTTTGTATGAAAAGGGGCAGATTTATGACTGGGTATATATAGCAGTGGGACTCTTGAGGAATCAGATGACCATTTCCCCAGGGAGAAGAGTGAAGCAACCGTTCAGCTGCTTGTTCTGACACTCTGCTTCGAGGTAAGCCCTTGCTCCTTTCTCACTGTTGACTGCAATATTTAAAGTGTTTCCTTAGCTTCAGAATAAATACACCAGACGAAGGGTGGGCTGCAGTTGCTGAACGCTAACATCCCCCCTCCAAGGAGAAAATGAGAGTTTATACAGGCATTGTATTTTGCAGCTCTTTAACATTTTATATTAGGGAGGGCAAGGACAGAAGGAATGACTTGGGAAAGAAACTCAAGCATAGGAAAGTAAAGATCTGGAGAATATGAGAGAGACACTTAGAGGCAGAAGAGACTGGAAGAAGCTTGGAAATTGTCACCACATGAGCTAATCCTTGGTCTTTGAAAAAATAAGAAAATCAGGTGGGCTCCAGGAAAAAAATCACTTTTGGTGAATTTCAGATCAAAACCTCACAGAAAGAATGCGACTGCCAAAGGGAATAAACTATCCCAATATGAACTGGCACTCCCAGAAGCTGATCCCCCCGACCACATCAGATCTGAAGCCCTCAGCGCTGGCAATGTGTCACCCATCTGGAAAAGTCACCAAAACCTGGTGGGATGTTCTGAAGTGGTGGCAGTGTTCCTGCTGCTCACCTGCTGCCCCAGCCAAATGTTGAACCTGGCCAAGGATGCTTCGGGGAAATGATCAGCATGGAAAGCCTTGGGAACAGATGCACAGGGAGATGCCTGATGGTGAACTGAGATGTCTAATTGTAGGAAAACAGATTCTGTCTTGTTTTTTTTAATTATTCATCTTGATGATTGCGATTTCTCCTGCCTGTCTTTGACATCGTCTTTGACGATGAATTATTCCCTAGGCTCCAGCAAGGTCTTGGCTAGCTAAGAGCCAGCACCAGGCACTGGGTTGTATCTGAATGCCCCTGCCTGCAGCACAGGAGTCTAACAAATGTTCTACAAGATGCACTGAAGATGCTGGGTGCAGACTCCTCTCCTGACCTGAGGTGGCTAGTGCAGCCAGGCGCTCCTTTACACCTGATGTGGCAACATCACTTATCTTACCAATTACTGCCTGCCGATTACAGCACGCACCAAGCAGATGGGAGTTGGGTTTGTACCCTCCTTCATGGGCAGTGTTGGGAAAGGGTAGATTCAACACCTTATTTTGGCCCACTGACAGAGTTTGGCTCACAGGTGTGGGGAAGACTTGATTCAAGGTGATCAGAAATGCCATGAAACACCTTGAATAATTAAGTTTCAGTTGCCAAGTCACCTGGAAAATTCACATAAAAATGTAGAAGGGGGAGGGGGAGCTTATTGAGCACCATAACTCCACTCATGACCTTGCAAAAGACCTCTGGAAAAAAACAGGTCCTGGCTCCACCCCTGGACAAACTTACTCTAAACCCTGTTTGAGGAATCTAACTGCTCTGCCTTCCTGGAGATCATATATAAACCACCCTAAGGTCACAGCAGTTTCAAATCGTAGCAGAGGCATTTGAAAGTCCTCTACCACTTTGGGACCGCAAGAAGAGTCCTGTGAGTAAAAATATTTATGTGCCGTTCTTTCACACAGCAGATTGGTTTCTGTATATCTGAAATTAAGTTAGTAGATATATTTTAAGCTTGTGGAGAGGCTGGTGCAAAAGAAGGACTTTTCAGTAACTTTTCTGCTTGAGCTGGGGCAGATGTTGTCATGCTCTCGAGAGTACTGTAGTAAGTGACTTCTTGTGGTTCACTCTTCTCAGTTTTCAGCTTACTGGTCACCACATTCCTGATCCAGCACTAGTAAAGAGAGAACGGACCAGGTGTCTTGGGTCAGAGCAAGGGTATCTCTAGCTCAATACCCTGAATCCAATGGGAATTAATACATGAGGGTCAGGGAAACGAATAAGAAAAGGGCAAATGTGCAAGGTGACTTTCCAAGCCTTCAGCAGTCCTCAGCTCAGACATTTCCCCAGCCAAATGCGGGGTTTGTGTTTAAAAGGCCATGACAGCTTTCTCTCCCGTGAATCCTTTTAGCTGCTTGCCCTGCCTGCCTTATTTAAAATGCTAATTACTTTAAAACCACTCTGTCGAATGTCTAGCAATGAAAATGGAAATATCACTGCTATCCCAAAGCCTGCAGTGTATCTGAAAGAAAATAAAGCACCCTGCATCGCTGCCAGCATCACAGGGAATTTTTTCAGTAGTTTTGTCCAAACAGAAAGATCTTGCTGATTGCTGAAAATCATGTCAGCACCTGAAAAAGACAAAACAGGACCTGTTTCTGTTCAAGAAATAGAAATTCCTGCACCAGTGCCTTTTACTGTACAGGAAAAATAATCAGCACAGCTAAAGATGTGGATCGGCAGGAATCCTGTGCAGCCGTGGGAAGAGCTGCCCCTCAATATCTGCATTGCTACAGCAGCAGCCAGGGTGCCAATGATCTAGAGAAGTCATCCCTTGTGCTTGCTGCTACCATCTGCTTGGCCTACTTCTCTTTCTCTAAATTCATCGTCCGGGGTTGGGCACCCCGAAAATGCAAGCTGAGCAGCAGGACACACATTTCCCAATGTCAGCTGCCTGAGAGCCAGGACCTCAAGCTGGGCCACTTTGGGTTAAACACCTGACCTAACTTTAGGGGAGATTAATCCCGCTGCAAGCACAGAGGAGTTATGGAAGAGCTGCATGTATATGGGAGCTTGGATGGGGCCAGAGACATGTAGGAAGTGCAGCATCACTGTTGTTTCCCTTCCAAATCCCCCGCGATACTAAAGCCCAGCTCAGCATTGCAGGGGTCTGACCAGAGCACGTCCCAGCTGCAGGTTCTCTGCTGTGGGAAGGCCCTCAGAGCAGAAGGGAGCGAGATGGTATTCTGAAATAGGGGCTCCCAGACTCTGGGTTGCTTCAGGCTTTGTTCTCCAGTGCCGATGCAGAAGCTGAGCTCTTGGCCCACACAGGCAGGCTGGAAAAGGTGGCCTTGTCCCAACACCATGCCTCAGTTCCAAGAAAACTTTGCTGAGTGAGCTGATCAGACATGGGGTGTGTTTGGATCCCTCTTCAGATGAGCTAAATTCTCTCAGTGCTGCCTCCTCTAGGCACCTAAAACCTGGTTTAGATTTCACTCTTATTCCCCTGTTGATTTTTCCATATTGAGGAGGACAGAAGTTGTTCCCTCCTTGGTCTCTGATAGTCCCCTCCTCTGACAGCCATGTCCCACAAGCACAAAAGTGACTCCAGGCCTTGACAAGCTTTCTCCAAGTTGAGTGTCTCTCTGCATTTGCCCTCCAGGTGAGCAAGAGCCCTTCACTTGAAATCCTCCCCACGATGCTGTTGCTGCTGCTGCTGCAGGTCTCGGTGAGCTGCCTCTGGCTGGGACGCAGCGAGGTGGTGACATCCTTTGAAAGTTCATGCCCTCAGTTTTTCTTCCGGGAAACCCCGCCAGGTGAAGCCCTGGAGCCGAAGAGGGCAGCCTGGATCTGTCAGCGTTACAAGAACCAGTATTACTTTGCCACCCTGTACGACAGGAACAGGCGTATTCCTGTATACTCTGCTTACCTCTACCAGCCTGGACCTGGCAAGAGACCTAAAACATGGCTGGTTGAGCCCCAGGTGAGTGTCCTCTCTTACAGTGCATCACCCTCCAGCCATTAAAAGATGAACTGCAGCATTTAACCAAACACTTCTTTTTCCTCCCACCCCCACACACATGCAAATGGACCCACTGGATGGGATTCATCTCATCTAACTTCAAATAGCTTCACCACGCAATTCCTCTGATGCATTTGAGACATCAGCAGGAGGATGAGATGAGTCATATCCTAAAAGCACCCATTTTTCCGCATTGACTTTACAGGAACATTAAGTCAAATTATATTACATTACATTACATTAATTTACATTACGTTAAGTCAAATGACCCCCCTCCCTGTCCCGTGCTGTGGTGGGGGACCAAACAATGGGGAAAAGACATCCAACAGCAGTTAAATTTGAGGGACCAGCTGGGCTCTGGTCTCCACTTCACTCTGAGCTGTTTTGCATCCCTGACATAGCTCATTTGCTTCCAGTTAAGAGTCAGTTTAGCTTTGTAAGTGGCATCAGAGAAGTGCGGAGAAACTCAGAACTGGGTGAGATGACCCAGTGAAAAAGTCCAGGTACAGGCACTCAGTGATGAGAGGGTTGGATTAACGCGGTGAACTTACCGAGTGATATTGCAGGCAGTGAAATGTGAGTAGGATCAGTATCAGTCAAGTCAGAAGTGCACAATGTCCATCCACCTGCAGTTGCCCCTTACCACCATTGCCTCAGGCTTGGTTCAGAAGGATCCACCAGACACACAGATCTCTGCAAACTACAGAGACCTCCCAAACGTCCTTCTGACAAACTTCAGACCTTCAGTAAAAAAGACCAAGCAAATTATGGAACAGAAGAGTAGGAAATTCAGGTCATTGCTAGGGACACAGTAGCAGTAGGTAATTTAGGTGAAAATGAACCACAGAAGAAAGCCATATGCCCTGTTCTAGAGGAAGGCTAAATATGTTTCCCTAAATATGAAAAGAAAGGTGTTATAGTTACCAAAAAAAGCGTTTGCACTTGTTACTCATAGGAACTCAAGCAATAAATTTGGTGTTGCACCACTGCAGCCTCCATATTTAGAGGGGATAAAAACTTCTTTTTTTTCCTCCTGGACCATGGACCCAGGCCATCTGCAAAATCTGTGATTTTGCTAACTTTCTTCAGAGGTCTTTTTGCAGTATTTAGGTTCCCCAGGTCTCTTTGGGGATTATGAGCTCCTTTAAGAGACTGATAATTTCTAACTTATTTTCAGTGATGCTGCAGAAGGAACACATCTGTGCTCCCTGGCACAGAGCAGCTCGGAGACCTGTTATTAGCACTGCAGTAGCAGATCCCACTTGCATTGAGGTGTTTTTGCTTACTGAGCAAAAAGCTGCATCCTCACAGTGAACTACAGCCCTCACAGGGAAACCTCACCTCTAGGATCAGTTTCCCTACACATCTCCCTGTGTATGGGGTTAGGGGAGGCAAACACTGGTGTTTCAGGAGTGTGATACACCTGCAGCAACCACACATACTTCTTCTCAAGTGAGGGGCAAAGCAGGAGAAGAGCAGAAGGGTCTGTCGTCCTCATCTCCTCCTGGTAGTCCTGTGGGCTCCATGGCTCTTCTGCTCATCCTCTTCCCATCCTGTCCCCCTTCAAGGACTCCCTAAGACACCCAAACTTCAAAGAGGATATCTGTGTGCTTGTTTACCCTAAGCTTGTAAAACACTAGGGTGTTGACAGATTGGATTAATAAAAGGTATGAAAACCTTTCATACAGACTGAGAGAGCTCTTGTGGAAACGGGGCTGAATGGAGCAAAGGCCAGGGCTGATGATAGCGTGATTAGATGCAGGTGATGAGGGTTGGATGTGATTAACAGGGGTGGGAGGAACGGGGGAGAGCCCTGGGCAGATGTGGGATGTAGAGAAGGGAAGAAAGGGAACCAGATGCAGCAGGGAAGATGTCTCACAAAAGTCACCTTTCAAACCTGGGAGTGGAAAATGCTCATTGTCTCATGCGTCCACCCACACTCCCACCGCAGGCTGCTGGCTGGATTTCAAAGGTCACAAGTCAAATTGAGAGCAGTCAAATTCTGAGCTTTATTTTTTTTTTTTTAAACTTGTGTTCGTCAGGGAGGGGCAGCTTTATGATTTCTCTCTGATTCATGCATTTTCATACACTGAGATGACAAAAAATGGGTGCTCTGCGCTCAGAGACTTCTGCTCCAGGGAAACATGCTCCATTACTCCCATCCCCAATACTAACACCTTTTCCTCTTCTTTATCTGCCAAGCTGATGGGTCCAACGTATCCCAAGACTATGGAAAGAGAGTGGACCCTCTTAAATGATTTCAGTGGCAGCTTAGAGAAACTCAGGAAGAGCCAGGCTATCCTCCAAGACTACAAGAACCTGACGGGTTTGAACCGTGGCCATTTGAACCCCAGCAGCCATCACCACGACTTTAGCAGCAGGATGGCTACCTTCACCCTCACCAACATAGTGCCCCAGGATGAGAAACTCAATGGTGGTGCCTGGAAGAACTATGAGCAGCAAACTATGATGAGGAGGACCCAGGGCTGTAACACCACCTACGTCATTGTGGGCGCCGTGCCTGGGAACAACTATATCGCCAAGGGGAGAGTTAATAAACCCAGCCACATCTGGTCAAGTGCCTGCTGCGAGGTGGACGCCAACCACAGGAAGGCTTGGGCAGTCATTGCTGAGAATGACAAGAACAAGGTCCAGCTCCTCACGCTGGGGCAGCTGGAGGATGTGTTGACCCAGCTGTATGGGGGGGACCAGGTTTCTCTGTTTGACAGAGCCTGTCCCCGGGAGTAAGTCCCACTTCACATCCCGGGTGTAAAAGGCTCGGGAGCCTTTGCCGCTAGCAGCATCGCCACATGTCCTGTGCACCGTCCATCCTGCTTCCTTCTCTAGCGGTTTTCAAGCTCTGTCTCTCAGAGCACTTTCTCCTCTGATAAAAGGGAGAAAATGGTCAGCAGAGCCTCCAGCTGGTTTGCTTTGCTGCTCACCCTTGGAGGGAGCTCTCAGGGAGGAGTCCTTGCCCTGGCCACTCTGGAGGGGCAGACTGGGTGGGCAAAGAAATCAGAGCTTGTCACTGAGACTAGAGGGGCTTTGCCTTTTTTTCCCTCCAATATTGTCCATGCCCATATACAGATCGTAGTTCCTTCCTCTCCTCGTTAGATATCATTGATAATGTGCTACTGACTTGTCCCTCACATCCTCAGGAAGGGCGTGGGTCTAGGGTGGCTCAGGTTGCCCAGAGAGGTTGTGGAGTCTCCATCTCTGGAGATACTCAAAACCTGACTGGACACAGTCCTGGACAGCCTGCTCTAGCTGACCCTGCTTCAGCCGGGGTCTGGACTAGAGGACCTTGAGAGGTCCTTCCCAATCTCAATAACTCAGTGATTCTGTGATTCATTCTGGGGCTAGAAAAGCAAAGAGCCCAAGGATTGCTGAGAGCCTGTAAGGATTATCCTACAAATACTTTCTGTCCAACACAGCCAATGACCACAGCAAAGGATAAATAGAGAGAAGAAGGTGGAAAGGAGGAAGACAACTAAGCATAGGAGGAACATCCCAGCTCTCTTGAAGTCTGTAGATACATTAATCACAAGGCTCCCTATCCCTGCACTTACATGAATACCATGCTTATGTAAATTTACTAGCAGGTTTTTGTTTGCTTGCTTTTGGACCATGCACCTTGAGAGCAGGAGCTGAGGTATCAGCCAGCCAGGCTCAGGTATCAGATATACAGCGGGCTTTGACCAGTCAAAGATAAATTTCTGTGATACAGTGGTTGGATAATTTCATTCTCTGCTCTGCTTCTGAACCTTTTGTGCACGATTTATGTCTAACTGATTTTGTGAAATATACTTAATGGGTATAAAAGACCAATCTATGCCATATAATTTAGTTTCTGAGTAGTTTACAATATAAATTATTTGCTCCAGTGCTGGATCATAGGGTCACCTTACATGTAAACCAGAATTTGCTTCCCACTGAAATTTGCACTACTACTAATGCCCTAGTACCTAGAGCATCCTTGCAGGAGGTAGGCTGTCCAAATCCTATCTGAAGATGCCATAAAACGTACAAAAGTGTCACCGTCAGACTCCAGTTACTTTTCCTATCAATGTGCATGAACAGAGTGGATCACGGTACATGGATCACGGTACAAACAGCTCATACAAACGGTCTCACTCACAGAGATACCAGCTTGAGCCTGAACTTTTCAGCTCGGGAGCAGTTCATCAGCCTACTGGGTCTCATCGCTCACCCAGGACAAACCTCTTTGGAGGCTGCACAGAAACGTGGGGTGGGGTTCAGGTGCAGAGTCAGACGCCTACATGCAGGTGTCTCCATGTGTGCTGGGTGTCTGAGCTCTGCATGCAGCCAGCAGAGATCCAGGCGTGGCTTAACTTCATAAATAGAGGCATCCTGGGCCCCTTGAGATGCCCTGATGTTTGCCACACATCCAGTGGGTCTGGCTGATCTGCTGCAGGATCCTTGAGGACACCTGCACCCATCTGGGCCAGCAGCCAGAGGCCAGGCAAATTCCCCAAAGGCATCTCCAGTGGCTCTGGACACTTGAGCGCAGGCAACCAGATCCCACCGCAGACCGCTGGGCAGCACCTGGTAGCATCACGGACTTTTGCTCCTGTTGTCTCCAGCTGCCATGGTGAGAGCAGCAACAGCACTTGCTTGTACCAGCTGTGTTGCTCGGTGAGGCAGAAGAATATTTTTCTTTTTAGGAGGACAAGGTAGGGACATCACTCACACCCCCTTTGCTGGATAGCCCCTGTGGTCCCGCATCCCCTACCCCAACAGATTTTCACTCCTCAGTTCAAATGCTGACACAGACCACTGATGGGGTGAAGCCATCAGTGCTATTTCAGGTTGAGGGACCTCTACAGACACCTCTGGGGTTGCTCATGGGACTTCCTCTGACTCGCTCAACCACCTTTTCATGCCTACTGGGGCTTGAAACCACACTCATCCTTGCCGCTGCCTGTCCCATGCCCTGCCACCCCCCTCTTTCCAGGCGCTGCTGGAATCCCCCGCTCCCCGACCCCCCGCATGAGTCAACCCTCCACCAGCTCCTCGGGCTCTCCACAGAACCTTTTCCCCTGGCAGTACCCAGAAATGCCCTCCCCTCCGCAGCAAGCATGTGAAATACATGGGAAACAAAAAAAAAAAAGAATCAGCTTGGAGGCTGCCTTCCAGCAGATATCAGGGGTGCTTCACACAGCACCCTGGCTTGGAGCGGAGCAGAGGGCTGCCCCAGCCCCACAGTGCCCAGCTCCAGGAGTATCCTCCCAGGCAGCTTTCGTATGTGATTTACTCTGGTTTCTGCTGCTCCTGGCTATGAACAGGGAATAGGGATACAGCCTTTCGATGAGCCATAGCCAGTCCATGCATCGTGCGTGTGCCCCCGGTGGGGTGGGAAGCTCCTCTCTGCTGGGAAGATACAGCTGCACTGAGATGGGAAGGTAATTTCGCAGTTTGGTCTGTGTCCGTCTGTCTTTGGGGAGAGCTCTGGGCGCTAGTGGGTCGCTGGGATTTTAGACACAAAGGAAAAATGATTTTTCCCAGGAGCTGCAAGGGGATGCTGGGAGCTAAACCCAATTAGCCCCATTGCTCACTGCATTGCCCGCTGGGGTTGTTTGAACGGGCATGCAGCTTGCAGAGGGCCCTGCCACTGTCTGAGCTCACTTCACTGCAAAGGGCTGGATTGTGCAGTTTGCTTAGTCCTTTTCCAAAAACACTGATGGTTCAGGCTCCTTGAACTGAACCACATGTTGTCACATCCTGTCCCAAAAAAGAAGGAAACGGGAAAATCAAGAGAGTGGCATCATCTGGCCTCTGCTTGAGAAAGCAGCTGGGCAAAACTCCTTTGATGCATCCAGATTTTGAGCAGCTATAACATTTTGCAAGGGTAAATACAATATGCTTATTTGTAAAGCTCTCCAGGAGCGTCTCTGGCTGCCACATAGGAAAGACAGTCTGGGAGCATCTTCCTGGGGCTTTGCCATCTCCTGGGCAAAGGAGACACCATCCCCATCTGCTGGGTCAGACACTGAAGCTACTGGATTTGCCTCTCTCTTTCATGTAGGCAGCAAATGTACTGTGTGTGGTTCTGCATGAAACACGTGCTGTTTGTGGCACTACCAAGCTGATCTCCTAGCTAGTTGTCCAAGGGGAGTGCACATCTCGTAATCTCACCCTGCAGGGACAGGCTTTTTCCTGGGGAATGAGGCTCAAAGCTATGATCATCCTTCCTGAGTCTCACAGGAGGTCCCACTGGGAATTTCCTGTCTTCAGGTAAATGTGGATCTACAAAAAAGAAGAAAACTATCATCTCCATTAACCTAACTGCTTTGTCTTGCCAGGAGCTATTAGAAGAGAGGAATGTTTAGTTTATTGAAAAACAAACAACATCTCTATTTTCATGTTATGCATTGTTGTTGCAAGGTCACCGTATAAGCTGGAAAGCCTGGAGACTTGGAAAACAAATCTCCCTCCTGATTCTTCATCCAAACATGTGAAATGTTATTGTTGGCCAGTTAAATGGAGGAACAATGAATCATGGATCTTTGCATCTCTGCAGCATCTTCTGTCTGATCTGTAGTGTCTTTTCTGGATTTAAAGGGCTAAAATCACACTTGGCAACTCTTCGAGCAAAAGCCAGCGTGGGATAAACAGAAAGGCCCTGAATATAAGAACTAAAGGTTTGAGACAGCAGAAAAGTCTGTTGAGAGCTTATAAAAGGGGAATGGCACCATCGAAACAACTGGGTCATTGAGCTTATTTGCATAGAGGTAGCAAATGCGTAGAAAGGGATGGGGAAAACTTCTGCCAGACCAGTGGTAAACTGGGCTTGAAGAAAACCTTCAGCAGGAAGGAAAATGGAGATCTCAGATCTGATGTGGAGGAATTAATCAAATTTTGAACTGGGGAAGAGAGTTAACACTGCACGTGCTGAGTTAACACCGCACGTTTATGCTGTGTCTGTACGATTTTACACCGCTATCAGGGTATTTGCTGGGAATGCTTCTTTTTCACATGCCATAATGATATCAGTTATCAGATAATGCCATAATGATATCAGATATCAGATCCAAGATGCCACGTCTCCTACTATGAACTAATGTTTGCTTTCTAAGTATCACGTTGGATTCCGTAAAGTACTAATAAATTTGCACTCTGTTTCTGACAAAGTACACAACCGCATGTCTTTCGCCAGTTATATCACCTGAATCTAATCTCTTTCTGAGTAACCTGCTCACATTTTCTTAGTTCAGTAAATGAAGACTTGTTTTAACAAACTGCTACATGCATAAATGGTAAACGGTAATTTACTCCTGGGGCTTTGAGATCTTACTCTGAATGTTCAGAGCACTGGACTGGGACTGAGACCAGTTTACAAAGTCACCTCAGTGCCACTGTTTCCAATCCATAAAACAAAGATAGAATTATCTTCATTTTACTGTGTGCTGTGACTTAAGGCTAAAAAAGAGAGTATAAAAACCTTCCATTTTATTATTTTCCTCTTACACTGCCCTGAATCAGAACTTTACTGAGGATTGAGGGAGTTTGAGCAACATGAAAACACTAAAAATTGGAGGAGAGAGAAACCATTGGTTTTAAGCAGAGCGAGCTGGAAAACAGGGCTACTTGTGCACAGGAAATTTTGTCATTTCAAAATGTGGTTTCGGTCTGAATCAGAACAAAACCCCAAGAGTTTCCAAATTCCCCTTGAAATGGAAATTCTGAGAATTTTGGTCTGGAAACGCTGAAGCAGGGTGTTTCTGATACCCACCTCCCGCCCCAGACCTGCTGAACGAAATCAACTTTCTCGTCAGCTTGCAGCAGTGCCGCCACCAACTTCCCTGAGGAGGTGGGAGGTTTCCTGGGGACACCTATGGTGACATCTCCCTGGGAGCCTCAGCAACGATTGCTGGGCTCTGAGCATTGATCTGGGAGCCCTCATCCCTGCTCGACTTCTTGGGCGTTGCATAGCTGGGTCCCGGTGGTACATCAGGGGGTTGAACGGGCTGCGTTAGGAAGATGGAGGAAGGTGGAGGCTGTTGGCAGGGTAGAAGAACCGGTTTTGTTTCTTGCAAAAGGCCCAAACCATTTATGCAGCAGCACTTTGCCCTGCAGCCATGGACTGCACCCTCCTCCCACATGGACCTCCTCACACTTGGGATGGCACCTCTGGAGTCTCTTGACAGAAAGAGTCATATTTGGTATGGGTATGAATGCCACAGCTTTAAAAATGAAATCTAGTTAAGGAATATCTTCCCCGAATTTCTTCTGCAGAAAGACTGGAGGAGAAAACAATTAGAGAATTAGAGACCTGGAAATGACTGGTGGAGCTCGTGCTTGCTGGAGTCCTGAAGTCTTTGC
Organism: Pelecanus crispus; assembly: GCF_030463565.1. Taxonomy (NCBI): domain Eukaryota; kingdom Metazoa; phylum Chordata; class Aves; order Pelecaniformes; family Pelecanidae; genus Pelecanus; species Pelecanus crispus. The sequence continues at coordinate 4,494,794 of NC_134643.1, forward strand.
TCACATGTCTTTATACTCTGCAGGCAAGCACATATTTGCCCTGCCATGCTGTTATTCCTATAGAAAAAGGAAAAACAAACCTAGAAAATGTGTAGGTAGCTGCAGTGTTAAGGCTGTGACTGAGGCAGGTCTGTACTGTTTCACTGCCTCCTTGCACTCCTTCTCAACCTTGCCTTATATCGACTGCCTAAATTGTCTAAGACACGGGCCATTTTTGGCCACCGAACAGTACTTATGCATAAGATCCCCACCTATTATTGGTTTTTATTTGTCATTGCAACCAAAAAACATGCTTAAATTTAAACTTAAGAAATTATTTTGTCGTAGGGTGGCAGGAAATGTTTTTATCAGGTTTCTTCAGCAATGCATTTACAGAGGTGAGTGACAGATTCTGCAAGTCTTCATGACTTCTAGGGCTGGGATCCAGCCCACTTATCGGGACATCTTATAGCAGGTGTTTACACGTGGGGGTAATTCTGCAGGCTGGGCACAAACAAATCGTACTGCTTGGCTTCCAGCTATCAGTGCAGAGCAGGACAGGCCTCCCATAGGTCCTGTGATGTAGTTTCCTGTGCTATGTAGATGTGTCTGACACCTCTGGGTGTCTCAGATCATGGCAGATACCTATCTTCAGGCAACCAGATCAATCTGTAGGTATTTCCATGCAAGCTGCTGTCTGAGCTCCCAGTAGAGTCAATGGAGATCGAGTTGATGTGGCCCGTGGGGTCTGGAAAACTATTCAGCCTGGGTGGACACCTGCATTTGATAGCTGAGTCTCTCTAGACAGCTCTTTTCTCCACTGTGGTGGGACCAGCTCACATGGAGACACCTATATGAAGGCACATGTGATGACGCTTTGCAATGGGCAGGCTGATTCTTACACTGCAGACTTCTGGAAAAATACATTTTCTCACACTTGGGTTCCTGGCCATGGCACAGGAATATGTGTATTTCCACCCCTTGGAGAAGGTGAGGGTTAAGGGAGCTCCACTGCCCTTAGATTGTAAAAATCTATCAATTGCTCCCATTATCTATGTTGAACACATCATTGCCAGAGATCCTCTTGCCCAAATATTTTTAGTTTCCTCCTGCATTTTAAAGGTTAGCTGTGATAGTGTGCATGTGATGTGAGTGTTAGCACGTCTTTAGAATAAACCTTCCTGTGACACGTTCTTGAGTTTGTCATACCTTTTGTTAAAATGAGAGGGTAATGGAAAATAAATCATGTATTTTTCAAAGTTTAGATCAATAGCAAGAAGAACAAGCTGTCATTCAAACATCCACAATGATTTATTGTTATAGTTTATTAGTTGTTCCATGCTGAGAAAATCAAACTCTGCAAAATAAAAGTATCAACCACCACATTTCATGTAAAACAAGTGAGAGCAGCCATGGAGAAAGCACAACAGTGACGGTGCCCCTTTGGCCACAGCCTTTTCCAGTGGTGGCATTTTGCTCCCAGGCAGGGCCCTGCTGCTTTCTACTTGCTCTCTGTGTGTTGTATTGAAGGCTCAAGCCTCAAACACACATTTTCCCTGAGGGCCAACAAGCCCCACCGAGAGGTAAAATACAGCTCAACTGAGAGTTACAGCTTCATAATAAAGTACATATACAGCTCCCGTGCTGGAGGTGACCCGGGTTCAGACTTTTTATGTAGACATTAACAGCTAGGAAAATTAAACCCCATAACAGTTGTCCAGTCTGTAACCCACTATTGCTTTCAGGTCCCTTACCAGCAGTGTGTCTCCCTTAATTTCAAAGAAACAAAGACAGAATGCGAAGAGAGAGCCCCTGAGCCAACCTGGCTAGGGAAAGGAGGAAAAATCACTGGAGCAGTAAGAGACATATGAATCTGCTCTTGTTATCTGCATAAAAATGTGCATGCTAGGAGTAGATGAAATATTAGCCTTCTCCAGTGAAATACCTTGAGCAGGACAAGCCATGCCAGCCTAACCACAGTGCTTAACGGAGGTACGTTAGCAATAAGTAACGTGCATCGACTGAATGAAGCAGAAGAGCTTAGCACCACTGCTTGCAGCCTTCCGAGAAGCTGACAGGTGTGAAAACCTATCATATATTGTGTAAATACAGCTTGTTCTTTGCTCCCATACAAAATAACAGCATGTAATAGACCATCACACATCCATCTTTATAAAGTTATCTAGTACAAATAAGTCCTCTTCCAACCGGAATAAAAAAAGCCATGGGAAGTATAAATATCAAGGCTATGGAGTGAGAATAACTCAACAGGAATACCAAACAGTAAAACAATGACACATACACTCCATCACAAAATAGAAAACTACGCTAAGATCTCATGCTTCCTGAATTATAAGGACGGGATTCATCCCATTTTGCTTTTGTCATATGCCATGTAAGCATCTGTAGCTAATCTGGTCAATGTGGGCATCGTTTAGAGTCAATGCAGAGAAACAGGCACCTTTAGACGATGAGTCATTTGGCCTGTATATATACCTCTCTATATATCTGTGTGTGTATATAGATGGGGCATAAATAAATAAATATGCACATACATATATTTATAGGCAATAGGGTGAGATGAACTGCTCTCTAAAGGGACTTGTTCCTCCCCATTGCCTGCCTCAGACACAGATGCTTGCATTTTGTCAGATGATCCCCGTCCTACCAGGCTGAGTGTGGCTAAAAAGAGGCAGAAGACTATTCAAACTTCACGAATTCCCAATAATATAAGTACATGTCAAGTATTGTGTATGCTTGAGTCTGTCCTCAGATGCCTTTGTGCTAGGTTCTTTGGTGCTCTGCAGCTACAAAAGGAGCTGTCAAATTAATCAACTGCCACAATCTGCAGCATCCTTTTCTGAGCTGGAGGAATAATGTAGTAACTGTTGTGGAAGGGGCTAGTCCAGAATAATTGGGAAGAGTGGGACAATGATGAATGCATGTGTATACTGAGCCATGAGGCAGTCCGGTAAGGTTTTCAGCTACATGCAGAGGGTAAATGGGTTTAATTTCCTCTTCCAAGAGGAACAGTGTGAGGAGGAGAAGAGTGTGACTGTGTTTGACCCATCTGGGTAGGGAAGGGACTGGGGACATCAGGTGTCCAGCATCTCTTTTTGTGGGGAAGGTGGTGTGTGGGCTGTAATGACGGTGTCATCATCTAACATGCTTGGGCGAGCGGTCCATATGTACGCCTGGTCGCTTGGAAGAGGCTGCAGTTATATTAGCAATACATCTGCTATATGGTAGTAGGAGGAGAAGTGTTCCTGGGAAGCAGTTTCAGGCAGGGCTCTTTCCCCGTCTGCCAATGATGGGGTGCACTCCTTCCACCTGTACTCGTAGGTTGAAACTCACTCTGTCCCCATAAGAATTAAATCGTAATATTTGCTGCCTCCTTCACATGTTAGATTTGAGTGTCCAGGCTTCCTCCTCTTTTGCCACTGCTGGTCTTGGAGTTGCTGGTACTATCTGGTGTCTTCTGTGGCAAGACATCGATTTAATGAGTTTGGATCCGAACACCGCAATTCCCTGAGAAGTCTTCTCTACAGTAGGAAAAAAAGACCATACTACAGCTGGGAAGAGGCAGGTTTTCTATGGCTTCTTCTATATTTACTATGAGAAACCACGTAATACTTTTTGCAGAAGACACCACTTAGTATCTCAGTTACTATTTCATGTGGTATTGGCTATTTCATCACTTTTTCCACCACAGGGCCAGTGAAATGTACATCATTCTTGCCAATTTTTCACCTATCATATCCTCATAAATCCCACAATGGCCCAGGTAATCTGTATCATGGTTGACCATCTTCACTAAAACATGTTTTAAAGCTTTGTCTACACTTTCTATGGCTTTATCCTATTGTGAACTGGCAAAAAAGCACTGCTGATGTAGTTTCACAAGGTCCTCCTTGTCAAGAAAAATCCCCATTCAGCAGAGAACCAGAGCCCACCAGTAATTAGTAAGGAACATGAAGAGAAATGGGGATGAGGATTAGCAAAGAGAGGAGAAAAGGAGAACTCCCAAGTGTCAAATAGGGACATCTGGGATTAACTAGGCTGGGGAGCCTGTGAACAGGAACAGCCTTTGTGCATCTCAGTGTAGTAATAGAAACAGCGAGGAGGCCAGACTAAAATAAGTCTGAAGTACAAAGTTGTCATGACATGACTGAGAAATCAGGGGGATGAAGGAAGAAGAATTACGTGGTCGTGGTGGCAGATGCTCCACCAGACTTTCCACAGGTTAGCCAGAGAGAAAAAGACTGATTGCATAATCTATCTGAAACCAACATATTTACATAATTAACCTTCATTTCCCCACGGGATTCATTTTCCACCTATTATTTGAACTGCCATTCTCAGTTCCACAATGGCTGGGACAAAGCGTGCTTTTTGATTTCAAAAGCTGATTCCTCCTTTTCTTGTGCCAGTATTTAACAGCTGAACCAGACAACCCAAAATCCAGGGTCATTTATTTAATACCAAAGAAGGTATTCAGAAAACTAAGCAGTGCAATAGTGAGATGGCTGACCTGGTTGGTAGCTCTTCCACTGCTAGGGATTTTTTTTTTATTTCATGTTTTCCTGGTTCCGTCCCACTTACCGTATTCTCTGCTTGGTGAGTCACACAAAGACAGCAGGAACGATAAGTAGAACAAAAAAGATAGCTGTTAAAACAGAAAATCATCACAGTTAGTACCTGGTTTTATCTGTAATTATTGCAATTACTCCAACTGGGAGAAACAGGCAAGACCTGGGATAGGGGCTCATCTTGCCTCTATGCCCAGAGGCAACAGTTCTTCCATATTGCCCCACTGCTTTGCTCCCTGGGGCAAACAGGACCCAGCCAGAGAGGACCTCGGCAGCTAGCGAGCAACCATGGCCAAATAGCCAGGGACTACTGGCATAGTTTGCAATACTTCTCCTTCTCTTCCTTTATCTCACTCCATTATTCCTCCTTATTATAATGTGTGCTACAGTTGTCAGCAGACTGCAGCTGGAATCAAGAGCCCTTGTACAAAGTCTTGAGCACATGCACAGTAAAAGGCAATTTCTATTTTAGCAGCTAATTGTTGAATGGAAGATGAGGAAGGGGGAGAAGAAAATCTCTTTAGACTGATCTAAATGCACCAGTTTAGCTGTGAGAAAATATTTTATTTGCCCATCCTTTTTTTACTCCTTTGAAAATGTGGAAGAAAGACATCATTTAAATATTTACATTTTTCCTGTTTTTTCCAGTTGAAGTTATTCATTGAATTCACAGAAAGTCTCAGAGAAAGAAACTGAAAATTGCTTCACTTAAAAACTAGACTTTTGGTTGATCTATTTTCTTTTACATCCCTTATCAGTCTTTGAAAACCTCTCTATAAAAAGCTGAAGTGCTTAAACAGTCTCTATTTACACTTTCTTTACTGACTTCTCACCCAATACACGGACATAGATGTGTCTTGCAGTATATTTATTAGCTCTTATAACAGAGAGGGATCTCTTCAGTAGAACAGCAAATTGAAAGGCAAAGTAACTGCTCTGGGGGATGGGGTGAGGTCTGAGCCCAGTTAACAAAATGGCATACCTGTCACTGGCAGTATCACAGATGAGGAAAAGGATGGGTGAGTCGAACCTACAAAGAGAGAGAAATTCTTGACTTTTTGATCCATTTGCTCTTCTGCTGATGAGCATCAAAGCAGTGATGAGGACAGAGTCAGGCTAGGTCTGACGGCTATCCCTCCGCACAGCAGACATTAATCGCCACGTTTGTTTCTTGGCCATCAATAGATGTTTCCAGCCTGGTTATCAACATATGTGCTGATCTGATACCTGGTAACGGTGGGCATGAAGTGAACTGTATCTTTCAGGCAATGGGATCCAGCTAAGGTCTTTATTTCATATGAGACTGGGAAGGATGGCTTTCAAGGTGCCAAGCTAGGATTTGGAAACATGGCCTCAAACAGGACCTCTTTTTCCCCAGAAATTTAACTGAAAACTTCCCTGGTGCAAGAAGTTAATTTAATTTCTCCCTTATCCTGAAAAGGAAGCTCTGAACTTGAGCCACTATGAGATATGGGCAGGCTTTTAACAAGAGGTCCTGTAAGAGTGGTGTCTTGATAAATCTCTTTGTGCTAAATGCTGGGGCAAGAACTGAAAAAGGGGAGGATATTCCTTACCCAGACCCACTGAAGACATCACATCATAAAAAAGAGAAAGGCAACACTTTGGGGGGAATAAATATTTGGTGCACTAATTACAAAGACCTGACCTTGCTCAGGTTTGAGTGTACTTTTGCAGGAAATTGGAATTATTGTTCTGTTGAATTAAAGGCCAAGATGGCCTATTTCATCATCCAGTCTCAAGTTTTTCATAATCCACATTTTAAAATTTCAAATATTTGTAATCTCTGACTATTCAATAGGTCATATCATTTTCTAGGACTCGTATGTTGACGGGTTATTTTCATCACAGGAAGACATTCCTTCATCCTGATGGTACCAAGTGAAATTATCAATGGCAAAAAAATGACTGCCCTGAAAGAGGTGGAAAGACCAAACGACAAATTGTGACTGCTGTACCTGGAACACTCTGAACTGGGTACCACAGGGAAACAGACAGATCGATGAAGAAGGGAAGAAAGTCCTGGGTTAATGCTGAAATAGTGTGTCCTGTGAGTAAGGTGATTCGTCCTTACAGTCAGAGCATCAACGAGAGGCAACGATGGCAAAGTGTCACCTGAGAGGTTGCTCTGCAGGCAAAAGGGCCTGCCCAAACCATCCTGCTCTACCACATGGCCTGGTATGGGTCACAAGGGACGGCATTCGTCTCACCTACCGCTACATAGATGTGGCCTCTGAGATAGTCATCTGGCTCTGCTATAGTCACTGGGGAGAAACAAACCTTTAAAGGGTGCAATCTCACACTAAAGTAGGCTTGTGAAATAGGACATCATCAACACCTTTTCCCCTCTGGCAGTTATAAAGGCAGTCCAGCTCAGATGTGGGCGTCTATGAAGTAGACGTCTACAGTTTTGCAAGATGAATTTCCCCTTAAAGGCCCAATCGCTGGTGAAAACCATTTTTTTCCACTCTCTGTTGGTAGGAAAAGTCCTCTTGTGTTGACCTTGCATTGGCTCCCACCTCTATAAAATTCAACCTATGGCACTCCCCTACCTCAGAGGAGGTTGGGAAGGTAATGAAAGCCTGAGGACCGTGGAGGTGGTGGACATCTAGGTTCTTCTACCTACAATAGCTCTGCCTGCCACCCAGCGAGGGCCCAAGACCTTCAGTGCTATCACAGATGCTTGGGAAAGGGGCTCTCTTTTCTCTCTGCATATTGAACTCATTCGTTGTAGAGTTAGGAGAGATGCCATCAGAAAAAGTAGGTAATTTGGGTGGCATAGAGGCTATGAAGGTCCTTTTTTTTTGGCATTAACCCATCTAAGGGCATAAAAGCAAGAAACAGAGATTTTGCAGCCTCACTTGAGAGCCCTGCTGGCTCCCTGAGCAGTAAAACCCAAGCTGCCAGACCACAGTTGTGCACGTCCTGCTGAATCTGGGTCCATAAGGACTACAGTGCAATACTGGTGGGCTTTTTGCTGTCTCTTTGTTCAAAACAGCATCCTGGCTGTTAAATTAAGAACCAAGCCACATCATTCATTTTTAGCTATAGACTAGCTAAACTCTGGATCCTGAAACCCTGAGTAATCATAAGGGATGCTTAGATATACCTTTTGGAGTACCTTACTGTGAAGTGACAACAGATGACTTATAGCTGCCAGGAGGAAGGAGAAAAGAGAAAGGCTTATTCTACTATCTTCTTCCCAGTATATGACAGTGTGGCTCTATCTGCTCACAAATTCCTGCAATTTTGCAGTTAGTATGAAAGGACACCCAAGACAAAGTAGGATGTGGCTGTGTCCTCCCCAGAGATATCATCTCCATCAGTCAGAGATGGCATCTCCATCAGTGTCAGAGCCCTGAGGTCGCTGATCTCTCCATCCCAAACCCCAAGCAGGTTGTTCCCTAGGATTGATTTGCTGAGCTGGGGGGTCTGGACCCTGCATGAACAGGTCATGACACCAATGTGACGCCAAAGCAGCCATCTTACCTGACTCAATAGTCAGTGGCAACCAGTTGTCACTGTAGCTGCTGTCATTGGTGCATCGCATGTCAAGGTGGGTCCAGATGATTTTGCCATTCACCTTCTCACACCTGCGGGTGCCAGAGATGGGGTGTCGCTTATCGTAACTGCTCTGACATTTGAAATGTAATACTTGTCCCAAGTAATACTGTCCGTTCAGGCTTAAAGAGGCGTGTTGAATAGTCTTGGGAGGACCACAAAAATCTGTGGGATCACAAGGCAGCACACAGTTAAAGCAGGTGGATTTTACCTACTGCTTTTGTTCTTGAAACAACATGATTTGCATTCTTACAAAGTATAGACAAGCAGCATATACCAAGACTTCCTAATTCTTTGTTAGGATATAAAGTACTCATTCGCTTACACCGTATCACTTGTTCAGCCAAGATATTATAGCGATTGTTTCTTTCTGTCTGTCTGTCAAAATAATTAAAAATTACTCATCATTCTTACACTGCTTCCATGGAAATCAGTGGGAGAAGTGTTACAATAATGAATGGGCTCTTACTTACCTTTCTGGTAAAACTCTGAAAGGTTTTCTCGCTTCTGGGGTGCAGGGCTCTGTGTTTTTCTTTCTGGCTTCTGTGTAAAATCTAACTCTATCGTGGGAGCCGTTGACAACAAAATTTTCTTATCTGTGGGAGAAGTTATATCTGCTGAATTACAGCAGGACGAGAGTAAAGCCAGAGCACCCAAACTTTTAGAGGCAGGATAGAATTGTTGCAAGTTCTAATTTGCAAAGATAAGCACAAAAGATCATTTGTTAGAGCAATGGCCAAATGTGTCTTATATTGACTAACTCATTGGAAAAACACCTCTACAAGTGTAGAAAAAGGATGGTAATCACTTACCAATGCATTCAAATTCCTTGTAGTCCCAAAAAGCAACCTGTTCTATAATCTTACACCGAATTCCTGTGTACTGGCCACTTCTTCTCGCATAGCCACTGTCACATTCATAATACAGTTTGGTCCCCAGTACATATGTTTCAGCAGTAACATCAGCAAATTCGGTCCTTGGAAGAGGTGGGCATCTTTCTGCAAACAGAAAGCCTGAGAATCAGGACAGCCTGTTCATCTACTTTATTCACTGAGGACTTCACACATTTTTCTGTCTTATCAATACCAGACCATGCCCAGAACTCAGTGAAGTAAGCCTAATTCTGCTCCCAGCCACAGGGTTAAAATCACAGCTCAGGGACAAAAGTGGATGTCACAAAGGGAACATGAGGGTGGCAAAGCTTGTTTCTTTGATTATCTCTAAGCCAAGGAGAGGCTCTGAGTGTCTGGCAAAACTATTAGTTATTTTAAGTGAACATTTTTTATTTTAATTTTAGAACAATCCTGCCTTCCAAAGCCGCCTTCACATTGGAGTTAGTTGTTGACATTGATTTTATAAGTATAGATTTGTTCAGGATTCAGAAAAATCCCTTGGGAGTGTCTCCACCAAGTGATGTGAAGCCTGCATTTGTCTACACTTTTTTAGTTAGGAGGAGCTGATTCGACTCTCTTGTGTTTCTTCTACAGGAGAAAGGATGCTGGAGCAAGGATGTTCTGCAGAAGCTGGGGGTGGTGGTGGGAGGCATCAGGCCTATCTGCCTCCTCCTGCCTCTGCTGCCTGAAGCAGGCGGTTGAGCCCTTTCTTTCTGCACCCCGCAGATGGGCAACATGAAATGCTACCACCATTTTCTTAATGAAGCTGTACACAATCATATCATAGAGCTTCTGCCTGCATCAGTGAGGCATAATAAGCAAAACTAAGTCATTAAAAGTTGCAATCATCTATAAGCAAACATTGGAAAGGGGAGTAGACTCTCAGTTCTGTCTGAGCACATCATCGAGCAACTAACTGTGAAATAAGTTTGCAAACCTAAATATAACTTGTCCCAAAACAAGGGCATGAAGTGCTGCGTCATCAGCAAATCACATCTAAATATACTTCTCAATCAGTTGGAATGAATTAAGTTAGATCATTTCAGTGCACTTGAAAAGCCCACTGAAACTGAGCTGGAGACCCAGAACTTGATAAAGGCACTACTTAATGATTATTTAAGGCCTAAAGGCTGAGAAATTCAAACAGAAACTGGGCTGGTTGCGTCAGGGCTGGCATTTGGGATCTTTGGGTGCATGTGGCCCTTTACGCTTATGCATAATAGTAACAGTGATTATGAGTACAATTTCTTAGCCATTGTGTCTTCACATTTTCTGCAGCCATAATCACAAAATCATAGAATCAAAGAATGGTTTGGGTTGGAAGGGACCTTAAAGATCATCTCGTTCCAACCCCCCAGCCATGGGCAAGGACACCTTCCACCAGACCAGGTTGCTCAAAGCCCCGTCCAACCTGGCCTTGAACGCTTCCAGGGATGGGGCATCCACAACTCCTCTGGGCAACCTGTTCCGGTGCCTCACCACCCTCATAGTGAAGAATTTCTTTCTTATATCTAATCTCAATCTACCATCTTTCAGTTTAAAGCCATTACCCCTTGTCCTATCACTACATGCACTTGTAAAAAGTCCCTCTCCAGCTTTCCTGTAGGCCCCCTTCAGGTACTGGAAGGCTGCTATAAGGTCTCCCCAGAGCCTTCTCTTCTCCAGGTGGAACAACCCCGACTTAGCCTGTCTTCACAGGAGAGGTGCTCCAGCCCTCTAATCATCTTCATGGCCCTCCTCTGGACTCGCTCCAACAAGTCCATGTCCTTCTTAGGCTGGGGCCTCCAGAGCTGAATGCAGTACTCCAGGTGGGGTCTCACAAGAGTGGAGTAGAGGGGCAGAATCATCTCCCTCAACCTGCTGGTTATGCTTCTTTGGAGGCAGCCCAGGATACAGTTGGTTTTCTTGGCTGCAAGCTCACATTGCCGAGTCATATTGAGCTTCTCATCAACCAACACCCCCAAGTCCTTCTCCTCAGGGGCGCTCTCAATCCACTCTCCGCTGAGCCTGTATTTGTGCTTAGGATTGCCCTGACCCAGGTGCAGGACCTTGCACTTAGCTTTGTTGAACTTCAGGATGTTCGCATGGGCCCACCTCTCAAGCCTGTCAAGGTCCCTCTGGATGGCATCCCTTCCCTCCAGCATGTCAGCTGCACCACACAGCTTGGTGTCGTTGGCAAACTTGCTGAGGGTGCACTCAATCCCACTGTCCATGTTGCTGACAAAGATATTAAACAGTGCCGGTCCCCATACTGACCCCTGAGGAACGCCACTCACCACCTGTCTCCACTTGAACATTGAGCCATTGACCGCAAGTCTTTGAGCGCAACCATCCAGCCAATTCCTTATGCACAGAGTGGTACATCTGTCAAGTCTGTGTCTCTCTGATTTAAAGACAAGGATGTCATGCAGGACAGTGTCAATGTTTTGCATAATTAATGCAGCCTTAGCAATCAGCAAGAATGACTGTGAAAGTGCCTTGAATCCTTGATAGTTGTTCATAATTTGGTGTCTGTCCTTGACTCCCAAAGTGCCGCCTTCTTGAAACAAAGCCATGCTTTGCTGACAGCAAACGAATCAGCGACTCCCAGACCCAGTCCTGCAATGCCCTTTTCTTTCAGAGCTACCCATTGTTTTCTCGCTTTGGTACTTTCTGCCTTTTTTACTTTTCATTATCTTGCCACTTAGTAAAAGACACAAAGTTTGAAGAAGGCAACAATGAAAAGTATTGTGAGCAGCTAAACAGCTAAGCTGTGTAAGGGATATTTTAATTTCCTTGTATCTTTGTGTTATCAAAAGATTTGCCTTGTAAACTACATCAGACTGTGGCTTAAAGAGAAGCGACTGTACCCGAAATAGTTAACCACATGGTTTACCACAGACTGTCAGGGTGATTAAAATTAAAGAGTTATCAGATTAGCAGCAAGTTGAGATCACGTACTCTCACTTTCCCTGAAAGCTAAAAGCATGTTTCCCTCAAGACTTCAAAAGCCTCTTTGAAGAAGACTGCAGATCTGAATCTCAGCACGAGGCACTCAAACCTACAACTCTTTAGTCTCTTCTTAAGAAAACCCACAGTATTTATCCTACTCATCATAAAGGGCAACCATTGTTTTAATTGATGATCAAATGAAGTTAGGGTTCTTCTGAACTTGCACGCATTAGATAAGGATTGTGCAGAAATGGTGCACACAGGTGACAGTGAGCAACACCCATCAGGCTGGCACTCTTGGATCAACTCATCCACATTGCAGCTGGATCACAGAATCCTAGAATCATAGAATGCTTTGGGTTGGAAGGGACCTTTAGAGGTCATCTAGCCAACCCCCCTGCAGTGAACAGGGACAGCTTTAACCAGATCAGGGTGCTCAGAGCTCCATCCAACCTGACCTTGTATGTTTCTAGGGATGGGGCCTCCACTACCTCTCTGGGCAACCTGTTCCAGTGTTTCACCACCCTCATTGTAAAAAATTTCTTCCTTATATCCAATCTAAATCTACCCTCCTTTAGTTTAAAACCATTACTCCTTGTCCTGTCACAATAGGTCTTGCTAAAAAGATTGTCCCCACTTGGGTCACAACAACCCTATGCAACGCTACAGGCTTGGGGAAGAGTGGCTGGAAAGCTGCCTGGCCGAAAAGGGCCCTGGGGGTGTTGGTAGACAGCCGGCTGAACATGAGCCAGCAGTGTGCCCAGGTGGCCAAGAAGGCCAACAGCATCCTGGCTTGTGTCAGGAATAGTGTGGCCAGCAGGAGCAGGGAGGTGATTGTCCCCCTGTACTCAGCACTGGGGAGGCCATACCTGGAATACTGTGTCCAGTTTTGGGCTCCTCACTACAAGAAAGACATCGAGGTGCTGGAGCGTGTCCAGAGAAGGGCAATGAAGCTGGTGAAGGGTCTGGAGCACAGGGCTGATGAGGAGCATCTGAGGGAACTGGGGTTGTTTAGCCTGGAGAAAAGGAGGCTGAGGGGAGACCTTATCGCTCTCTACAGCTACCTGAAAGGAGGTTGTAGTGAGGTGGGTGTTGGTCTCTTCTCCCAAGTAACAAGTGATAGGACAAGAGGAAACAGCCTCAAGTTGTACCAGGGGAGGTTTAGGTTGGATATTAGGAAAAATTTCTTTACTGAAAGAGTGGTCAAGTACTGGAACAGGCTGCCCAGAGAGGTGGTGGAGTCACCATCCGTGGAGGTGTTCAAAAAACATGTAAACGTGGCACTTTGGGACATGGTTTAGTGGGCATGGTGGTGTTGGGTTGATGGTTGGACTGATGATCTTGGAGATCCTTTCCAACCTTAATGATTCCTCGTTTCTACTGTCATTAAAAAATAATCTAGCCACCAAGCCAGGAAACATGAAATTATTACTCTACCCTTAACTGGTTTAGTAGTGGACTTGGTAGTGTTAGGTTACTGGTTGGACTGGATGATCTTAAAGGTCTTTTCCAACCTAAACGATTCTATGATTCTATGATCTTTCCTATAGGCCCCCTTTAAGTACTGAAAGGCCACAATAAGGTCTCCTCACAGCCTTCTCTTCTCCAGGCTGAACAATCCCAACTCTCTCAGCCTGGCCTCATAGGAGAGGTGCTCCATCCCTCTGACCATTTTTGTGGCTCTCTTCTGGACCCACTCCAACAGGTCCGTGTCCTTCTTGTGCTGAGGGCCCCAGCGCTGGACGCAGGGCTCCAGGTGAGGTCTTACCAGAGCAGAGTAGAGCAGTAGAATCACCTCCCTCGACCTGCTGGCCACGCTTCTTCTGATGCAGCCCAGGATACAGTTGGCTTTCTGGGCTGCAAGGGCACATTGTTGGCTCATGTCCAGCTTTTCATCCACCAGTACCCCCAAGTCCTTCTCCGCAGGGCTGCTCTCAATCCCTTCATCCCCCAGCCTGTATTGATATTGGGGGTTGCCCCGTCCCAGGTGCAGGACCTTGCACTTGGCCTTGTTGAACCTCATGAGGTTCACACAGGCCCACCTCTCCAGTTTGTCCAGGTCCCTCTGGATGACATCTCATCCTCCTGGTGTGTCAACCGCACCACTCAGCTTGGTGTCATCTGCAAACTTGCTGAGGGTGCACTCGATCCCACTGTGTATGTCATTGATGAAGATATTAAACAGCACTGGTCCCAGTGCAGACCCCTGAGGGACTCCACTTGTCACCGGTCTGCATTTGGACATTGAGCCATTGACCACGACCCTCTGGATGTGACCATCCAGCCAATTCCTCATCCACCAAATAGTCCACCCATCCAATCCATATCTCCCCAATTTCTAGAGAAGGATGTTGTGGGGGACTGTGTCAAAGGCTTTACAGAAATCCAAGTAGATGACATCTGTTGCTTTTCCCTTGTCCACTGATGCAGTCACTCCTTCCTAGAAAGCCACTAGTTTAGTCAGGCAGGACTTGCCCTTCGTGAAGCCATCTCATGCAACACTCCTAGGATCCAGCCTTTTCATTTCATCCACATCACTCAAATTCTTGTCTTCTCACATCTAAACCACTGCAGTATTTACTTCTTTGGCCTTTGCAACCATATTCCTGTCTGATTCAGAAAGCACTTGGAAAGATGAATTTCGTAGGTCTCATTGTGACCTTCTGTTTGCTTCCCTCTGTTGACTTCTAACTGCTTCACTGTCATGTCAAATATTTCGCTCCCATTTTCAAGAACCTTCTCCTTATCGACCATCATGACCTTTCAAAACATTGGCTTCTCTTCCCATGTTAGACCTTCTCACCAACATGTTTGATATCAAAGTCATCAGCTTTGGGGTTTATTGTTGTACCAGTACTCACACTGGGAGGAGCCATGCACAAATATGGACATTTCAAGACATCCATTGCCATTATTCCTCTTCATTGTTTCTAAGTACCTTATATAGCTTCACAGGTGCTTTTCTTTAAGTGGTCTTTTACCTATCTTTCAAGAACAGGTAGGCATCCAACATGCTGATCAGTATTACTTCTGTACTTTCTTGCCTTACACTGGGATCCTAAATTTCCTCTGTTTGTCAGCTATTTGTACCATGTCTAATGACTCCTAGCTATCAGCCAGGACTCCAGGCATTGTGGCAGTAGATGTGATAATAACTCATGATAAAATGACTACACACTCAGTGAAGTCTCTCTGAGAATGGAAGCTATAGTTTGGCCATCAAACCCGGAAGAGCTCCCAGTGCTTTGACATTTAGCAGCATCATAGGTTCAGGCTGATTGCTGTATTTAAACTCCCATCATGGAAGAATAAGTATCCCGCAAAGTTGCAGAGGCCATAGGTGGTGGCATATAGGTCTGCAAGGGTCTTTCATGGCACTGGACCCCTCACGATAGTGTGGGAAGATTGTGCAGAGAGGAAGCAGACTTGGTGAGGTCTGGATCATATTGCCTACACAGAATGACCTCTGGAGTGAATCATCCCTAGAACTTCATTCAGACTTTGTGCCCAAGGAAACTGCATGGTTTGCCCCTAAAAAATCAACATCCCTGCTGTGTGGGTGATGAAAGAGCCAAGGGATGGGAAGAAGCCAGGAAACTAGGGAATGGCAGTGTAGATTTACTGCTTGATTAATTTATCACTTTTTACATTTTTAGGGGAGATTAACTTTGCTTTTTTTTGCTGTTTTGCATCTGGTTGGGAATTAGTCTGTCAATTCATTTGAGTTGGTGTGACAGGAAAATATAAATCTTATAAAAGGCCAGCACACCTAGGCGTAACCTGCCTTGTAGCCTCTGATGGCCCACTTTTGCACAGCCCAGCTCTCCTCTGGATACTGCATCCCTCCACAGCTACTCCAGGGCTACATTTCTGCTAGTATTGGTTTAAAAGACGGCCCTCACATCACCTTCAAATCTCCTCTTGGGGTTTTGTTTGCCTCTTCCTTTTCCCTTCCCACATCCTCCAATTATACATCCCCTTGACGTGGTGCTGTGAGTCCCTATTTCCTTCTCTTTCAGTCCCGATGTCCTCTGCCCTCCCTTTCACAAGCTACATCAGCCCCCACCTACCATTCTCATTTCCTACACTCCAAAAGTGCCCTGTGACTCCATTTCTTTGCACTTAGAGGTACTAACATGATGTATTGAAACAGGGCAAACAGAAAGGCTGCCGTAATTACATTCATGGGATTTAGCACTGCTATCAGTTGCAGAATTTCTAGAATCTGCAGCTCTCCTAAGGCAGCTGGGAATCCGCATTTCTCCCCATATTAGTGGATTTTTGGTGCCTACAGCATTTCTGGAATTTTTGGAACTGGTTTCAGATATTACCATATAGTGGATGGAGACGTGCCCTTGGAATTAGCAGGAGACTAGTGATTTCAAATGATAGACATCTGTGAACCTTAAAAATTAAAAGTAGCTATTGCTTCTTCTGGTGTGCTCCCAAAATTAAGTTTGATAAGTTTTCTGAGACCTGCAGGCCAGTCCTTGTCATCTGAGCCACAAGATAGGTGGGATTCCTGCTATTTCTCCTTAAGTAACGGTGCCTGATGCCATTTGAGGTGTCTTAGGGCATCTGGGACCTCCTCATAAGCTGTCAGATATCACATACAAGTTATTGGAGGCTGATGCCAGGCAGAATACCCTGCCATGCCGTCTTTTGTGAGTTCATTGCCATGTGCTAAATAAAGCTTAACTGCCTTTGGTTACCCTCAGCATCTAGCATCATTGTTTAGGCTTAGTGGAAAGAAGCCCACTAGCTAAATCACCATCAGTTCTTTCAGTGTTTGGGTTTCTTCCCTGAGGCTTCCTGTTCAAATACGTTACTGACCCAACACAAAACTGCTCATGGTAGGTGTGCTGGCAGTATTAGGATTTATGAAGCTCTCCTGCCTATTTCTCTTCCATGTCTGAGTTGGAAGAGCAGTGTTAGACAAGGCATCAGAACACACCTTTTGTCCAGAAGTGAATGGGGAATATTTATACCAGGTATTTTTAGTATTAGATAAACACAGTCAGTGAGTCATGCCACAATAACCTAAACTCAGAATTTCCTCTATCATGTGGTTGTGTGTCACCAGTGCTGACATTATTCTGATGTCAAGTTAAAACGGCAAGGTGCAAAAATAGGAGAATTTTCCCCTAAATACAAAGGCAGTAAGACGGGATCCGTAGGAAACTGGCTGTTCTGAAGATCTGGGTAGAAGCAGTGGAAGAAACCAGGCACTTCACACTTGCCCCGTTCAGAGATGAAGAGAGCCTCCCCCCAGAGATACCAAGAAATCAAACCATGCCAAAATGAAGACATTTCTCCAGATGTGCCTGAAAAGCTAATTCAGCCCTGGGTGTTCATGTGCTGTCTGAAACTATGTGCTCTCTAAATAGAGCATGTCTCTTGAAGATGAAACTGATACGGGTGAAGAGAAGGAACTGATACCGGCAGCCGGACTGAAATGGTAATGAACTTTTTCTAACTTCAAAACTTATTCCCAAAGGGTCCATTAACAAGCTAGCTACAGCTCTGCCTGCTTCTTTCCACTCTGATTAATGTCATTTATTGTCTATGTGAATTTGTAAGCTGGCAATAGATCCCAGCTGTGGGGCTGGGATGCAGACCTGAAGTTTATGGTAATTTGCCTTTGAGATTTTGATTAGCTATACTGTAGATTACACAGACATTATCTTACAAAGTCATGTGAGTAGTAAAGAGTCTGCAATTTAAGTGACAGAAATACAATGCAGATGCTATCACCAGGAGCAAGATTTAATGCAAACAACGATGGAGACCAGCCTTATGGGGCAGGAGATGGGTTTTAATATTCCTAGCAGTGGAGAAGAGGCATATCCTATTCTAAGGACTAGGCAGCTCAATGTCTGCTGAGTTTGCTGTACTAGAAGATGTCTCTGTTGGAAAGACAGTGTAAAACAAACTGGAATATGAACCGGTAGGAGCTGTCCATTGATTCTTTGTAGGACCATAGAAAATTAGGTCTCAAGAGAGATGCACTTCTCTTATCTCTTGGCTTAATCATGCTAACCAGCTGTTTGCCATTAAACTAGGCAGTGGAATCTAATGCAAAAAAAAATTCCATATACAGCAAGGCTACAGTTGGTTTGACAGTGGACTAAGCTTTCTCATGCTAAGCATAATTTAGCCTTAGGAACCTGCCTTCTTAGCTCCTTCTGTAAGAAGCGGAGCTGGGTAGACCTCTCTAGAGGACAGCAGACACCTCATGCAAGGTCTCCAAACCAATGCTTAAAGGTGCTTCTCTCTTTTAATCGGATACAGTGGTGGAAGAACGCTCTTACATGCTCACATTGATAATTAGGGTGGTGTAGTTAAGGCATTAATACAATTTTAAAGCTCACTTTGCTGTGAGTTCCCAGCAAAGCAGCCTGCAGACATTGTTGTGTCTTCTGCTGACCCAGATGTTTCTTGACTGAGTATCTGTCTCCCCTCTTCCTAAACACAATTATCCCCCTTCATGACCAACTCACTCCTGTTTTAAGGTATGGACTGAGTGCCCCCCAGCTGACAAAAAGCAGACATTTCAATTCCCTGTCGAGTCACTAGAAAGACACTTAGAGGACATGACTCATTGCACCCTTATCTGCAATCTGGTAGATGAATTGTGCCCTGAAAGTGCTGCTTTCTCTCCCCTAGCTATGAAGGGGGTTCACATGTCCAGCTCAATGGAGATGATGGTTGCACATGGCTGAAGTTAGGCGAGATGAATCTCACGCCTGCCCTGGCAGGGAGGCTGGGCTGGGGACTTGGGCTGAAAATGTGGAATTCGAAGAGGGAGCATTAGGAAAGAGGGAGAGTGTTTCCTAGGGCAGGGAGAGGGAGGAAAGCTAGTGCAAGCACAGTGCACTGTGTAGAAAATGTATGAAGTGGAGAATGGGGAACAACTGTTTTTCTTATTCTGTTGTTTCTGGGTGTTTATAACCTTCTTGGTTCTGTGGTAAAGCCACAGAGCTCAAACTCTTTAAAGGCAACCACTGCAGATGCTATGGTAGCAAAACACAGTATCTAGTTTTGAGAATATCGTATGTGAAAGCCTTGCTTTGGTGTGTGGCATTTGGGTTTTGAATAGGTTTGGCGACATTTTTGCTTAAATCTTCAGTATTCAGTGACTTCAGTAACACCCGCCTCTTCGGTATTTTCATCTAAAGGCAAAAACACATTACTGAGAAAGAAAATTGGCTTTTTAAACACCAGTAGAAATTCAGATCCTTTTCTCTGGCTGAAACTTTCTCAGCCTTGCCTTTCGTTGGGTTGGAAGGGAAGTAGAGAATATCCTCCCTGAAAATAATTGAACTGGATGACAACCATGTGTCCCAGTCTTGGGTAACAATGAAAAAAGGTCTGGTGGGACTCTTTTGATTTCAAATGTGGCTTTAGGACTCATCTCATTTGACTTGTGGCCTTAGCATGGAAGTGGTCATTGAGCTTTTCACTGGAGCTCTCAAGAGTTGTACGGAAATTATTTGTTAGTGTTGATGATTTTTCTGACCTTGTAATGCATGAAACATTTTTCCAAATAAGAGGGCTGTATATTCTTTATCTGGGGGTTTGCACTTTACAAATGGAAAACATAAAGAAAAAGCAGCAGACGACAGAGCGCCGCTACCATGGCAAGGCTGAGGAACAGGGAGTCAAGTGAAGAAAGTCATGGAAGGATTCTGGGAATGTGAGTTTTGGAGAAGCATTGGAGGAGATGGAGTAAGGATTCAGAAAGCCACATTGTTCCAAGACACAGGACCAGGGTCAGGAGATGGAAACCATGGGTAGAAAACATCCAAAAGCTGTGCTTCAAAGATACAATTAATGCAACAGGAAAAACAGGAGAGACAAAGCTGAACATCAAAGAATAAAGCAGGGAGACCAAAATGGCAACACTCTGAAGGAAATAGGAAAATCAAAGGTAGTGGCTTTCTAGCAGTAGCTACAGAGTGGATTTTTTGCTGTGATAAAAGGGAAGGACATAACATCTCATCTCTGATGAGGTGGGGAGAAGATTTCTCCATCTGAAGGCAGAAGCAGATACTGCAGGATCTCTGTCCCTAACATCTGCTTTTCCTCAGAAGGATCACAGATTTTTTAACAATTTTTTTAACAATTTTTTTTTGATTGTAGCTGTATGTTGGGCACTTTGCTGCTGGGGGCCACTGTAGCCGGAAGGTTTATAAAGGTATTTGCTCTCTGGTTGACCTTACAAGAAACACTTGTATGTGTTTGACAACTTTAATTTATTCTGCATTGCATTTCAAATCCATGGGAGCGAGCACTAATATGCAAGTATAATGGGAAAGAAATTCCTCTCATTTAAATGACTGAGATCTGGTACCCATCTTGTGTGAATGAAATTCAGTTGAATGAAATTCTTTCTTTTGTGAGTTTTAATCCTTTCCAGGTTTAACTTGCAAATGTATTCAGTGTATTCCTGTAAGATGAATAGCAAGATGGAAAGGTCTTAGGAGCACGAACCAGCTTTTATCTTGTATTTGACCCTCACTAGCATACTTCAAGCCTCATCCATGCCTGCAGCTTCTAGGCACTGCTGCTGTGCAGAGTAAATGAGATAAATGTGATGCTCTTCACAAGAAAATCAGTGTTTCTCTTATCCTTTTTAGCACTAAAGTGTAGCTTATTTTTTACTAAATTAATGATCATCCCATGCCTTAGTTTCCCCACATATATATCAAAGGACATTGCCCTCTCAAAGCACTATCAGATCTATCAGTGAAACTGTTCTGTAAAACAAAGGGGGGTTTATTTTCTTTTTCCCCTAATGATATTTATTCTTGACAGTGCATTTTTCCAGAAACTCTCTTGCAAACAACCTCTATGGCAGGATCTATTTTCAAAACTGAACTCGCAGTGCTGAGACGAGCTGAAAAAACAAAGGCAAAATAATATGAATAGTACTGCATGTATTGAGACATAGATGTTTTTTGACCAGTTTGACCTAGCCTCTTTCCTTTTTCTTTGCTTATGCCTGCTCCCAGGTCTCCTTGTTGATCCCCCTAAGGAATTAAAAACAATAGGTCTCACAGCCACAATACTTCAGGCATCTGTACAATAAAAACCCCTAAATTGGTAAAAGGTGGTGTTTCTACCTTAGGGTATTATTTGCAGGGAGATATTAAAAATATATATATAAATATTATGTTTAAACATTGGGAGAGACATTGAAAATAAATACAGGAAGCTGAGGAAAGAAGAGCTTAGTGGTACAGCGAAGAATGCAATGCTATGCATTTATTCATTCATCAAAGAACTAAATCACATCAAATTGCATAAAATGCAACTGTTCTAACACCCCTCAATTTTTTCCAAAAACCAGAAAGATTTCTGATAAACGAGACTTGGCAGCAAGAAATCTCACAATGTGTCCCAGGCACAGTAATACAGAAAGTGCGATATAGAGGACCTGACTCATCCCAGAAGCAGATCCTATTTACATATCTCTGGCTGAACCTCTCGCAGCAATGCTCTTGCACGCAGCACTTAAACGCTTGCCGTGGGCAGTGGCGCTTCAGTTGGCAATGAAAATGCTCCGTGAAGAAAAAGGTACAGCATTTACTGGCAAAATACTTCAATGAGAATAAAATCACCCTGGGGGTTAAATGTTTGTGAAGGTACATCCGGTATTACTGAGTTAGGGTGTAAGCAATACAGTCTTCCCTTGAGATGCCCTGCGCCTAAGTAAAATTCACAGCCCTGCTAGAAATGATCCATTAGCAGTTACAGTACCACTGCATCTGAGACCCTGCCTTAGGCTCTATCTGCTCATACCTCTCAACCTGGACATCATTAGCAGATACAGAAGGAAGTCTCACATTTATGGAGCACTGAGAATGTACGATTATTTTTTTCCCCTCTGAACAAAGCAGTTTAAATTCAAATACGCTGATATACCACCAGACCATTTCTCAATGCACATACTTGTCACAATAAATAAGCAGTATAACAATTTATAAATGTGTAAAATTATGCTGAATGAATTAGCTGCCTCCGTTCACAGTTTATAGGCACTGCTGGTTGGGAGGTGTGGCTGAAAGAATACTCGGTATCTATAGTACCCATAACAAATTTGGATGGCACTTCTTAACCAATAGCCTTGCTATCAATTTTACCTACAGAGGTACTGACATTTCAGTGTCTATTTTTATATATCCTAAAGTTACATGCAAAATGGAAAAAAAAACAAATTCAAAGAGCTACCTAAGGTGTACAAGGCTGCTTTGATCTGCCCACTGTGCCAGCGATGGGTTGGAGGATACATACATTACTCAGACAAAAAATATCCTGTAGTTCTCTGGATTGTCTGCAGTTGATGGTTTGTGGGCACAAACCCCATTTCTCTCATTTCCTTAGAATAATAAATTCCTTAAGCTTTTAACATCTTTTCTTACCTGAAAGGAGTCAGGATGTTGCGAACATCCTCCAGCAGCCACCACAAAAAAGCAAATCATATTTTCCCTCCCCAAAAGGCAGAAATAGTCTTTTACCTGGCTTGTTCCGCTTGATGGATCCAAACAAGAGCCACATCAAAAGGTACTTGAGCTCCATGGGACTTGTTCAAATCTCTTCTCCACAACACTGAGGACAGTGAAGTTTCTCAGAAGCGATGAGCTGGTGCCGACCAAGCCAATGAGCCTTCTACTGCCTGGTTAGACTGCTGGGGAGCATCACCCTGTGTGCGCAGCAAGGACTTTGCACTTTGGTCAGCAGATTGTTGTTTGGCTGGCTGGCTCCGCAAGAGAGAGTAAAGGCTGCTCTCTCTTCAGGTATTAGTAGCTTTTATCCAGGAAATCAAACTTAAATGATCAGTGTGGCGGAGCGTGCCGTCGTGTGTAGGAAGTGGTTTGACACATCAGAGCTGTTCCACTACAGCTGAGATCCGTACAAGGGGGCAAGATTTTAAACAGGTTTGTGCAGCCACTTGAGCCCAAATCTGTGGCTGGACAGGCATTGGAGAGGGACCATTGCTGTAGAATAGTGGTCTGGTGTATGACAATAGACCTCAGATGCCTTCTGTGGGCTCTACCTACAAAAAGGTCCCATGGGGTAATGTTTTGGCTTTTTGGAAGTCTTAATCTGCTGATGATAAAGCCACACTCCATTTGGTTTTTGATATATGCGTGTTTGCAGTTTCTCTGAGTGACAGCTGAGCTTCTGAAGGGTGGACAGTTTGATCAAAAAAAATCTATGAGGATGAGGCTGGCAGGTTTGGAAAGGGTTTCTTTTGTTCCTAAATTGTCTGGGCTTGCCATGCTTCAGTGAAGTTGGTTCTTCCAAATGTCAGTGGGAAACTGGAAATGATCAAGGAAGTATCACGCTTTATGTAGTTTTTCTACAGCCATTTCCACAGGATTTATTATCTGTTAGTACCTACAGAATTAGTTGGGACAGACTATGGAAAAACAGGTTTAAATTATCTGTGATAATTTATCATGTTTATTACATGCCGGACATGTACTTCTCCCTTATAAAACCTTAATGAATGAAGTCTTTCTAACATGCATGCTAAGAAGTAGATGTGATGCATTTTTAAATGCCACTATGGCTGCATCCATCAGTCGTAGCCACAGACACAGAGGATGCTCTGTTAGTATCTCTGTTCCTCACTATCAGAGACTCTCCTGTCCTCGCACCCGTAAGGGTGATGGTGCTGTGAAAGGCAGCTGACACAAGGGAGCTTCTTTTGAGCGAGACCCAAACCAGACCTTTTTTGGGGCAGTGAATGAGGATGCCATACCTATGGGAGATTGCACAAATGTGCATCTTCTCCCCCAGCATGTGGAAAGGTGCAAACAAGACTCTAGGCAGTGCTCATGAGAGCAGCAGATGGAAAAAAATGCTATGTCCCCTGCTCTCCCTCTCCTGATAAATCTCCATTTGCCCTTTTCATTAAAGCTTTTGAGCAGCTCCACTGATGCAGATGACAAGTCCTCTTGGAGGGTCTGTTGGCAACGAGGCTTTGGCCAGGAGATTACTGCCCAAACCCAAATACAACAAGGCACAGAGAACAAGTAAGACTTTTGGAGGAACTGCTGTGGGTAGAAAGTTTGCTTACCCAGGGGCGGCTCCATGCTCCACAGATATTTACTGCCTTTGCTTTAGTACGAAATCATCTTCCATATTTAATAGGAAACACTTGTGCCAAAGCCCACTGAAGAACTCAGAGAGATTTGCTCTTGAAACATCTGTCTGAAAGTCATAGACCCCAATTCTTCACCTTTTCCCAAGACACCTGGAGATATGCAACTGCATATGCAGAACCGCAACCATCTGTGTTGGTAAAACATATTTGTTACATTGCACGGAAAGAAATCCCAGACTGTTTATCACAATTTGTCCTTCCCCTACTAAACATGTGGTCTGTTCTTTGGAGATGCAAGGATTTACTCCCCAACATCTCTTTCTATTTCTTGCCCGGTCGAGCTATTTAATTTCATAACTATTTGCATGATGGGGACAGAGATGGGAGATATTTTCTACAGTCCTTCAGCTCAATCTACCTCTCTCAGCTATTCAGAATCCTGCCGATCAATTAATGATTGTAAACTCTGAGCAGAAGACAGCAGTTTGGACTCCAGGCGGAGATTCTCAACAAGCTGAATTCTTCCTTTTGCTGAAAAAAGTTCTTTTTACAGCAGGTGAGCTGAGATGTGCTCCCTCTTTCACACAGCTATTTGCTTTCAAGCAGCAAATCTCAGCGTAGGTGGATAATAGCCATTAAGATTTTATTAGAAATGGTGAGTTTTTATCCGAGCAAGAACATGCAATGTACGGTCGGTTGTGGTACTGGAAAGAACGGTGACCCCAGGTGGCTAATTGCGACAAGCACAGTTTGCATGAGAAAGGCCCATAACTCGGCACTTAAACCTTTTAAAGGTCAGAAAAAAACAGTTACCGCTTGTGAGAGCAAGTAGTTAGGTCAGCTTTGTGAAATAGGTCAGCTTGCTGAACGATTCCAGGAAAAAACAGTGCTGCTTCTGCAAGTAACTGCCCCAAAGCAGAGCAAGGCAGAGATGGGGAGGGTGAGAACAAAGGGACTCAGCAAAGAGGAAAGTTATCTAGGCACAGAAAAAGCAGGGGTTTATGAGGAAAAAACCCCATAATTAGCATTATAATTTAGATGATTAACATTAGATGTTAACAACAGAGGTGTGTGCCAATAAAGGAGGGGAGGTGCTGTGAAAACTCAGTGGAAACCTGGAAAGTGATGGAGGGAAACAGGAGCATCTTGAGCATCTAGGAAGGTGTAGGGGGAAAAGAAGGTGCTGGTATCTCTGTTGCTTGTTGACTTTCTTCAACTGATCACCAGAGTTTTGCTGCTCAGAGAAGTCCTCTCTTTCAGCAGAAAGCTGAGAGGAAAAGAGCCTGTCACGTGGTCCAGGTCACCACAGATAAGATTATGAAGATTATTTTTATACAATGCCACAAGACCAAAAAAGACGTAGAAATGGAGTTGCCAGGGAGTAAAACACAGACACAGCTCCAGCCTTCTTTAGGTCCAGGTTTAACAAGGGCCTTTTGAAATCCTGCAAGTGCTTTTAAAACTCTCCGTGCACAAACTCGTTTGGTCTGGAGGTCTGAGTAGCGGAGGCTGTAAGCAGATTGTACAGTGTATCTGGTGCAGTTTTATCTGATTGAAAAAATCAGAATCATTTAGAAGCTGAGGAGAAAACAAAAATTCATAGATACCTGTATCAAGATCTCCCGAGACTTAGGAGACTTGGCCCCTTTACGTTACCATCTCAAATAAAACAAAGCAGTATTAAATTTTCAGTTGGGCATTGCTCTTTTTATAAATCCAATGATTTTGCAAGCAAAAACCAAGCCAGCTTAAAGAAAGGAAAATGCTATGATCTTATTGCAACCCTGCTCAGTTCAAAGCAGTGGTAAATATCCACATAACTCAATAAAATAAGCAAGCTTTGTGTTTTCTTTGTTTAATTCAACTTTTCTGCTGTGGATCACTCTTACATGAGCCCTCTATTCAAGGGAATAAAACTTCATATGGACCTTGCCAGGACGAGTGGGGGGTGGCTCTAACAGCTGACTAAACTCCGTTAATCAGTGTATTGCTTATATGTCCTTGAAATTATAGTAATGGTGGTTGTAAACTCACATTATTTTTTCACTTGGGAGGACATGTATTGGGAATTTTAGCCTAAGCCTGGGATACAGTGCTACTCTGTACTGAACAGCTGAAGCTCAAATAGCTAGGTTTTGCACTTCAATAGGCCACTCTTGGCTTTCTTTATAGATTACTTAGAGGACTATGCTTAGTATTTTCAAGAGAAGTCATTAAAGATGCCAGGCACAAGGGCCCTTCCCGTCCAGCATCCAGCTCTGCTGCAAAGCAGAGGTACGGGGAAGCCCTGGTTATACCACGTGCTAGAAATGATCATCAGAAATTTTTCATCCAACCTAATTATTCACAGTGGCCAAACTGTATTTAACTGCTTTTTATTTCCCATAAAAGTGAGACAGAGCTGACATGAGGCACATAAATTTTGC
Source organism: Pelecanus crispus (assembly GCF_030463565.1). Lineage (NCBI taxonomy): Eukaryota > Metazoa > Chordata > Aves > Pelecaniformes > Pelecanidae > Pelecanus > Pelecanus crispus. The sequence continues at coordinate 4,521,306 of NC_134643.1, forward strand.
ATCTTAAATGGAGCATATTTGCAAGGTCAACAAGGATTCAGGTTCAAGTCAAGAGAGAGTTGTATGGTCAACATAGTTTTCAAAGTTCCCTCTTGAGTCAATAAAGAGTCAACAAGTGCATCTAGAGAGTGATTCACCTCCTCTTCTGGACATCTACATCTACCGGATGAATCACCCATCCAAACTTCTCTCCCTCCCATCTGCAGACAACCGTTAAACCAGAATAACTAGTTTAAACCAAACACAGGTCTTCTAGGCAGCTACAGCTGGATGAGACAAATCCACCCTGAAAACCCATACTGAATTTGAAAAGAGAATTTAAATTGCTTATTTAGTGACTGAGAACAGTCTTCTCTGTCAAACATCCTGGACGTGGTTCATTATACTCTTATTAACTATTCCTTTCACTGATGCCGAGTTCTGTGATAAATGTGTGTGGACCATAAAACTGAAAGGGACCTTGAGGGTCCAGTATTCAGTGTTGGACTAAATCCATCAAACAAATCACTTTATGTCCTTTCTCAACTGACAATGCTCCATCTCAAAAGTTGGAGGGGATGCATGCATTGAAAGGTACCTGGTGTGTTCCTTCCCCTCAGCAGGTACCAGGAGGGTTTCATCCTCCAGTCCAAAGTGGAGAGCAAGAATCTACAGCTCTTCTTTCTCTGTATTTATCATTCTTCTCATCATAGCTTTCTCCATTAATATTTGTTATCCTATGGCTCACTGCTATCAAATAAGTATATGGGCCTTTAGTTCACATCCACAGATATATCAGAAATTCCTTGGTTTTCTGAAACACAAAATGCTTCAAATCAAACTCTCTGTTGGACAAACAGCTCTGAGCTGTGTATACAAGAACAGACTAGTATGAAGACCACAGTGCGATGCAGGGTCCCTAAAGATCGTTCTGTGTGAAAGAAAAAAAACACAAAAAACCAGCCACCCTCACAGGCCACTGAGTGCCAGCTCCTAAACCTAAAGGTTTATACAAATTAGTACAAGAAACATGAGAACAGCCTTGCTGGATCAAGCCAATAGTGCCTCTAGCCAAGCCTTTTGTCTCCAGCAATGGCAGCAGGAGATGCGAGTCCAAGAGGGCACATGTACCAGGCTACTTCCAATCCCCTCATTTCTCCAGGTGTCCACAGCTTTTGCATTGAAGGCTGCATCTCTGCCCATGCCTTCTGGATTTATTTATGGACTTGCTGTCCGTCAATGGTGTCATCTCAGTTTGAACTGGTGTGCTGGTTTTGGCTGGGATAGAGTTAATTTTCTTCATAGTAGCTAGTATGGGGCTATGGTTTGGATTTGTGCTGAAAACAGTGAATACAGGGATGCATGAATTATTGCTGAGCAGTGCTTGCACAGAGCCAAGGCCTTTTCTGCTCCTCACCCTGCCCCACCAGCGAGCAGGCTGGGGTTGCACAAGAAGTTGGGAGGGGACACAGCCGGGACAGCTGACCCCAACTGACCAAAGGGATATTCCATACCATATGACATCATGCTCAGCAAGAAAACTAGGGGGGAGTTTGGTGGGGGGACTGCTGCTTGGGGACTGGCTGGGCATGGGTGGGTTGATGTTGAGCAATTGTTTTCATTTTCATCACTTGTCTTTATAGGATTTTATTTCTCTCTCTTTGTTATTTTCCTTTTCATTACAGTTATTAAACTGTTTTTATCTCAACCCATGAGTTTTCTCACTTTCACCCTTCAAATTCTCTCCCCTCCATCCCAGCGGGGTGGAGTGAGTGAGCAGCTGTGTGGTGCTTAGTTGCTGGCTGAGGTTAAACCACAACAACCTGCCAATACTATTGGCCTCCACAAGCTCCTCTGGCAGCAAGCTAAAGGACCCATTGTGCAAACAAGGGACTCCTTTTATTTGTTTTAAACTGATGTTCTACTAAATGTCTCCTAATTCTGTTATTGTGGGATTTGGTGGCTAATGATCTGCATTCACCATACCTCAAAACCTCCATGATACGGTTAACCTACCCACATCCTCCCCCTCTCCATGTTGAAGTCCTAGACCTTTGCTGTCTCTCCTTGTAAGGCAACTGCTCCATCCTCATGATTATTTAGTTGTCCTTCTCTGGACTTTCTTCAATTCCACTATGTCCTTTTTGAGATGCAGAGACCACAGTGGCACCAGCTACCCCACATGTTGGCCCACCAAGGATTTATATGGCAGCAAAATGATCTTCTCAGTCCCATTCCCAGTGATGACACCCAACATTGCATTGGCTTTTTTGGCTGTTGGTGCTGTTCTCCAAAATCATCAGGTTAGTATGGAGCAACAGCCAAAACATCCCCTAGTATTCCCTGCAGGAATCAAACATGAAGCACATTATTATTACAATAAAATAGTGTCTAATGAGCAGATTTGGAAGATACTTCATTTTTAAACTTATTCTCCTCAGACCTAGTGTCTGGCTGAGCTTCCAGCTTACGTGAAAAACTCTTGATATATTTAGTTTCCATGTAGTGAGTACTGCCACAACTTACTTAACATAGCGATGCCTAGACTGGCTCCTTTAATACTTCTCCGTGCAAATACAGCTGCGTAGTACAGCTAACTTTCTTCTATAGATATTCTTATTTGCAATCACCATTCCTCTGGCCTGAGCAGAAAAATGTCAGGACCTCAAGATAAACTGATAAATGAAGTATATTATTGAGTGATCACATTTGTTCCTTCCCTTCTCTTTTTTATTACCATCAAGTTATAGTTAATCAATGATACTTAATACTGTAAAGTGCACAAATCTTAAGACAGCCTCTGTAGTGAGCTCCTTACCCAAGTCACCTTGTCTCTTTGCTTGACTTCAGTAAGAATTTTTACACTATCTGTCAAGTCAGGGAAATATAACCTAGTTGAATTATAAGGTGAGTACAAATATAATTGGAAAATCCCTGAAAAGAAAGTGCCCTTAAAATGGTTCAAAACTGTGTCAAATGGAAGAGCATATTGAGTGGCACCAATGAACTGTCAGAAGAGAGGGATGTATTGAAAAGTGTTCCCCAGGTTATAGTCTGGGTCTTAGGCTATTCAGTATTTTCAACAGTTATCTGGATGATGAATATAGACAACCTTTACTGCATTTGCAGAAGATGCTAAGCCAGGAGAGACCATGCATATATTAGAGGGCAGGAAGGAAATTCAAAGCGACTTCAATACACTGGGCAAAAAAATCAGGATGCTATTTAAAGAATAAGTGCAAGTATTATATGTAGGCAGAGTAAAACAGCCTGTGAAATGGAATCATAGAATAGAATCGTTTAGGTTGGAAAAGACCTTTAAGATCATCCAGTCCAACCATTAACCTACACTACCAAGTCCACTCTAAACCAATCAAGGGCAGACTAGACTAAACCATGTCCCAGAGTGCCACATCTACCCGTTTTTTGAACACTTCCAGGGATGGTGACTCCACCGCCTCTCTGGGCAGCCTGTTCCAATTCTTGACCACCCTTTCCGTAAAGAAATTTTTCCTAATTTCCAACCTAAACCTCCCCTGGCGCAGCTTGAGCCCATTTCCTCTCGTCCTATCGCTAACTACATGGGAGAAGAGCCCAACACCCACCTCACTACAACGTCCTGTCAGGTAGCTGTAGAGAGTGATAAGGTCTCCCCTCAGCCTCCTCTTCTCCAGGCTAAACAACCCCAGTTCCCTCAGCCGCTCCCCATCAGCCCTGTGCTCCAGACCCTTCACCAGCCTTGTTGCCCTTCTCTGAACACGCTCCAGCACCTCGATGTCTTTCTTGTATTGAGGGGCCCAAAACTGGACACAGTATTCCAGGTGCAGCCTCACCAGCGCCGAGTACAGGGGCACAATCACCTCCCTGCTCCTGCTGGCCACACTATTCCTGAAATGGATGGAGTAGTGGCATCACTGATTAGATAGCTGCTCTTCCAAAAATGAACCAAGGCTTACATGCAGAAGACCAATTGGCAATGTCACACATAAAAAATGTAAATCTAATTCTGAAATGTATATCACATGCAAAGCAATCCCTTGTTTTATGCTGTGACAATAAAGCCATGGATAGGATGACATTAAGAAAAACATGGACCAGCAGAAGACAATTCAGAGGAAAGCAATGAGAGTGACAAGGGGATCTAGAAAACATTTCCTAAAAGGAAAGACTGAATAACTTGAGACTTGAGCCTTCAGCAGTGATAGAGGTGGAGCTGATTGTGCCTAGGCATGGACTAGATGACCCCTCAAGTTTTCTTCCAGCACTAGTCTGGTAAGGTCTAGGGTCTGGTAAGGATTGTGCTCTTCCTTCTCAATTTCTAGATCCAGTCCAGCAAGCTGCAATCAGTGCTCTAACCCTATAATTTATAGTCAGAGAAAGTCCTTCTGCATTATCCTTAGCTCTTATTTGCCATCTAACCCATCTCCAGGCAGTCTCAGAATCTGATTGATTTTTGTACCGATTATACCTTCTTTAGCCCAGAAAAGAGCTAGACCTTCAGTTTTAAAGGGGTCTGTGACTGTACTGGGGTCTAAGACTAAATGAACAAATGCATATTTTGCATAACATAATGGCATTGTTGCCATAAAAGTCAGACAGAGACTCTACATAATATCCATCTTGGACATTGGATATGTAATATCTGCCTTTGTGTAACCAAGAAGGTGGCTTTTTTCCCCATCTGATAACTAGACACCAAAGGTGGGCGTCATAACACCTTTGGAGACTCACATGGGAGACAAACATCTGAGCTGGCTGTCTAGACTCCTTTTACCATCCATGAAGATAAGTAGACTCAACCAGGGCAGGGCAGTATCTTAGAAAAGATTTTTTAAATAGGTCAGACAGAACATGCCCTATAAGTGTTTGGTTTTCACTGTTGAAAATAAAGAGGATCTAGATGGTAAACTCACACATAGATACCTTTTATTATAGGCATCTAAAATCAGAGCAGATGAACCTGACCTCCAGCAAGTTTTAAAGCACAGACTGGTACATTATACTCCTCCCACCCCTCCTTTGGTCCTTATATTCCCAAGTGAAATTTCCATGGTTGAAGACCACCATTAGAAATCTTTCTGCTGCATGTCACAAGGCAGCTTTCTATGTCTTTAGTTTTATGAGTGAGTTAGATGCTTGTTTAGGAAGGCACAGTTCAGTGCCTTCCTTTAGTTCAGTGAAGGCACAGTTAATCTCAGCTGTATGAATTTTGTTGAGTCAGCTCTGAATTTACCACCTCATAGGAAGCTGTTGTAGATGTTCCAAGAATTGGGGCTAAATACTATGCCACAGAAATAAATGTAAATGGTTGCATTTCAGTTCTTAGATGATCTTAATCTACTGCCTTTTCTCTGGGAGTGAAAACAAACTTCTGAACTGTACAGATTTTAAGGATTCCTTACAGAAATGCAAAAATAACTTCTAAATGGAAATAGTAGTGGTAGGAAATATTTAGAAAAGTTCTTCAGCCAGAGTAGAATCATAGAATCGTAGAATCATAGATTCAGAGAATGCTTTGGGTTGGAAGGGACCTTTAGAGGTTATCTAGCCCAACCCCCTGCAGTGAGCAGGGACATCTTTAACCAGATCAGGGTGCTCAGAGCCCCGTCCAACCTGACCTGGAATGTTTCCAGGGATGGGGCCTCCACTACCTCCTCTGAGGCAACCTGTGCCAGTGCTTGACCACCCTCACTGTAAAAAATTTCTTTCATATGTCTAGTCTAAATCTATTCTTCTTTAGTTTAAATCCATTATTCCTTGTCCTGTCACAACAGGCCTTGTTAAAAAGATTCTCCCCATCTTTCCTGTAGGCCCCCTTTAAGTATTGGAAGGTCGCAATAAGGTCTTCCTGGAGCCTTCTCTTCTCCAGGCTGAACAACCCCAACTCTCTCAGCCTGGCCTCATAGGAGAGGTGCTCCATCCCTCTGACCATTTTTGTGGCTCTCTTCTGGACCCACTCCAACAGGTCCGTGTCCTTCTTGTGCTGAGGGCCCCAGCGCTGGACGCAGGGCTCCAGGTGAGGTCTTACCAGAGCAGAGTAGAGCAGTAGAATCACCTCCCTTGACCTGCTGGCCACGCTTCTTCTGATGCAGCCCAGGATACAGTTGGCTTTCTGGGCTGCAAGGGCACATTGTTGGCTCATGTCCAGCTTTTCATCCACCAGTACCCCCAAGTCCTTCTCCGCAGGGCTGCTCTCAATCCCTTCATCCCCCAGCCTGTATTGATATTGGGGGTTGCCCCATCCCAGGTGCAGGACCTTGCACTTGGCCTTGTTGAACCTCATGAGGTTCACACAGGCCCACCTCTCCAGCTTGTCCAGGTCCCTCTGGATGACATCTCGTCCTCCTGGTGTGTCAACTGCACCACTCAGCTTGGTGTCATCTGCAAACTTGCTGAGGGTGCACTCGATCCCACTGTCTATGTCATTGATGAAGATATTAAACAGCACTGGTCCCAGTGCAGACCCCTGAGGGACTCCACTTGTCACCGGTCTGCATTTGGACATTGAGCCATTGACCACGACCCTCTGGATGTGACCATCCAGCCAATTCCTTATCCATCGAACAGTCCGCCCATCAAACCCATATCTCTCCAATTTCTAGAGAAGGATGTTGTAGGGGACTGTGTCAAAGGCTTTACAGAAATCCAAGTAGATGACATCCATTGCTTTTCCTTTGTCCACTGGTGCAGTCACTCCTTCCTAGAAAGCCACTAGGTTGGTCAGGCAGGACTTGCCCTTCATGAAGCCATGCTGGCTGTCTCGAATCACCTCCCTGTCCTCCATGTACTTGAGCATATCTTCTAGGAGGATCTGTTCCATGATCTTCCCAGGCACAGAGGTAAGGCTGACAGGTCAGTAGTTCCCAGGGTCCTCCTTTCTTCCCTTTTTAAAAATGGGCACAACATTCCCCTTCTTCCAGTCAGCAGGGACTTCACCTGACTGCCATGACTTTTCAAATATCATGGAGAGTGGCTTGGCAACTGCATCAGCCAATTCCCTCAGGACTCTGGGATGCATCTCATCAGGTCCCATAGACTTGTGTACACTGAGGTTCTTCAGGTGGTCTCGAACCTGATCTTCCCTTACAGTGGGAGGGGCTTTACCCCCCTGGTCCCCATCTTTTGGTCCATCAATTCGGGAGGGGTGGGGAAAGAGTTTGCTGGTGAAGACTGAGGCAAAGAAGTTGTTGAGTACCTCAGCCTTCTCCTCGTCCGTTGATACAAGTTCGCCATTCTTGTTCATTGGGGGGGTACGCTTTCTTTAACCTTCCTTTTCTGGTTGATATACCTGTAGAAGCCCTTCTTGGTATTCTTTACGTCCCTTGCCAAATTCAGCTCCATCCTCGCCCTGGCCTTCCTGACCTCCTCCCTACACAACCGGGCCGTTTCCCTGTATTCCCCCCAGGACATCTGTCCCTGTTTCCACTGCCTGTGCAGTTCCCTCTTACTCTTTAGTTTGACCAGCAGGTCTCGACTCAGCCATGCTGGTCTCTTCCCTTCCTTGCCTGATTTTTTACACTTGGGGACTGAGAGCTCTTGTGCTCTATGGAAGGTGTCCTTAAAGATCTGCCAACTCTGTTCTGTTCCCCTGTCCCTGAGGACCGTCTCCCACGGGGTCCTTCTGACTAAATCCTTGAAGAGCTGGAAGTTTGCTTTCCTAAAATTTAGGGTCCTGACTGTACTCCTCGCTTTTCCCATGTCCCTCAGGAGTGTGAACTCCACCAACGCGTGATCACTGCAGCCCAAGCTGCCTCCAGTCTTGACATCACCGATGAGCTCAGTTGCATTGGTGACCATCAGATCCAGTACTGCGTCCCCTCGGGTAGGGGTGTCTATTACCTGGCTTAGGAAGTTGTCGTCTATGCATTCCCGGAATCTCCTGGATTGCCTACAGCTCGCCGTATTGCTTTTCCAGAAAATGTCGAGGTGGTTGAAGTCCCCCAGCAGGACAAGAGTCTGCAAGCACGAAGCCTCCCGGAGCTGGAGGAAGAAGGCTTCGTCAGCAGGCTCCCCTTGATCAGGCGGCCTGTAGTAGACACCAACCACAAGGTTCCCTTTGTTGCCTCTGTCTCTGACTCTTACCCATAAGCTTTCGACCTGCTCGTGGCTATTCTTCAGGGACAGCTCTTCACACTGTATTGATTTCTTTACGTAGAGGGCAACGCCTCCGCCCCTCCTTCCTCGCCTGTCCCTTCTGAACAGCCTGTAGCCATCAACAGCCACATTTGGCTATTGACTGGGAGGTTTCCAAATCTAACCACTAACCAAGAAATGTTAGTGTGTGAGTGAGAAAATTGGTGTGGTCCTCAGGAAGGAAGTACAGAGTGAGAAAATGAAAAGCTGAATATAGAAAGGCGAGGATGCAATCAGCAAGGCTAAAGAAACAGAAAAAATATGAGTTTTTCCTCCTTGAGCATAAAATATTAAAGCTGACTTTTATTCACTGCAGAATATGGGTTCATGCCTTGTTTTTTGCTCCTAATGAAGCTCAGGACTTTTTTACAACATCTTTTCAATGGGTCCCCAAGCCTCTTCTTACAGTATCAGAAGCAATCCTTCAAATTATTGCCAGAGTAACTCAGGCTGAGCTTATGCTACAAAAGTCATATATCATGATTCGGGACATAATTTTAAAATCATAACTTCCCGTGGTTGCTCTAGGATTTTCTCTGTAGGGCATTTCTCTAATGCACGTTCAGCTGTTCTCAAATACTGCAGTGACAACAGCATTCAAGGGTTTAGATGAAGGCAATCTAAAACGGGGCAATTAAGCATTACTTTGGCTAACAAGGGAGCACTGATGTTAGTCAACAGAGCTGGACATTTGAAGAGAGAAACTTATGGGTGAAATAATAAATGAATAGCTAACTGGTAGGTATCTTTCCATCGGGTTAGATTTCCGTGACCCATTTTGTTAGTTACCCTGGTAGTGTTGTCATGGACTGAGCACTATTTGTGCAGTGGAGAAGGGTGGGGTTGGGATGGAGACCTTGGGATTATCAAATGACCATGAGATGATGGATGTTTGAAGTGCAAAGCTCAGGGTAAACCAACAGGCCTGTTGAGGATTTCAGAGCACTCCATCTCTTTCTCTAGAGGGAAGTGTGATTGCCAGACAAGAAAACACTTTGGGATCAACAAGGTGGTTTTCACCTTTCTCACTTAATATTAGATCTTGGTGTAGATGCAGACTTTTGAGCTAGTCACCTGTCTGAAGTCGCAGTCAGCGGAGAGGAGTAGGTGCAGCTCAGATGACCTATTTTAGATGTCTGCATTCGGGTGAGATGAACTGCACCGCAGAAGTGTCTGCTTCTCCATGCAGCCTACAAATGAGCCGAATGCCCAAATGCTGCAGATCATAGAATCATAGAATGGTTTAGGTTGGAAAAGACCTGTAAGATCATCCAGTCCAACCAGTAACCTAACATTACCAAGTCCACCACTAAACCAATTAAGGGTAGAGTAACAATTTCATGTTTCCTGGCTTCATGGCTGGATTATTTTTAATGAAAGTAAAAACTAGGAATCATTAAGATTAGAAAGGATCTCCAAGATCATCAGTCCAACCATCAACCCAACACCACCATGCCTACTAAACCATGTCCCCAAGTGCCACCTCTACATGTTTTTTGAACACCTCCAGAGATGGTGACTCCACCACCTCTCTGGGCAGCCTGTTCCAATGCTTGACTACCCTTTCCGTGAAGAAATTTTTCCTAATATCCAGTCTAAATCTCCCCTGGCGCAGCTTGAGCCCATTTCCTCTCATCCTATCGCTAACTACTTAGGAGAGATGTCACATTTGGTGTGAGGATACCCCCCAAACCTTCCCACCTGGCTTTCGACTGTTGCAAACAAACTCCATCTGCTGCAATTTCCAGCAATTTCCAGTGAAAATTGCCCTGCGTTGCTTCAGTGTCTATGACTGTCTCCCAGGACTTAGGGACCTTGGCAAAAATAATCTCCCTACAATCAGGTTTATCCCCTTCACACAGATAAGCCAGTATGTTTGTGAAAAGTCCTGGACCCAAACCCTATCACCAACCTCACCATCTCTCTGGCTCTTGCAGTGTTGTGCACAGGTTATAAATACTGGAGCACAGCAGGTTTTGGGGCTGAGCCCTGGGCAACTTCATTCTTGAAGGTGAATGCAATTAAGGGTGAAAGCAATGAACTGCAGCTGGCAAATTTATAGTATTGAAAGGTCCAAGATGTCCACACCAGTTCTAACACTTGTGCTGTTCAAGGCCTCCGATGGTCAGTGCCTCTCTGGGGCTTGGGAGGAGAAGGAAGGAGACAGGTGACCTAGACAGGATCAAGCTGAGTGTAAAACATGCTAATGAAGTGCAGGAGTTATTTCCATAAAGCAGTTCATATTCCATGCCCTGTAGCTGTTCCTCAAAGAAACCCAGCAGCTATTTATCAGGCTGTTCAACAGAAGTCTGCTTACTCCAAGGAAGTTCTCCTCTAACCCTCATAAATTGAACTGTCCACACTTTATAGCCAGACCCTATTTCATTACCTGCATCCATCCGACCAAGGCAACTGCTCAGTGGTTGACTTTGGAGGTTGCAGAGGACTCAGTCATGTGTGGCAAATGGCCTCAAACTTTCTCCCTGAGGCCAGGGCAAAGCTCATTGTAATTAGAGAGCGTTTGCTGCTGAAAAAGCGTCCTCGCCCTGACATGCTGCACTCGGACAGCGAGTGCAATCAGCTTCGAATCTGGCTGCATTTCCCAACTGCACAAGAAACGTGCCAACTTTGCTGGAGACCACTTTCATCCAGCAGATCACCATCGTTTGTGAGATGGTCTCATGCTTCAAAAGGGTACAGTGACACTTGCCGCAGGCAAGAAATTGGATGGAAAAGCAACATGTAGGATCCTTTATCCCTCTTCTGGACATACATGCACTCTCTTCTCTATTGATACTCTCATTATCACAGTTCAGCCCTTCTGACATCCTATCTATTTTGATCACCGCAAGTTGATAAGCAGACAGCCCTATAGGAGAATAGGGTCCTATGAAGAAAGTATTAAACAACTTTACAATTACAGGCTCTGTCCTAAGGTGCATGCTCCAAGCTCCTAATTTTCTTTATTTCTAATTCCCAGAGCTCAACATTTCCTCATCTGGAGAGTTTGATTTGCAACTATAACTTTATTCTAATATACAAAATTATTTAAAATATTTTTTATTTCAAAATAGAAAAAAGAAGTCTCTGAAGGTGAGAATTTTGGGGGTGGAGAATTCACATGGCCTCATGTTACACGGAGACTGACATCCCTTGTGTTGAAGCAGTGAAGAGAGGACGATTTCCCAGGGCTGATTTACTTCGCATCAGTCAGAGTCTAACTGCCCCTCACTCAGATGTCCTCATGACCATCTTCATTACATCTGTTACCTGAATGACACAAAGAGTAGCACTCAACAAAAAATAATCTCATTAGCTGTTTTCATGGTGAGCAAGTGGAAAACCCGAAATATTTGATGTGACTAATAAAAGCCAGACGCTGAGCCTCCTCAATTTGGAGTGTTTTGTCAGCTTATTTAAAGTTAGACAAGGAAAGTACTCCAGATGCCATGCCAGATACGTGCAGCTTAGATACTATAGAAAGAACACATAAAAGATAATACGAAAATGTAAAGTATAATAGAAGGATAGTGTCTACCTGCTTGACTGTTTAGTGTTCAAACCATGTCCACCAAGATGATTATATCTGTATCATCTCTCTTAAGTGGAATTAAGGTAGATAAGAAATTAAAGATTTGCATGAAGACATTAAAATGAATGTTCCCTTTCCCAGTTCTTGGCCCAGACATTGTTACGTATAGCTTTTTTCACCTTACTGAGTTTTGCCATGTGAGAAAGTCCAGACTTGGAGTCTTTCTGCTGTGTCTTCAATGGGCGCTGCCCTAGAGCTTTGCTAAATCAACCATACAAGGAGGGGAGGGAAGAAAACATGGTGAAACTAGACAAGTACCAAGGATATAGCTTGCTTCAGCTCAGCACAGAACCAGCACCCTCTTCTCACTGTGCCTCAGTGTGGCCAGCAGTGCCAGTCAGAGTTAACATATGGTATAATTTCTAGCAGAAGAAACTCAGAAGAAAAAATTCTCCTTTGGGTTTCAGGAGGGAGGAGGCAACTGCACCTGTTGTAATGCAATTGGGTTTGCACTCTGGTTGCTGTGGTATCCCAAACGGCCGTGCACAGCCAAACCTCAGCTTCTCACGCTCCCTGAAAACTGACATTGTTAGAGCAAAGCTGCTGGTACTGACTCATCACCACGAGCATTCCCACGAGCTCCCCATGATGGGACAGCATGGTTCAGCCCTTGGAAGGCTCCATCCAAGAAATGTCCAGCTCCAACACGGGGCTTTAAAATGAGAAACCATAACCAACAAATGTAACTGAGAAACCAGATGAGCTAAGACAGGGAGAGCTTCATGAGAAGGACCTGCTGCTGAAGGCAACAAGCATCAGAAGGATAAACCCAGAGGAGAGAGCTAAGAGCACCTCATCCTAATTTTGGCTCCTCCACTAACTCCAAATGTGGCCTGGGAAAGTCACTTCCCTGCCTTCCCCCCTGCCCAATAATTTTAAGCTGTTGATAACAATCTTGATTGTAACTGCAGAGATGTCTCTATGTTCTCCTACTTAATGTCATGTAGTCTTTAAGCAAAGACAGTACTTTAAAAGTCTTCATTCGGAGCATCACCTCCTAATTTGGAATAGCTAGGAAACAACTGAGCAGAAGCTTGGTCAAAAAAATTTCTACCTTATATTTAAAAAGAAAGAGAGAAGAACTTCATTTGTTTTTGCTTCAGGAAGCTCTCCGCACCAACGGAGAAGAAAGTCCCTTTCTAAAATAACAAGAAATTCATTAGCACTTCTTGTACTTTTTTAAGGTCACCATTATAGATATTTTTGATAACACATCCTTTTACGTGCCTGTGGTCTGCTCTGACGGTGGAGATAATGCTGTTTACAAGGCTGTTACCTGAAGAGCGGGTAATTTTTTTTTTCTGATGTCTTCCTTGTTTTTCAGGAACAGAAGGATGGAGGATGTTCATACCTGGCCATTGCTCACTTATGGTTAAGGTCTTGGTTTTACAGAAATTGGAAGGAGTGTAGAAGGAAAAACAAGAGACACAGTGAACATTTTCATATTTGAAAAGATGAAAGCTTAGCATTCAGTTTTATTCATTTGCCTTCTGTGATGTCAAGGGACCAGATTATTAAGGACTTTAGGGTACTCTATCTCTGGCTACAGTGCTGCTTCTTAAGAAACATAGGAATTGCTAGGCTGGGCTAGATTCTCCATCAATGTAGTTCAGTATCAGGCCCTTTTCCAATAATCAGGATAATATCGCCAAAGGAAGAGGCAAGAAATCCCACCTAGAAAAATGCAGAATAATCTGCCCTTGTCCTTAATCTTGTCTTAATTTCCAGTCATTGGGTTGTTTTATAACATACAAGAGAAAAGTTTTTCTCTCTTGCATAAGATGGCATACTTTGAATAAACACACAGCTCTGTTTCTTACTACAGCAGTATGTCGTGATTTGTAGAGTTACGAAAAACCCCAAGGCACGCAAAGTTCTTTATAAAATGAAAACTATGAACAAAAACAACCCCTGGCACATAAGGTGGAATATCAAAACTGTCCCAGTGAATTAAGAAAGTGCTGTTCCATGGACTGTCTTCTAGAGATGCTTCACCACCTGGCCATAGCCCATGCTTGAAAACTTACTGGGCATCTCAGTTTTAGATAGCTAAAATTGGATGAGAGGAATTGTATTATAATTGTATAAGACATCTTACTTGATCTTATACATCCATATATCCAATATACACACTCCTATTGTGGAATGGGAAGCATCATTGCTAAACAGCTGGGAAATGCTGCCTGGGGCTTGCTGAAGGTCTGAATCCTAAAGCAGAGTCATACCATTTAGACCAGACTGGTCCACTCCCAACACCAAGGATGAGGATGTTCCAATATACCTGTCCCTGTTTGCATTGAGCACCTCTGTGGCACAGACGATCTTGAAGGGTTGATGTGTAAGTCCTCCAGGACTCTCCAAGTCCTCTAGGACTACTCCAAACCATCAGTCCTTCATTCAACAGATTCCAAATATCACAGCTTCATCTTAACTTCAAAAATTCACCTCAGTGCTATTTCCTTGGGCATACTTTAAGGCCAATGATTTTGCACATTTCCCACACCGGAAGAAAGCCATAGAAAAAACAGATGAGAACATGTCCCAGCACAAAAGGCTATATACATGGAAAAGAAGTTGAACTTCTGTTTAAAAGTTGGCAATCCCTTGCACAGTATAGGTGAGATTTTGTGATACTCTTCAGAAGAGCAACCTTTAAATTATGTGAAATCGCCGGCTTGGGTAATACATCCCATAACTGGAGACCAGCACTTCCATAAGAAGGCCTGAATCTGTCCTGAAGACCATGGACGTACTGGAGAGTGTCCAGCAAAGGGCCACAAAGATGATGAAGGGACTTTCTCACATATGAGGAAAGGCTGAGACACCTGGGGCTGTTCAGCCTGGAGAAGAGAAGGCTCGGGAGTGCTACCAATATTTATAAATACCTGAAAGAAGGGTGCAAAGACAACAGAGCAAGGCTCTGTTCAGTGGTGCCCAGTGACAGGACCAGAGGCAATGGGCACAAACTGACACACAGGAGCTTCCCTCTGAACATCAGGAAACACTTATTTACTGTGATGGTGACTGAGCACTGGCACAGGTTGCCCATGGGGGTTGTGGAGTCTCCCTCTTTGGAGATATTCAAAAGCTGTCTAGACATAGTCCTGGACAACTGGATCTAGATGGCCCTGCTTGAGCAGCTGGTTGGACAAGATGACCTCCAGAGGTCCCTTCCAACCCCAACCCTTCCGTGATTCTGTGAAATCCTAACAGTTGGGCTTGCACTAGGGTGTTGGATTGTGTAAGATCGGTATTACTATGTGGGATGTAGGCTGAGGATCAGAAATGGGGGGACTATTTAGGTGGTCTACACCTTTTAGATGCCAGGGTAAGATAATGTAACAGGATATTTTAGGATAGCCATCTTAAGTGTTAGGGCTCTCCATGTGGACACTAGCAAGAATGCAGGGCGTTCCTAGAGTGATTTAAAGGGTTCAAGGGAAATATCCAGCTCTCTCCATTGACCTAACAGGTCTTATCTGGACATCTGACACGGTGCTCCTCTGTGGAGAACAAGGTGTCACCTGGAATCAGGCAATAGGAAATTCAATGAGGTGAGGCTGAGCAGGTGGCCGATCCAGGGAACACAGCACATGCCCCTATCCACTTGCATTTTACAGTATTCATGCCATTTCTGAGCTAAACAACTAATGGAGGAGGAGGAGGAGAACTCCTTTTGCACATTTCCCCAGTGATCAGAGCATTTGGTCAGTAATCCAGAGCAAGCTTGGATGCTACGTCCTTCCCTTGGTCTCACCTCTCTGGAGAATTATAGCAAGTAGCAAACCCATAGAAATAATCACAGACTCATAGAATAGTTCAGATTGGAAAGGAATGGTCCAACCTGCTGCTTAACATAAGGTTGGTTATGAGATCCCAACTGGCTTTATTCAGCTGGGTCTTGAAAACCTCCAAGGATGGAGACTGCACAAACCTGTTACTATCCATGAGCATCTTATGTGCTATTAACACCAAATAATCTTGGTTATGCTGAGAGTGCCGTGATGGCCATCTACAGGAGCTCAGAGTATTCTCTCTGAACCTTAAGTTCTTGGATTCAGCTGTTTTGGACTGAAAACGGTTGTTCACAAGAATTTGATATAAATCTGCAGCTAGCGGAAGGGTAACCTTACCTATCTGTAAATCATCAGTACAGATGTATTTCCAGAGCGATGTCATATCGCTCAGTAACAACCCACAGTTCTTAGAATTTAATCTCAAATCCAGAATTGTATTTCAGTTCAAAAACGTACCTGTAAATTTGGAGGGAGCTTTCATTCGATGTTTCAACTGATGTTGGAAATTGCTGTTTGAGACTCCTTCTGGTTTTGAGCACTCAACTTGAGATATTTCATTTGGAGAGAATAAATGCCCAGAATCCTTCAAGCGGTATCAAGTTGGGCTCTCAAAACTATAAGAAATACATTAGTGTCACTATTAAACCTGCAGTAGATTGAAGCAATATTTCAGGATGGAAAATTGAAGGGGCTAAATGATTCTAAAAGGGAATCAGCATTTTTGCATAGTAAAAGGTTCAGTGAATTTAACCAGTGGCCTTTCCTGGCATAAAATCTTCAAACCTGGAGACAAGTTTAATAGCAAGGGTTCTCCACTGTAGTACTTATCATCACTTAATCTTTAAAAAGGAGTGGAAGCTATTGAAATTTTTGAAAAAAAATAATGGTTCAGCCAAAGTTTGGCTCTGAGATAAGAGAAAACTAAAAGAAAGATGGTAATGCTAGAGAGAAAGCTTTCACTGCAGGCACGCACAGTAATGGTTAGGAAGGCAGGCAAGCCAGCTTGTAAAGATGATTTTCTCCTTTTCTTCCAAATCCTCCCTTGCTGTTTGCCTTGGCTTCCAAAATCTTTCTCAAAGCTATTAGTTTTAAAGCTGATGACCAATGCAATGTAGGTTTAGCTCTTCCCTCCCCCTTCATTTTCATAAAATCATAGAACCATAGAACATCTCAAGTTGGAAGGGACCCATAAGGATCATTGAGTCCAACTCCCAGCAAACACAAATCTCCTGAAATCTCTCCAATTTTATTGATGCCACAGACAGTGGGATTTGAAGCATGTAAAAAACCTACATCTTTAGCACAAAGAGACTCTTTATGGCTAATGCAGGAGGATCTGAATAACTTCCTATCCAAACCCTTCCTCTAGCAGAGCAGCACAACCATTTTTTTTCTCTCAGTGACGGCAGACGTCCCATCTGTACCAAGTCTAGTCATGTGTAATATTTTCACTGTTACATTTTCAACATGTTTTCTCAGTTCTTCAGACAAGCTTGAGACAGTAACGGTAGGACAAAACGGTCATTTCCTCATTTATAGCATTTTTCCCCATCACTGTCCAAACAAAAACACTCCACTGTGCAATGTCAACAGCAACGAAGATTTCTTTAGTTGTGATCAAAAATATTGAAATGTGTGTGTTGGAAACTTCATTTGTGATGAAATATTTCTGTTCTGAGACACTTCTTACTCATTTTCATTATGGAACTCTCGTGGTTTAACCCGGCAGGCAGCTAAACACCACACAGCCATTCGTTCACTCTGCCCCAGTGGGGTGGGGGGAGAATCGGAAAAAGGTAAAACTTGTGGGTTGAGATAAAGGCAGTTTAATAGGACAGAAAAGGAAGGGAAAATAATAATAATGATAAAAGAATACACAAAGCAAGTGATGCACAATGCAATTGCTCACCACCCGCTGACTGATGCCCAGCCAGTCCCCGAGCAGTGGCCGCACCCCCCGGGCCACTCCCCCCAGATTTTTATTCAGCATGTCGTAATACAGTAGGGAATATCCCTTTGGCCCGTTTGGGTCAGCTGTCCTGGCTGTGTCCCCTCCCAGCTTCTTGTGCACCTCCAGCCTCTTCGCTGGCAGGGCAGTACGAGAAGCTGAAAAGTCCCTGACTTAGTGTAAGCACTTCTCAGCAACAACTAAACCATCACTGTGTTATCAACATTATTCTCATCCTAAATGCAAAACACAGTGCTATACCAGCTACTACGAAGAAAATTAACTCTATCCCAGCTGAAACCAGGACAGGAACTCAGCCAAAATATGAAACTAGGTAAAAAGCTGAAGTAAGTAAAAACTAGGTGAAAAAAAGCCACAATTTTCTGGGGGTTTGGGTCGTTCTATGTACAGCAAAATTACACTGTTTTCTTCATTGCTTTCATAGAGGCATTTTCGGCTGTTCCTTCAGCAGAAGAAAGAATATTTCAAATACCTTTCTAACTATTCTCAATTCTTTCAGGTTGTTATGCCTTCAAGTTGTTTTTTATCATGCCAGCAAACCTAAGCCAATCTTCCCAAGCCAGGATAAATTTTCTTCTGGCCATGTGTCCCATGAAGGACACTCTTCATGTCTTGTTTTGCCACGTGGGCAATGCCAAAGGTCATTAGGAAGATGGCAGTGATAATCAAGCAGCAATTTTCTGTGGGGGAAAAAAAAAAAAAAAAAAAGAGCATTAAAAAAAGCCCGGAAAGGTTTGAAGGTGCTGCCAAGGCCACCACAAAAAATGTGGTGTGCAGCAGGGTCAGTTCTCCGCGTGGGACCTCCACCGTTGGCTGGAAACCATCACCATCTGATGGGATTTAACCACCTTTTTAACCTGACTGACACTTCTCCGAGCAGCCCTGATGTTTTGCTTTTGTACCACGCTGTGGTCCCCACCGTTTCCCATCTGCGTGGGTGGGAACCGCTCTGCTCTCCTGATCCCCAGTAGTTTTGGGCGGGTTTCCTGCAACCACGATTGCCACGCCAACGATCTCCAGTTAGGTTGCGACACACTGCCCTCTAATGCCATTTTGGCATATTAGCAACCCTCATCCTCAGCAAAGATCTGTAATACGTACTAGAAATTACTCAAATCCGGCAAAAAGTGCTATCAAAACTCAAGGAAAATTATATGAAATGAGGCATTTAAAGGCTGCTTTTTTTCTCCAGCATTGCTTCGTTTTACACCTTCTTAGAGATCACCATCAGGGAGAAAAATGAGAACTCCCTATTTACCTTTTCTATACCATTTTGGATGCTAGATGCTTTCAGGGTTCCCTTCAGCTGTCTCTTTTCAGTCAACACATCTGATTTCTTTAAGGTTTTGCATTGCATTGCTGCTTCTTGGAGGGGATGAGATGCCCAGGAGTGCAGATGGCCACTCAAAGGTGCATGTGCATGTTGGATTTATGAGTACGTTTTCTCCTTTTTTTTTTTTTTTTTTTAAATTTTAATGCTTCCTAGCAGCCTGTTTGCTTTCTTGACTCCTTCAGAGCACTGACTAGGCATTTCTAGAAAATTATCCACAATGAATGCAGCATCTCTTTCCTTAATGGAAGCAGCTGATTTAGAGCCTGCCGCTGTGTGTGTTTTGTTAGTGCTATTTTCTCTTGCGTGCATTGCTTTGCATTCATTAACACTGGGTCCCATCTGCCATCTCATCACCCAGCCAGCATTATGCCATCCTTCTGCAACTTTTTGCTTTCAGTTTTTGGCTGATTACTCTGAATAATTTGGGATCCACAGCAAATTTTATCACCTTGGCTGTTCACCTTTTCCAGGTTGCTTGTCGGTATGATGAGGTGTCCCAACCAAGGCTGGTGGCACTTCTCACAATGTGAAAATCAAGAGTTTATTCACAGTCTTTTGGTCTTGCCTGTAACCCCATCTCCATAATCCCCCTCCTCTCCTCTCCCAGGACTTCAGGAGACCCAGCTGCGTCAAAACTCATCTCAAACTGTTGAGAAACTTGCTAAGTTGGGAGAAAGAGCTGCAAGAAAAGGTATAGGGTGGAGCCAGGTGAGAAAAGAAAGGTAGGTGCAGAGGTAGGACTGCTGAGACAGTGATCATTAATGGGATTCAAGAAGAAAAACACCAACATGGAAAGGTTTAAAATCCTAAAGGAAAGAATATAGCTGGAAGATCAGACTTCAGCATCATCAAGGGTCTGTTGGAGGGTGCAGAGCTGGCCAATGCTTCCCCACCTTTGCAGATATAGCTGAAAAAGAGATTTCAGCCACAGTCATTATCTGCCTCCAAGATGTGTAGTGCTGGGGATGACCCCGCAAATGTCTCCTCCGTTTCCAGTCTGTCTGGGACCTCTAGACTTGGCAGCTGGGTGGTTTTTTTCTACCTGCCTGCAGCCTTCCTGAATTTAGTAAAATGGATTTTATTGGCTTCTTTGCTCCTATACAGGTGTATACAAGTATATTGTGGTTATTATTACAAACAGTGACAGAAAAATTTTGATCCACGCCTAATGCCCTTTCCAGACTTTACCAAGAGCTGCTTCTTTTCTTGTGAATTATCTGATTCATTGCTTTAATAGGTCACTATTTATGAGTCTAATAATTTAGCCTTTGCCCTCCCTGTTGTAACTTGTTCCTAGGAGGAACTGAAATCTCCCATTACTACTGTGTTTTCTACCTTTGCAGACTCTAATCTCTTTTTAGTTTTTCCCAATGACTGTCATACTGTGATATTGCTCTGCAACATTTCAAACCACAGTGACTTCTCTCTGTACCTTTTGATGCAATGAACTATTTGATTCCTTCCTTTAACATAGGATACCAGTTCTTTTCTCAGTGGGATTCTGTCACGGTAAAATTAGTATGCAAGTGTCCTGCTGATTTTCTTTCTTCCACAAAGTTACAGATGTGTGCATTATATCAATCCTTCCTTTATAAATGCAGGCATTGCTAGGGCAAGAAACCAAAGGAAGACACTTGGGACACCCTCCATAAATAAAGTGAAGACAATTTCTTCTTATATTCAAGAAGCTTTCACTGTTGTTATGAAAATAGACACATCTGTAAATGCACTGCCTAGAAAGATTGCCCTAGTAGAAAGCAGCATAAGTAGGAGGGGAAGAACCTAGTGTAGTCCAGAACTTGAAATCAGATCTTTTTTAAGTAGTAGCTTTACTTATTAGTACGATTTTTTCAGCTAACCATGGGGAAATAAACTGCATAGCAGAACAGTCGAAAGCAATGCTGGAGATAAGGACTTTCTGATTAATATAGAGATAGTACTTGTAGTATTTTGAGGTTGAATTGACAATGCTATCTGCTTTGGGGTTGGAGGTTGTGCTTTGCTTTGCAGACAGCGTTGCACGTTTACTGGCACTGCTTTATCGTGTGGTGTAAGTGGCCCTAATTCTTAGAAATCTCAACTCATCCGATTTGACACGCTTGGAACGAGCTGGAGATACACCTGCCCATTATAAGTGAAAAAGAGAAAGAAATCCATTTTTGCCACTGTCAAAAAGAAGACTCGAATAATTAGTGCAAGATTTTGGGGTGAGCTACCTGGAAAGGATGGGAAATGCTGGTGGTTGGGTAAAATCCAGGCTCAGACAGATATGGAATTTTAGGGATTGTTTTGGAAAACAAAAAATATTTCTACGGCTAGATGAGCAGGGAAATTAACCAATCCAGCCCACTTCAGGCCCAAATGACTTAATGTGATACATACTTCTAATAGCCAAAAACTTTGCAATAACACAATTACCCGGTGACCTCAGTATTAGTGGGAGTGATGGCACAGTGAAATGGTAACAAACACGCCTGAATAATTGATGGGGATGTTTGAAATACACTTGATGTGAAATGACTACAAGTTTGCTTTCTTCCTAACTTTTTCACTACAGCTGTATTGTCAAACTCAGAAGAGTCTCATATTATTGTCTCAATTTTTTCCCTCAAAATTTAAGCTGTACTTGGTAAGTAATTGGAAATGCTGAATGCCCAAGGAGACAAGCTGCCAGATTACTCATTCAATAAGCTACCACAGATTCCTTAAGGAGTTAGAAATACAGTATAGAGAATTGTAATTTAACACACAGGGAAAATACAGTGTTGGGCATAAATACAGTTCTGCCCTCTGCCGATCGAATTCCTAAATCTGCTTGAAACTCCAGTATAGCTCCAACTAAATACGGGTCAGTGGCAGCTCATCATATTGCAAGGAAGTATCTCTATGCTCAACTCTGTTTCCCAAAAACCTCACAATTCAGCTATAAAGACTATTTCTTCGCTCCTCAGCAGCAACACAGGCTTTTAAACCTGAAAAGCCCTGATGGCTCTTAACAACCTTTCAAATTCTGAGTGCAGAACTAACGTGGGGTTTGTTATTGCTGTTGCCACTGGGGTTTGAACTGGCTGTCTTTATGTGAGATATATGGAGCACAGTATTTGCTGTTTGGCATTAAACTATCCTGCCAAAATAAATTTTACTTTGTGTTTATTGTTGTTTGTCTCTATTTCCATGGTTTCGTGCACCTTTAAAAGGGTTACTGCAGGGATCATTACAGAGACCTGCTGAACACCACATGCAGTCAGATGAATGACTCCCAGCTCATCCAGCTCAACCGGCAGCTCCTCCAGAGCGGGTCTGTGATCCACCACCACTGCACAGGACTCAAAACTCCGGGATTATCCCGATTGTGGGGGACCCCAGACCCTGTCAGCATCGTGGTCTCACCCCATTGCAGGACCCCCAAGGCACATCAGGGACTGGATTCCCAGCGTCAGGAGGGAAACAAAGCTCACTCGGAGTGCCGATTATGCTGGATATGCACTGTGAAAACCAAAAGGAATTAGGGTTTCTTTGGGACCGAGGAAGCCGGCAGCCCAAACTTCACACCTGTGATGAAAACCCTTGTGTGCAGTTTGCTGTCATCTTCCTGCTCTCACAGAATCCATCCCCATAGCCCACTTTGCTGCATCCTGCCCTGTCCTGCCTGCCAAAACAACGTGCTAGGAAGTCCAAGGTGTAGGACATCCGAGGTGCAGGACGTCCGAGGTGCAGGAGGCCTCAGGTGCAGGAAGCCTGAGGTGCAGGAAGCCTGAGGTGCAGGAGGCCTCAGGTGCAGGAGGCCTCAGGTGCAGGAGGCCTCAGGTGCTGACAGGGCAGGGCCCGGCCCCGCTGCACCAGGCGGGTAAAAGGGAGCTCAGCTGTGGGTCTGGCACCTTATTTAGGGCTCCAAGTGCAGGGGACGGTCAGGAATCCGAGCGGTTCCTCCGTTCCCTCCTCTCCGCAGCTGCCGGCGAGGGGGGCGGGACGCGGGGGCCCCTGCCCAGTACCGCACTGGTGCGCGCTGGGCGGAGCGGGCGGAGGGGGGAGAAGGCAGAAGGGCTGCCGCGCCTTCCGCCCGCCGCCAGGGGGCGGTACAATGGCGGGCGGCGCTGCCTCGGCGCCCATTGGCCGAGCGGGGCGGGCGGGCGGCAGTGCGCAGGCGCGGGCGCCGTGCGCGGCGAGCCTTCCCGGCGGCCTCAGCGGCCGGCTCATGGCGGCGGCGGCGCGGTGACGGGTGAGCGGCGGGCGGCGGGCCCCGGCCGGCCGCGCCTGCCCGGGGAGGCCGTCCCGGGCTCCGGGGGGGTGTGGGGAGGCAGGGCGGAGCGGGCGGCGGGCGGCTGTCCCCTCTCGGAGGGGTCTAGGGCGGTGTGGAGTGGAGCGGGGGGGGCCGGGGCCCCCTCAGCCCCCGCTGCGCCGCCCATCTGCGTCCCAGGCCTCGGCCCCCTCAGTCCGCGCGGGGGACGGAAATAAGGGCCCGCTCTTTCTGTTGGTGGGGGTACAGCCCCTCTGCTTTGCTCCCTTGTGCCAAGCCGGCTGCGGTGCCCCCCCTCCCCTCCAGGCGCTGAGGCACGAAGTCCCTTTCCCGCGATGGCAGCACCCTCCCTGTATCCATAGGCGTAGCACAACGTACCCGAAGTGCATCGTATCTGCCCCAAAATAGCTGCACTCCTGCTGTGTAAACTTCACTCCCCCGTGGCAGGTGGGAGTTGTTGTAGTGCCTTGACCTCATCCTGTTCCTATGTGCGTTATAATGTTCCCCTATATGTTTCATTCCCTGTACCCACATGTGTAATAATCTCCAATGAATGCAACTTCTTCCATTTTCTTGCTGTCAGCTCTGTTCTGTGGGGCCCTGGTTATTCATACTCCACTGCAGGTTTAAATTGTTGGTTTTTTTAAAAATTTTTCCTGGGCTTGCCACCTTTTGGAGTTGTAATATAGTTGCTGTCTGCTGCATCTGAGACTTTTTCCATAGCTTTAAATGTGTATAAGTTTTATTTATAGCAACAGTCATGTCCTGTATGGTGGGCAGGTTCCCTCAAATACATGTATCTGTCAAATCTGTGGGATCAAGGTCTTGCTGATGGGTCTAGAAGCTTTCCCTGCAGACCATTAAACAGTCATGTTTGATCCTGCAGTAAATTAAGAAGTTAAAGTTTTTGGGTGGAGACAGTGTAATCCAGGCCTGTCAGAGACTAAATAATGAGCTTACAGGTTGTCCCACAGGTGATAGACCTCTCCCTACACTCAAATTTTCTCTTCTTCCGTTCATGTCAGGTGCAGTATCAGACAGACTGGTACATTACGTGTCATGTTATTGATGTTGTTACCTAGCTAATTTTATATATATGCGTGTGTGTGCATATATATGTTCTATGTATTTGAGAGGCCTTTAAGTGTTGTGGAAATAGTTGCTTAATAATATCCTGGCAAGTATATTTAGTATAAGAAAGATATTCCTTTACAGTAATGGAAAAAAATAGTGAAATTTAAGATGATGATTGGAATGTTGATATATTTGTGTGGCTAGTTTTTAAGGTCAGCAGAGACAATAATTCCTTTGTGTTTGATTTGGAAGTCTTGAGGCTTGTGTGATACTTACTGTTGAATTTCTTTGTGAACCTCAAAATACCAGTGTAGACTACAGCGTAACTTCTTCAGAGCCTGAAATGATTGATGTCTAATGCTCCAAATGTAATTTTAGGTAGTTTCCAACACCTGTTAACATTTGAACAGTATTCATTACCTTTCAAACAGTTATTTTTAAACAGCGTTATTGTAGTCATGTGTATCTGCTACTAACCAGAAAAATGTTATTGCTATGAATTTTCTCTGGCTTTGAAAAAAAGATATATAAAATACAGTGTATAAACATAGCCAAACTAGTAGCAAATAAGTCCTGGACATAGGTTTGTTATATGTCATCTGGATTTTTTTCTTTGGTCTTTTAGTTTTAAATTGAAGAGAAAATGTCACTTTACGATGACTTGGGAGTTGAGACCAGTGATTCTAAAACAGAAGGCTGGTCCAAAAATTTCAAACTACTACAGTCTCAATTGCAGGTGAAGAAAGCAGCTCTTACACAAGCAAAGGTATGGTCCCTTTGTATTTTTGCTTTCTATTATTCAAACTTCTTTTGTGTTCAGAGCACTGAGGAAAGTTTGTGGCCTTAGAATACCCATTTGGCATATATTTGCTAGGATTTGTCTCTGAGTTTGTAGCGAGGAGCCTAGCAAAATCGAGGAGGGAAAAGGCAAGATGTATGTTTCTTGAAATCTGTTAGAGGAAGTCTTGCAAAATGAAAATTGAATGAAGAACTGATGTGTGTGCTGCAAGCCTCAGATCTTTGAACTAGCAGAGCCAAAAAGCTGATGTTAAAATCTAACTTTAAAGATAATGAGATTAAGCTGCTTTTTTTTTAGGTAAGTAAGAGTCATTCTGCGATTAACAGTTGGCAGTACCAGTTGTTGGTCATTCTTGGCATTTTGCATCAGTTGTTATTTACATGTTTGCATAATTTTGTGCTTGGTATTCAAAAGGCTTTTGGTGCTAAAGTGCAAATCGTTGTGCATTAGAAATTTTTGCAGAAAGTATTTCCAGTGTACATGAAAGGGAGTGCAAACTAATTCCTTGAGCTTGAACTGTGACAGAGCCGTTTTCTTTTTGTCGCTACAGTATTTCACCATTTTTCTTTAAGCAGTATTGGTATTTTGGTTCAGGCAGGACATGTGTTCTTTGTAGTGTGTAGGTTCTAAAGTAAGAAATTAATTAATTAAAGAAGAAGTGGTAGCATAGATACTGAATACTTAAGCAGGCACAGCATTTTTTCACTGGAATTACTCCTGATTTATGCTGCTAAAATTGAGGGCAGGATTTAGTTGATAATTGGAACAACGTGCATGGATGAAATCTAAATGGCTACTATATTAGATATATTCTTTGTCTATGTAACTGATATGCAGTGTATGCATAGATTAATAGAAGAATAGAATAGGATTCGAAAATTCAGAGTTCAGAATAGATTAATAAGTTTTATCACATGATAAAATATGAAGAACAGTAGATCTTTGGAATAAGTCAGAGCCACTTAAAAAAAAACCAGTCTGAAGAGATCATCTGAATTTTTAATGTGTGTTTCTGGTCCTAGTCCAAACCTAGGACTATTCACCTACCACTGTGTGTTCTAGTGCACACACAAGCAAAGTCTAATCTCACTTGCTTAAGAAACGGAAGGTATCCACTGGTTTCGCCAAAGCCTTCTTTGAAATGTTGGCATCAGATCTGTGTTTATGTAGTGGCTCTTTAACCATAGTTGGCAAGCATCCGTCTCGGAACTGAGTGGCCTTTGCCACTGCTAAAATAATGCATAAACTAAGTTATCCATGTCAAGGTTCATTAGAAATGTTGAGAATTACTGTACGCTGATAATCTGAAAAGAAATTATGTATTGAGCTTTGCACAGTGAAGCATTTGAGACAGTAGTTTTCATCCTTTTTAAAAAAAAAAAATTGGAGATACCAGCTGCAAGTATATAAAGAAAGCTGCTTTTTAGAAAACTATTTTGTTATCTTTTTTAGACATTTTGTGTTTTGGTGATTTTTTTCAGAGTCAGAGAACAAAACAAACAACAGTCCTTGCTCCAGTGATTGACCTGAAACGAGGTAGCTCTTCTGATGACAGACAGATTGTGGACACACCACCTCATGTAGCAGCTGGGTTAAAGGTAAGACCAAGGCAGCTAAAAAGTCCATCTGTTTAACAAATGTTTTGAAATTGGAATTCTTTGACTGCAGTCTGTATTTTTATTTTTTCATCACCTTTCCTAGTGGTCAAAGAAGTGATCATTTTCTGAAATTGATTTCCTCTGCTCAGAGGTTCTTTAATTAATGAATGTTTCAACTTTATACAGACTTCCATGTGATACAACATGGAATTACCAAGGTTAATGTGCAGTTAAAATAAAACAGTGTTCATAGCATATTTCTCCTGGACAGCTTCAAAGTACTTTGCAAGATAGCAGTTTGGTCAGGTAAATAATGAATATAATTATAATTGCACCAGTGTTGGAACTGGACCTGTATAACAATCAACTTAAAAGGTTAGGTGGCTTTTCATTTATTTTTAAAATGGATTTCTTGTGGTAGGGAATCAAAAGAAGTTTTCTCCCTGAAACTTTTTCAAAGGTGATGGTTCTGAAATAGTTCTTTCAGATGAGAGAAGAACAGTATGTGCACCTCTGTCGGTGTTTTATTAATAGCAGATGATGAAAAAGACTGATGAGATTGTGTGGGAGGACCCCTTGCAGATGGTTGTAACAGCAAGATACCATAATACTTCTAATAATGAATTAATGGGTTTTGAAAAATTCTTGTCTGCATTGATTTGCTGCTGCTTTGTTTTTGGCAGGGGGAGTGGGCGGCGGTAATTCTTTCTTCGTGGGAAAAATTTGAGATAGTGTGAGACTGGGTGAAATGTTAGTTTTAAGTAAAGCAAAGACTTCTTCTAGTACCAGTGGGATTAGGATATTACCTGCCATTAGAAGGCAGGAATTGAGTTTTGTGTTGTTGAGAGTGAGAAGGAAATGTTAAATTCTTGGTTTGCAACTGGATGTTGTTTTCAGATCTCAGCTGAAAAAAATCCTTTTTCTTTTTTAAGGATCCTGTACCCAGTGGTTTTTCTGCGGGAGATGTGTTGATTCCTTTGGCAGATGAGTATGATCCCATGTTTCCGAATGACTATGAAAAAGTGGTAAAACGTCAGAGAGAGGAACGGCAGAGGCAGCGTGAGCTGGAGAGGCAAAAGGAGATTGAAGAAAGAGAGAAGTAAGGCTTTTGTTTGAACTCATGACATATTGACAATTATATAAAGAGACACATCAATTTGTTTAGTTTTATCGCTCTAAACAGTTTCAGGGAAAGTCTTCAAGGTTTTGTGAAGAATACTCTATGCTTGTAGAAACAAGCGCAATGTTTTAATTAATATATTTTAATGCTCTTGCTAAAATCACCTAACACTCTAAAAATTAGAGGATTTATCATGTTTACAGCCTCTTTGGCTGGAAGATGTATCAAGTGTTTCTACATTTACTTTATTTCAGTAGTAGCAGCAGTGTTAGGGTACTTCATGCATCATTATCAGACTTTGACCTTGCAGGTGTTTTAGAGTATTTGTTGTCAGTATAACCTGACTACAGAAATACCTTTCAACACTCAATGATAAACCATCCTTTCTGCTTTTAAATACTACAAACTAATACATGAATGTGTTCAGTTTTAAAGATGTAGCTAGCACAGCCTTTGAGAGGCATAGTTGCATTTTCTTTTTTAGTATTCTGCATTCAGTTTAAGTTTATTGTGTATTTAATTACTCTTTTATCTCTAGACAAATGAAAATACTACCTTAATGCCCTTTCCCTGGAAGGGAAATCTCTCTCATCATATTAAAGAAGTTGAATGCAGATTCAGTGTCCCATTGCAATAGGTGGTAAAACATCTGCCAGTCAGGCAGTAAGATTATATTTGCTTATTTTAAGTGAAATTAATAAGCCAGCTTCATGACGGTATGAATCATCTAATTTCTATGGAATTACAAGAGGGATATTCTTTTGCCCTGGTTAGATTGTGGAAATCAGTATTGTAGTCATTTGTAGTCTCTGTCTTCTCTTGGTTATGTCTTCATTGTTCTGGTGGTGGAGGAATGCCTGAGGCTCTTTCATACTAACATGCAAGATCTCAAATCTGCGCTGTCATTTCCACAGCTTCAGCATTGATTGCTATTTAGTCATGCTTGCACTTGTTGTATGCGGGCCAAGAGGCTAGTCTTAATGAATAACATTAGAGAGAGGAAGTGAAAAGTACGTAACACAGTCTGCTGTAAAACTGGGGAAGCAATCTCAGCCAAACCTGCATCGGATGTATGCTTTGTGATGATCTGGGTGTTTGAACAGTGTATATTTATTTTAAATTCAGTGTAGAGATTCAGAAATTTTGTCTGGTTCCATAGTAGTGCTGGCTTTAGCATCCTGTAGCACAGTTTTGATGGCTGTGCTGGGAATGAGTTCTGATTTATGCCCCAAGCTGTGCTCTTAACTTTTTAGGAAAAATACTTTCCCTTTGTCTAAAGTATTAAAACGAGTAATTTCGTGATCACAATAAATAACAGTCAAAGTGCAAACAATTCTTGGATTCTCAGCTAAATGTTAAAAGTTTTAATAGATTTGCTTAAATCTTATTTTAGTTGCCAAGCTAGCTTCTCAATAATCTGATTATTTAAGCGTGATGACTTTTTTTAATTGACTGAGTAAGTGATAATACTCTGTGTAGCCTGTGATGTTGAATTTGAAAGGGATTCTGTTCAAAGCAGGGTGATTGATTAATGTCTCTGCCTTCCTATCGATTCCATCCAATACCTCTTCCACTGTAGTTGGTTTGGACTAGATTTGTTCAAATGATTCCTCATTTCCATACATTCTCCTTGGCTGACTTGTGAGTGGAAAATGATCTTGCTTTGGATCATCTTATATTTTAGAAAAAGTACTCCATGAGGATAAAAGCAAAGAAACAAAACTTAAAGGTGTTTACTTACACCTTCATGGAAAACATTATAAAATGCCAATTAGAGCGTAGCAGTATAATTCACACTGCAAAGGTGATACCACAAATTAAAGCAAAGAGTTAACATTGATGGTTTCTTATACTAACTTACTGTGTCTCCTAGAAGACGTAAAGACAGACATGAAGCCAGTGGGTTTTCAAGAAGACCAGATCCAGATTCTGATGAAGATGAAGATTATGAAAGGGAGAGACGAAAAAGAAGTAAGGGAGCTGTTTATTGGTTTTATGGGAAGAGAGAAGAGGGGGGGCGGGATTCACAATCCTGTTCCTGTGTCATGGATTCTGTATTTCTCTTTTCTTGGCTGAGAAGTATACTGTTATTTCTGAGCCTTTAGAATAAACATAGCATTTTATTACATCATAACTGTTGTAATGCAGAAGAATTCTTTCTGTGGAGGGAGATTGCAGCTAAATTATTTGTGGAAAGACCTCTTTTTACATTAGTTTGCAGATACCTGTTTTAAGTTTCTGTGTGGTGTAGGTTCCAGGAAAGGGGTGAGGCGTGAGGTAAAATCAAGCTGTGAGAGTAACTGTTGAGTTTTCACTATAAAAGCTTACCATTCCTGCATTTGTTATTTGAATGCCCTTAGAACTAGTTAGCAAAATGTGGATCTGGGTGATGAGATAGGTCTTTGCACAAACAAAATTAAACATTGTTCTCTTTCACAGCAAAGTTGCAGTAAATAATTCAGGTCTGGTTTTATTTTAGAAAAGAAAATTTCAGATGTGACATTTAAAATATTTGCCTTGGAAGTTTGAGACTGCATTAATATATTGCTTGTTTAAATATGGAAGGGGCTTTGTACTTTACTCTTATGAAAGTGTAGTTAATCCTGAACACACTTTTTCATTTGGTTTAATTGAGCAGTTTTAGAACTGAAGATTGTTTCATGCAGTCTTTAATTTTGAAATCTTATGAAACATGTTTATGATAGACACCATATGTAGTACATCCCTGCAGTTTGATGTTGCCTCCCTAGATGTGCTTTTCATTCATTTCTAGTTCACCACTGTTGAAACATTTCAGACTGCTCTCTTGCTACTTTTCTGTTGAGAGTGATGTATGTTAAGAATTGGCTGGTAAGGAGCCAGCAGCTGTATTAAGATTCAGTGAAGCTATTCCAAGCAGCAGAACCTAATCATATGAATGTGTTGTCTTCCCTTTTGCTCATAGGTATGGGAGGAGCCGCCATTGCACCACCCACTTCTCTTGTTGAGAAGGACAAAGAACGTAAGCACACCAAAATCCTGTTCTCTAAAACCTCGCAGTGGTATTTATTTCTCACTCATCCTTCTATTCAGTTAAGCCGTCCTGCCGCTCTTCCCATATGATTCTGTGTGGCAGAAGAACTTGCACTAGTTCTTTGTTGATGGGGGGCAGCTGTGGGGAACCTGCGATACTACTGTGCTTTGCATTTCTGTTCTAAAGGATTCTTCCTGTATTGCTAGAGAAGTGGTTTGGCAAGCTGGTCTGTTATAACCATGTTCAGTTACTCATTTCTGATGTGAAAGAAGAAATGTTGCAGACGGATTTCTCTGGGTAGACTAGAAACCTCCACAGCATGGAGAGGGAATTTTTCCATTACCCTTTGCTTTAGGCAGTACTTCATGAATAACTTCTCTGAAGGGATTTTGCACTGCAGACAGAATTTTGTAGGTTTTTGAGGGATACAGTGTCTGCTAGAGATGTGTGTGCCCTAGGGTTTCCCTCAATGAAGATAGCTTGAAGATTGGAGTTGTCCACTAGATGGCATAACCTTGCTATGAGAACAAAACTGTTCCCTTTTTTGCATGTCTAATTGTCTTAAATTTTTAAATGAAAATAATGAACAGTATGTTGTGTATGTTAAAAATAGTAAGAAAAAAGAATCTTAAACACACAAACTTTCCTTTGGGAGTCCTAATTTTATTTATGAGAAGATTCAAATTAAAAAAAAAAAATGAAGCTTGGCAGAGTAAGTGAATGATATAATAGTGAAAATATTTGAAGTGTGTAAACATTAAAAACAGAAAGAGATTGTTTTGAGTAAATAATTAAGAGCAATTGAGTGGTGTCAAGGAAAAGTAAATATAGGCTGGAAATGGTAGGAATATCCTGAGGGGGAGAGCTTTCAAAATGTGACATGATCTCACAAGGAAACCTTTGTATGGCTTGTTACTTGATGCTCAAAGCTAGGCTGGAAAAACCTGAGAAAATATTGCTGTAGCAGAAGTCCCATAGTCCAGTCCATCTGCTGCTTAAATAGGGAGCTTTTTCCTCATATGACATTCTCAAACTTCACGTCTGACATTTTATTTGGTAAGATACTAGTTCAGAAGAAAATAATCTAATATGAAGTCAGTCTAAAAGTCCATAACTACAGTCAAAAGTCTGTTCTGCCTATTTACTTTAGTGTTCTGTAGGCTTTTTTTTTTTACATTTTGCCATTTGATTTGTCAGTCGAAGGTAGTTTAATAATATAATCAGTTTGATTGAAATATCGAGAGAGAGAGAGAGAGATCCATTCCCCAGGAAAGTTGCATTTCAGAAATTGTCAGTGAGATCTCTTAAGATTGTGTAAAATCTTTGCTTCAAGTTGCATTCATTCTTTTTAATAGACTGATTACTCTTTTGTGTAAACGTACAGTGTACTTTTCTTTACAGTCCTCAGGCCCCAGGCTGTGTGCATTGATCCATTTTTGTCATAATTCTGTTCCTGATGAATAGGGCTTTTAAGTTTGCTTGCCCTCTGTCTGGATAAACTCATTGTAGTGCAGGTGGCCTCTTAATGTTTCTTTTCTCCATTTGATAAGAGCTTAATAAATACATTATAGACCTGTGGATGTAAACTCGCTCTATATCTAGTGAGGAAAATCCAGAATAACTCAACTCAAAACTTGTTTCCAAGAGAGAGATGTAAGGGAATGTTAAACCAGCACGTGCAAAGTAAACACTTTTCTGGTTTGGACTTGTGTGGAAGACTGTGTTTTGTAGTTTGTTAGTATTAAAGCAGAATAAAGTACAACTTGCAGATGAAGAGCTGTCTGTAAATGAGTTAGATTGAAGGCATAGCACTCTAGTGTTCATAACAAGTAGGTAATTCATGCAAAGTATTTTAGTGAAGAAGCAAATGTCTCTTTTCTTCAGCTGTAGCATCATTTCCATTTGAAGAGGAGTCAAGACCTCGGGCACCATCTTCCAAAGCAGCTATTCCTCCTCCAGTGTATGATGAGCCAGAAAGACCTCGTTCCCCCACGGGACCTAGCAACTCTTTCCTTGCTAACATGGGGTAAATGATTGACTTTGTGCACATTTTGTGGAAAAAGGCATTAGAAGGTGGTGGAAACCAAAAGTTAAAATAGTTTGTCAGTAGAGAAGAACACAACCCATTGCATGTATGTGGTTAGTCTGAGCGCATGTAGTCTTAACTGGCAGGATACAGAAAAAGCAGTGGATTTACTCAATTGAGAGAAATGCATTTGAGGTGGTTGCATGCAAGGCTGTGCTTTTAAGCGGCTTCTGAAGCCACATTCCAGTATAAAGTGTTTATGGCTTGTGCAAGCCAAGCTAATGTAGTATACAGGAAAACACAGATGGTGTGTTAGTTCCTCTAGGTTTCTTTTCCAGCTTTGTCTTAAATTTGCTACGTACCAGTGCGCAAGTCATTTCAGCTCTGCTTTGTTTGTTCAAAAATTCAAAGCATATTTGCTTGAATGTAGCAGCTGTGGCTGCAAATATGTCCATTTTTCTGCCTCGGATTAGCATTGCATGTAATGCTTATTACTACTGTGGCAACAAAATATAGTAAAATTTATAGTTAAAAACAGCTTAGAGAGCTCATTTGAAAGGTGTAGTGGTTAGCTACGGTCCTCTTATCAGTCACATCGGGTGTTGTGGAAATGCTGACTCAGTGTAGTCAAAACTGTATCCAGGACAAACGCAGACATGAAAGTGTAGTTTATTACTTTATTACACTGCATTTCCATTATGGAGACAATTTTTCATGCATTTTTTTGATAGAAATGTGGGTTGCTTGGTTTTTTTGTTTTATGTTGTCCAGAAAAAGGATAGCCAAAGTCAGTATGGTTTATGGGTTGTTACCTCCTCTAGTTAGCAGTACACTGGGGCCTTCACTTCATTGAAGGAAGTGCTAAAAATACAACCTAACCGGCCTTACTTTGACCACACAATTGGCTAGTGTTTATTCTGTGACTTAGTGTTTTAACCTTCCAGCATTACGTAGTCAGACTTTTTGGCCTTTTTTTAATGCGTCTTTGTATGTTTCATATAGCATGCTTAGAAAATAGTCGTGTAGTCACCGATCCTGCATTTTCTGTGTAATCTTTATGCGTATTGGTACAATGGGGGTGACTGAGCTTAGAATATTTACTGTGGTGTAGACTACTATACCATGGCATATCTTTTGTGTCTTGGCATATCTAGCTGTGGTCTCCAAAGAAATGTCAACACATGTAGATATATTTTGATTCTATCTATTAATTTAGTGGGAATTTCAAAACCTGTCAGTGGGGGTGCTTTTTGTAAGGTACTTACAAAAAAAAAAAAAAGGTGTATTTAAGTAGATTGGGGACTTCATTGCCTCAATAAGTTCCTGAAAATTCAGAAAGATGAGACAAGTTGAAATTAATACTGAGGATATCCAGATTTGTTATAGGAAGGGCTAGCCAAAGCAGTGTACTCTGGAGCTTGTGCCAGAATTGAACTAGTAGATAGTGGAATGTGAGAAGTAGATACTCAAAATCTGCCTTTTCTCTCCAGCTTTTGATACCAGCCACTGACAATGACAAAAAACTGGACTAAATAGACCTTGGTCTTATCCGTTTCGTGATTTGCTGTCAGCAACCTGATCTAGTGAAAGATGTCCCTGCCCATGACAGAGGGTTTGACTAGCTGATCTTTAAATTTCTTCCAACCCAGACCATTCTATAGAGTGTAGGATGCTGACTTGCAGTGCTAATGGAAGTTGGGTTGTATTTGTAAAAGTATGAACAATTTTATTTAGTCAACTTCTCTGACAGCTCTTCTATTTGCAATTCAGGGGTAACTCTTTTCATCTTCATAGGGTGCTGTGAAATTGCTAGGTTGTAAAGTCATTTAGAAGCTCTCGAGTTTTCAGTCTTTGTGTAGTGAGATTTTAGGACGTAGAGTATTTGAGCACTCAGGAGAAATGCAGTGTTAATGTTTTGTGTAAGAAACCTTTACTAACTGATGCTTTTTCTCTTTGCAGAGGGACAGTAGCTCATAAAATCATGCAGAAGTATGGTTTCAGAGAGGGCCAGGGGCTGGGAAAGCATGAACAGGGACTGAGCACAGCACTGTCAGTAGAGAAAACAAGCAAGAGGGGTGGCAAGATCATTGTTGGCGATTCTGCAGAGAAAGGTAATTTTGTCCTGCACCAATAAGTTTGTGAAACATGGTCAGGGAAAAATAATAGTTCAGGCTCAGTAGAAGCTCCTGCATTTTTTGCTTACCATCCGTCCCTGCAGAAAATAGAGTTGGAAGAATGAGTCAAGTTCCTTCTTGTGGAAACTTATTGCTCTTTTCTTTTTTTAAAGTGGTCCTCTATTAATTATTTTAGCTTGCCCTCCCCTTCCCCATCAATTGTCCTCCTTTAGTGTTTGGAAGCCTCTTCTCTTCAAGGGGTGATCCTGCTCTGCTTCTGCTGACTTTCTCCCTATCATGTACTTTTTTAATTGGTTTAGTGGTGGACTTGGTAATGTTAGGTTAATGCTTGGACTGGATGATCTTTAAGATCTTTTCCAACCTAAACGATTCTATGATTCTATGATATTGCACTCATTTCCCTGCTGTTGCCTGACCTAGAGACAACATCTAGGCTTACTGGAACAGCACCTCTGCCTGAGCACAAGTGTTTGAAGTCAGGAGATCTGATTTTTAGTTCTTAAGGGCTCTGAATACAATTCTGAATGTATGAATTATTTCCCTCAAAGGAATAGTATGTTGTCAGTGCTCTAGCTTGATTCACATTCTATAGCAGTGATTTTTTTGCTTATTGTCCTTACAAATAGCTATGAGTTCTGAATGCCTCACCAATATGAAACTACATTTTGTGGCTTTTATTCCATTGTTTGATAACAGTAAGATTCTGATAAAAGCTCTCCCATATAAGGCTTAAATGAGCTTTAATCTTAAATTGTTCCATGATTCACTGTTCTATCTTCATAGCAGAAACAGGCAAGAAAGCGGATTCTAACCCCTTGACTGAGATACTGAAATGCCCAACTAAAGTGGTCTTACTAAGGGTAAGTTGGGAGTAAGGGAACATGTCTTGGTATTTGCAGCGTATGTGACTGGTTGTAACGTTTAAAACTGTGTTCCTGTTACAATGACTCTGCACAGTTCAAATGGTTCTGGCCTGCACCTACATGGTGCTTTGTGTGGTGGAGAAAATACGTGTCTTTCAGAGATACAAGTTGCAGCTGTAAATCGGTGCTGCTTTAGATTATACAGCTACCTTGCCTTAGTACTAGGGAACTGTCTCCTCCTGTGGCTCTTGACTGGTAAATGGAAGCTTAAAGAAGTATTCATGGTCACGGTTGTGTGCATCCGTCTGTGTAATTGTCCATGCAGACTACATCCAGTGAGTTGGGTTTATTCTCTTTCAGAACATGGTAGGTGCTGGGGAGGTGGATGAAGATCTAGAAGTTGAAACTAAGGAAGAATGCGAAAAATATGGCAAGGTTGGGAAATGTGTCATCTTTGAGGTAAGAGATAATCTCTCTTTGGCTGCTCTGAAAGTGAGCTCGGCACTTGGCCCTCACGACTGGCTTGTTACTGCTTTAGAGAAGGGGCATAGATTAGAAGATCGCACACGGTCATTTGCTGTGTTGTGATTCTGTATTTTCCATATCTGTGAGATACAAACTTTTAATGTCAGAAACTGGGCAAAAATCTCTGGGTATTGTGCTTTTGGAACCTTTTTATTGTGTTCTCTTCACTACTTTTGCGAAGAACAGCAATTTAAAACAGTATTTTTGTTACTGTTCTAATTATTTCTGGGGTTTGGGGGGGGGTTTGTTTTGTTTCAGATTCCTGGTGCCCCTGATGATGAAGCTGTAAGAATATTTTTAGAGTTTGAAAGGGTTGAATCTGCCATCAAAGGTAGGATACTAAATGTGTCCTATGAACACACAGGAGTTAACAGGAGTTAACTTCTGTAGAGAGATTAGAGTCTCCCCGATTAGACTGTTTAACTAAAGAAGTGTTTATTTTATTGAATTTCTGCTTGCTGACCTGTTCTTGGTTTCCATTCTAGCTGTTGTGGATCTAAATGGAAGATACTTTGGAGGCAGAGTTGTGAAGGCTTGTTTCTACAACTTGGACAAGTTCAGAGTACTGGATCTGGCAGAGCAAGTTTGATTTTAAAAATCTAGCTCGAGGTGTCACTGTTTTGGCAATCATGTTTTCAGCGGTAGGCTGGGAATAAAGAAGAGAAAAGTAGCTTTCCTAGCAAACTGGAAACAAGCCTCATTGAATGGATTTTTCGCATTCGTTGTGACTTACATTTTTTGTAATATAAAGCCCTTTGAAAGTAAGATTCACGTCTGTGTTTTTGAATTGCACAATTCTGCTTATTGCTCTGGGGATCTTGGTTTTTTTTTTTTTTGAGCTTTCAGATGACTTTGTTCTTTTGAAAACCCACTGCTGAGGAGATGCTTTGTCTGTGCTCCTGCTTTCCTTGTTCTGGTGCTTCATCATGGAGTCCCTGTGCTGCATCCACAATAAGTGGGAAGCTTTGGAAAAGGACTGTGTGCTATCATGCTTCTCTTCCCTGATGGTATCTCTGAGTTACAGCCTTGCTCTCCTAAGTCCTGTAAGTCCTCCGTCTGCACACCAGAGTGATTTGGGGTCATTGGACAGTTGGCAGCTAGTTTGCTCTCTCCTGACTCCAGGACAGTACTTTCTATGCCAGAATGGAGACTTAAGTAACGAGGAATGAGTCTGTCTGTCTTCCCAAATCCAAAGAAAATACACGTTTAACCCAGGGGAAGGAAGGAGGAAGGAAGTTAAAATGCTTAGCCATTTGAATCGGAATGAGTGGGCTGTTAGCAGGAGCTCTGTGCTGTCAGGCAGTCTTTGCTAGAAATAGCCAGGGTTAACTGATTACAAGTCGTTGTTGAAATCCTATAGGTAGGACTGAGGGACGCTCATTCTTGTATCTGGCCAGCTATCAGATTCTCACTTCCTCTAACATCACACATAGCTAACTAACTTTTTGTTTAATTGATTCAAACCTGGCATTTGCTCTCTGTATGTATTTCTATATTTGAGGTCAAATAACATCAGGGTTAGGCTTTTTATTTTTTGGAGGAGTGCCAGTGGAAGTTTTCAAAGTAGGAGGCAATGGAAGAAAATTCTTGTATGAAAATCTGAAGAGTTGACAAACTAAACTACTAAACACTACAACTTTTTTTTTTTATCTGATGTAAATAATACATAGCACTCTGCTCCTGACTTTGCTTTTTGTTTGGGAACAGCATGCAACAAAGAGTTGGCAAGAGGTGGCTATGCAATGGTGGCAGTTGTCTCTGCTCCATTGCACCTAGAATTGTGCAGATATTAAAATGGAAGTGAGCTCTGAGGGCATTTTAGCTGTTTGAAAGCTGATGCTGGATGTCTTTTTCCTGTTATACACATGTATTGGGGGGAGGGGGTATAGACCTGTAGTTGATCAATGCTGTGAATACCTCCAGTTATTGCCCTTTTATTAAGTTTTGGCTGCAGATCTATATGACACACCCTTGGTCTTGTGTTTTGCTTATTTTGTCTGCTTGTGCTCCACCAACCTCTGTACAAACATTTGCTTGTAAAACAGAAAACGATTTTTAAAAAAAACTTGTATTTTACCTACTGTGTGTTGGCTTCCTTACTGTCCTCTTCTGTTGCACAAGGCCTTCCCACAGAGTCAGTCACTTCTACACCATGTGTGCTGCTGTTGGCAATAGTTGTAATCCACTGTTAGAAAACCTCACTGCAGCAGAGGTGAAGAACCAGCCTGACTAATGCTAAAATCACAGCACTTGGGGCAATAACAGAATCCAGGTTCTGTTATTGGCTCTGCTGTTAGTTTTCTGTTTCACCTTGAGCAACACTTTAAGGCCTTTGCTACTACGTAGTAAAATGAAGAAACTAGCCTAATATGAATTAGCATAGATATGCTTATAAGAGTCAAATAATTTGAGTGGCAGGCTGTAGAAAGTTAAGCACTGATAACAGACTTAGTATGACCTGAACTTAGCTTGAAATATGACTTGGCTTTAAGCAACATGATTTATTTATGGCTCTTATTTCAGCAAATACTTCTGTTCCGAGTGACTAGCTGTAAGCATTTCCTGAGGTATACAGACTATTTTTTGTGTCTTCTAATCAGCTGTACTGCTGTTTTCTCTGTAATACCAGCTTCTGAGCTTCCAGTTTGATGAGTTGGAGGTCTTCCATTTGCTGAAAACTGCTTTACTGGCAAGTTTTTAACCATTTCGGTCTAAAAATTCTTACTGTGGTTGAAGACTTATGGGTAAAGTATACCCCTGGAAATGTCAGGGAGAGGACTTGTTCATTTAGTCTTTTGTGTAGGAGATTCATGCTATAAATAAAGTATTTTTCTGTACCATGGGGTCACTAAGACAGCATAAGCATACCTCCTTCTAAAGTGGTAGCAGATCTATGTTGCCTTTAGTTTCATCTCTTTGTGGGTACTCGCTTTGGTGGGTGCTGTGCAAACATGTGACATTGGAGCCTGGTTTGTAAGCAGTTATCCTTCAGGTGCTGCCACAGTAAATGCAAACACATACACAGATGTGGAAACCTGAAAAGGGTCAGATGTGCTGGCTGAGGTCCTTAGAGCTTACTTGTCACAGGTGATATAGCTAGGAGGAAGCATTTTTTTGCAAATGCATGTTCTTCCACTTAGCTTTTGTTGATGTGTTGGCTCAGACTTTCTCAGGTATGGCTGTATCTTGCATGCCTTTAAAAATTTGGTTCTGAATTTACTTCTTCCTGCCTCCTCTGGAATCTTGTTACTGACTTCTATTTCTAGTAGTTTCTCAAATTACTTTTTATTTAACACCTCCAGCTCTTCCTGCTTACACATACATTTTTTTTTTTTCCTTCCATGATTCATCTGCGCCCTCTCAAAAGGCTCAGCAGCACTTAATTTGGAGTTCTTCGCTGCAGCTACAAAGTTTTACTTGTTTGTCTTTGCACACTTGAAGTTGTGCACCCACCTTTTTCTGTAAGGTACATGCTTGTAACTGTGGTCTGAAGCAATAATATTTTTGTTTCTCTTTGTGTGGTGCCTTAAAAGGTTATGATTTTACAGAAAATGAAGGGGATGGTGGCCTACTACAATGCATTTGCTTTATTGGCAGTACAGTATTGGTTATACCACTTCAGATGAAGTGTTTGGTATTCTTCAGGCCTGATTTCCTAAACTTAAGCTTTAATTCCATGTTTTAAGTACCTGTGTAAATAATCTGATTCTCTAATGTGCTGAATAACTGACTCTCGTCTCAGGCTAAGTATGAGCTGTTTGTTACTTCTGGGAATCTAGATTAGATGCCTGCTTAAGAGAGATTTGACAGTGTCCTGAAGCTAACAGCAAGCTGAGAGGGGCGTGTAGGACGTGTCAGCCCGGAGCTGAACGTGGTGTCCCTAGTGCATTATCTACCCTGAAGTAGTAAGAACAGGGATTTGCATAGTGGCATAACCGTTTGCTGCCTTGTTCTCTTCCTAGTTCTTAATGCTGGCTGCTATTTTAACAGCAGGAGAGTATTGACTCGATGCTTTCGTAGTTGTTACTACTCCAAGGTTTCGTTCTGAGTGGTAACAGCTATTCAGAGCCCATCGTTATGTACGTAGATTATGATTGTATTTTCTTATGTGCGCTGTTCTGCGACTAGTCTGTGTTGAATTTCAGCTGTCAGTTTATCACTTGCCTCCTCGGTGTCAGACTAAAGAAATCTGATGAGATGGAGCTCACAGGAACATTTTTAACATTACCGTTGTCAAAATTTAAGCTTGCCTTGCCAATATTATATGAAAGGTTGCCCCAAAGAACTTGCTGTCTGAATAGCCATACAAAGAGGGAGGGAGGCAGGTACAAAAAGTGCCTTGCCTGAGGTCATGCAGAAGGTTGATTGGAGAGTTGGGATTACACCCTACTGCCCTGTACTTGCAACTGTGCAATCAAAACCCACATTCCTTTGTGGAGTTGCTTTTTATTTTAACACAGAAAATGGTAAGTGCTTTTAGCCTTGAACTTTGTTCTGAAGCGAATTCAGCTGAGGAGGAGGAGGAGGTGTAATTTGTGTGCTGCAGTCTGTGTAACCACTTGCCTTCTGAGGTGCTTATCTGAAATCAGGCTCCTGTGGTAGGTTTGTTTGAGTGTGTCAGGGTATTTTACCCTTCTGTGCAGGGGCAAATGTGCATTGTAACCCCACATAGTTTTCATAAAGACAGAAGGAAAAATATAGAAGGCTTCGAAGAGGTTCTTCCACCTCTTAAATCTTTCTTGCTCTGCAAGCAAAAGTCTAATGAGGGAGTGCTTTCTGTCTTTACAGCACTTGGTGCAAGAGGCCCCAAGCAAGACTCGGATTCATCCCATATTAAATTAAATTAAATCCCATGTTCGTGCCTAGGGTTGTTGCTCTCCACGTGCAGGACTTGGCACTTCTCATTGAGCTTCGTGATGTTCCTGCCAGCCTGTTTCTCCATCCTGTTGAGGTCCCTCTGGGTGGCAGCATGACCCTCTGGAGTATCAGCCACTCCTCTGAGGTTGGTGTCATCTGCAAACTTGCTGAGGGTATGCTCTGCCCCATCATCCAGATCAGTAATGAAGATGTTAAACAGGACTAGACCCAGTATAAACCCCCGGAGTACACCACCAGTTACTGGCCTCCAACTAGACTTCATGCCACTGATCACCACCCTCTGGGTCCAGCCATTCCACCATTTTTCAGTCTGCCTCTGTGTCTGCTCATCCAGCCCGTACTTCAACAGCTTCTTCAGGAGGAGGTTCTTATGGGAGACAATGTTTGAAAGCCTGACTGAAGTCCGGGTAGATGATATCCGCTGCTCTCCCACTGTCTACCAGGCCAGTCATTTCATCATAGAAGGTTATCAAGTTGGTCAAGCACAACTTCCCCTTGGTGAATCCATGCTGACTACTACTGAGGATTTTCTTGTCCTTCATGAAAACAGTCTCCAGGATTAGCTGCTCCAGAATCTTAGAAATAAATGAAAACTCTCTAAAAACTGGAAAAGAGCAAGAGCATCCATCTGCTCACAGGTGCATCTAACATGGATAATATGTTCCTGAACAGCTACAAGACTGTAAACCTACTCCTTTCCGCAATAAAGCAAGAGACACTTGTGATGGTGGAAAATTTTGTGTTGCTTAGAAGCGCCTTCTGTACCAGTAAGTGCAGTACTGTGTGGTAATGATGGACTCCTTAGGAGAAATCATGCCTTTAGGTGATGAGGCAGTTGTCCTTAAAAGAGGAATAGGGATTGATTGTGTTAGCAGTCTGTTAATTTGCTGTCAGCTGAGCAATGAGAGTGTACAGCCTGTCTGCAGCTGGAGGGTTTATTTGCTGTTTTGAAAACTCCTGTGCTTTTTCATGTGCTGTTTGGATTTTTAAACCTTACATTTGCATTCCTATATGGAAGGAGACCCTTCAAGAGAGACAGGCACTGTGGTGCGTTGTCGCACCACCGCTTCTAG
Organism: Pelecanus crispus; assembly: GCF_030463565.1. NCBI lineage: Eukaryota > Metazoa > Chordata > Aves > Pelecaniformes > Pelecanidae > Pelecanus > Pelecanus crispus. The sequence continues at coordinate 4,563,450 of NC_134643.1, forward strand.
AACCACCCACTGGCCAGACTCCAGCTACTTCTTGGTGGCAGTCAGCGCCTGAGTTGAGGCTTCACCCCTGTGCCAGAGGAAAGAATTGAGCTTTTGTGAAATTCTGGATCTGTCAGCCAGCAGATTTGGCTTTCTGCTGTGCTGAGCTGTGGAAGAGCTGTGCTTTTTTCATAGATGGGCTTGGGAATTACTTTTTGAGAGTAGCACCTGGGCTTGGGAATTCTTTTGTTGTGTCCTATAGGCAAGACTTCTAATGAAGGACTTCCCTCTTGCCCTGCGATGCTGAAGTCTTTATTCTACCTGCACAGCAGTTAAAGAGCAATCCCAGAGCCTCGATTTTTCCGATCAGTTTGACTTATGTGAAACCGCTGTTTTTCTCATGGCCTCAGGGCCTGCCCTCTCCTTTGAAACCCCATGGATTTTCAGAAATGTGAAGGCTTTGAGTTAGTGCTAGACTAAACCTGTTGACAGGGAGGCATTGCTGGGCAGCAGGTGACTGACCCCTTACAGCATGTTCCTCCAGAGTATGATGGAGGTTACAAGACAGCAGAAATACAGAGTGGTCCTTGTATCTGCTCTCCGAATTGAGGCTTCTGCTGTCCAAGACTCCAGCGCTGTTTTTTCTTGAATTCTCTACAACAGATCCAGCCCATTTTGGGAGAGCTCATCTTAAAATGTGAATACTTTTTTCTGTGTTGATTCATATTGCAGGACCAGTCACAAGCAAGCCTGGTGCTGTGTGACCATGGAAGAACAAAGCAATTCCTGCAAAACATTGCTCACACACCAGCACGGACTTCAGGTTATCAGCTGTAGAAGGGACTTTAGTAAAGTCCAGCTGGAGATGGTCAGGCAGCTCCTGGCAGGACGCGTGATACTTGACTCTGTGTTTAATATGTGAACCTCATCTCTGTCCTCTTCTGGCCCAAAACTGCATTTCAGGCAGGTGTTTTTCACCTGCGATGTAGTTCAGTGGATAAATACACTTGCTTTTCCTTTTTCTGGATGTTGGCTTGTGCAGTGCTCTGGAGGAACAACTGTTTGAGTTAAGGAGGTAGGAGTGCTGGTGCTCAGAGTAATGCATGAGACACGTCTGTGGGTATTTTGGGGTGCTGGTTGATAGAATAACTGGTCTGTATGTGAGAGGAGACAGATCTCGTGGGAAGGCTCTCATCCATGCCACTTAGCATTTGCAGAGTGAACTTGAAACTGAACCTTCTCCTCAAAGGACTGCAGTGATCTTTTTATGGCGCATAGAAGATAATAGGGTTTTTCAAGGATGCAAAAACTGGAACTTATGAGTTGCTTATAATGTCAGCCAGCTCTAGAGCCTACGGGCCTTAACCCCTGGGCAGTTCTAGATGTACTCACAGATATTCCTGTCTTGTGTCAGGAAGAACAAATGAGTAGCTGCTCTTTCTCCTGCTCACCAAAGGATCTGTGAACTCTGAAACTTTGTTTAAATGAGCATTTAGGATGGTAACATCACCTGTCTCTTTCTGCAGGCCAATGGGTTAGATGTGCTCTTTGTCTTGAATGTTAAGGGTGATTGTTACCTGCTATTTACTGCAAAAAAATCTTTTGTCACTCGAGATGCAACTCAGCAAGTTAGTGGCAAGGAGAAAACGGGGTAAAGTCCGCAGGACTTCTAACTGCTAAAAAAAAAAAGTGGGCAAACCTAAAGTCTCCCACTTTCATGTTCCTCGAGAGAGAAACAGATGACAGAGTCCCTGTCTGTATGCCTGTGCTTGATCGCTTACCTCGAATTATGCAGTAGCTGACAATAAATACGAATGTGATCCTGTAGTGAGCTGTGCTCCTTCAGTGATCTCGCTGTCCGTGTCACGTGGGGCTGGGCGTTGCTCGTGGCTTTCTGTACACGGGAGCAAACCCACAGCTTTCCATATCGGTGAGCAAAGTCCTACTTGAACGGGGGGAAAAATGGACATTGAGGTGGAAAAGCTGCAACGGAAGATCAGAGGGGTGAAAGCCAAGGAAAACATTGCAATGAATTGAAGAAGGGATAGCGTGTGTACTTCTGCAGACTCTTCCTCTCGTATCCGCTTTCTCTGACTTCTGATCCCTGCTGAGCTCATGATTGCGGCTTTACGGCATTCCCTTTCTTTTCCTTTTTAGCAGCAGGAAATAGGGAAATCCCAAAGCACAGGGATTCGTGATGCGTTTCATTCCTGTTAGTATAGAAATGCAAGAGCACAACCTTTTGTCTTATATCCAAAGAGTGTTAGCACACCCTAAGCTTTCAGCCCTGTAGGTGTGGGCAGCAGGGGACAGAGGACTGAAGCTCTGCTCCCACCGGACCACGTCTCCTGTGCAGGACACCCCGCTGCCCTGCTTTGGCAGACCTGACGGCTGGTGCTTGCCTGCCCATCTCCCAGCAGTTACAGCCCGCTCTCTCCAGCACTGTGTTTGGTTTACAAGACAAACCAGCTAATGCTGGGGATAGCTAAAGCAGGTGCCGGAGATTTTGCAAGGATGCTTTAATCGGCACGTGCTACTTAAAGTGCAAGACAAACAGGGTCTTTCCCAAGAAGTTGACTCATGCTTTCCTTGATTCTCTCCTGCTTCTTATTCCGCATGTAGGAAGAACATGGGTTTTTCCAAGGCAGTTTTTAAGCATCTTGCCACTTCATAGCCCTTGAGTTGTTTTTCCTCTCCCAACCTCTAAGGTGTGATCTCTAGCCTCCACTTGAGAGCTTGCAGCAAGTCAACAGCTCAGGAATCCATGTGGTCCTGCCAAGACAAAGGTCTTCAACTCATCACAGATTTCTCCACCTTTTGCCGCAGGCAGAAAGCTGGATAGCTTTTTTGGACTTTGCTGCTTCAAACCTGTAAGACTCGTATAGCAACTATGAACCAAAACTCAGATGATACTCTAGCAAAACACACAAAGCTCCTCCAGCACCTGTTCCTCTTGTGAGGATGGGAAGAGAAAACCGCTGGGTTTTGTGTCATTTGAGGCACTTCAGGAAAATGCTGGGACTCTGCAATTGTAGTGATGCAGAATCATCACGGGGAGAGGATATGGGCTGCAGCAATTCCCAATGACTACTCTTCCCACTTTGTAGGAGATGGTCGTGCACTCACCCAGCAAAATGTAAAGACCTTTCTGGGGAAGTAATTGTATGGCAATGAAGTATACTCAAACCAGGATTCAGGTGTTTGCTTCAAGCATGTATTTAAGAGGAAGACCCAGGAGCATGCAGCGCATCTCCCTGTACTGCACCAGTTAAAGCTGTGCACATCATCCTGTACAACACAACGCAGTTGCTTCTGTAGATGCTGTCCCAGAAGTATCACGTTCAGCTGCAAGGGCTCAGCTCTTCTGAGGAAGTCAGGAATTTAGGCCTAATAAGGAAACCAAGTCAGTCCTGAAAACATCTCCAGACATCACAGTACTGTTCATGTGTCCACCCCCCCCCTTCACTTTGCTATATACCTGATCATTTCAAAGTGTTTTGCTTAGTTTTATTTCTCTCTAGGAGGTTGCTTTCTTCATGGGCAAAGCCTGATGGTCTTTGTTTTTCCTGCAGTGCTTTTGCAGGCAAAGCTTGGGGAACAAAAAAGCTGGGAAGTTTGAGTCTACTATCAGTTTTTATATTAAAAAATCATGATGTTGGCATCATAAAATCAATACATACTTTTTTCCCCTTGACTTTAAAAAAAAAAAAAAAGAAAGGATTTAACTGCATGGCAAGGATTTGCCTCACTAAGTCTGGACTGTGTGAAATAGAATTGATTATTTGTCACTCTGGATGCATCAGAGGAAGGATGGAGATATTTCTCCAAATGTGACATTTTCTCTTCAGTGCCAGGTGGGTGTGTGGTGGTAGCAGTTCAAACCCATGGAAATCAATGGAAAAGGGGAGACTGTTTCCTGCATGGGAAGAGCATAATCACATTTAGAAACCTGCTCCAGCAGGCAGCTGCAGAAAAGCCACCATGTATTTGACAGTGGGTGGTGCTGCTGCAGTAATTACTGCATGCAGATCACTCCTGGGAAATGCTGTCTGGTTCCTTAATGGGACCTTTCTCTCCAAAAGCTGATGACAGCGTGCAAAACAGGAGACCAGGATCCAGAGCTGTGCAAGGGACCAAGAGCACCTGGTCCTAAGTCTTTGACCTGCATGTCTCTAATCCAATCTTGTCTCAACACCTTTATAGAGCACCTAATCTTTGTGATACGAACATGCCAGCTCTAATACCAGAGGTTAGTGAAAAGTAATCTGTCTAGGTCAGGCTGCAGTGTACGTGATGATTGGCTGGAAAGTTTCCAAAAGCTCGTCATTCCCAGTCCCTGCTGCGTCTTAACCCCTGATGACATGGTTGTGCTGCCCGCTCTCCCAGCAGAAATGGTATTGCCTCTGCTAGCGAGAGGCCACGAGCCTCTGCAACTTTCCCTTCTGCTAAACTTGCCAGGCTGAAGCATCAGGCTTGCGATCAACACGTGGGGGGAGAGCTCACCGTGTGAAGGGGAGCTGCATACCAGGTGTCTTTGGCTACTGGAGCATGGGAGGATTAGCAAAGGCCTCAAAAACATGGGCATGGGCTGAAAACAGAAGTCTCGGGGCTATAAACAACTCGCTGATGGTCGGCGACTGGTCACTGAAGTGCAACCTTGAGAGCTGGGAGAGATTGGCTTAGGTGTAACAGCAGCAGCTCAGCAAGAAAACAGCTGAGCGGTGGGATAAGGGGCCTGATGCTGCCTGGGAAAGCAGCACCTTCAAGCAACGTGTAACCCAGGGGCTGAGGCCAAAGGCTAAGAGCCTGCCTGGGCACTCGGGCATCTTATAAAAGGACAAAATAGGATTATACAAGCCTGATCAGTCGTGTAAGCGTGTCCCACGACATACCCAGCGCCAACAATTACGAGCACCCTCGTCCTTCTTGGGTTTATGCCACCCAAGCCGTTCAAAATATTATAAATATTTAAAATAAGCTCTTTGCATTATTATTTGCTTGTAGAATACAACCCTCATAGTGAAGGAGATCCCTGTGACTGATTCTCAGGCTGAAACGACTGCGTGGCTCCAACCCAAGAAAAGCACCGACATCCTTGTCTCGCAGACTGCTACCGCCCATTATCGTACTGTACTGCTAACTGGAAAGGGAGGTCAGTTCAATACTGATTTCCTGGCTGGGCAATCACTGATACGAAGATCTATTCCTCCCTGTATAGGTAAAGACATCTCTGCTTCCCTTAGGTACGTGCAGAAATGCTGAGCAGCTTAGCCCAGAAGAGCATCCCATCTCCCGTGGCCCTCGATACAAAGCCTGGTTGTGCACACGTATTGATTCTGTGCAAGGTGGGGAAGGAAAGTTAAATCTCCATCTCCATCTCCATCTTGGCCGAAGAGGGTTTTTCTGCGGTTAAGGATGAAGCTGAGGGCTGCAGTCACAGCATGTCAGCAAAATAGGGATTTTAGACCTGGGAGAAAGGTAAAAAAGGACTGTTCGCTGGATTAGTTCTAACTAAACAACCCCACTAAAATATTAATGGTCGTTAAATCATGCTTTTCCTTCCTTTGGAGACAGCTTCCTACAGGACACGGCTGGGAAAGGTGCCCATGAACATCGCTGCTTCCAGTGCCTCTCCCACAGAAACCAGTGCTTGGGAAGATCTTGAGAAGCCACCTGGACCATCCCTCAGCCCCGGGGCAGGATCAGTGCTGGCTAAGACCATTCCCAGCCTGTTTGCCCAACCTGTTCCTAAAACCCCTACTGATGCTGAGCCACCCACCAGCCTCTCCGACTGCGCAGCCCGGCGTTTGTGCACTGCCAAGAGAAGGGCCGTCCTCATTTCACCGTCCTGGACCATATTTTGTTCAGTTTCATCTAAACCTGTTCTTGGGACCAGCTTGCTTCTCAGTGTTTTTCTTTTTTTAATTATTATTACTACTTTTATGTTGTTCTTTTTCGATCCCAGGCAGAAATGCTGCTGAACAGTGAGTAAGGGGTGAAAATCTTGGTGCACCAGAAACCCACAGACTATGTTTGCAGGCTTACCTCTTTATTTAAACTGCCTGGCACCACTTAGCTGCCCGAGGCACTTTCTGTGGGCGAAAAACAATAGTATCTAATATAGGGAATGAGGCAACAAGATGCTCCAACTCCTACAATGGCCTTTGCTGGAGCTTGGAAGCTGCTTTCTAGAAATTGCCCGTGGGGAAAACAAACAGCAGACGTGTGGAGACCAAGGATGGTCCCATCTGAGATCTTTCTAGGCCAACACACAGAGCGACTGGAGCAAATCCCAGTTATCAACAAGACACTTTATTCACTTTGCTTTCCTGGGGACCAGGTTCAATGGAGGATGTAGCTTGTAAGCCTCTTCCCTTGAAGAGCCGCTAGGTCCCAGGTGACTGGCTTTGGTTTTTGCCCATGGGATGCAGGGGAGAATTAGGTGCCTCACTGCTGAGCAGGCACCTCTTAAATCCCGAAACACTCCTGGAGCAGCAGGAGCAGCCCTCCATCCGCTCGGCTGCCCTGAGGCTGGGTGCTCGCCCGGGGGTTATTTAAGCCTTTGTACCATCTCAGCCAAGGGGGTGGCAAAGCCTCTCTGCCTCCCTGACCAGGTGATGGAAGCACCTTAACGGGGACCTTAACCACCAGCCTCTAATACAGGACCTGGTTGGACCCATGATCCTCTAATATGCTCTTACCGGGAAGTTTTTGGAGCTGAGCTGCTGGTGTCCAGAAAAGATCAATGTTGCAGAAAAAACCCAACCTTCCCAGGCATCCCTCATAACAGATGTCATGGACAACAAATTTGGACATGAGCATCCAAACATGAATTTTGATGGACATGACACCCAAGATCATTATTGGGTCTAACCCTGAGTATATTGCATGACGTTTCTTTTGCCAAGCCCTGGAATCATGTGCTGCAAATAGTCTTCGAGAGATGAACTGCTGATTCTAGTTTATCCTGGGCACTAAAACTAAAAATCTCTTCTTGTGTTTTATAGAGATTTGGAGGCTCATCACTTCAAGGAGCGGCACTTGTTGCCTGGAGTACAGCACTGGGTTAGAGTCAGGCTCCTGGCTCCTGTTCCTGCCGGGGGTGGATCAGCAGAGCTCCTGGGTGGTAGACAGGGAACAAGGCCAGCAGCTGGTGGGAGAAAAAGTTTTATCAGCAAGATGACAGCATGTCCTCCCCAATGCCATGGGGATCCAGGATGCTTGGAGACACAGCGTTAGGTCAAGCTGCCAACCCTCACAGAAGGTGCGAGCCCTGTGCTTGCTCCTGCCCACCTGGGGCCGGATCCTGCACAGGGACCATCATGGGTAGATGCTGGCACTTGTGAGCAGCTCTGCTTGTTTGGGCTCCCTGAGCAAGCCAGGGCAGAGCGGGGCTCTCCTCCTTCTCCCTTTAGTTGCTCCCCATTTCTCAGCCATGAGCTGGGATGGCTGCAAGGAGAAGCGGGGGCCATGCGGTGCAAGAACCTGTGCACAGAGCGGGGCTCAGCAGCCCCCAGCAAGGGGTGGAAGAAGCCTGAAGGACACGAGAGGGGCTTCACAGGCTGTGGAATAGCATCAGGGCTTGCTGAACTGCCTCCACAAAGCACCGGCTGCTTCTGCTGGAAAATGCAATGAAAGGCAGGTTGCCGTTGTGCCACCCTGGCCTCGGGCATGGCTGGGGTGTTCTCCTTCCCGTGGGCGCTGGGCCACGTGGAGTGAAGGAGGACTCTGCTTTACTGCTGGGCTACATCTGGCAACGGAATGGGGATGTCTAGCCCAGCGCCCTTGAATTTTCCCAGCCTGTGGCCCTTTAGCGTTGCTAAATGTCCTGGGAAATTCCATTTTTGGATGATCTTTTCCCCAAGAGAATGGTTACCCACTCAATTTGCCTGGGCAGAGACCCAGCCCCAGCGTGTCCTGCCATGTTCCCTAGGGACAGGGTAGAAACCAGCTGTTGCAACTGGTTCCAGTAGCTGGAAGGAAGCCCAGCAGCCCAGGCCACCAAATCTTCTATCTTGTCCCTCATGTGGTTCTGAGGCTCAGGGACACCTCCGTGTGCAGCAGCCATCCCTCCCGGAGGGGCCGTGTAAGCCATTGATGTCCCTGCCATCCCTGCTGGAGCTACAGCTCTCATAACAGAGCCCGGGGGGGCATTTTTTTGGAGTGCTCCTCACCCACTGGCTTACACAGGTTTCTCCGGGAGGGGTTAAGCCAAACCCGGCAGAGTCTGCACTGGAGCGGACGAAGAGCGTTCACCTTGACCGTCATGGTGGTCTGGATGGGGCTGGAGCCTGAAGTAGATGGGCAGGGAGGCTTTATACCACCACGGCCACTGGCACAGGGATGCTGTGAGGAAGGTTTTAGTGACTCCAGGAGGGAGGAGTGGTTCTGCAGGGAGCAAAGGCACAGCAGAGAGCTCTCGGTATCGCTGTTAACCACCAAGGTGGAAGGACGGGGTCCAGTCCCGCGTAGCTTAAGGAGGTTGTCTTGAACTAGCTCCAAGCCAATGCCTCTTCTACCTCCAGGGAGGACAGTAAAGGAACCACAGTAAAAATAAACAGCTCTCCCAGGTGGTAACGCTCCACCTTCACCTCCTGCTGCAACCTGAGCTGCAGGTTGAATGGTAGACGTTAAGCCACACAGACCTGATCGCGCTCCAAAACTCTGGGCTCAGCTCATGGCACATCCCAGCCCCATGCCGGCTGTCCCTGCTGTGATCCCAGGAGAGGAGGATTTGCGCATCCTCAGCACGGGGGTTAGCACAGCGGATCTGAACCTCCAGCTGCCTCAGCCTTGGATGGTCCAGCCTGTGCAAGGGCAGATGGGAGATGCTAAGCAGGGGGAGCTGAATTTCTGGCTCCCTGGTGTTGGAAGCAGCTGAGTTTTCCCAGCCTGGCCCAGAGCCACCACACAGAAGATGAGATCAGTGCTCTGCTGAGCGCAGAAGATCGGCAGAGGTGATGTGGGAGGCCAAAACCCCATTATCCCACCCGCATCCATTACACCCAGGTCTGTACTGATCCTCCTAGGAAAAAACCACAAACCAAAACAAAACCCAGTTCCTTCCACCCCTTTCTAAGGCCATCGGTTCCCTGTCCTGTCCCTGTCACCTCCCTCCCAGCCCTGCTGCCTCCGGGAAGCGAAGGGTTAAAAGCTCTGAAATGGCAAGAACTTCCTCCTTTCTGCAGTGCCTGCCTCCAAATGACGCTGGTTTCTGCCGGGCTTTGCCCAAATATGTCCGTTTCCTTCTGAAAGAAGAAGGAGGAAGAAGGAAGAAAATAGAAATAAAGACGATCTGTATCTATATCTGTGTATAAGAGCAAGGCATCCGCCACCGCGGGACCGGGCGTCCGAGCGCAGCCCCGCCTCATGCCGTTCCGCAAAGGTAGGGGCTGGGTCGGGGGGGCAGCACCCCGGGGTGGGGGCACCTGGGGGACCGGGGCTGGGGGCCGTGCCCCCGGCGCCTCCTTGCAGGGGTGGGAGATGGGAGCACCGGGCTCTGCCTGGCTTCGCTGCGCCGCCGGCTGTCGGGGGAGGATGGGGGGCACCCCGCGATGCTGGGGGGCGGGGGAGAAACGCAGCCTGCAAAGGGCAGCTGTTCCCCCTCCGCCTTCCCTTGGCTGGGGGGTGTTTCGGTCTCGCCTTGCTCTGGGGGAATAAGCTGCTCTGGGTGGTGCAAGGGCTGAGGAGGAGAAGGAAGCAGGAGGTTTCTGGGCAGGGGGGTGCTGCTGGGGGGGTTGTTTGGGGCGATGCAGGCTGAGAACTGGCAACCTGCGTGCATTTGTGGTGGTTCTTGGGAGCTGCTCAGCTGGAGGAACTGTGCTGTTGGGAGCCTGGGAGGAGAGACCGGGGAGGTAAATTTGCGCTTTTGAGAGGGGTACCCCACCTGGGCAGCCCTTTCACGCCATGGTGCTCGCCCGGTCTGCACCCCAAACCGTCTCTTTTTCCCAAAAACTCCATCCCAGCAGCTGGCAGACATCCACCTTGCCATCCCCTGGCTTGGAAGCGTGGGGCAAGAAGGACCCAGCTATGAGACCTAAAGCCCTAAGGGCTGCTCCTGTGCTGCCCCATGGGGGGGGATGGATTTTTCCATCCTCTCCAGGCTTCTGTGAAGCAGAGGCCCTTAATGTCACCCCCTCCTCATCCCAGAGGGTATCATAGCACGGGCATGGTGGGGCACAGAGGAGGATGCTCGTGGTGGCCCCTTGTCCTAGCAGGCCTGTTGGGAGGAGAAGAGGCAGGGGAAAAGTCTCCTCCAGGAGACACAAAAGCCAGGGGAGGCAGGGTTAAGTCGGGATGTGCAAGGAAACGGCGAGAAGATGCTGCTCAGCATCTAACCCAGGAGTCTCTGGACTGATGGGCAGCCGGTGCCACGCCGGGGGCTGGCGGTGCTGGGGCAGGGGCAGAGGGTACCGCTGCAGAGATGCTACACACTGAGGCTGGCACAGCATGAAAAGGCAGCAGGGAGGGAATGAAAATTTGTGAGAGGGAGATGCATGTGTTTTTCTCGCCTCTCCCTGCCCTGGGGAGGATGTTTTGGGTGTGCAGCAGTTTGCCCGCAATGATGTTCACGGAGCCCCATCATCTCAGGCACAGAGATTTATGTTGCCTTTTAAGGCTCAGTGAAGCGTGATGTGGTTCACACCCTCGCATTTTGACAGCGCAGCAGACTTCAGGTCTTGCTTTAATTTTCGGTGATAAACGGATTCGTTTAGAGCAGAAGGAGAGCTGCTGGGGGGTGGGCGGTTGGAGGAAAGCAGAGCGTGTCAGGCTTTAGAAATGCTGAGCCCTTGGGGGTTGAGCGTGGAGCGCTGGTGGGAGCTTCCCATGTTGGAGGGCAGCTCGTGTGGCCCCGCTGCAGCCTCAGCAGGGATCCCAGTGCTAGAAACGACAGGCAGGTCTCCAGCACTTGGGGACACATCGTGAGTTTGCAGTAACGAGGATGCATTTCCATGTGGTCTGGCCCAGCACACCTGAATTAGGGAGGACCTATTTGTTGGGGCACCATACCACGCTTGCCGTTGCCGCTAGGTACCTGGGGCACAGCTAACCTGCAAGTCCTCGGGACCCTGCTATGGGCAATTTGGTTCTGCAACCATTGTATCACCCTCGCAGCCATACCTCCTCTACAAACTTCCTCCAGAGGTCAACCTTGAAATGTCAGAACAGCAGCCAGCAGCTCCCTACATCAGCTTGCAGCTCCACCTTGGGAAGGTCCAACGTGGCAGAGAGGCCAGCATGGATGGGTTTTGTCCATCGCTTGTGCACATGCATGCTCAGCTCATGCTGGAGACCCCCCAAGGACCCCTTCTTCTTGCAGACGGAGACTGTAAGACTCGCTTAGACTAGAAGAGAGTGTGTGAGTTTGGCCATGACAACGCTTGTAGAGGTTCTCTGTAAGGCCTGGCTGCAGTCTGTGTAGATGCGACCCCAGCTGAGAGCATCCCGTTGGGTTGGTGGGACCCCATGTCACCAGCTGTGCCCAGAGCACTGCTCAGTGGCTGCAGCTGAGCTGCCTGGGCTTCCCATGGGCACATCTATAAGCCACCGGGCAAGAGGGCTGTGGAGAGCACAGTCTTCTGGCTGCCCTTCAAAAGCTGCACAGAATGAGCTGTCCATATCCTTAGTTTGCAGAAGAGTCAGGCATGAAGATACTTCCTCTGTAGTTCAACTTGGTGCATTAAAAATCCTTGCTGAAGGTAGTGGCTTCAGCTGGATTGGAGTCAGGATGCCTGCTCAATCCTCCCAGAGGAAAACGAGGACTCCAGCCAGCTCAGCAAGGAGGCTGAGCCTTTCCTTTGGGAGCCTTTTGGGAACAGCGTCTCACCCCAGGGCTTGCTTACCGCCACCCAGATCCGGGGTGCAAAGAGGAGGCTCTGCCTAAAGGCTGCTGCTCTGCAAACCCCAGGTAGCTTGAGGCACAGGGAGACTTCGAGATGTGCATTTTGGAGGCCGAGCTGTCTCTGCACACCCCTGTGTGTGGAAATGGATTATCCTGGGGAGTAAAATGCAAACTCCACCCCTAGCTCTGCCGGTTTCTCACCGCTTGCAGCTTTGGCATCACTTTCCCAGGTCTTCCCAACAAGTCTGTGCTAAATCCTCATTGCCTTGGCTCTGTTCTGCCTCCTTTCTCTCTGGGCATCGTAGCCAGTGGCATTGCCCCAGGACCTGCACTTCATGTCTGTACAACAGTTGCCATTTAGCTGACCTCAACGCATCTGGCAGTTTCCAGTATTAAAGAAAGGTAATGTCCTCGAGACATGCTCAAGGACAGCAAGAAGGAATGAGCTTAGGGCAGGAATTAATTTCTTACAGAATCACCGCATCAGCTGGGAGCGCTGGAGAAAGTGCTGATCCCCAAGCAGTGCTGTTACGCTGGCAAAGCCCCATCCATGGCTACAGCTCTACTGGCAGGAGGTGTTGGGAGCTTTCACTTAAAATGCCCTTTGCCATGCCTGAAAAATATGATTTAATTACTGCAGCTGACGTGAGGAAGCCTGGGAGCGCGCAGGTGATAAGCAGCCAGGATATTGCCAGAGCGCGGGACATTTGTCATTTGTCAAAGGACAAATGAAATGCTGGTGGTGTTGCTGGCTGGGAAGGAGCTGGAGATAAGAGTGAAAACCAGCGAGCAGAGATCGAATGCGTGATGCTGGGAGCGACTGGCTCCCCAGGGTATGGGTACAGCCATTAGCAAGTTGGCGAGGGCATGACAGATGCGTGGTGCAAGGTGCTTCCCAGTTGAAAAAAAAAAGCATGGCACCACAAATATATATATTTATGGGTATATATAAAGGTGTAGGTTGGCTTTGAGCTGTTGGACTGGAGGACCTGCTGGGTGCTGCTTGGATCACCCGTCATCAGGGCATGTTACTGCTCATGTGAGCAAAGGATCCTGTGTGGTGATGCGTGGGTTGAGTTGGGAAAGAAAGAGGACTCAGGGCTCTGCTTGATGAGGGGGCAGATTCTAGAATCATTGGTGTTGATTTTGTCTGTTGATCGTCTTCTCTGGGACCGCTGAGGAGGATCATGCTGGTGGCAGAGGTGGGCCTGGATGGATGCAGGCTGTGGTTTGGAGAGGTGGTGGTGGATGCCGTGTCCCTGCAAAGGAGCTCTGCTGGCATGGACACCGGCTGCGGTTCTGCAACAGCAGTGCAACCCCAGGCAGGGGAGGAGCTTGGATGCAGGCAGCCGACTGTGCTGAGCATGCTGTCTTCACAAGATAAGTGAGAAGAGCTCATAGTAAGGTGGAGATTAGAAGAGCCATGGGCATGATGGACCAGCATTGGATCCTGTGCAGCACCTGGAGGAACAGCCACAGCTTGCAGAAGCAAGAGAAGAAGGAGGGATGCTGGAAAAAGCACAAGCACAGCGGTCGAGCAGCTCCTGAGGGGTCTGAGGCTGAAACCTCAGCTCTGTCCTTCATGTGCCGGGCTGGCAGTGGGAAAGCAAGCGGTGCCTCATAGTCGCTGCACTCATGAGTTGGATTAAACACCGCTTCCCAGGCTGAGGGCGATCTGGTGGGTGTCCTTGCATATGTCACATGGGGTGAGATGGCTCGCACCTTCCCTAGCCCTCTGGAGGGAGGTGTACAGCATAAGCCAGATGGCCAGGTCCCCCCAGGAGGCAATGAGAGGCAGGCCCAGAGGAGGGTGCTTTGATGATGGGTAGGCTCAATGGCCCCAGTGGCAACCTCTCCATTGCCATTGACCTCAAGGAGAGCCAGACACTTGGCTCCAAGCTGGCAGCATGCAGCTGAGATGAATAAAACCTCAGGGCTAGCAAGGGGCTGGAGGAGCTGAGCACCCACCATGCAGTGGGGAGCATGAGGTTTGAAAAACCAGCCCTAATCTTCCAAAGGTTCTTCCTCCACAAGGACCTATTCACTCACCTTCAGCCAAGTTGTCTGGAGATCTTGGAGACTCTATAACAGCAACCCCGAAATCCAGCCCTTGGGATGCTTACAGGGCACAGAGCTGCTCTGCAGAGACCTCACTGTGTGTCGCATCTACTGACCCCACTGCAGATATGGATGTCTCTCAACCACCACATCCCAGCCACGATGCGGGGCTTGTCTGCATGGCGATTTGCAGCATCCCACCACGCTGGGTGGCGAAGAGCACCTGGTAGACCTGCACAAAGCCCTGCTGATGTCCACCCTCCTGTGGCTCCTCTCTGCTGGTGGCCATCAGAGCAATCTCCTGTGAGCAGTTCCTATCCAAAGGTGGGAGAAGTTATTATACAGCAGGAAAAGTGATAACAGGAGTTGTTTTGGCAGGAGAAGTGCCCTGGTGGGGATGACATTGTGGAGGTGATTTCTGCCACCAAACGCTGCACTTTCCAGCCGCGTGGTGGGAGGAGCGGGTAGACAGCCTGGCTGCTATAACAATACTGCTCTTTATTAAGCCTTTTTGCTCTCTGTTAGCAGAAATTGTGACGTCTTCTGGTCTCACTTCTGCTTGCTGAGATCAAGGAGGCTCTTGTTAGCAGGAGCAGAGGTGCCTTTTGCATGTGAGCATGAAGGAAAAGGGCAGGACAGTGCCACATCCCGGCGTTATTTGTGCTGCATGTCCCCTTCCCTATCAAGCGCTTCCTTGATATCACAGCTCCTGCAGATAGTCAGATTATAACACCCTCTGATGGGAAACTATCTGCTTTTGCAGAGTGATTACAGCTAAGGGCGGAGATGTGCCTTTCTGCAGCTTTTTGGTATTAAAAAGGATCACTTCGTCACCTTGGGCTGCTTTCTGGCTTGCTGGCAGTGCCCTGCAAATCCACATGCTGCTGCGTTTGCTGGTCACGTCACCCGTCGCTCCTCAATGTCGTGGTTTCCTGGCAGGCTTGGAAAAACTTTTTATCCGCATGCTGCTGTGTTTGCTGGTCACGTCACCCGTCGCTCCTCGATGTCGTGCTTTCCTGGCAGGCTTGGAAAACTTTTTATCCGGTGCTTCCCATCAAAGGCACCGGGGAGGACTTGCGAGTGTCGATGCGTCCCTGCGGGGGCCGTCCCAGTGACGGTAACGGTGACAGTGGCAGCGTGGGTGTCTGCTCACAGCCGTCTGCTCAAAGGGCAGGGAAGAAACGTGCGGCAGGGCTGGCCCCGGCTCTCCTGACTCACCGGCTCGTGCCTGAGTCAAACCATTGCCTTGTTTTCAACGAATACCTTTCCTGGAAGGTTGGAAACCCCCTCGTGTCCTGCTTTGCCCCCTGGCCAGTATTTCTTGCCAGGATATTTCCCTTCTGGCTCTTGGCTTCGTTTCATGCCCTTTCGCCTCGCTGGCCTCTTGAGCGAGACGTGAGTAAATGACCCAAAGGAGCAGGTGTCTGTCCCGCCATCACGCCCGTCCCAGCATGTCCCTGCTCCCTGCAGCTCCAAGAAAGCACTTGGTGAGCATGACCTCTCCACTGCCTCTTTGACATTATGCTTTCTTTAGCTTTTACGACCACTCATGGAGAGTTTTCAATGGGTTTAAGGAGGTGCTGTGCCTAGCAGTTGTGTTCCCAATGGTGCTCATGGGGTTGTGCACAACCAAGCAGCGAAGCCCACCACGCGTCATGGCTTTGGTGCGGGGGAGGACATGCCAGGCTGTGGTGGGGAGTGGGATGTCCTTGGCTGCCAGCAGCTGGAGGTGGGACCACCACCCAACTTGAAACTGGGGAAGGAAGCTTGTAAAGGGTGTGCAGCTCCCGTGGGGGAGCTGTAAGGTCCAGTGGGGGTTTTTGGGACCCACTTTGCGCCCCAGTCACTCCACAGAAACCAGATGGTGGGAAGAGACAGGTTGTTACAGCCTCTCAGACTTCCTGAGTCTGGGAATTGAAACCACGTAAAGATGCAGTCGCTGATAGCATCTCCCTCATCTCCTAACCTGGGAGCAGGCAGATATGCCTGTAACCTGCCTTCCCAGGGCCAGCAACCCACTGATCAACTTGGAATGCTGGAAAACCTTCCTCTTGGTGTCCTGCCTCACTCCTGCATGGATGGAGGACTCTCCTGTGCTGTCCTTACATGGTGAACAGGCATGACCCCGGTGCTTCCTATCCATGCCGCCAGCTGAAGACTGAGCTTGGTGGCCACATTACGTAGGAAAAGCCGAGCTGGCTGCGCTAGGCTGGGCTTGGACCATGGAGAAGGGTCTCACCCCTCTGCAGGGAGCTCAGCACGGGCTTGGACTTTACCCCAGTGCTCAGATCACACCACCACACCCCCCGGGCCACTTCTGCACCTGGCATCCCACCATCTCTGACATTCCTCTTGCCATCAGGAGCCCGTGCCGGCAGGGCGGCTGGCATGCCAAACCCTTCCCTAACACACCCTCAGCGATGGAGAAATTCATCTCGGCATAAAACGACTCCAAAGGCTTTAAATCAGATGACCACGGGTTTTTCATGGAGGGACGTGGGAGGATTTCAAAACCAGCAGCCAGCGAGGCGTGATCCCTGTTTGCCCGGTGCGTGCGTACGCACACGCACACGCAGGCACGCACGTCTCTGCAGGGCACCCCTTTTTTCCTCCCCCCCCCCGCCTAACCATGTTTTAAGGCTCAAAAAAAAAGGGGATGGGGGACAGGCCCTGGTTGGGAGTCAAGATCAAAGTTACACAAGCAGTTTCAAACTGCCCTTGTGTTTTCCCCTGGGGGACTCCTTGTCCTCCCAGGAGGGATTAGGCTTTCCCTAATACCTAGGCAACTTTTCCTATACCTACCTTAAACCTTCCTTGCTATTGAGGGTAGTTATAATTTTCTTAATAACATCCTTTTTCAGACTGAAAGCTGTTCCCACATCTTCCGCCCCTGCTTTCTCCTTCCTGGAGCACAAAATCGCTCTCATTTTGTGCTCTGCCATATATTCCATTCTGGAAACAACTCCTTGGTGTTGCCCACCCTGGCCTGTCCCAGATTAAACCTCTTCCCAAAAGCATGGGGCCCAGAGTGAGATGTGCCCTTCTCTGGTGCTGAGGAACCAGCACCATCCGGGCCAGAAAAGTAAACCTCCTACATTTTCTATACCACCCTCCTGCTAAAACACCCTGGAATTGGGCTTTTCTTTTGGTTTTTCATTATTATTATTTTTTCTCCAGGGGCATCATGCTCTTTGTTCATAGTTGGCTGCTGAGATTTGTTTATTCCCCCTCTCCCCAGTCCTTCAGTCCTCACTGGAGGATTTCCAGCTTTATCACTCGAGGCAGGGGAAACTGAGGCATGGGAGGGTGCAGCGATACCCTGGAGGCCGCTGTGATTGTGGCTTTAGCTGCTCTCATCTGCAGATCCAGCGCTCTCCGCATCAAACCTGGCTGTGCCGGAGCACCCTGCAGCGCGTCCCCCATGTTGGTACATTTTGGTGTGATCCCTGGTCCAGACCTTACTGTAGTGCGGCGTGGAGCTTCAAAATCAACCCGTTTGGGTAGGAGCAGGGTGTTAAAACCCCACCTGGGGAGATTTGAGTTGGAAATAGGGGAAAGCTTTGCTCAGCCCTGGAATAGGTCATTTGAGGACAGGGTGGGGAGTCTGAGACGGACAAGTATCTCTCTGTGAAACGGCTTGGGGAGAAATAATGCTGCTTCGGGGCTGGGGAAGGGGTGATGATAAATCCGCTGGGAAAAGGAGGTGTTGCTGTGTTCCTGCGCAGCCCCGGTCCCGGTTTGGGCTCACCTGCTGGGGCCGGCAGCCCTCAGCAGATGGAATTTGGACAGGGACGCGGCAGGGCTGGTGTTAAATGGCCGCAACCCTCCAGACAACCTGATTTATTCCCCTCCCCGACGCCTTGGCAGTCAGCTCTGAAGCTTGTTTGCCCAACCTGATGCAGGGAGAGCCTTTTGCAGGGCAGCGAGGTGAACTTGTTTACCGATTTATTTATTATTTTTCGGCCGCGTGCGGCGTGCTGGCACGCGGCTGCCGGCGGGAGCCCACGCTTGGCCGCCCAAGAGGGACGGCGGGAGCGCAGGGCTGCCGAGCATGTGCCGGCCCCGGGAAGCCGCACGGGCTGTGCATGCCCCGTTCACATGCACGCAGGGAGAAAACGCTGCCAGCCTCTGCTTTCCTGACCTCTCCGTCACCCAGCACCACCACCGTCCCTCCCAGCAGCTGCAGCCTCCTCCGGAGACACGCGAAAGGGGCATGAGCAGCTACCGCCGGTGCCGGGGGGCTGCTGGGCTTTCCGGCTATTTGCAGGAAAGCTGGAGAACAGCTGAGCCCGGTAAACAACGGGGACAACACGCCGGGACAGGAGGTGTTTTTCTCCCAGTGGTACCGGGAGAAAAATCGGGCGTCTTGCCTCCTGCACCCAGATCTGGCCACAAGCCCCACGGAGGGATGTGACTTCCCGTTTTTGGTCTCTCCGGAGCCAGGACGCTCCGGCTGCTTCTGCTAGGGGATGAGCAGGAGGATGGGTTGCACTGCGCGTGTCTTGCTCGTGGGCTTGAAGGCAGGGACTCGGGGACTGAGTGCCTGACCCAAGGACATTGAATTTGCCTGCCCCTAACAATGCAGACAGGCACTGCCGGGTTATCCTGCACAAGTGGAGAATAAAGTCTCCTTACTCAACGATACAAATTTATTTGTCCCTTCATCCCAGATATGATCCAGGCGAGCATCCCATGTTGATGCTAATAGTAGACTCCAGCATGCCTGGTGCAGAAATTTGAGGTTTTGATTTGTTTTTTCTGCCACTCACTGATTTTCTTAGAAATCTTCCTTATTAGCAAGGGATTTCTAACAGGAACAGCAGGATGCAGCTGAGGCTGTGATTTGGGCTTGGGCAACCCCATGAAGCCCCTCCATCCCCAGCACCGTGGGATGCTGCCCCACTTTGTGCCAACACCACTGCTCCAGGGATGGATCCACACTTGCAAAACAACATTCCCTTTGCAAAAAATATAAAAATATCACAGAAAAAAAAGCTGGTGTCCTTTTTTTTCCCAGCCTGAGTCTGTTTCCGAGCTGGAATGCTGGATCCAGTTCATAGCTGAGGACGAGGCTTTGGGGTGGGAAAACGGACTCGGAAGCGGTTTCACCGCCGAAATCTCCATGTTGTTGAACCGACAAAGCAGGATGAGTCCAGACAGAAGAGGCACCTGCCAGCAATGGTTTTTGTGTTTATTTGTTTCTCCAAGGTTGATTTGCCAAAGGCAGGGAATGGATTTCCACCTCCTACCAGCTGTGAAGAACATATACATGGGGGAACGCAGTCAGCGAGGCCTTTGGTTCTCTTAGACGTGAAATCACCTCTGGTTGCTGCCACGTTTCCCCTCTCCTTTTTTTCTTTTCATAATTTTTGGGTGCAGCTGAGCTGCTCGGAAACTAACATAAGTCAAACACATTGGCACCGTAAATAAGAAAGCAATTTAATAAAACATTAAATGGTTTATGACAGCAATTTGGGCAACTTCTTGGTGGAGGACATGAGGGTAGGAAGAGGTCTTTTTTGGGTATGGCTTTACCAGTCCAGATTTTGGAAAACCTGAGGTTGCCTTCTCTGGCTTGGCTTTGGATGTCCTTGCAGCAATGGGGTTGGGTGGCCTTGGTGGCTAACGGCCCGGCTGCAAACAAGACAAGACAAGGCAACGTGGGATGAGGCTGGCATGTGCCAGTGCCGAGTCTTAGTCACCCTGTTTCGTTGATGACTGACTCTGTCTGAATGCAAAAGGACCAGATTTTTGAGTGGCATCCGAAGGCAGAAGCGACGCGGGCTGCCAGGGATCAAGGCGGTTGCGTGTGCTCCTGCACGTGTCCAAGGAAACTGTGCTTCTCCAGGTGTGGAGGGCGGGAATGGACCCTCTCTGAGATGGGCTTTCAGGGCTATTTAGCTGGTCAACTCTGGAATGAGCGTCTGTGGTTAAGGCAGGACAGGGAGGGGACATACAACGCATCTGTGCTCAGAGCATGTCCTGCAGATACGGGGGACTGCACCTACTGTGACCCTCTGGCCACCCTTGCCTTCAGCCCAAACCCATGCTGGTGGGATCCCCATTAGCCACAACTGCACAAAGACCTTGCTTTTGCATAGCTGGCAGGTTTAGGAAATGCTCTGGGCTCTGCCCATGCAAACCTCCATGGATCTTGGCACCCCAATGGGTGCAGACTGTAGTTCCCGTTAGCTCAATGCACGGGTCGGGAGACACAACCATCCATCTGACCCACGAGGCATCACAAGCACCTTCACCCAGCAGTGGGAATGAGGTGCCCATCATTTAGGTGCCTGGGACTATCCAAGCCGGGGTGATAAATGCACAACATGAAGCAAAGGAAAGTCGTGCCTTGAGCCCAAGCCTGGTTCCCTTTCTTTATTGTTGGCAGGAGAGTTGGCAGGAGAGCCTGCATGGCAGTTGGGTGGCTGTCAGATCTCTTGTTGACTCAGGCCACTCTCTAGCAGTTGTTTTCATTCAGCCTGAGCGCCGAGTAAACAGCCGGGCTGGGAAATGTGAAACCCTCACTCTGACCTTGCCGTCACCGCAGGCGTCAGCCCAGGGAGGTGCAAGCGGAGAAGCACGAACCCACCGGCACGGTGCAAAGGAGCATGTGGGCATGGTGGGGATGTAGACATGGGATAAGCCCATGTCTCCTGTAGTCATTTGTTTGGTTTTCAAGGAGCGAAGGAAAAATTGAACCCTATTTGGGACACAGAGTTTGTGCTGTGATTCCCTGATAAGTGGTGTTGCCAGAAATACTGAAGCAGATGTAATAAAAGTGGTTTTCCCCCTTCTCCGTCGTATTCGGTGGGGACAGCTTTTGGTCAATGGCCAGCATATGCTTCCATCTGTGCCATCCCCTCATGGCTCTGACTCTCAGCTCAAGTAACAGCAGTTGTTTTGGGAGGAAACTGGGGCACCCTCCGTGCTATGAAGCACAGCATCTTCCCTTGTGATCCCTACCAAGCTGCCAGGTACCCAAACATGGGTTTGCTACTATATGTTAAACTCCAGGGCAGAAATCTCAACATTCAGCTGAATTTTCTTTTTTTTTTTTTCCAAGGAGCTGTTAACAGCTTGTCATTGCAGGTTGGAAAATGTAAATGCATTTGAGAAAATATGTTGGCAGCAAGTTCCCCATATTGTTTCAGCTTGTCCCAAAATTCCAGAGAAATTTTCTGTTAATATTTTTCACATCTGATTGGAAAATATTGGGGAAAGAAGAAACAAATTCTGTAGATATTTTTTGACAATTTTAGCCTTTTTTTTTCCCCCAGCCAGGTCTCCATGGTATGGAAAAGATTAAACAAAATGCACAAATTAAAAACATCTGCTAGGAATTAGATAAATGGAAATCTTTGCCCTGTAAGCAGAAAAAATTTAAGAAAAACCCTGATAAGGAAATCTGGTTATTTAACTTCTGCATTCCAGCAGTCTGTGTGATCTGATTTCAATGATTTGGCTGCAAAAATTGGTTAGGAGAGTTGTTAGGAAATCAGAGACCTGAAAAGTTACCTAGGGAGGCTTTGACTGTAGAGATCTCCAGCAAAAGATACGGAAACTCAGACTGACTCCTGCAGCTGAAAAAAAACCTCCTTGAGATGTCTGCGGTGTGAAAGGCAGAGCCTCAATCAGTCTTTCATCTCGTGAACATTTTTGTTCCTGGTGCAGAGAATTCGGAAATCTTTGCCATCTCATGATGGCTTTTCAGTTGGTTGGTCCTTGGGCATTTTTCAGTATAGTTGTGGACCTTCCTATTCTAAATTTCAACCTATTGACCATATGCTTTCCCTCTTCGTTGTGTTCACAGACTTCCTAAAAGCAGTCTCAGGTTTAAAAGCACATGGCAACAGTCCGGAAGAAGTGGGACACTTAGACCTCACCTCTTGATGCCTTGTGGTTTCCATCAGTTGAACGGAGAGGTCAACCCTTGGGGAGGCTGATCCAGGGAACAGCTCAACCCGAGGAGTGGTATTCATCCCAAAAGTGGTTCTTCTTGGACAGGGTTGAGGTACATAGGACACTGTTGGGCAACCATGACCTGCCGCTGCCTGTATCATCCCAGCCCTGTGAGGAAGCAGGGACAAGCGGGTTGTCGATATGGCAGACGTGCTCACAAGGGTGTGGGTGGAAAGATCCTCAGCACGTACGCGGTTTCGAAATGCATCTCCTCATCAAAGCTTTACTCTTCCTCCCTACATGGGACTCTGGATTGAACAAGGAATCAAGGAATTGTGTTTTGGGTCACCTCATGCTGGAGCGCACTGATGGGTTTGGATGTAGACAGCACTGAGGTCTCCCAACATGCTTACAGGCTACAAACACCTCCAGGACACATCTCGTCCTGGTTTACAATCGATATCCACAGCAGGGCAAGTGAATTGCTCTGGGAGTGCACATTTCTCTCTGTGGATGGTGGAAGTGGTCAAAGGTGACCAGCCCTTTGTAGACACCCCAAATGACATAAATCCTTCCCAAATGCTACTCACAACTTTGCCGTGGATGGAGGTAGACACAGCAGGAGCCGTGTGGGGCTGCAATGCTTCCTCCCTGCTCAGCATCCCTCAGGGAACATTCCCATCCGAGCCTCCCAGATGGTGCAGATCGTCCTGGGATGCTGCTTCGTAGGATGACGTTTAATCACCCCCTGATCAAAAGTCCCCGTGTCAGGAGCCGTACTGATATTAGTCGGGGTTGATAGCAGGGGTAAAAAAAATCCTTTTTCCTAGGCTATGATTAATGCAGCGCACGCTGATGCCTACAAGCACCCCCTCCTTGAATACAAACCACCACGGTTTCGTCCTGAGAGCTCTGTATTGTAGCTCCTTGCATTTCTTTGAAGAGATTCCCCAGCGTCTCCCGGGTATCCAGCTTCATGACATCATTGCCTACAACTCTTTAGAAGTTGGTCACCATGGCAATGCTGAGGTTGTCACTGGCCTGGGCTTGTTACATCATAAGGTGAGTAAGCCCCAGAATGAAAGGCCACAGCCTTTGCCGTTGTTTGATTTAATAACCTGCAATGATGAGATAACGATCCAGGCCCTTAATGAAAGGTGGGTGTTAATAAGACATTAGGAAATCGTTCAATAGCAAAGTCCATGGGATAATGACAGGCTGTGATTTCCGGAGGGTGACCATCTTCCACCTCAAATGGGGCGAACAGACTCATCCATCGGGGGTTTCATGTCCATCACTGGGGCTCTGCAGGCAGGGGACCAGCAGAGCGGCATCCCCAGTGCATCACTGGACCGGGAATTAAGCTCTCAATGAACACAGCCAACTTCAACCACTGGGGCACCTGCATGGAAATAGCTCCTGCAACGACGTGTGCTCAGAGGAGGGCTGGGATTTTAGCTCCTTCCAGCTGGATCTCCGACTTGCTGCATCGCTTTGCAGCGCAAATTAGGTCTGGATCAGGTGTGAGCACACGGCTGTGTTTCTGTTGATCTATCTGGAGAAGGCACTACGGTAACGTGCCAGGTTTATGCTGGCAGCAGCAGGAGGGGTAATATCTGATCTGGCAGCTGGGAGAGAGTAACCCTGTAAACACACTTTTCTTTCAACCAGCAGGATTTTTGCGCTGGATCGGTGCCTTGTCGCAGGTGGTTGTGGCATCTCGCTTAGGGACGAAGTAACTTAAGGTCAAGTGTAACGTCTTGTGGATTTACATCCCAAATCAACTCCCAGGACTTTCAGTGGGGATTTTCGCACCCTGAAATCACAGGGCAAACAGGGAGGTGTTTCTCTGATGTAACTAGAAGTACCTGGGAGTAGGAGGCACAACCCACTGTCAGGCTAATGTGAATATTGGCTTCTCAGAGTCACCGGCAGTGCCAAACCCAGAATTTTGGCTCTCTGACTGATCCGCACCCTTTGACCCTTTCTGTTGGGACCAAGCCTGAAATTTTGCAGCCAGATTTCATTTCAAGGAGAACCAGTATCAGATTCCCGAGACTGGAATATCCCCAACCTTTTGCCATCTAATTACCCTGTAACCACTTTTGAAAACCCCTATTTGTCTCTGCAACCCATGGAGTTAATTATCTTTATGATTTAGCCCATTTATGGGGTGAGTTTTGTTTTGTACTCGCCTTGTAAGGTCAGGAACTTTCACAGGACATTGCTCAATCCTCCTGGACCTGTTTCTGAGCAGACCAGCATTGAGAAATATCCCTGCTCCAGTGGATGTTGCAGGTCCTGAATGTTATTTCCAAATTTATTTTTTTGAGAATTACAGAGTGTAATTCTCAAAAATTACAGATGCAACTCCTTTCCTAGGATTCTAAGATGAACATCGGTCTGGGAGAATCCTTTGGGTCATCAGTCCTGGCTACTGGACACCCGTCTTACACCTCCCCATCTCTGGCCTTGAGCTTTACTGGGTCTTCCCAGGGGCCCTCCAACACCTGAACACAGTCGGGGGGCATCCCCCTTTCTCTGGGGATGATGGAGGGATCGTTGAGTGATTTTGCTTCTAATTTGGGGAATTGAGATTAAATCCAGGCTCTCATCCTTCCTTCTTCCCCATATTCATCACGGCCAGGCAATGCATTTGCAACTCTCCCATTTCCTATCTACCTTTAACTCATCTGATTATAACCAAATGCCTCTAGTTAGGGCACAAATCTGGCAGCTCAAAAGAAACTAGGTTTGAACCCCCATCCTCCTGCTTGGAAGGGCTCCTAAACAAAAAGGAATTAAAAAAAATAAATTGCTTTTAGCAAGGCTGACGGCCAGGCACAACAGAGAATTGACTTCAGGCAGGATTTACTGTCACTGAAATAGTTTCTGCGTTGCACCAAGTGCGACGGCGACGGCACGCGGGGGAGCTCAGACGGAATATGGCTGAAAAAGCGCTTGAAGAAAACTACAGCAAGCCCCTTTTTTGCCAGTGGACAGTGAAATAATTTTTTTTTTACCGCATGGGTGATATCCGTTGTTGCAAGTGAGGTCATGTGCACAAGAGGTGATTTTTGCTGCTTGTTGCTTGAGTCTTGGGAAAAGTGGCCCCGTGAATTTCTGCAACCCCTTCATGGCTTTTCCTGCCCCTTGGCTGCCAGGAAAGGCAAGCTCAGCTCCCGGTGCGCTGCTTGACTGGGGCTGATAGAGCGGGGATGAGCAATGCCCCGTGCCTCTGCGGGGATTTCCCCCTCTCGGGCTCAGCACTTGTTTCTCAATGTCGGAGACTGAACCCCTTTGAATTTTCCCCTTCTCTGCTTGCAGCTATTTTTAAGAAAAGCTGCACCCAAAGGCATGCGTGCAGCCGCCCCAAGTGCTTTCTCTGCTGGTATTTCAGTGCTCAGCTGCTGTTAGCAAATAGCTGAATTTCTTACCACTGGGGAAGGAAGACGTTTCATGAGCACATCAGGTCCAATTACAGAGTGCAACAGTCTCAAAAACTGGACGGCTTGTCCCTGGACGGCGGAACGGCTGTATTTCTCCGGTGTTTGAGGGATGGCTCAGGGGCAGCCCCGAGTGCGCAATGTTCCCTGCCTTGCCCTGATCCCGCACCCCGGGCAGACCCGAAAGGCGTCAATCGGGAGCTCTTCTCTGATTTCAGGTTAGGGGACTGCGAGTCCCGTGCTGAGCAGCATCCCGTAATCACAGCAGGAAAACCCTGCCTTGAAATAATACCGTGAAGAAACCTATTTCTGTTCCTCTTCTGGCCAGCAGCGGGGTTGATGCTGCAGGTTTGATACCGGGGGGGGGGGGCAAAAGGCAAGAAATGAGGAAGGAAAAAACTATCTTGTTAAGAGGAGAGTAGAGAAAAATCTCTTTTCCATGGCAGAAACATGCCAGTGCGTTACAGGGGCTGATGCGGGAGCTCATCGCGGTCCCGCCGGCAGCGGGGCTCCGGTGGGATGAGGGAGAGGGTGAGATGAGGAGAGGGAGCGGTGATATCCCGATGATGCAGGTAGAGTTCACGCTTAGCTCCTTGTTTATTTATTCTTGTAATTGAAATACCTGTGAGGGGCGAGGGAAGCGATTGAAACATGCAGACGCGAAGGACCGTGAACTCCAGCTGCCTCTCCAAACTCAAACACTTTTGTGTATCAGCGTTTGCAAAACCCTCCCCACCGTGAGCCTGACCCTCGGCAGCTTTCGCAAACCTCGAGTCCCTGCGGAGAAAGTGCCATCAGCAGCAAAACCAGCTCAGCGTCCAGCGGGCGAGAGGAGGCAGCGGCAACCACTTGGTTTCGTCCCTGACCTTTTCAAAAGCCCCTGATTCCCCTAAAGCATTGCAGACAATTTTCTTGTCTTTTCCAGGATCCCGCTGATTTTTTTCGCAAGCGCAAAGAGCTTAGTGGTTTTTTGCAAATAAGTGTACAAATACCCCTCGGTCAGCCCAGAGGAATAATTTTCTCTGTTGCAAGAGGGTGTCATTAATTTGGGCAGCTGCTGCCTGACTTTTGCAACTTCCCTCCCAGGGCAGGGAGAACTCTTTGTGCCCATGTCCCAGGCTGGTAAACTGAGGCTGTGCTGGAAATTGCTATGGGTCAAGCTGCCCTGCCGTTAACCGAGCACACGTACGGCTGCATCTTTAGGGCGATGTATGCACAGCTCCCAGCCACCGTCTCCAAATTTTAACCATGCAAAGAGTTGCTGGGTGCAGGGTTGGAACGCACAATTCGGATCCCACCGGGCATCACGCACGCTGCACCCTGGCTGCTCCATGCCATATCCTAAGAGATGGTCCGTGTTGCACTGAACGTAGGCATGAATGTGACTTGTCCTTTCCTTACGGGTTACCTTTAGAGGGGGGGAAAAAAAAAGGAAAAAAAAGAGGAGGATGAATCATGGCTTAGTCAGAGTTGGGGCTCTTTGGAGCAATCACTGCCATTGCCTGCATTTTGAGGCCAGGGGAATAGTGCCAGGGGAGGCTGGCTGGTGGTCCCTTGGTACTGGTAGGTTCTTCCAAAGGGGATGGGGAATTTAGTCCAGGATTGTGCTTTTTGGGCCGTATCCAGAGCCTAATTCCACCGTTCGGAGTGGGTTGCTAGGTCAGTTCAGTGTTCGAGCAGCCAAGAGACAAAAGGGGGAACTGAGGGGGTTTGGCTTTGGTGTTTGGAAGAAGTTTGCAGCCTGTAAACCCCGTAAGAGACGGGTGTCCCTCTTCTCACAGAACCCGGGTTTTTCGCCCTTTTCCGCCAGACTCCCCTCCTTTGCACTGCCCTCCCCTCTCCCACCCCTCCGGACCTGCCGCCTCCATCCCTCAGATGCTTGAGGTCATTTTTTCGCCCTCTACCACCAGGACCTTCAGATTTCGAGCCCTGGCATTACATTTATACCCCTATCCCTTTGCATTTAATAAATCTCTGCAGGTTCCTGTGATGGGGTAGGTAAGGCAGCACCTCCAGCAGACGCTGGGTGATTTATTCCTCCCTCCACACCTTTCATCACCTGGCGAAGCAGAGGACGCAGGACAGCATCGCTGGCCGTCCCGTGGCACGCCGTGCCCACGGTGGCTCTCGGCAAGCTGACACACCTCTTACTACCAGCATTTGTCCCCCTCGGTGACTTGGTTTCTCACAAAATCCCTGAGCTCAGCACCCCGAGGGCTCCTTTCACAGCAGCTGTGAGCAACAGCCTATTTACCAGTCCAGGCACTATTTATAGGGAGCTGTGCTTCTGCACAGCACGACTCGAGAGGGGAAAATAAACCCTCTCGGTGCACCTAGTGCTGTCCTGCCCGTCACCCTCTCCCCGC
This sequence comes from Pelecanus crispus, assembly GCF_030463565.1. Classification (NCBI taxonomy): domain Eukaryota; kingdom Metazoa; phylum Chordata; class Aves; order Pelecaniformes; family Pelecanidae; genus Pelecanus; species Pelecanus crispus. The sequence goes on from NC_134643.1 coordinate 4,591,043, forward strand.
GGTGAAAGTGCCTTATAAATAGTAATGAAGCTTCTTCCAGCTGACCTCGCTTGGAGCAGCTGGGTGCTCGTGCCTTTGAAAACCAGGCCATTTATTTAGGAGTTGAAGCTTTCCGCTCCAGTTATTTAAGAGTTTTTAAGCCAAGAATTACTAGGTGGATCTAATTTGAAGTGACTGTGATTTTAATTCAGGCGGGGTTTCGCTTTCAGGCTCCTTTTGGTACTGTGGGGGTGGTGATTTTTGAAGAGGAGAGCTGCAACGAGGAGAGCTGAGCTGCTGCAGGAAGAGGGATGCCCAAACTCCTCATCCTGTAACATCATATGAATTTTCTTCCTTTTTCTGACTCATGTTTTAGCCCGGAACCAAATTTTCGTTGCCCTCCATGGGAAAAGGTCTGAGATTTTTGGGGGGAAAAAAAAAAAAAAATCCTGCCCTTTCCTGAGGATGGATTTTGTGCACAGTGGTCCAGGGAGCACTGTTGTGCCCGATCCCCATCCCCACCTTCGCCAGCCAGAGCGCTTGCTGCTCTCCCCCATCTTGCTTCCCACATCCCAAATCTCTGGCTCTTTTCCAGCTACCTCATAGTAGCTTTTTTTTTTTTTTTTTTTTTGCCTGTGAATATTTTTTTCCTGTGTAGGAGGGGGAAGGATTGTGCATTTTTTACTCCATCCATCTTGGCTCCATGTAAGGAGATAACTAAAAATATGTTCTTTCTAGACCCGTTACAAACATATAAGCTCCTTCTAAAGGAGGAAAATGCCCTATATAATAAAAAAAGGCTGTTGAACACTTGAAGTATCCGAGATGCTACTTATCATCCGGCTTTAAATTTTCAAGCAACATTTGCTTTATTGAAACCCCATCAAAGCAGACGCTCCCACCTCTACGGCTCGTCCCAGCTACGACGCATTTCCACGTTTCCCCGCCGCGGCACGTTCCCCACCCAGCACCCTGCCGAGCGGATTCCCTGGTGCCAAGCGGGATGCGCCCCATCGCCGGGGCTGCGGCGGGAGCGTGGGATCCACCTGCACATTCGGGGCTTCGGCGTCTCCACAGCGGGTTTGCTGGGTGGCACGGGGATGTCTCCGACCCCTCGGAACGTCGACTTTTTTGGGTTGTTAGCGCTGGGCTGCTCTTCGCAGCCCGGTGTAAGGTGGAAAGGTCACCTGCAGGAGGCTGGCCGCTGGATTAATAATGAGTATAATGAACTAATGATGATGAGATGATGAAAATAATAAAAAATGTAAGAAAGAAGAAAATAAGGAAAATAATGCCATGGTCGTGCCCGTTTGAGAGCGAAGCCTCCCCGGGGAGCATCCCCAGCGCTGCCGCCGCCTCACACCCCACCGTTTTGGCGGGGAGGGCCGGGGGGAGCGGGGCCGGGGGCCCCGTCCCGGCGTCTTGCGCGTCCGCGGAGCGGGGCGGAGCGGGGCGGAGCGGGGCGGAGCGGCGGCCGCGGGCGGAGGCGGAGCCGCTGCCGCAGCCAGGGCATCCCCGGCGGGGGAGGCGGCCCGGCCCGGCCCGGCCCGGCCATGTGCGACGTGAGGGACGTGCCGGAGCCCAGACCCCGGCCCCCCGCCCCCCCCGAGCCCCCGGCCCCGGCGCTGCGAGAGCCCCCGGCGCGGGACCCCCGTGCCACCGCGGCTTCGTTCATTCTCATTTTTTTATTTTTTTTATTGTATTTTCTTTTTGGTTTTTTCAACGATTTTATTTACCCTTCCTTTTGATTTTGCGCTTTAGTCCACTCTTTTAGTTTTTATTCTTTTTATTTCCTTTCTTATTCCCGCTCCATTATTTTTATCCCTTTTATCACCGCATTTAACCATTTTAAACGCTTACATTTTCCAACATATTTCACTCATTTTTTTTTGCTCCGCTTAGGGACCGCCTGCACGCCCCCCCCCCCCCCCCGCACCCCCCCAGGGGCAGCGCTGACGGCACGGTGAGGGCCGCCGTGCCCCCCCCCCCCCAGCAGAACAAAGGCTCCCCGGGCGCGGCGGCTCCTTTGTCCCCGCTGCAGTGCGGGGGGCCGGCGGCAGGCGGCAGCGCGGCCCGAGCCCCGCCGAGCCGCACCCCCCCCTCCGCCCTCCTCCCTCCATCCTCCTCCTCCTCCGCGGCGGCGCAGCGGCCACCCCCCCTCCCCGCCCCGCAGGGCGGGAGCCGCCGGCCGGCCTGCCGGGCTAGAAATAGGCGGCGGCGGCGGCTGCGGCTCATTGCGAGCGGAGCCAGGGGAGAGCAGCAGCAGCAGCAGCAGCAGCGGTGCCGCTTCCCTGCAGCAGCCAGGGCCACCCCTTTCCCGGCTGCCTTCCATTGAGAGAGTCCTCCTTTGCTTCTTTTTTTTTTTTTTTTTTTTCTTCTTCTCCTTCACCCGGATTTCTATCGGAATTAGCGGCAGGGCTCGCCTTCGCTCTCTCTAAGCACGCAGCGGCGGTCTTCGTGCCGTTCCTGCCGGCTTTGTGCCCTGAAGCCCCGTCCCTCCTCCTCTTCCTCCTCCTCTTCCTCCCCCTCCTCCGCCGTAAAGCCTTAACGAGACTCCGAGAAGCATCCGAAAGCGCCGCAGCCGCTTGTTCAAACCACCCCCCAAAGCGACGACTGCAACAAAAAGCCTTTTTTTTTATTATTATATATACATTTTTCCCCTCCCTCCTTCCTCTTTTTCCCCCCCCCCCCCCCCCCCCCCTCCTCCTTCCCCCCCGCGAACGCACCAAGGTGGACGCGGAGCGCAAAAAGAGCTTTGTTTTAAAAATGCCCATGGAGCTGACGCAAAGCCGCATCCAGAAGATTTGGCTTCCCAATGACAACCGCCCGGCTCTGCCCCGCCGCTGTGAGTACGGGCACGGCAGCATCCCGGTGGGGTGGGGTGGGAAGCGGCCCCCCTCCTCCTGCGCACCCCTCGTTGCACCCCCCCACCCCCATTTCCCCTGGTATCCGTGCAGCATCCCGCCTCGCCTTCCCTCCTCCAGCATCATCCCGGCGCCCGCAGCCCACCCGTGAGTCGCTGGGAGCTGCAGCACGGGGCAGCCACCCCACGGCAGCTCCGCGGCCCCGTGGAGCGGAGGCTGCGGGGAGGCGCTGGGACACGCGTGTCCCAATTTCCACCCCCCCGCTCCCCGCCTCCAGCCCTGGGATTAAAAGGGAAGGGAGCAGGTTGCTAACCTCGGCACCCGGGTACCAGCTCAGCTGGGATTTCCAGGGTGTCTGGCACCTTGCACTCAGATTTATTAGTGATTTATTTAATTTTTTTTTTTGGGGGGGGGGGGGGGGCGGAGGCAGGATTAGGGCAATGGATTCGGGAAAAAAAAAAAAAACCACCAGCTGCTTGCACTTTGCCGCTTTACTGGGTGCTGTGCTTGGGATGAGATAGGAGGCAGGTGGAGGAGAGGGCAAAAATGAATGCTGGAACTTTGGCAGTGGTTTCCCTTCTTTTCAAAGCTCAGAAAGCATCTTGAGCGTTTAGGACCAACCTCCGCGCTTAAAAAAAAAAAAAAAAAAATAATAAAAGCAAACGCTTAGGTCATCCCGGTGTTACTATAAACCAAATCATGAATCATAATACCATACTAAAGCTCAAGAAGCAATTCTTTTAACTCGCCCAACAGCTACACTGACAACCTGCCAGTTGTGCAACTCCGCGTAACTCTAAATAAGCGTCGCAGGAATCCGCAGATCCGGGGCTGCGGAGCGCCGGGAGTGAGGAGGTGGCACTTTGCAGCCTGGCAAAGGCTGGAAGTGGCTTGGGCAGTTGGGGTGAATCAGTCTTTCCGATGCTTTTCTTGAGCAGGCGTTTTTAAAGTCGCTTTGGACCTTCATTTCCCTTGGCCGGAAAGTTCCCCCTTGAAAAAAAAAAAAGAGAAATAATAATAAAAGAAAATATCCTACGAATCTGCCACATGTTGCCCCATGGCTATGGGTCAGGCACGCGGCGAGGGGGGGCTGAGCCCCGTAGCCGCCGCTTGCAGATGCAGCCGGTGCTTGGCAAGGGCAGCTCTGCAGCAGACGCTGCTGAGGAAATGGCTTTCAGCAACAGGCTGAACATCTGGGTTGCCACGGGGCTTTGCTTTTAGTGGGGTAAAATGTCTCCTGGCCTAATGCTTTGCAGATGTATCTGCTTGGTTCGGCTTTTTTCAAGGACTGACACCTTTGAAAGAAATCCCTCGTGTACGCGGAGCCTCCCTGTGGCTTTTGTTGCTTTATTCACCTGGTTTCTCAGAGGGGAGAATTCCCTCCTTGGCAGAGCAAAAAACTGACGTACTTTAATATATTAAGTCACCGAGGGGCTTATTAATACCATAACGTGGCTTCTAATTATTTTCTCTCAGGGTGGGAACAAGCCATGCTGGCCACCGTTCTCTGCGCTCTACGGGAAGAACATGACTGGGCTTTCTTTAGTTTTTATTTTTTAACTCGAGGCGCTATTAATTCCTTGGCAGCAACAAAGAGCAGAGCCACAAAGCCGGGTGGGAATGGAAGTATAGCAGAGACACGCGAGGCCGATGCGCTCCCCAGGGGGAAGGAGGGAGCCGGAGCATCGCTGGGAGCATCCTCAAAAAGCTCCCTCCCGGCTGCTCTGAAATAATTAGTCCGATTGTCCGCTTGCTCGTCAACAGGAGGCTCGAATGGATGCGGAGCGATGCCTTCATCTGGCCTTTTGACGGCGATCCATTAAATTGCTGTCAAGCTGCACGTCTCTCACGTAGGGGCTGGGAAAGTCAAGTCGTCGCCGGCGGCTGGATGGGCAGAGCCAGGCGAGGGGAGGGGGCTCGGCTGGGGGATGCTCGAGGAGGGAAGGGGCTGCTGCCGCCTCGCTCGCTTCCCATCGCTCTCTCCCATCGCTCCGGCTCGGCGGACGAGGGCACGTGAAAATACGGCGGCGATGTGCACGGGAAACTGCAGCTCGCGCGCCGGCAGGGTGATGTCGGTTCCGTGCACATGTGCGCGATGTGCGGCGCGGAAACGCGTCCTCGGTGCATCCGCGCAAGTGGCGGGGAATTGCAATGGGAAAGAGGCTGGAAAAGGGGAATGTAAGACTAATGTAGAACATGTGGCGTGGGCTTGCGGGAGCGGGAGGCGTGTGGGAATGCTTCTTATGAGGAGACAGTAAAAATGCCTGAAGTGGGGCTCTAACCTTCTATAGAAGCAAATTTCCTTCCTTTTTTTTTTTTTTTTTTTTTTTTTCTTCCTTCCACCCACTCCGGTGAAGCACGAGAGCGCTTCAGCGCTGGCTTTCTAGCAGGTAGAAGGCACAAATGACAAGCTACTTCTAAATATCCTGATTGAGCCTTTCAGAAGTCATCCCTGACCTTGACTTACCTGGATAGATGTGGATAAGGAGTAATGAATATGCATTGAAATCCCTGATAGCTTTGCAGCAGTGGTGAAAAGAAATGATGAATGGGGTCTTTGTGAAGCACTGGGAGCAAAACACTGGTTTGTGTTACATCCCTGATGCAAAGTTTCCCGGAGGCTTTTGTGATTTAGCTGGGTTTGGGCTCAGGTTCCTGACAAAAAGGTGCACGCTGGATGCCCTGGTGTTTTGGGAGGTGCTTCCCAGGTCTGTAAACAGCTGCTTTTTCACTATCCAAGGGGAACCTGGATCTTTCCTTTGGCAGCAAACCGAAGTGGGGAGAGATTCCTCAAATGCACGCATTTAACTCCTGCAGCACCCTTTGGAGGTGGCATGTGTGCACCCACGCAGCGCCAGCTCTGGGACCATCTCAGCTGTCTGGAGCCAAAGGGACGTCAACAGTCCCCGTCCATGTCCCTGTTCTCTCGGGAGTGTTATTACTTTAATGGCCCCAAATCCTCTTGGCTCCGCTCTTTGAGATCCTGTGTCTGCTGGCAGGTAGGGAAAGGAGGAGTTTCTTTTCTCTATTCAGGTATTATTCCTTTCCCCCTCCCTTTATTTGATATGTGGTTTGTTTTTTGTGCAAAAAAAAAAAACCCAACTTGCACCCATCGGTTGGTTGAGGCCGTCAGACTGTTAGAGAGGAAAAAAATATTTTTTTCTGGATGCGTTGCACAGCCGCCTTGGTACCCCAGAGCGCAAAATCAGCGCTTGCTGCTGCAATCAGTGGGAGCTGGCCCGGGCTTTTGAAACACGGCACCGGGGATGTGGGTCACACAAAAGGGGGCAAGCGTGAGGGCAGCTCCAGCCTGAGGAATGTGGAATATTTAAAGAAAAAAAAAAAAAAATCTGGTTTAGATAGTTTTCTCTGCTGAGTCTGCTGCGGTGAGACAGCCGGGCAGGTGATGGGTGGCCTTTCGCTGCCCTTCTGTGCACCCGTGCTGCAACTCTTCCTTGTGGCCTTAATTCAGTTTCTTTAGCTGTTGGATTTTTTTTTTTTTTTTAATTAGAAGGGGAGGGAAATCCCCTATGCTTTGCACCTTCTCTGGATACCTCTCTGTTCGTTAGCCCTTCCCAAATCTCCGCTGAGAAAAGTCTACCCCAGGCCATCACCCCGTGCCCATCCCGGGAGCCCCTGGCATCCCCGCATCCCTCCGCGGCCGTCGCCTGGTCCCACCTGCGGGCAGCTGGGATGGGCAGGCAGAGCTCTCCGCCCAGAGCGTAATTAAGCTGCGTTTTTACGGCTCTGCCACCAGCCACTCACTCCCTGCATTCCTTTCCTGTGAGGTCTCCGGCCTCACCGGGAGGATGGAAGGGTGGGTGAGAAATCCCCCGAGGGTCTCGCCTACTGGGGCCGGCCTCTGCCGTCGCCCGCAGGGCTCTTGGCGTGTCACGCCGGGCAGCATGAATAGGCGGCTGGCTAATCCAAATTCCATTAGGCATCGTTAAGATCTTCCTTTCCTGTATTTAAAGCGCTTGGCTTTGTGCCTTGGCCTTTTGTGTGTGCAGCACCATGTGAGAAGCGATTCTGCAGGGCAAAGCCTGGAGAGGAGCCGGGGTGGGACACGGGAGAGGGATGCTGCCCTGTTACGTGGTCCACGGGGCGTGCGGTCCAGATGGTCCAGACGCATCCCGTGGCGCTGGGACCAGGCTGTGGAGGGCTGAAAAAATTCCCAAACTGCATTCCCAGTCCTGCAACCTCTGCAATTTCCTCCAAACTGAACCAGGAATTTACTTTCTAAAGGATTCATGGGGGGAGAAGCGATTCACCTGGGCAGCCTGGCAGCTGATTTGTCTGCATTTTGGCCATGCCATTCGGGTGAATTGCAGAGGAGTTTCTCTTCACTTGCCAAGTCATCACTAAGTAATGCGTCTGGATTTATTGCCAGTTGTTTGACATGAACCCTCTTTACAACAACAAAAAAAAAAAACCCAGAGTAAAACAGGTTTATGAAGAAAAAGGGATAAGTCACTCATCTGCTTTTAAATGCTGGTGGTTCTGCAGTCCTCGGGCCCTGCAGTTTCTCAGAAAAAACAGTTAGTTTGTTGCAGCTGCATGTGTATCGGCCTAGAAAGCTAGCAGAAGTTTTTGGAAGGTGTTTTCTGTGGGTAAAGATCTCGGAGCAGACGTGGTATTTTAGCACAGCAGCCATATCTCAAGTGCACTGCTGCGGGGACTGGACCAAAGCCCTTGGCTAACTTCTAGGTTTTCACAGAATTGGCCAAATTGTGGGAATGGGAGGTTGTGTTCACCTCTTTTTTTTTTTTTTTTCCCCCCAAGTGGGGAAACTGAGGCACAAATGTCCTGCAGGGAGCCTGGGGCAGCTGCTGGTTCCTTGCCCACTTTGCAGCCATCAGGATGTTCTCCTCTTGCCATGGCTGTCAGGCTGTGACTCCTGTCCCCCAGTTTGGGCAGCATCGGGGTGAATTTGTGTCCGTATGGCTCAGCTGGCGCAGTTGTGCCTCGCCTGTGAGCAGCCATAGAGCCATCCACCATGCCCCCCTGCTCTGACATGTGCTCATTCAACAGATCCCATTCAAAAATTAGTCAGTGAATTTGCCTGCCCAAGTTTTTGATTGTCCAGGCTCATGAGGGATGCACAGAAGATACTGCAGAGATGATGGTGCACGGGGAGCAGAGGCTTTGGGTTTCCTCTAGCTGCTGAAGGACTTGGAGGAAGGTTGGGTCAAGAGCAAGTGCTTTGTAGGGTTGGTACAAGATGAGCTGGAGGATTAATGGCTGCTCATGTTGTGCTTTCTCCTCCTCCTCATAGCCTGTGGGCCGCAGCTTGCCAATTCCCCCACTGTGATAGTGATGGTTGGCCTCCCAGCCCGTGGGAAGACCTATACCTCCAAGAAGCTAACTCGCTACCTCAACTGGATCGGTGTCCCAACAAAAGGTGAGGCTTTCACGGGCTGCCTAGGCAAAGCATGAGGTTTGGGTCCTTGGGAGATGTTCAAGGAGCTTAGTCCCTTGGGGAGTGGAGGGTGGTGGGGGATCTTTCCAAGATCCCATGGGCCAAATACCCATGTTGTCCCATAGCTTCTGCTGCAGCCCAGGTTCTCCTTCACTTTAAAGACCAAGGGATGTCCCTGAGGCTTTTGCTCTAAGGATGTCTCTTCTTAGCCTATTGCTAGAAGGCGTTATCTGCAGGAGCTGCACAGCTGAGTCAAGCTGTGCTGACGCCTGCTCCTGGTTTTGATGGTCTTTGCCTTTCCCACACAGTTTTCAACGTGGGGGAGTATCGCCGCGAGGCAGTGAAGCATTACAGCTCCTATGACTTCTTCCGCCCCGACAATGAGGAGGCCATGAAAGTCAGGAGGTAAGTGTGGGCACTGCATCTGTGCTCATACCCAGCTCCAAATGGGTGGTGAAGCCCACGGCTGGCAGCGGGGTTGCCCGGCTTGTTTTAGGAGGTGACAGACAGAAAAGCTGGGCTCTAGCTTGAGATCTCCTTGCCTGCATAAGGAGAGCCTGACTTGGGCACCACGAGCTGAAGACTGAAGCTGTTGGGGCTTGGTAGCTTCAGGGTCACCAATGCATCTTCCATCAGTGGTACCCTGAATTCACCTTCAGGCTCAGCGACGTAGGGTATGAGGTCTGCCATGAGGTTTGGCCTTTGCTTCTTCATTTACCATTGCCTCTGCTGTGAAGATCAGCACGCTGCTCAGCACCTGTGGCTCTTGTATTTTTGGCAGACTGAAGGTGTCTTTCCTAAATGTCCCTGGGAGGGGGGGAGGTGGTGAGGAGGAGCCGCAAAGCCTGCCTTTGTGGAGGTCTGTGTACTAGCTGCTGCAAGCATCTCTGAGGACTTCAGGACAACATGTCTCTTGCCTCTTTTGCAGGCAATGTGCCCTGGCTGCCTTGAGGGATGTCAAGCTGTACCTGGCGGAGGAGGCTGGCCAGATTGCGGTAAGCTCAGAGATGTGCTCCGTGGCGTTTGCCAGTGGTCCTGGTCCCGAAGGCGCTGTGCCCTGTACAGTTTACTCTGCAGTTCCTTCTCTGAGAAATGGCTCGGTGGGAACGAGATGCTCTTGGTGCTAATCAAAGTCTTTGCTTTTAAAGGTTTTTGATGCCACCAATACCACACGGGAGAGGAGAGGGATGATCCTAAACTTTGCCAAAGAAAATGGGTTCAAGGTAGGTACCATCAGACTGCTGCCTCTATTGCATAGTCCACGCTAGTGTACTGTTGGTGTATCTTCTTTCACTACCATGTCCTCACGATGCTCCTGTGTAAGAGAGATTTCACTAATGAGTTTCACGTTTTTGATTAAACCCTTCCCTCATTCCCAGTAGCAAAGCCCTGGAGAAGGAAAAGATAGGAGTGGGGCAGAGGGAGAGCTCTCTGGTCAAGCAGGGAGGTGGTTGTGTTGAACAAGGGGCTGGTTGAATGTTACAAACCTTATTGGTGGCTTTCAGTTGAGCTTTGCTTTGCTTCACAGGTGTTCTTCATTGAATCCGTCTGCAATGATCCCACAATAGTTGCCACCAATGTTATGGTAAGTGTGGAAGTGTCTTGCTTTTGTTTTCCCTTGTGTAGGATTTCCCACCTGTGTCTGGCTGGTTTCTTATCTGAACATCTTGCCAGAGTTGGTTGAGGATTAGGAGGTTTTTATCTTTTTATGATCTGTTTGTCCTGGGATGAGAAAGGATCTTTTGTCTCCCAGGGCCACCTGGAAGTAATGAAAGTAAAAGGTGGTGTTGTAGCCTTTCCCCAATTCCCTTCCATGCTCTCTGCATTTCTGTTGATGTCTAACGATATCAAGGAGAGAAATCTATTCAGGATGCTCTGCCGACATCCACTCCCTCCCCTCCCACCCCCCGCCAAAGTCCCACTTTTTGGAAGCGATGGATGTGGTTAAGAGTTTAAATCCCATTGGAGAGCACTGACAGTCTTGGTTCACATGCAGCTTCCCAGAATCTATTGGGGTCTGCTTTGAGAAGAATCGCAGATGAGCTTAGAGGTTTCTCACCACCAGCTGAAGTCTTGGCTGGGAGAGCAGCATAAAACATTGCTTCTCGACTCCTTTGGGAGCTGCTGGATCTTTGATTTCCCACCAGCAGAAAAGCTCCTTTGCCTGTTAGGCTTGGCTAGGGCAGGTAGATGTTACCTGGTCTACCTAGGCATGATTAACTTGAATGAAAGTGTCCTTTCCTCCACTTGGGCTCTGCTCCAGCCTTATCTCCAGTTGTACATCTGAACTTTGTGAGACATTTTATGTTGTCTGGGAATGCGTTGCAGGATACCAAAAGTCTGTGAGAAGGGTTTTGTTCTGCCCCCAGGATGGGTTCCACAAAGGGTGCTGTGCTGGGTGCTAGAGCATGGCTTTTGCTCCTGCTGGGAGCTGGTGTCCCATGGCCAGCGATCAGCTTTTTGGGAGGTTGCACACAGCCTTTTCCATGATACTAATAAAATTCTCCCTTTGCTCTATCTTTTTTTTTTTTCTCCCCCCCCCCCCCCCACCCCGCAACACCCTGAAGCTGGATTTTTTTGAAGGATTTAATCCCTTTCTTTGGAAACTAATGCTTGAAGGGGGAGAAAATGAACAACTAGCTGAGCGTAGGTTTTAGCTCCCCAGGGCACTGCAGATGAACGGTGCTCTTAGTGCTGGGATCAGTGCAGAAAATATGTTATGGGCTTGGGGCACTGCCACACGTGTCGCTTGGTTGTGTTATCCTGTTGGTTTCAGGATTGCTTGTGAAGTTACTAATGTGTAATGCTGCTGCTCAAACCCAAATCTTCAGGAAAAATAACGTGTTAAGAGTAGTTCAGGCAGAACTTAGTCCATGAGAGCTCTGGATATTCACATAGCCCATTCCTAGCATCTTTCAGCCCAGTAGCTTGTAGCAAATAACGCACAGAAAGGGGTTGAATGTTGTTATCCTGCTACCTAAGATGGTGGACAGCCAGGTTGACCTCTGCCTCCTATTTATTCACTCAAAACGCCCAGGACAAGCATCTTACCTAAGCTTATACACCTCAGCTTGAACTGCTTAAACACGATGCTTTTCTTTAGCCATAAAAAAAGCTCAGTTTTCTCACTGTGTGTTGGGTGGTGGGGTGCTACCACAACTTTTGGGAGAACAGGAGTAGACTGATATGCATCTATACCAGTCATGCAATGGTTTATACCAGATTTTCTCACCTTGTGCTTAGTTTTGGGTCTAGTTTCCTTTTTTTCTCTTCTCATAAGTGCTGGCTGTAAAGTGGCTCAGTCAATAGCTGGATCTTGGCAGGACTTTGAAATTTGAGATTAGTATGGTCTGGTTTGAAAAGCTTCCTAACATCTCCTTGCGGCATGTTTTTTTCCCCTGTCGCAGGAAGTAAAATTGTCCAGCCCTGATTACCGGGACTGTAATTCGACTGATGCCATGGAAGACTTCATGAAGAGGATCAATTGTTACCAGGCCAGCTACCAGCCACTCGACCCTGATGACTATGACAGGTAAGAGACTTTGCTGACTTCTGAACTGGCTTGAATGCCTTTCCTCTCCCAGGAGAGGAGTAATGAAGCATGGGGCTGTATTTCACTTTGTCTTCAAATACGTGACTGTGCTAGAATAATGTCCAGCCAAGCCTTGTGGTCAATTTGTCGTCTTCCTTGAAAATGCTGGTTTTCCCCAGCCCTGTGCCAGGGAACCAAGCATTGAAACCTTCCCAGCCTCTTCTGGGCTCAGATACACTGGTTCTGCAGGCCCAAATACAAAGGTTTTGGAAAAGCAGTTTGGTTTGAGTGTTTAAGGAAGGGACTGCTTGAACAGGCTCAAACCACAACATTGAGCAAGCCCTGTGGTTCCTGCCTAGTTGTGTGCCCTGGGAAGACCTTTGTTCTCCTGCATCACCATGCAGGCACCTCCCAGCCTTTCCGCTGCTCACAGATACATCTGTGCGCCCTGCATGGATAATCCCAGTCCTGCTGAGCCCTGTCCGGGGGAGGAACGTGCTTCCTGCTAGTCTTGTTTAATCCTCTTTACTGCTGCAAGGAGGAATGGTGATTACACTGGTGTTACTTAGCTCTCCATGAATTGCAGTTACCTGTTGGCTTCCTGTTAAAAATAGCCTGCAGGAAATCCTTTTAACTGGGCGATTATGTTGACTGAGATACCTCACACGGCTGTTTATCAAGGGTGGTGTTTCTTTCTCCACTGGCAACCCCCTCATCCTTGCTGTGGTTTTCCTAGGGAGCTTTCTCTCATCAAAGTCATCGATGTTGGCCAGCGGTTCCTGGTCAACAGGGTTCAGGACCACATCCAGAGCAGGATCGTTTACTACCTGATGAACATCCATGTTCAGCCCCGCACCATTTATCTCTGTCGGCATGGCGAGAGCGAGTTCAACCTTAAGGGGAGGATTGGAGGTGACTCAGGCCTCTCCAACAGGGGCAAGAAGGTAAAGGGGAAGGGAATATTCCCCTGTGGCTTCTACGAGTGATTTGGCTGTAGCAGATACCATGCATCGTGTTAAGTGTATATTTGATGACAGCTGGGGTGCTCAGAGGATCCATCTATAGGGCTGGTTAAATTTGGGCTTGGGCATGGCCTCAAAAAGAGACTTCGCAGCCATCAGCATTGCATGTAGGCTTGCATGTAGTTAGGGGTTAACAGAGGTTGGGATGCAGAAATCTCTAGGAGAGAAGGGTATGTGTATCTTCAATGAATTGTTTCAGACCTTGCACAGGCAGGGAGGGCTGTAGAAGGACTGCTGCCACCCTTTGGTAGGGAAGGCCAACTCCGAGGGTTCCTTCAGATTGCTCAGTACTTGATTCTTCAAGGACGTGGTAAAGCGCATGCTTCAGGGAGGGTTAATAGCTGTTGTGGCTTGCCAGACCATTTTGAAGTCCAAATGGAGTCATTTGAGGTGTGACTATTATCAAAGACTACAGGATACATTGATTTAGCTCTATGACAGATAGGCAGAGCTGTGGTTAAGGGTGGCCAGGGATCTTCCATAGCATCGGAGAAGAGCCCACGTTGTAGTGCTGTTTCTTGGATGCTGATGTTGTTCCTTGATGACATTAGGTTGCCGCTTTCTCCTCTGCTTTCTCTCTGTTCTCATACCCCTCATAGCTTTTGGGGATCCATGCACGTGTGGCTGCCCTTCACCTTAGAGCAGGAGGTTAATATGTCTGCCTGTGGAAGGCAAAAGTTGTCCTGGAAAAGGCAATGTTTACTGGGAAGCAGGGAAGAAGGCCCACTGGGAAGCTGTGGATCAGGAATCAACCTCTTTTTTTGTCCCACAGTTTGCACTGGCACTGAAGAAGTTTGTTGAGGAGCAGAACCTGAAAGACCTCAAAGTCTGGACCAGCCAACTAAAGAGGACAATCCAAACGGCAGAAGCTCTCCAACTGCCCTACGAGCAGTGGAAGGCACTCAATGAAATCGATGGTGTAAGTATCTTTGCAGTAGGAACAGCTGGAATCATGCTGGTTGCTGCTTGGCAGAGAGGGTGATAGCACTGGCCTTTTCACTTTTGCCTAAATCCCACCGGGGAGATTTTCCTCCTGTGGGAGAGGGTGGTACTTCTGCTGCAGTACTCATAAATTGGCTTCTGATCTTAGCTCTACCTTATGTGGATGTTTCAAGATGTTGGCTTGAAGGAGCAGATTAAAATGATTTTTTGCTTGGAACTGCTCTGTAGCTGACCACTGAGAGGGTTATAGACAGTTATTTGGAGAAGGTTTTGCATGTTGGGTGTGCTGATTCTTTTTGACTTGAGCATGTAGTAACTTCATGGATGTCCTGTTCTGGCAGGGTGTGTGCGAAGAAATGACGTATGAAGAAATCAGGGAGCAGTATCCAGAGGAATTTGCTTTACGTGATCAGGATAAATATTACTACCGCTATCCTTCTGGGGAGGTAGGTCTGCAAGGAGACCTTCAGAGATGTGACTTTTACTTTAAACATGGCTGCCTTGTCTTCATGCTGTCCTCTACACTGAGAGCAGGGTGCTCCAAGAAACTAGAATCAAGAAAGGTCAGGGCTCATGGTTACCTTTTGCATTGAGCTTTTGTGAAATTGTGGTATGTGAAGATCTCATTAAGAAATGTATCACTTAACAAACAGTCCCACTGACTTTACAGCAAATTAGTAGGAAGGGGGCCCTGGAGGTTTCTAGTCCAACCTCCTCCATTACATCCATGCAAAGTGTTGTGCTGCCCCAATTTCCTTTTCTTTCTTTTCCAAAGAAGCAACTTCTCCCCGTGCTCTCATGTCATTTCCTAGGGGTTGATGTTGATATCTCTGTTCCTGGCAATCTGCTTTCAGGGTGTGACACAATGAGGTGGGAATTGACATCAGTTCTGGGTGATACTTTAGGTTGTGAATTGGGCTGTTTATCCCCAAATTAAGTCACATCCACAGACACGTGGGAAAAATCTTTGGAGACATCCTCATGACAGCGTATCTAACAGGAGAATGTTTGGGGATGTCTGACACTGACTCTGGATGTCTGGGGTTCCTTCTGGCTGCCTGTTACTGTTCTTTATGAAGTCCTTCAAAACTCTGGAGATTTTCGGGTTGCTCCAGACTTTTTGGAACTTAGAAATCCTGTAGAAAATCAAATTTCAAGATGATAGAGAGACACTATGCTCAAAGCTCCTGTGCAGTTGTTGCTTACCTTAAACTCTCCAGGACTGTAACTGAGATGTAAATGGCTTGTCTCTCCTCTGACCAGATGAAGTAGTTATGTTCCAGAGTAGCCTGAAGATGAGGATTTGTTGAACTTTGCTTGTTTTTAGCAGTAATTACGTTTGTTTAGTCAGAGGCATGAAATCAATAGGTGTACCAAGACAAGGACCATTGTTTCTTGTGAGGTGCTCGTTTTCTTGATTCTATGCCGTATCTCCCTTCTCTTCTTCTGTTGTAGTCTTACCAAGATCTGGTGCAGCGCCTAGAGCCAGTCATCATGGAGCTGGAGAGACAAGAGAATGTCCTTGTGATCTGTCACCAGGCTGTCATGCGCTGCCTCCTGGCATATTTTCTGGACAAGAGTGCAGGTGAGCTCCCTGTCCCTGGGAAGAGGACTGATCCTGCTGGAGGAAGGATGATAGGTGGAGCTCTGAGAGATGGGAGATGTGTTCAGGTCAATGCAGGGCCTGGAGCCTGCATCTCTGGTGTGGAGTGGCCTTAGGTGTTGATGAAGATGTCTAAACTGCTTTTGGAGAGGGGGTGGGATAATCCTCCTGCTTTGCTTTCTCTGCAGATGAAATGCCCTACCTGAAATGTCCCCTTCACACAGTGTTGAAGCTGACCCCAGTGGCCTATGGTAAGTGGGGCTTTCCTACTAAACATGCCAAGGAGTTCGCTTTGTACCGCCTCCTGAATCTAAGCTGCTTCTGGGAGAAGAGCAGGGGTCTGGGGTGGAGCACTTCCTAGCATCCTGTGCCTGTTGCTGATAGCCTCCGTCTCCTTGTGCTCCCTTCTGCAGGGTGCCGGGTGGAGTCCATCTCGCTGAACGTCGAAGCCGTCAACACCCACAGGGAACGGCCAGAAGTGAGTGTTGCTTTTCTTCAGAGCCATCCCTTGGTGTCCCCATGCTTTCCCCTATGGTCAGCTGGCAGCAAGGATGCCTGGGTTGGGCGTGGGGAGATTGCTCAGCTGGACGCTCAGAGCGCTGCTGGAGGACTGGAGCATCAGATGGGTTCGATTGCTCTGCAAAGATGTGGCCAGTTGAGGATTTTCTGAGGGAAAAGGACTGTTGCATGTGCCTGCTTCACACTGTGTTTGCCCATATTAAAGGTGGCCCAAGGAAAGCTCCTCCTTGGTCTTTAACTTTCACCTGTGCAGTCACCTGCTCACCTGAGCAGGGAACGGAGCCATGGATGGAGAAGGTGACTTCTCCCAGGTCTCCCAACTGGCTGGCAGAGCCCAGGCTCAATGCCTTGCCCAACATCTGCCTTTGTTTTTTTTCCTGGCGTGCCCACAGCTCTGTGTGGCTACTAGAGTGCTGTTGCGTAGGGTGGGAGGTGCCGGCGCTGGGCTGGGATGCTGTGGGGAGAACACCCCTCGCATGGAGGAAAACCCCTGTAAGGTCAGGTCTGCCTGCCCCGTGCTCCACCGGGAGCTCGGAGGTCAGATTAGGGGGATGCCAGCGTGGTGTTGGGGGTAGGCAGCCACCCAAGGGGGCCCCCAGGGACCCTGGCAGTGCCCATGTCCCAGCCGCTGGGACCTTTCCAACTTGTGCATACTGGTGATGGACCCTGGCTGGATGTTGGATGGTCAGAGTCGTCCCCTTTTGGCCCACGCTTCCCTTGCTTTGCTTCCCAGCCTCAGCAGGCAGCAGCATCTTGAGCCGCTTCTCCCTCCCTGTGGCTGTAGGTGGGGAAGCCGGTTCTTCCCCCCGCTGTGGGGGCCATCGATGCCCTCCTCCACCACCCTTGCTGGGGATGCCAGGAGAGCTGTGGGCTGCGGGTAGGACAGAGCAAGACACATGCAAAGCGCTTGGGTCCCTCTGCTCGGCTGCGCGGGTGTGTGCCCCTCCATCCCACCTTGCTTGAGCTGGAGCTTGGCGCGGTGCCGACCCTCGCTGGCTGCTTTGTCCCCACTTCCTAAATCTTCCTTATCAGCCCGGGCTGGCTTGTCTTCCCTCTTCTTGCTTCACACCCCTCCCTGGGTCAGAGGGACCAGCTTCAAGGAGGAGACTGATGGGCACCTCTTTCTGTCATGCGAAGTCATGGCTTTTGATTACCACTAGAGTTTTTTAGCAATCTGTATTTACTTTTTTGTGAGCAGAGGCTCAGGTGAGGAGAAAGTCTGTCTCATTTCTGAGTGCAGGGCCTCTTTGGCTTTTTTTCCTCCCTTTCTTGGGGAAACCATGCTATGCTCTTGAACATTTTGCATTAAGGTTTTTTGGTGTCCAGAGCCTTTCAATGCATCCTTTGCATGTCAACAGCAATTGTGGGGAAAAGCAGAGGCCACTTTAAGAAAGAAAAAAAAAACCCAACCAACCAAATAAAAAGAACCCAAACCCGAAACAACCTGCTTCTATTTTTTCCTTTATAACTGTCGCCTTCTTCCCTTTTTTATTTTTTTATTTACGTTTTTCCTTTGTCTCACTCTTAATTTAGGAAGCAAAGAAGGGACCTAACCCGCTCATGAGACGTAATAGCGTTACCCCTCTAGCAAGCCCAGAGCCCACCAAAAAACCTCGCATCAACAGCTTTGAGGAGCATGTGGCTGTTTCTTCCGCCCTGCCAGGCTGTGTTCCTCAGGAAGTGCCCACGCAGCTGCCGGGACAAGTTAGTTGAACTCTCTTTTTTTTTTTTTTGTTGTTATTCTTGTTGTTTTACTGTTTGTTGTCCTTTTCCTGTCGCTCCTGAAGCTGGGGAAGGGCTTGCACTTGTCACAACCTGTGCTGCTGTCTCTGAGATACATCTTTCTCCCATGGCTGCTGTCTCTCCCTGCCTTGGGTTGGTTTCAGGAGCACCTGGCAAAGGGTCGCTGTTTATCCTTTCTTGGGTTTTGAGAGCGTTGTAAACACTCCAGAGCTTTAGCTGTGTTAATGCAGTGCCTTCACCATCTGTCATCATGGTGTCAAACCCCTGGGGAGCCGCATCTCTAGAGTGGGCAGGACCGAAGGGCTCGTGCCTTCCTCCTGGATGCGCTCAGCTCTGGCATAGACCTGGGCATTGCAATAAAGCAAATATTCTTGCACTTCCCTTGAGAAGGAGCTGTCAGGACCCATCTTTGACTTGAGAGGTCTCCTCCTTCCCGGAGCAATAGGCAAAATGAACCAAAAATGAGTAGAAGTGTCTTGGCATGGTGAACCTGGTTGCCTTCTGCAGCCCTGGGTGAAACCCTGTGGATAGCTGCTGTGGTGCTCATGTGTCCTCTCTTTCACCCACCCATGAGGGACGTAGAAAGAGAGACCTTGCTGCACACTTCTCCAGGAACAACCCATGATCCCTGTGCTTGTTATGGGGCTGGGGTGGTACTGGAGAAACAGCATAGATATATAGGAGCCTTCCCACCAGCCGCCTGTTGGATCTCGCCATCTCGCCCAGCCCCTCTTCGCGTTGTCTGTGTTGTCTGGTGTCCTCTTGCCCAGGATCTGGCCGAGGAGGGGCAGGTTAGGAAGGTGCTGTGCTCCTCCAACCGCCCTGCTTGGTGGCTGCTTCGCATGAGCCTTCCCACCCTAGCAAGCACCGAGTGGGGTGACTCGGTCCGTCTCTCGGCTTTCGGGACTCCGCTTGGGCTGGTTGAGTCTTGCAACAAACCCTCTGCCAGTTTTGGGTTTGGAAGCTCTCGCTGTTCGGGTGCCTCTCGCTGCCGTCCCGTGTCCTCTGCCCGGTCTCGCGCGGCGTTACTGACACCTCTTTCCATTCTCTCTGTCTCTCTGCAGCCTTTACTAGGGAAGGCATGCCTGTAAGTATCTTCTTGCGTCTTATTCCCCCTTTTGCCCCCTTTCCATGTCTCTTGCCATCTCACTGGTTGTTTTGTTGTTGCTGTGAAACCAGGCTGGGGCGTGGACTTCTTGGAGCTAATATTTCTCTGTGTGTGGGGGATTTGAATGCATCTTAGGAAAGGTAAAGAGGAGACTGTGGGTGCTGCTTTGTCCAACCCCTAAGTATCCTAGTTTGATTAAATGTCCCAATTTTGTTGAGAAATGAAGCAAATTATCACTTGCCCTCTCTCAGTGATGTCTAAATTCCCTGCCGCCTCCTTGGACAGTCACAGGATGGGAGATGCTGTTGGGTTTTCTTGGGGTTATCTCCTCTGCGATAGCATGTTGTACTGTAGGTGATAGACCCAGGTGGTCTGTCCTTCCTAGGGGCTCCGAGTTGTGTCTGTGAGTGATGGCACCAGACTGATCCCTGAGAAGGTTCTGACCTCAGACCCAAGCAGGGTTTTATCACCTGCATGGGAGCAGGAGTGTGTTTTCTGGAGCTGGCCTGATCCTGGGTCCCGGCCTCTGCAGTTCTGCAAACCTGGATTTTGGGGAGAGTCTGCCTATATGTCTTGGGCAGAGTAGATGCAAGGGTATTGTGCTCTAGCTCTAGTAAGAAAGCAAGATGCCTTGAGCATTTAATGCAGTAATTATAAATAATCAAGGCTTCAGTAGTTTGGCTCAGTGCTGTTAGATCCTTGTGTAATGGGGACAGGACAGCTTCTGGATAAATTTGAAGCCTTTGGACTTAATTCATGCTATGTCATTGAGTTGAGAGCGGCAGTTGTTGGAAGCTGTGCTCAAATGTCTTAAAGAGCAGAGAGACTTTGGGGCTGAGCTGGGGCTGGGGTAGTGCCCAGGGGTTGTCTTTTGCCCCTATAAACCAGTTCAAATCAGCCTACGTGCATCCCGGTCTTGGTTCATTTTATGGGCTGAAGATGGAGGAATCTGCTATAACATGGCCCGGCCTCAGCCCTGCTTGCACATAACAGCTGGTGAGCCTCACGTTTCTTCCCCTTTTAGGGTAAATGTTGTTGAGAAAAGGGAAGCTAGGAAGGTCACACTTGGCTTTGCTGGTGGATAGGTTGGGGAAGAGCATCACCCGCATGCTCCTGGGCGAATGTAGAGGTTGCTCAGCATGGCCTGCATGTCTGTGCTCCTTCCCTTGCTCCTCATGGGCACAAAAGCCCCTGATGGGCACAAAAGCCCTGGTCTTCTTGGGTTGCTTTGAAAGCAGTTTTGGTTTTGTCCATCCCTCCATCCACCTTTTTCCCATCCATGTTGCATTTAGAAGCACTGCATGCCTCAGTGCTGGCAGGGACACTGAAAACACACTCCCATGTTGAGTTTGGGAGGTGGCTGCATCAAGTTTTGCTAGACCAGGAGCTCTGTTGGAGCAGGCAGTGATGGTACCCATCCCAGCTGTAGGCTGGCAGCAGCAGGTTTAAAATCTCCAGCTGCTGGGAGTCTGCCTCCACCTACTAGTGTGGGACTTAAAGGTTGCTTTTGAGGGAGCGAAGAAGACACCCCAAAACAAAGATTTGGTGTCAGTACCTCTCTTGGAGGCTGTTGTCTCATGTGCATGTGTCTGGTCCTCGCTATGCCCCACCACAACCCATATGGAGTCAGGGGAGGTGGAAGGTACCCGCTTTCCAATTTGCACCAGGGGATTTTGTTGGCAGTGGGTGCTTGGCTGCATCAGCCCTTCCTGTTGGGGTCTTGACCCCCTTCCAGGAGGACCAGGGGACACCTGGAGAGGCTGGGAGCATGGCTGTGTACCTCAGAGTCCTCCTGACTGTGGGATTGAGCCAGTTTGGGGTTGCGGGACTACCTGGCACGATGATTTCCTGTTGCTTGGTTTGTGATCCAAAGTGCACTATTTAACAACGACCTGATCCCCTCCCTTCTTCTTCCCCTTCACTTTTCATGCTTAAAGACGACCCGTTTGTCACTTTCTCAAAGTTTTCTCTTTACTAATATTTCCAAGGTAAATGGCTGTGGTGCATGTGCCTTTTCCTAACCCTCCTCCTGTCTCCTTAGATAACAGAGAACAGCTCAGCCTGCTCTGTCTTGTAGCCTGGCCAAGGTTCCTGGTGCTTGTAAGAGGCAGTTTAGGTAGTAAAAGCAAAAAGCAAAAAAAATGTTGAGAAACCTTCCTAGCTGTTCCCTAGTCCTTTTTTCCCCCACCCTGTTTCATGTAGTTTTGTGAACTGGGAAATGTCCTTGTTGTGATCATCTCCCCTTGGGTTTCTCTGCTCTCCTCCAGCCACCATCCTTGGGGCTGGTCCTGCTTGTGTTTAGCTGGTTGTCTCTGGTTTTGTGGTCCTCACCGCATGCTGGTGGGTGCCCGTTGTTGCCACTCTGCACCAGGGCTGTGTCCGAAGCAGCTCTAGGGCCCATGCAGCCTCACAGGGCGTCATCGAGGGAGTGGGTCCTCCTGCCACACTGCTGCTGGTGGCTGGTGCCCATGCTGGCTCCTTGGCATGGCTGGCAGGAGCTGCATCTTCTTGGCAGTGCGAAGGATGGACGGTGACCTCCTTGGTAGGTGGGGGGGATGCTGCCCACCCTCAAGGGGAGCAAGAGAGAGAAATTTAATTGGGCTCCTTGAATGAAGACTGTGGTCTCATGTCACCTTGTCTTGCACGGATCAAAGGGCAGCGTCAGAAGTGCAGACTGGGTGGAGTGGGAGGTTGCCTTATTTTTAGGGGTATCTCTGCCAGATTCCCACCCTGTAGTTAAAGCCGGATGATGCTTGAGGGGAGGGGTGTGGGTGGCAAGTCAGCACATCCCCCCTACCTCTCTCCTTGGGTGGACAGTGTCCTCTTCTCTGTGGTGGATGCTTTCGTAGTGACCTGTGCCGTGGCTTTCTGTTACTGCCCCTGTCCCCTTCTTGATGTGCACGTAGAAGATGCTGCCGGGATGGGGTCCAGCATGATCCCCAACCCCGGTCCTTCCCCTCTCGTTGCAGAACATGAACAACTCGCAGAAGCCGTTGTGACTCCGTTGGCGCTGTCCTGAGGCCACCGGCGACGCCAGCTTCCCATCCCATCACCATTTCCGAAGCTTGCTTTATAAACCGGTCTCCTCCATCTGCGGCGAGGTCGACCCTCGGCTGTTTCTACCTGCACCCGTCCATCTGCAAACCGCTCTGCTGAAGGGGAGAGAGACGCGGGAGAGCGGAGGAGAGGACCTGAGCTCCCTGGAGGCACCACCAGATCTTTAGGCTGCAGCGTTTGCTCTCCTCTCCGGCGTCCTGTTAGATCGTAGCAAGCTGTAAAGTGCTTCTAGCCCACAGGAGTTTAATTTTCCTCTGTAAGCGGTTTTGATCTCCTTTTGTATAGACAATTGGTACCCACCCGTCTCCGGGTGGGTTGTATATATGTGGATGGTGCGGGGTTAGCGAAGAAATAGGGGGAAGAGGGGGGAGCGAAGGGGTTTTGCATTTTTTTTATTATTATTATTATTAATTACTCATCAAGAAAGCCCCTAACACACTATGCTGCGGTCCTTTACCCACGCTACAGCCTGTCACACACGCACAGCCCGGCTCACCCAGGCCCGCGAGCACCAGGAAGGCAGTTGTGTGAAGTCCTTCACAGCGAGAACTGCTGGGTTTAACCAAAAACTTTTTTTTTTTTTTCTTGATCAATACACCTTAAAGGGATTTGCAGAGAATGTAGATCTGCTTCTAAAACTGGTCGCGAGGTGCCTGTAGCGTAGGAGGAGCCACACCAGTGGTGGCTTGGGTAATGTTTTCATCTCGGGGAGCACGTGGGGATGCTCCCAGTTGAGGCGTGTGTCGATTTTTTGGGAAGACTGAGGACCAGCTGAGGTGCTGTGCTGGTACTTCATCTCCCCTTTCCTCTTCCTTGGAGGAGAACTGAGATTGCAGGGGGGTTGGTGTGTTTTGACTCCCTGTGTCACTGCAGGACTTAGCAGGTGAACAGGCTGAGCTAGATGCGTTTCGCAGACACACAGGTCTCATGGAGGTGGCCAGAGGTCTGGCCGGGAGGCAGGAGTCCCTGTGTGCCTGCAAAAAGCTACAAGAATGGACAGTTTTGTCTGTGTTCTCATTTTTCTTTTTTTATTTCATATATATACATGCGCACACATGTGTGTATATGTGTATACCTAGAAACCGCTTGGTTTTTGCACTTTATTTGTGGCAGGAGCATAACTATTTTATCTTTTTTCAAGTCATGCCCTTTAACAGGGGAGGCCTGAATACATGCAACTGTTTTTTTTTTTGTTTTGTTTTTTTTTTTTTTTAAATTTTATTTTGCATGCTGGAAAGCTGGGACTACAAAAAAACAGTAGTTACAGCATTCGAGGTGGGGGGGAATGGGGCAAGGTCCTGACTTAGACTCCATCAGCCAGCTCCCGGTGGTTTGATACACGAGATCCCTTCTTGGCAGCCTGTCCCAGGCTGTGAGACAGTGGTTAAAAATGACAATTAACCACTATTGCTTTGTGCAAAAGTCTGTGGATTTTGAGGTGGGTTGTGGGGGTTTTTTTTGGGTTTGGGGTTTTTTTTTTTTTTTCCTTCCTACTCCAATGTGCAGCATCTTCTTCATCCCCATCTCACGCTTTTTGCTTGTACGGTTGAGCTGGAGGCAGCAGATGAAGGCAGCCAAGCCCTCCTGCAGCGCTCAGCTGGGGGATTGGAGATGGCCAGCCCCTTGGTTTCAGCCTTCCCATGGCTTTCCCCAGCCCCCTGGGTGGGAAACAACATCCCTACAGATGGGAGCAGGGAGGTTTAGGAAGAAATTTTTTTTTTTTTTTTTGTGTGTGTGTGGTTTGAGAGGGGTTTGGTCTGTTTTTCCTTTGGGAAAAGGCGAACCACAGTGCCTAGTGCTTCAGCCTCGTGCAGCCGAAGCGCGTGCTTGGAGCGGCACCGACGGCGGGAGGGGGCCAGGACCACGCTTGGTCTGTATCCGACCGGGGGAGAGATGGTCTTGGCGGTACCTGCCTATGTCAGCTTGTTCATATGTGTATTATATTCCTGTACAGATGAAATAGAGAACACTTCCCCCCCGGCTTCTCTTTTTTTTTTTTTTTTTTTTTTTTTTAAATAACCGCATTAAAAGCAGATTTCTCCCTGTGTGCATGGTTGACATCTGCCCTTTCGGTTTCTCTGACTTTGAGAATGTTTTGGGAAGGCAAGTCGCTTATCTTTTCAGCCTTCTTCCTGGGGAGTTTTATCTTTCTCCTCCTGCTATGAAAAGATAAGGTGACAAATGCAAACATGACGTTCTGGCTGCCCTGTGATCAATCCTGTAAACATGTAATTCTGCAGATGTTTTGGCGTGTACTTGTGTGTGTGTGTGTATATACATACATATATATAAAAATATATATATATTAAAAAAATTGAACAGCAAAAAACTTAATGACCCTAAACTTTCTTCCTTTGGAAATAATAGAAATCTCTGTAGGTCCTACAAAAAGATGAAATTTGAATCTGGCATTTTTTCCAGCAAGGGGAAAATTGGTGTCTGAGCAGCAGAGAGGCCCTCTCGTGCTGGAGGGGTTGGCGGTAGGCGGGATGGTGTCAGCCCCGTGCCATCACGCTGCCCCAGAAACTTGCTGCCCATCGCGTTCCAGGTAACGGAGCCAAGACCAGGCAGCAATGCTGCAGCCACGGTGGGTGGGGAGAGGGGACTTGTTGAACCACACCAATGATTTCTTTCCCCCCTCTTTTTTTTTTTTCTTTTTCTCCTGGTTTTGTTTTCCTTTGTGATACTTGAATTTATTTTTTTATTATTTTTTTGATAGCAAATCACTCTATTTATTTAATGTATACTGCAAAGCTTGGAGAGAAGGGTAATTACTTGGGATTTTTTTTTTTTTTATTTGTGGTATGTTAACTGTTCTGTATATATGTCTGGAATAATTGCCTGACATAAAGCTGTGCCAGCTTAAAAACAGGGTATGCCTTTCAGAAATGTGTATATTTTGCAGTTGCTGGACCAATAAACTATCTTGTTGAAATACAGACGTGACCTGGTTCTTCCTTGTGTTGGGAATTATGCTCTCACCTGTTCCGTGTGCGGCTTGGTGGCCCCAAGGTTGCCTATGTGCCATGCAGTCCTGCCTCCCACATAATGTTCTTGTGTCTAGGAAAACTGTCCGGACCCCGCAGTAGGTTTTCTGAGGATCATCTCCAAGGGAAACCATATGGATGCCATGGCTTGATCCTTTTCTTTTTTTCTGACTGTGTTACAGCAGTCTTCAGGTTTCTGTTTGAGTGAAGAGCTCATCAGTGTAGTTGAGGGTGTCATTCCTCCAACCGAGTGTTGACACCTACTTAGGGCAAGGGAATACCCCCCAAGCTCCTACCCACTCCATCACTATTGAGTACAAAGGTGATGTGCTGGAGCATGTCCTGCCTAGATCTTCATCTAGGCTGCAAGTTAGGCAGGACTAGCCATTTCTCCAAACCTGCTACAGTTCTTGAAACCAAACACCTCCTTAAAATGATTTGGTGCTAAATGAAGCTGAAGGGCTAGACAAGAGCTGTCTGCTGAGATCATGGCTGGTTTTGCCCTGAAGGCAGCAAAACAGCAGATGCCACCTGCAAGCAAAGTTGTAAAATTCTCTGCAAAGTTGGTTGGGGTTTTTTTGTTTGGTGGGTTGGGGTTTTTTTTCCCCCCTGACTTCAAAGAAAAAGAGGGGGAGAGGAGGCAGGGAAAGGTGTAATTTGGATGTGATGCTCTGGAGCCCACCTTGGGTGGATGCTCCCTGTGTGGCTGGAGGCTCGTCCCCCTTGAGCAGCTGTGCCTCTGAAAGCTCATTAGGAGTGAAAGGGGAAAAGCAGTGTAGACCACTGTGCATCCAAGCTCAGCTCTGCGGTTAACTGCTGCTGGCTGATATGCAACCCTTGCTCTCATCTTCCCCGGGCTTTCAGAGCAGGTTGAGCCTTGCTTTGGGCTGGGGCTTGCTCCCATGCAGCCAGCATGCACAGGGCCCGGCTGCCTTCTTTCTCCTGATAGCTCTGTGGCAACAGGACCCCTCACTGGGGAGAGGGGTCTCTGATTTTCAGCTTGATCGAGACAGCTGCAATAACTTTTTTCTAGGCGTGCATACAGACATGGGAGGCTTTAGGGCAATGCTCATCCCTGCAAGCATCCTGGGGGCAATGACCTGTGCTCTCTGGGAAAGCCACAAACCATTTTTTTTAATCCCCAGCAACCTGGCTGTCTCCTTGACCCAAGCAGAGACAAAACGCTCCTGCCTTATTTTAGGGCAGGGAGCATAGCCTTGCAGAGCGTCCTGCAAGGATGCGGGGGCTTTGATAACGCTGCCGGCGGCGGTGGGCTGAGATTACGTGTAGCCACAACAGCAGTGCTGCTCCCCTGCCTTCCCTGGGTGGGCAGGGGCTGTTTTGAAGCCGTGATAACCTTGTCCTTGTGGGGGGAGCACAGGGGGATGGCTTTGCCTCCTGGAGTGTGGCTGCAGGCAGCACTTTCAAGGCTGGTCTGCAAGAAAACAGCCCCTCCAAAAAGCCTTTTCTCCTCTTTCTGCGTGCAGGGGGAACGACGGGGCTTGTATCATGCTGTTCATGCAGGAGAGCTGTGCAAGGGAGGAGGTTCATGGGTTAATGCCATGCCAGGCAGTATCTTTTATTTTTCTTCCATGTGATGCATTTTGTAGCATCGTGGAGAGGAGACGTTCCTCGAGGCAGGGCGGCTTTAAAGGTTATACTTGACAGCAGGAACATTTCCCTGCTCCCAGTCAAGTCCTGTCTTCATTAAAAAAATAATAAAACCCCAGCTCACTGCTGGCAAACAAGGCTAGAGAACTTGTGATTGCTAAAAAAAATAAAAAGGGACAGACTAGTCATGCTGGCTGACTCAGCTCTGATTGATGGCTCAGGAATGTGTCTGATATGTGCAAGGGATTAAATAAACCATGGGCAAACCTTTACAATGCAACATGTTGGATGAATCGCAGCCAGCACCCCGCTCACCTGCCTCCAGCTGGGGAGTGACTGCCATCACGTTGTGCGGTTTGAGGGGTTTTCTTTTTTTTTTCCACCTGCGAGAAAAAATAGAAAGAAATGGATATTTTGGGGTGTTGCTTTGCAGAGGGAAACAACTTGCTGCTTGTGGGTCTAAAGGGAATTATTTGCAACAGCTCCAGGTATCTAAATGCATTTGTGCACTTTTGCTACAACAAAGACATCCTGGGAAGACATATATTTCTACTGAAATATGGAAAATTTATTTTGCAGCTGTGCACAGACCTGTGTAAATCACAGTCTCACTGCTCCATGCCTAAACCCTGCGAAGTGTCAGGGTCCCTTCCCCATCCCCAGGGCCAGCTCAGAGCCTGGGCTTCGTTCGTGGCTAAAGGAAGGGTGCATGGACATGAATATTTGACCTTTGCATTTCCCTTGCTGGTGTGTGCTTCTGTGTCCTCTCTCCTCTCCAAGACTGAGGGGTGTGATGGGGCAGTGCCAGGCTCCTCTCCCAGAGCTGCCCCCTCGCCGGGTGTGAAACAACCCTTCCCCATACGCAGTCAGACTCAGAGTGGGTCTGGGGGGTACAAACTCACTCCCAGCAATTTCATGCCCCCCAATAAAACCCATCTGTTAGGCTCCTGCTGTGGAGACTACGCCCTTCGCCTCCCCCCTCACCCCTGCCCACTGAGGGGTCCCCTGGCCCTGGCACCGCACGTCTCTGCCGGCCTCCCCAGTCAAGTGGGCAAGGGTCCCACACTGGTCCCATCCTTCAGCTCACCTGCCTCCAAGGGAGTCACCACGAGCTGCTGGCTCCCCTTCTTCCCACCTGCCCATCGTGGCCCTGAGAGCCTCTTCCACCCCTAGTCGTGCATGCCTTGGCTTTTCACCGGGCAATGTCCCACTAGCAGTAGATGGGAAGACCTACCACGCTGAAGTCCTGCTCTTTCAAAAACACAGAATGTTTTTGAAAACCTCTCTGAATTTAAAAGGTCAAGTAAAAGAGGACTCATCTAGAAGGAAAAAAAGGAGACAACAGTAGCCATGCCAACAGCAACAGCCATCCAGTCTGCAGCTGGACCTGCTCAGATGCTCCTAAGCCCTGTGACTTGGTCCTGCTGGAGAAACCTCTGTCTTTAGCCTCTCTGTTACCTTCCTGGCCACTGCAGAGCATCCTCCCAGCCCTGCTGCTTTGAGCTGCTGTTTAGAAATAGCTGGCCAGTGACATATACCTTGTGACAGCCCCTTGCAACTTCCTGGATAAATACACAGAGGGGTTTGGGTTTTTTTTCAGACAACAGGTCACTTGAGAAATCAGATTGTGTTATTTCCCCAGCCATGTGCTTTTTTTTCTAATCTCTTTCCTTTTGGTGTATGACCTGTTTGCCGTTCACCATCTGGCCAGAGCTGCTGTTCTCCCCAGCCATGGCAGGACCCAGGGAAGACCTTGAAGATTTGTCACTTGGCTTCTGCTGGGAGTGCTTCTGTGCTTCTGGGAAGGAACTGGTCAGAAAAAGTGAATTGAAACTGAATCTAGTTGTCAGCAATGCTAGAAGAAATTACATCATGTGGACAGAGGAATAGTGGTAAGAGCCAATACCAAAATGGTTGACATACCCCTGAAATTCATGAGCAGTGCCTACATCCACAGAGTTGGCTTCATGTCTTGTTGCCCCTGGAAGTACCCTGCTGCATCCTGCTGATCCTCTGTCCTGCTCTGTGGTCCACTCCCAGGACCTGTGCCTGGTCTGGGGAGGCCATGGGGGGACCAGTCCTTCCTGCTATTGGGGCCAGCCTGGGCTCTGTGCCCTGGGAAAACCTTCATTGTAAAGTTTGCTCCGTGCTTTCCTTGTGGTCTGATGCACCAGCCAACTTATGTCAACATGAGAAAGTCCAGAGAGCAACAGAATACAAAAAATAGGTCAGTGGTGTACTAAGTGTTGCCAGGCCTCAAATCTCCTGGTATTCTCTCCCCTCATGAGCCACCGCTATCCCTTGAGGACCCAACAGCTCCAACCCAACTGATGATGGGCTAAATACCTTGAGAGGTCTTCTTGAATGTTATCTCCCATGATCCTCAGGGAAATTTAATTTGCAATCTGATAAGACAATGACAAGGTTACCGAGTCTGGTGAGCATCATGACAGGCCAGACTAAATCACAGAATCATAGAATCGTTTAGGTTGGAAAAGACCTTTAAGATCATCCAGTCCAACTATTAACCTACACTACCAAGCCCACACTAAACCAATCAAGGGTAGACTAGACTAAACCATGTCCCGAAGTGCCACATCTACCCGTTTTTTGAACACTTCCAGGGATGGTGACTCCACCACCTCTCTGGGCAGCCTGTTCCAATGCTTGACTACCCTTTCCATAAAGAAATTTTTCCTAATTTCCAACCTAAACCTCCCCTGGCACAGCTTGAGCCAATTTCCTCTCATCCTATCACTAACTACACGGGAGAAGAGACCAACACCCACCTCACTACAACGTCCTTTCAGGTAGCTGTAGAGAGCGATAAGGTCTCCCCTCAGCCTCCTCTTCTCCAGGCTGAACAACCCCAGTTCCCTCAGCCGCTCCCCATCAGCCCTGTGCTCCAGACCCTTCACCAGCTTCATTGCCCTTCTCTGGACATGCTCCAACACCTCAATGTCTTTCTTGTAGTGAGGGGCCCAAAACTGGACACAGTATTCCAGGTGCAGCCTCACCAGTGCCGAGTACAGGGGCACAATCACCTCCCTGCTCCTGCTGGCCACACTATTCCCGATACAAGCCAGGATGCTGTTGGCCTTCTTGGCCACCTGGGCACACTGCTGGCTCATGTTCAGCCGGCTGTCTACCAACACCCCCAGGTCCTTTTCGGCCAGGCAGCTTTCCAGCCACTCTTCCCCAAGCCTGTAGCGTTGCATGGGGTTGTTGTGACCCAACTGCAGGACCCGCAGCTTGGCCTTGTTGAAATCCAACTGATCCATCTGTCCACCCAACTTATTTGCAAAGTGAGAAGATATTTTCTTGCTGATCTAAGAAGACTCAGAGCTAACATGGTTTGAAGGGATAGTGATGAGACAATGTTCAAGATCACACAGGCTTTGTGAATTACTTCTCCCCCTAGTACAAGTACAGACTCTTATATTGCATCCACTCCTAGTCAGACACCCAGCAAACATTATTTGGTCTTTACTGCGACAAGAGACATCTGAGTGCTCTTTGTGCTGAAATCAATGTTGGCAAAAATTTGTACCAACTGTTGGCCTGGTGCAGCAGTTAGAAAAGTGGATGGCAGCAGAGGTTTTGACCAAAAAGCAGAGCTGAATTGGAGCTACAAAGGGAAACGGTAATTAAGACCTAACGAATAATTACCATGGTGGAGGGCAGCTTGAGAATGAGCACAGCCCCAAATCTAGATATTTCTAGCTGCAGCTCAAACCCCACAATTAAGCTGTGATTTTGGTCATTATGAGGAGGTATTTCCAGAGCTGGGTCTTGCCTTTCACTGCCTTTATCCACCAAAACAACTGACTCAGCATCAGCAGAAAGAAAACCCAGCATTTTGATAAATGTCATCCAAACCAGACTGGAGAGCCTGTGTTAGCCTGCGTTGGATGCCTCCACCAAAGCTGGATGCCAACCTGTGGAGAGAGCTGCCTTTTCCTGATGAAGGGAGAAGGCTTCGGGGCTAGCAGGGGATGTGTTGGTTTAGGGGAGGTAGGGGGGTACCTAAAAATACTGATGTCCTCCTTTGGGAGCAGGAGTCCCACCATGTGGCAGCATGAAGAAGCAAATGTCACCATGCAATTCTCTGGTTCTTGGTCCATCTCTACCCACTCATTACTCCAGGGCACTGAGGTACCAGTAAGAAATGAGGGGAAGGAAGCTGTAGCTCTCGTACGGGTACCTGGTCACCCCATCCACTCCATGCTGCATGCACACTGTCCTCGGAGGTGTCTCTACAGGCAAATCACACCATCCACCTAGTTTTCAGGGTGACAGTACAAGTGTTAATGGCTGATTTCCTTCCTGGCTCTCCCACTGGTGATGCTGCAAGGACTGTGACTTACTCTGGCTGTTCCAGGGCTGCTCTTTTACCTTCCAGACAGTATTGTCACCCGCTCTGATGGGTGACACCACTCAGGCGCCCTGACTCACTCACTCTTCCTTCTGCCCAGCCTTGATTCATCTGTGACAAGTGGAAGACGTGCTTTCCTGCCATGCATCCACCTTACTCTTTCTAATTGCCCCATCCTTTAGCATTTGCTAGGCATTTGCAGCGCCACATGTTCGCTTCTTGCTCTGTATTTTCTGTGTGATGTGTAGGCATCTCCCAAGCCTGTCCTCCTTGCGCAGTACCCCAAGGCCACCTTTTGTCCTTTGACAGACTACAGACATCCTGCTCATTAACGCACTCTATAATTGCTCAGCCACCACCAGCAGCTTCCCATGCCCAGTTTCTGCCGTATGGGTACAAGGGTTTGATGTCAGTTTTTTTTGGGGTCTGCACTGATGGCTTTAAACTACTGGAGAAAGGTGAGAAAAAACACCTGGGAGTCATCCCCAGGGCAGGATCTTGGAGGAGGAGGTTGCCCTTTCTACCTGACATGTACCCATCTACAGTGTCAGTCGGAGCCACTGCCACAAAATCCCAATGCATTTCCAGCCAGCCCTTTGATTTACCTTTTTACTATTTTCTCCAAGTTTTTCCCAAGAGGATGTCATCTATTTGGGCATGTTCTCAGTGACATTTTTGCACCATTACAGGCCCCATTGGTGTGGATGAGCCCACTTTTTAGAAGCTACTTGGGGCAGGGAAGTTATTTTCTTATTTGCCTGTAAATTACCCAGCAGGGACTGGGTGCTGTATAAGCAAGGCATAATAAAATAATAAAGCACTAATATTCACCATAATTAATTTGTAATAATGATTGGGTTGCCTTTCTAGACTTGCTAAACCAGTGTGCAGGCTTATAGTGAGCATTTCTGAGTGTGGACACTGCACAGAGACTAATTTCAAGCCTTTTCTTCTGGCACATTTTTGCCCATGACTGGGTCTGTTGCAGACGTGAGAAGTCCACCTGCACCCATTACATAAAATCACTTGCAAGAGTCAGCAAACCCTGGAGAGAGATGGGACTGGAAGGAAAGTGAATTAAGTCAGAAGAGTTGTAATAAAGGGTTTGCAAGACTCATGGTTAAAGCTTCCTGGAACCCAAGGCTTTCACTTCACCAGAGATCTTCTCTTTTAAATGTAAATGAAAATAAAAATATCTTCTTGTCCAAATGGAATGGAAGCCAGTATTTTGCAAAATTTTCAAAGCTCCTTTCGACCCCATGAACAGACATATCATTTTCCCTGTTTTGCTGAAAAGTTTTTAAACAAAGTGTCGGATTTTTTTGACAAAACTTTCCTTTTCTGGAAAACACCACACTGGATTAACTTGCAGTAATGCTGGGGGAAGAAAGGCCTCTGATGAAAGAATGGTGGATGGCTGTTCATCACTCATGAAAGATGAAATGGGGGTTTCATTACCCTTATCTTGCACAAGGCTGGATGCCCACCTCGCCTACACAACAGGTCACCTCCAGGCACCTCTTGGGAGACCCAGCAGAGAGGAGCTACGGGCTCAGGAACGCAGATAGGGCTCAGCGTGGTGTGTCTGGCATCTCACTATCATCCCTTGAAATGCTCTTGGAAGCTATGTGAGCTGGAGGGCTAGCAATGCTCCAGACAAGGAGAAAGGTTGGGAGAGGTAGGCTCAAACAAAAAGCCCACCTGCGTGTCCTTGGTTTTAACTCAGGTATTAATTACCTTCCTATCTGCTAAGCTGATCTGAGCGTGTGTGTGGCTGGCTGCTTCCTCCTGAAGCTGCTCCTAGCAAAGCTGCTGCAGTCTGTGTACTTGCACGGCTGTTCTGAGGGCCAGGAAGGATGGGAGTGGTGCTGATTAAGGGCTGCAAGGATGTCAGCCAGCCTGGGAAGACTCTGCCATGGCTGTGAAGCCGATTTACCTGCAGAGATGCTGACTCAGCGGTGCTGTGAGGGTTAAGCTAAGCACGTGTTGGGCAGCTGGGATTTGACTGATGGGCTGCCATTGCAATAGCTCGGTCATGTGTCTGAGCCTGTAATGTGAGTTTTGCAGCTTCTTTGGGAAGCTTTATTATTATTTTTTTTTTTTTCCACACATGTAGCCTGGGAATCGGAAACCCTCTGATATTTCCCAATGACAGTGCAATGCATTGCACAATATTTCCCTTTCTGGTTGCACTAGTGGGTTTTTGTGCTGGTCTGGGAGGGAGGACTGGGCTTCATGGGTTGTCTTTGGTGGCACAGCCAGGGTTTTTGCAAAGCCTGATGTTTGCCAAGAGCAAGCAGGACCTCACACAATCATAATGTCCAGCCCATCCACTGGCTGTGGGATTACAGGAGTTCTCATGTCTGTGCATCTCTTGTGGGTTATGGATCAAAGTCAGTGCAAAAAGAAATACAAGCAATAATCAATAAATACATATTGTCCAGGAAGTCGACATTTAAAGTGCTAATAAGCACAAGCAAGTTTTCCATCTACTTCAAATGGGGCTGCATTTTCCTCTGCGCAAATATCAGATGAAATATTAAGCAGCAGTTACATCCCTCTATTGTTTTGAAGAGGTGATTTGAGATAAACAGCTGCGGAACCCACTACTGGAAGCAGTCTGGGTCCAGTTTTGTAGGAGGGTGTTCAAACCCAGGCTGCGTGGGAGATCCACGCTCACAATCAAATTGCATGCTTCAGCACACAAATGCTAGAGGTCAAGATACCTCTGGATGAGTAAACATTTGCTGAGCGGGCTTAGGAATAAATCCACTGAAGGAAACAGGCCTAATACCTATTGTAGAATCAGGCCTTGTCTCCTCCGTTGAACCGGATATGTTTTAGATAGATCCCATTAGCTGCAGCCGAGCCGCTCTGGGTTATCATCACCTCTGCTTGAGGCAGATGAGACAAAGCACAACACTGAAGCATTCATTGCAAAACAGATATATTCCAGGGTGGAAATCCAGTAGCATCTTCTTTCGAGTAATTAATCAAGGGACAAAAGCAAATATGCACAAAAAGCAAATTAAATCATTGTGGATTGGTCACGCCTGCAGAAAATGAAACTGTCAGGGAGGCTGTTTCTTATGCTGGCTGGGATTATTTATAGCTGCGCTGTCTGTAGGAGTTCATCTGAGCAGGCAGGGAGCATAGCAGAGGCTGTGGCTGCTGGGAGAAATCAGCTGTGTTTAAGTAAGGCTGGGAGCGCAGGCAAAACCAGGCAGGATTCTTCTGGGTGAGCTTTTTTCAAGCTGGAAACGTTAGTTTGTCAAAAATGGAAGCTTTCTGCAGCAAGATGCCAGGCTATGTTTATATTGGCAAACCAACAAGGTCAGGGCAAGGGCTGGAGCTGGGGCTGTGACCATCCATGGTGTTTTGGTACGTTCCCCAGTGTGGTGGTGTTCTGGGCTGACCGGAACCCGTGGTTGATGGGTGCAGGGGACGGCACAGCTCGGGGATGGTTCCTGGATGCAGCCACACTATGCCAACCACCCAGCACCAGTATGTGCATCAGCTGGGGGGGTTCTCCTGTCCAAAGGGACTCTCCTAAAATAAATCAGAGTGCTCAAATTAGCTCCTTATTTGAGACACACTGAGCAAGACCTTGACTACAGATGCAGTCTGTGGACCACGGGATTTTGTGGATTATACCTAGGGGGTCTGTGAACATGGCTGAAGGCAGCAGCCTGCTGTCAGGAAGCCAGCGTCCCTCCATGATGGGTGAATTGGAGAAGACTGGGAGTAGCTGGGCGAGGAGCAAAGAGGGGGCCATATGAGCATGATGCACACCATGGCCATGCCATGCACAGCCCCAGGAAAGCCCCAACGCTCAGAGCAAAACGCCATCCCAACGGCTGCGTCCCCACTGCTTGTGTGTGGAAGGGGAGAGCTGTGGGAAACCACCTGTTTTTCAGGGTTTGGGGGCAGAGGCAGAAAATGGTTTCATCCTCAGCTGCATGCCAGCTCTGGTTAGCCGGGAGGACGGATGAGTGACACTGCTCCCCAGGTGGCATTTTGCATATCTCCATGTGGGACCTCTCCTTTGGAGGTCATCACCCTGCGGAGCAAACCTGACAAACCTCCATCGCTGTCCCTTCCTCTGTGGCCCCCTCCATGCTTGAACAGCAGGCCCCAGCTAAAAGGCATGGCTGGGGTCACTGGACTGCTGAAAGTTGCCTGTTGTGCTGGTCTCTGGGCCTGTAAGTGTGTAAATCACCCCAAGACAGGTCTATACCTTGACGGATGGAAAAGTTGTATTATTATTATTTTTACTATTACTATTATTATTCTTGTTGTAATTACTATTATTATGTCTGGGAGTGGCATGTGCTCATCCAAACATCTCAGGAGCTGGAAGGTCAGAGAGGGATCCAGGCTGCACAGTGGATTCAGTATAGCTCTGCTGGAGCCCAAAGCCTTTATTTGGTTTCTTTGTTTGGGAAGGGTCTGGGAAAGGAAGTGGCAAATGGTCTCTTTTCTCATCCTCTGGGATCCCCAGGCATACTTTGCTGATCCCTGGAGGGATAAATTCCTGTTGTAGCCTCTAGCAAGAGTCACGTACCTGCCTGGCTCTTCAGTAGTTTGAGTGCCCGATGAACCTGTATGGGGAAGACACCAAAACCCAGGGTTTAGATGTGAAGCCCACCCCCAGGGCATCTCCCAGAAGACAGCCAAGGTGGAAGCACAACCTCCCTGCCTTCCAGAACCAACACCCCTCTTCCACCCTCATGGTCCCAGTTATGGATTTTCTGCAATCCTGACACCTGGCATTAAGCAATCCTGAGCAAACAGTGTTCCCATGGGGCTCACCAGCCTGTGCTCTCACCTCGCTCCAGTCACTGCCTTCTAGTTTAGGATTTGCTGGGGGTGGGGGATTGCAGCAGAAGTCATGCCATCTAACGGGGCAGATGATGGACCAGTGGAGTCACAAAACACAGGGGAATGTGTAACTGGTGTCCAGACTTAGTATTTACCCAATCTTAACTTCTTGACATTGTATTTATTAGTGCTGATGCTTTGATTTATAACCTGTGCCTTGGCAAGAGTTTGCAGCCTCTTTTGCAGCTGGCGAGCAGGGTTTAATTGTTGCATTATAGAATCATAGAATAATTTAGGTTGGAAAAGACCTTTAAGATCATCCAGTCCAACCATTAACCTAACATTACCAAGTCCACCACTAAACCAATTAAGGGTAGACTAGACTAAACCATGTCCCCAAGTGCCACGTCTACCCGTTTTTTGAACGCTTCCAGGGATGGGGACTCCACCACCTCTCTGGGCAGCCTGTTCCAGTGCTTGACTACCCTTTTTCTGAAGAATTTTTTCCTAATTTCCAACCTAAACCTCCCCTGGTGCAGCTTGAGCCCATTTCCTCTCATCCTATCGCTAACTACATTGCCTAACTCTCCACCAGGTTGGAAAAAGTTAGCAGCAGCCAGCCTAAGCAATAAGGCTGTTTGACTTCAGGTGCATTTTGTCTATTTGTTTCTAATCAAGCCTGTAGAAAGCATGTGGGTTTGACTCCTCCCTTGAAGGAGAAACTCTGAAGGCAGACAGAGGCTTTGAGTACAGCGGTATTTAAAGCCATGGGTAGTAAGTTTCCGCCAGTAAATGCAGTCCTCTCACATGTGGTGAGTGGAAGAAGTGACTGAGATTTGCATCTCTGACTGGCTCTGGCTCTGAGGCGAGAAGCAGCACAGCTGCTCAAAACGAAAGAGCAGAGCCGTGGCTTCAAGCATGGGGGAAGCAAGGGGGAGGATGTCACCACGTGTTGCTGAGAGCCATTTCCAGTAATTAGTGCGAGCTGCATGGCTTAGGTAAAGCTCATGTTTAATTTACTGTCAGGCAGATGTTGGATAGCTCTCCCATTGCTTGGTCACAGGGCTTGAAGTCTTTTTCTTCTCTGCCTTTGACCCAACAGAGGCAACTGACAACACTGATCTTATGATCCAACTCTACATGTGATCTCCTGGTGAGAAGATTTCTTCCAGTTAATTCACTTCAATTACTGGTCTGGCAGAACTGCTCTCTTGGCCCTGGATGGCTGAGGACAGGCATTGCTGGATTTGGTCCTACCAGTGCCCCAAGCCTAAATTGCATGAGATGGGGGTCAGGTGCTTTGAGTTACCTGCAAAAGGGCTCCCAGCACAGCTCCTTCTGGCTTTGCTCAGCAGGCGGGTTTCAGAGGTGCCAAATACCCTGACCTTGCTGGCACCTCCAAGGACACCAGTGCCTTCGGAAACTCAAGTCCTCAAGTCAGAAAATTACAGGCGAGGCTAATTAAGTCATGAGGGCAATGCCTAGAGGCTGACCAATATGCAACCAATATTGCACTGGGCCTTGCATGGATGTGGAGCTGTAGCTAGGCCCTTGCCATGCTGAATTAACAATCCAGAAGGATTTATGCAGAGCCCAGAGGCTGTGCACTGGGAAGGCAGTGTGGATGGGCGGGGAGGAGATGAGGAACCAAACCATGCCCGTTGTTTAGGTGTATAAATCTAGCAAATTCCTTGCCAGCTAGTGCTTGCTTTACAGAACATGCTGGGAACAGCGTTCATTAGTTATGCAAAGCTGTGTGATTATGAAAATAAAGTCTCAGATAAGCCAAACTAGCCTGTCATGAGGTCCACAAAACCCAGAAAGTGTTTAGAGATATGCAAAAACCACCCTCTGCTTGGAGCACTGAAGCTGGGAGAAATGGCATTGTTGCTAGTCCAGGACTGTGCATCAAGTCCTATCTGATCTCCCAGACAATGCACCAGCTCCTTGTCTCCTCCTTCTCTTGCCCAAGGGATGTTTTGACTCCAGCACTGAGGCAAAGAGAAAGGCACATGTGACTTAAATCAGGTTTTACTTCTGCTCACATCCCTCCAGCTTGAGTAAACAGCAGAGGATGTGACTGAGAGCACATACAGTGCCTCATCAACGCCTCTTCTCCGCTTCAGGTTTTCTTCTCCCTTCCCCAGAGGTGAGTTTGACTCATTCTGTATTTAGAGACATGCTTCCCCTTTCCCCACACTGCTCATTAAACCTCCCTGATCAGGTCCCCAGCCCTCCTCTGCAGCTTTTCTTGTTACACGGAGTAGCTTTATCTGACAGGACCTACCTCCCAAGTCAAACCCCACCAGAGAGCTGGGAAAGGATGGGAAAAACCCCCGGGGATTGACAAAACAAACACAAAAAAGGCTCACTTGATCAGCCTGAGTGCCAGCCCCACCCTGGGGTGTGGAGTAAACACTGGCAAGTATTTATTCATTGCCACTCGGCATCCAAGCATTTCTTTCTCTTTGTCACATGGGCACACGCTCGCATTCACACCGCCTGCCAGATGCCTATGCTCGTAGCAAACCTGGGCACACTCCTGTGCTAAGGCAGGAGAGAGACCCTGCCTGCGAGATTTATTATAAACATACTAGGATTTCTAGCATTTTGATGTCTAGATGCACAAGGACATTTCTTTTTGGATATCTGAATTTCTACCTAAACACACTTCTGGACCACACGTTCTTCTATCCATTTATATTCGTGCACTCACAAATGTTTACGTACGTGTGTGTGTATGCATATGCATGTAGGCATATATGTACATCTATCCACCCACATTCACCTACGTATGAATACACAGTGCTGGAAATGATAATCTGGATGCCTTGGCATTAATGCATAAATCCAATGTTCGCAGAAGTGAATACGTTGCACATGTAATTTTAATCTTTGCATACATACGTATACATCTTTTCTCCACCCGTCTAGTTACAAACATGCCAGCATATAGGTGTGCTTAATACCACTATGTTCTTATATGGGAATGTGGATGCACTAAGTTAGCACACAACACTTGTTATCTCGGCCAGTGTAAATGTCAGCAGAACCATTTAATTAAAAATCATATGCCTGTCATATTTGGCTGAATCAATATGAATCTGATGATGTCCTGATCATCTTGATGTAAATACCGAGAGAAGAATGAAATGTCCTTGTATGACTAAAGAGGAGAAGTTCCTGGTTGACCCCCCGACCACTAAAGTGCTTCATCCACTGATACACTGAATTAGACCGCAGGTAAAATGTGGAGGTGTGGTACCTGGGAGAAGAGCTTTCCATAATGCTGAGCACACACAACATATGGTAACTACCCTTTGATCTGTCCCAGCTTTATGGATATTAGGGGAAATTTCTTTAGGGCACATGAGTTCGAAATGTTGACCATGGTGATTAGATAAGGGTGTTTAGTGAGAAGCTTAATTTCCTGCCCTAAATGGTCGTGATGACCTGCGAATAACGATGGGCTGATGGAGGTCAGGGAACGGGCCCCAGGGGAAGGTTTTTTCAGTATCTTCAAGGATGTAAAAGGGAGGGATTTCTCAGCTAATCTGAGTACTGTATGGAGCTGGGATTTTATCCAGGAGTGATCCTTGGGGCGATTCTCCATTGCCCAGGTCAGACTCATGAATTTGAACTGGTAATTCAGAGAAGCGTTAAAGGTAACATGAAGATTCTTGTTCTGGCCCAAGTCTGGCTGCTGCTATACCCACAGGTACTTAAGGACATGTTTCATCCTTATCAGCGACAATCTACTTTTATAATCTTTATGATAGTAATTTGCTGAGAAGACACAAGACTACTGAGATGTCCCACTGCAGCAGCTGCAATACGCTTCAGTGCCCACACTGCAGTTTGCCTTTAAGAGGAAGGTGGGTGGTGCTCCGCTCCCAGTGAAAGCAGGGGGTGTGGTGCCCAATTTTGACATAGGTGACATAAATGTCCTTGTGCCATTGACTCCATTGAGTGGATAGGGAGCTGGAGTCAGGCAGCTCTGGAGATCTGCTCTGTTCTCTGTGCTTTTAAGATGGATAGAAGGCACAACTCATCTTAGTCACACCAGAAAGTGGTTCAATATGACACATGATCCACCTGAAGTCACCCTTCCACTGCTCATTGCCATGGGTGCCTGTAAATGTGCTTTTCTTCCACAGGCATACCTACCCACCAGTGGAATAGACACAAATTGGCATTTTCCAGCTAAGAAACCTGTGTGGTCCCAGAGCCAACCACCGTAGGGTACGGTGCTCCTCCAACCATACCACGTATACATCACCTGTTACATATCAGGCCAAAGGAGTACCTTCCTCTACTTTTTTCCTGAAACTGTCATAAGAACAGGCAGGGAAGCCTGGGAGGTCAAGGTAGTTTTTTCAGACAGATGTGTCACGTTCCACTTACGATACGCCATGTTCTATCAGATAAGAGGAGGTATGATGGCTCCTGACCTGAAATCCCATGGCACAGGATGTCAGAAGTTCCCAGAAGTCTCATGGTAACAGTGGCAGAGAGTGGCTTGGAGCTGACTTGCAGCACTTCTGTAACTGGAGACATGCCTCTGAAGCTATAAATGTAATTGCATCTCGAGAGATTACTGAGATCAGAGAAAGACGGCCATCAGCTGCTTTGTGACCGTGCTGAACCCTCCAAATAGACTGTTAGTAAAGTCCACTGAGAAGGTATCATACATGGCTGCTTCCCAGAAACAGGGCTCTTTGTGGCTTGCTGCCATTTTCATACTCCCAGTTAGACCCTCTAACCATCATCCACAGCGTGTGATCCCACTTCTGGTAAGAGTATCTCTGAACTTAGCATAAGTCAGCTGCTGCTCTGCACTGAACCCAAAGTGGCCCAGATTTCAATGACAAGGTCTCCCTGTGTCCCTCTGTGGTGGTTTCACTGCAGAAGAGGAACAGAGGGGGAGAAGGCTTTTTGGGAAGCCCTACAAGGTGGGTATGGGTTGACCAAGGCTTCTTGGTCTTCAGCGCCATCTACTGCCATGCTAAGTCTTGGCTCCCTTGTCATCCCTCTAGGAATGGGTTTAGAGGATACTTTCAGGCTCATAGGATGGGGATAATTAGAAGCTACATGTATTGCTCTGCTGTTCCTATGGGCTGAGCACAAATTAAAAAACACACTAGTGTCTAGAGACAAAAACCTGGCCCTATTTCCCTTACAAATTCATACAAAGGACAAGAAAAAGCAAACACTTGAGGACTGTAATCTGGCAACAAGCAAAAGACAGGCAAAACATAATAACTGGGAGCTATGGTGCTGTTCTTTCTGATCTTCTTCTGCCTATAGGATGTTCTCCACTGTCAGCATAAAATTACAAAGTGAATGTTGAATAGACCATTCAGTGAAGATCAGAGGGAAAGGCAGAGATGAGTAGTTGTCACCTTGTGTTCATTGACTTGTCTGCGATCAGATAAAAAACATCCCTCACAATAAGCAGCAAAGAAATGTTAGATGAACATGTGATAGGATAGGTGTGGCTGAAGCAATGTATCTGTCTCTACGTCATGGTCTAATCTCAATCAATTTGAAGCAAATCAGCTGAAATCAGTGAAGTTACACTGAATTTAGAGCCCCTGTATTAAGTGCAGAACTTGGTTCTCCATGCTCTTCCCAGGTAGAAGAACACAGAGGTTCAACAGCTCTGCCAGGCCTAAGAAAGATCTAGCTTATGGAGCAGGACAGCAAGTCATCTCTAATGTGTCTCAGGATTTCATGCAAGAAAAGCCTTGACAACCAGCCACAAAAATGATCTCTTTAGCCATCTGGGAGCTGGTGTCATTCTAAGGCATTTTGTGGGGTACCTTCCTTCCCTGCACTCTCAGGTGGTAGCAGTGGTTTGAAATACACATGCTCCTCTCTACCTACTTGAGAACCTGGTTATTAATTCTATAAAGTGAAGACCCAAAATCAAGTCTGTTCAACTTTGCTTCTTCTATAGATGAAGCCAAAGGCCATGCAGGAGCTTCACCATCTTCCAGTCCTCAGCAGTCCACACTCTAGGCAAGGGAGAAGACAAACCACATCGTGTAAGTCTTTTACATCCTCTGTAAAGCTATCCTAGTGCATTATAAAGGTTTCAACATAACCCAAATGATCAAGACTTGGGTATCTTCTGGATGGCCTCTGGGGTGAGTGTCTGGGGCTCAAAAAAAACCCCCTGTCATCAATCATCATTTAGACGAACTTGCCCTTATTTAGGGAGTGCAAAGCCTTCCAGACGCATAAATGACTGATCCCAGCTCAGCAAAATTTTTTGCTCCTCTGTTTGCCAGTGGCCAAGAAGCTAACATACATTTCTTTGCATTTAATTCTTCTGGTTAGTGAAACCATTATCAGGAACTGGGATCAGTCTGAGCTAATGAGAGGGACCATGGGATGGCTCCAACTCACAATCTGGATGAAATGTGCACATTCAACTTTAAATACCTCTCCTGTGATCCTTGAACAGGGCAGGGAATCCTACAGGTGGCCTGGACTTCATCTAACATCTTGGTTGAGGGATTTGGGAACTGATCTCAGCATGCTCCCACACCAAATTCTTTGCCTTCCCCAAGGTCTGATATGCTGTCAGATCCTCTGGGACCTGGAAAAATAGAAGGAAGCAGCTTTTGAGGAACTTGTAACCAAAAAGCAGGGGAGATTTTGGAGGAGAAACAGAAAATTGGAGATTGAGCTTTCTAAAACCAGTGTGCTTAGTGCCACCAACAATCATCTAAGAGTACTT
This sequence comes from Pelecanus crispus, assembly GCF_030463565.1. NCBI lineage: Eukaryota > Metazoa > Chordata > Aves > Pelecaniformes > Pelecanidae > Pelecanus > Pelecanus crispus. The sequence goes on from NC_134643.1 coordinate 4,633,370, forward strand.
GTGGTCTGGGAGTTAAATACAACTTCAGGTCCTCTTGCATGCTCTTCTGGTGAGGATTTGATCAGCCTGATTCAGCGTTGTTGTAAGGAAAGCGGTTGATATTAGAAACAATTAGGAGGTTCCCACATAGCCTGAAATAATTGCAACCTACATGCTTCTGCTAAGCTCCAGCTGGTGTTGATTCATCAGCAGCCTTCTGCTGCAGATGGTTGGGTAAATTAGGAGTCCTCTGTATAGCAACCTGTAGTCTTTTTCCAAGAAAAACAAACAAAAAATCTCAGTGTGGTTTCTGCAGGAATGAAACTCCAGTTGAAACATTCGCTTTGTCCCTCTCTACTGAAGAGCAGTCCCATTGACCACCTTTACAAAGGGGACAAGTAATAACGACTTCTCTCAACCAGAGATAGCCTCCTGAAAAACTATGTTTTTCACCAAATTCTTAGCAGCATCTCTTCTAGCTAATATGCTTGTGTTGCTCCTCCTGGCATGCTGAATGGCAGGAGAAGGGTATGTTTGTGCAAACACACCCAAATTCCTAGTGGGCATCGCCCAGGTCTCCAGCTGGGAGATTTGACATGCAAAATGTGACCCTGATCAGCTGCTGAATGCTCCAGGGATGACGTGTTGCAATCAGCCTTCCTGGGGCGGCTTGTAGGCATGTGATAAGATTAACATGTGTTCTCATACACCTTTGGTATCCTGGTGTTGCCAAACACTACATCTCTCTTCGGCAGTCCTGCACCCTGGCATGCAGATAGCTGGGTTTCAGGGGTTGAGGGTGGCCTTACAGAGTCTCTCTGATCCTGGACATACCTATGACTGAAAAGGATAGGCCTGGGGTTGAATGATTTGACTTTCCAGTGCATCAATTTACCTAGATGCAAAATGGTGATAAGGAGTTCTTGGAGATCTTTGCACACTGCATCATGTCTTGCTTATGTAGGATTTAATTATTCTAATTATTATACCCTTTTTACTACCAGTGATTTAGCACAAAGGAATCTACCTGAGGTGATGGGACAAGAAACTTTTTCTAGTGCTTAATCAGCAAGATTTGAGCTCTGTTCTTGAATCTGTGACAGTGATTCCTCTAAGACCTTGGCCGGGACACGTAAACATCTCTGCAGCTCACATTGGACTGGATAATCTTAAAGGTCTTTTCCAACCTAAACGATTCTATGATTCTGTGATTACCCATATCTAAAACAGAGAGAATAATACGGAGCACTCTGGAGAGAGGATGAGTTCCTCACTGTAAGATGACTAGAGAAGCCTTGAGTGCCAGGGAATGCGAAAATGCTTATAATTCTCCTCCTTGCAGCTTCAGTTTGTGGTCTCGGCATCCATGTTGTACTCTGGAGGGGCCTGTGATAACAAGTTTGTATTTGGCTTACGACAACCAACATGAGCAAAAAGGATCTGTGCCTCTGATAGAAAGTGCTCCAAAGTCAGGGAAAATAGACAAAAAAAAAAAAAAAAAAAAAAAAGAAAAGGCTTGGACCACTCTGCCCTATTCTAAACACATGGTAATTGAGATTTTTAAACATACATGTATTAATAGGCTCTGACTTGCTGGACAGTTGACTCTTTCTTCATGAATAGTCATGGCAATCACGTTCAGCTGACGTGGTCTCCAGGTCTGAGCTAAGAGTGCCTGTCACGTTGACTCTACCCATGGGTGGTTTCCAGAGGGCATTTCTCCACATAGAAGTTGCTTCTCTTTTACTCTAACACTGCTTGAATTAGTCAGACTGCAGCTTCTGACCATCTTCCCAGAGACACAGCCATTTTCAGACTTCTGGGGATAAGCATTTCCAAGCAATGAGTTAAGAACAGCTAAAATTTCCCCTGTGGGAGAAAAGGACATGTTTAATCCATTCTCATCTACCACAGGTTCACATCTGACACCTGCCCTTCATCCTTTGGTGTCAGTAGTACTTTAGCAATTATATTTTTTTTCCTTTCCTTTTTTTTTTCTTTTTTTCATGTTCTTGTCCATTCTGAGTTGATGTGTGGAAGAACTGTAAAAGTAACAAAAGAGCCTGAAGGACATGACTTTGACTCACTTTGTCAAGCGTCTTTCACCCTGGCTTCAGCGATGAGTTGAGGCAGAATTGCCTTTTCTGTCCCACTTACACACAGATCCTATGAAGACATGGCTGTTTGCAGCTCTGTGAGGAATCGCACCAAAATCACAGGGGATAAAGATGAGTCACGTGCGTGGCACAAAGTCATCCAACACAGAGAGTTTCCATTTTTTCTCATCAGTCACTGACGTTTAGAGAATGCTGACTTGATGCTTGAAACAATAGTGAATAAAACCAATTCAGGGAGAGGTGTGATGTTTAACTTGGCCAGAGCCTCCCAGGATTTCTAAAGCATGTTAAGATCCTTGGATGAAAGACAGATTGTAAGGGCAAGAATATCATTATTATCAGTTTGAATTGTGCCTTCCAGGCACATGAAGTAGCAAGATCCCAAGGTCAGGGCAGAAGACAGCTACATGCCACATGTAGCAGTGGAATTCGATCCTTGCTGCAGGGTGAGCTGCTAATTAGAGGGGGGGACTTTGTACCTCCTCAATCAACATTTCCAGTCACAAGTTGCTTACAATAATTGAAAGTGGAGTTTTAAAGCAAGCCTGAGATTTAATTTCAAGAAGTTCTCAAAAACACAAGGCAGAATAACACTGTTCTTAGCAAATTAGTCTCTCGGTGTGGGAGCTGGCCTGGATTGAGGCAGCTGCTGGAATATTGGAAATTTTTATTCTCACCTTTCAGGCGTTAATATCAAAATACTGTGGTTTTTTCCTTGTTGTTGGTTTCTTTTTTTTTTTTTTTAACTTTCTTTTCCTTCCACACTGGAAACTTAAAGAAATAAAACAAGAAGTAAAACACTTTTGGTAGCTAAATGTACCCAGTCCTGACTCATGGTCATAAAGCAAGGGTTCAATCTTGGCTGCATGTGAGAGCTCATTGCACAGGCTCGAGGACTACTAGAGCACTGATTTAGGGATGCCTTTAGCCATGAAGTGCTCCAATCCCACACTGCAGTTTCCTCTGGCTGCAACATTAACTAATAAAAGAGAAAAAAGCTACCTTATTTTGGCAAGCAGCACCACGGGGTCCTTTCCAGCCGGTGAAGAGGTGCTGCAAAATTCACCGGTGCAGCATTCCTGCATGTATATTCACCTGCTAAGTGAGGCCCAGGGCACCCAGGTGCTGGTCACTGCCCCAAACCAGTTTTGCCCACTGAGCACTGTGGAGAGCACTGGGGGAGTTGGTGCGAGTGGTTACTGCAAAATGCCGTGCCTTGTCGTAAAATGGTCAGTGTGACATCCCCAGAAGAAACAGAAAGGGAAAGAGGAAAGGCAACCCCTGCTTACAGTAAGTCTTTCTTGAACCCTTGATCACAGGACTTGTCAGACTCATTGGCTGGAAATGCTTAATCTTCAGGGGGAATGGTGATGTGAAATGAAATGGCCATCTGCCTCTGGCTCTTCCCCTTGAGCATTGCACAAGACCTTACAGGGGAAAATCAGGTTGTTTGGTCCCAGACACCTCTGTGGTGAATGCACTATCAACTTGAGCTGAAAAGTGAAAGGTTGCAAAGCCCAAAGTTCTTCTCTCCTCCGTGTTGTCTCCCATTGGTGCTTTAGAGTTGGCCAGCTCCCTGTACTTTGTGAAATCTCCTGGAGCTAAAGTTCAAGATGGCAGGCAGAGACAGCTCCTCCCCTGGAAATAACAACACATGGAAAGATGATACCTTGACCTGGACCTTGTGCACCTTATGCCTGCTACAAGAAGTCTTCTGTGAACCCCTGAAAGGTAAAACCTTGGTGTGACTGTACAGCAATAGCAGGATGCTCCTCCCATGGGCCTGCCATTCCCTTGGGCCCAGCAGAGCTCAGGAAGGAGGCTTTCCCTTCCCAATAGCTCCCTTCATTTTGGTGAGAACAGCATTGAGAACAGCGCAGATCCTGCCCTTGTAAGACCATTCAGCCTGCCTCCCCTGAGACCTCTATAGGAGCCCCATGAGGTGGGAATGATTCTGGATGAAGCCCACGTTCCTCCTGAAGAGGAGCAAACCTGTCATCTAGAGTAATTCAGTTCCAGTGGGAGACCTCTTCAAGGATCAACCACATTGGGTCATTAGGACTTCCAGCCCTGCAAAGCAGGGGGAAGACTGGAGAAGGCGAGTGAGACATGCATCTAGCATGGATCCTGCAGCCTGATGGTCTTATTTCTACATGGCTGCCTTAGGCTGTCCAAGGGCTATAGATTGTTTTGTGTAAGAAAAGGACACAACGTAAATGAGAATGAGTCCATGAGCCTTCCCTTTTTGGTTAGTGTCATCCAAAGAGCAAGGCTGGACTCTTGGCTGACATTTAGACCACTGTGTGATATAAATTCTTTTGGGACCATGTTGCCACTAAGCAGCTGACAAAGGCTTATGGTGCAAGACAAATGACAAGACTTATTTTCTCATGTAATTGTGTGCCATTTCTATCCAAAAGAAGAGGGAGACGATAACATTACCTGCTGCAGTTCCAGCCTTAATGAGGCCTGGAAGGAGGAGCTGACAATTAGGCTTATGATTCATGCCTTGGGTGTGAGTTTCTATTCGAATGCTCTGCCAATTAGTGCACACTTCCTGATCAATAGCGGGGTAATTATGAGATTAGGGTTAATGGGTCAGACTCATCAAAGGCTTCCTATTCTATGCTAATGTCAGATTAGCTGAGTCCTGCTGTCATTAGATTTACCTTTCCAGGTTGCTGGCTCCAAAGGAACGTGGGGCAGAAATGGGTTGTAATTACCTCTGGTTTGCACAGGAAGACTCCTACACTGAGGTTTTTAGATGTGAGATGGGTGTCTAAGTTCCCATCAGCTGAGACCTAACCAGTGGAGTCAATGGTGTCTACAGAGAGATTCATCCTGCCCTGAAAGGGACAGCTGGGGTGGGATTCATTTGCCTAAACACACCTGCCAAGTGCAGGCGTTGCCCTGGACATCCACACAGGGTTGGCTGATATACACAGGGAGAGCCCATTGCCCCTGGACAGAAGACAGATGAGAGTCCCTGAGACACCTCAACTGTGGACAGCAAGGTGTGTCCAACCAAATGAGCCATGAGGGTTTCAAACCAGCTCTTAGCTCAAGGCAGTCTCCAAGGAGAGGGGTGGGGGTAAAACTGAAGGTAGACACCCACACAAGGGTTTGCAGCCCTGTCTCCAAGCCACAGAGACCTCTGAGCCTTGTCACATGCTGGAGCTTTGCTCCTTCCCAAGCCTGCAGGTTTTATTCCCAACTAGGAGAAAACCTTCTGTAGATGTCATCTTCTACTCTGACAACATTGTTCAGGGAACCAAGCAAAGCTAGGTGCTGAGGCTGGAGCTGAGACGTGAATGTTTGCCTTCCTTAGCAGAAATGGGGAAAATAAAAATGTAAGGAGTTTTCATTACAGAGAAAAGGTAGGACTCTTACAACAGCTCTCTGAACTTTGGCTGAGTAAAACCATGAAAGAAGACTCCATATGGGAAAGACAACACTTGAATGAGTTGAATGGGAACCAAAATCCCTGTGACACTGATAGTGGGTACCAAACAAAAACACCATCTAACTGATGATGCCAATCCCTCATCCCCGGGAGAGAAACACCTCCCAACCACAGGAATAAGATGAGAAGAAGCAGGTTCTTCTTGGTATTTATAAGCTACTTGTGCTGGCTCCAGAAAGAGGGAAGCACCCACAGGGACACTGATGAGTCTTCAGGGACCAAGTCACTGCCAAGACAGTTTTGCTTCCATAACTATGCTTTGGCCCGAACTTTAGGCCTACTGAGATCTTTCAAGTGACACTTTTCTCATGTCCATTGAATCCTTTGTTTCTCTGCTACATGGCAGGCAACAATGGGTCCTCTGCAGGAGCATTCATGTGAGGTGGTGTGAGGATACCTATTTTGTTACAGCAGGCTCTGTTCAAGTAGCAGCTTGGCTGAGAACGTGATATTCGTTACACAGGTTTGCAGTGTTCGCATTTCCCTTGCAACGGGACCTGAACCAAAACGTGACATTGCTCTTCAGACAATGCTCTGACAGTTTCAGTCATTTTAAGTAATTTTTCCTGTAGTTTTTGAGGTTTAAAGAAGAGTGATTTGGTCATGTCATTTTATGCAGGTACCTTTTTCACACTTCCTCAAGGTTTTTTTCTGCCCTTTAAATTCCAAAACAGTTTGGTTGTCTTTAAAGTCTCAGACTTTTTTTCAAGAGCCGCAGCCACATTGTAGCCTCTCTCCTGGGGTATTTGCAGCCAAACACTAAAAGAACCAACACACCTCGCAGCAAAATCTAACATCTGCCCATGAGGACATACAACACAGATGTGACTACTTTTGGGGACACAAAGAGTTTCTTATCCAGCACATCAAACAGCTGGCTTTACCCTACACTGCTCATGCTTTTGTGCAGCAGGACTGGCTTTAACAGAGTTGCTCCAGATAGCACAGCTCAGGCAAAATCCTATTTATTTGACAGCAGTGGTCCCATTAGTCATCCCCAAGTAACCCAAATCTGACCACAGAAAAGGCAGTTTTAACATCCACAGCTTTCCTGCGCTGTGTGCTGCTCTCCTGTTTCCCTGGGACCTTCACCCCTATCCTGGGAGAGTGCTGCTCTCGGGGCTGCAGCGTCTTTGACTCAGTCTCTTTAAAGCACAGGGGATGAAAAGCAAAGCTGTGTGTATCTGCGGATATTATCCATTGCCAGGGACGCATTTTCCATCACCAAATATGCCACAGACAGAGTCCTGCTGCTTTCAGGGTTTTGAAAGTTATTTGGACTAATTCACTGGGAGACCATTCAGGAAAAATGTGACTGTATGTTTATCTTGTCATATTTTCCCTTCGGTCACTGCTGTCAACCATAATACTGGGCTAGATGGCCATACTGCAGTCATTTTTCTGGTTTTTTTTGTACAAATAAATACGACACTTGTGTTTACACTCTCTGGTTCCAGCCCACAGTGCACAAGATGGGCACGAGAACAGGATGAGAGAGGGTCAGTCCAATGCCATCCCTGAAATTAGGGGAGACAGATGTGTAAGAACATCATGAGCATGAAAGCAGACGTACAGGATCAGACTGACAGCCCACCTAGACCACTGCCAGCAGTGACTGTCTAGAATATGGGCGTCTTCTCCCAGGATACCCTTCCAATGATCTGGGGCTCTGAGCTTGGCAGTCATGGACAAGCATTGCCGACGACATGCACAGCAAGAGCCCATCCTGGGTCCTGGTGTTTGCTAACTCAGGTTGAAGTCTGCTGCAGCATCCTTGCTGCTTTATCACTCAGACTGATGTATCCAGAGGCTCAGATACATCAGTCCCTGCTGCAGCCTCCTGCCCTCTTTGCAATGGAGATGAAGGTGGTGAGACCAAGACACAGACACACACAAACACACATGGGAAGGGCTGAGGTCGGTGGGAAAGTGAGTTATTTATGCCCTGTGTCTTTGGCTTGGTCTGAGCTGCTTCAAAAGTGGGGTTGGACGGCTCTGGACATGGCTATTGGATGTTTTGGATCCTGTTTCTTCTATATGGGGTCCCAGCTGTTTAGTGCAAAGCACTGTACTTAAATACCAGCAAGGAAACAGAGCAGAAATTCATGGGGACCTGGGGCATGATGAGTAATTGGTGTCGAGGCAGTTGTATCCACATTAGGCTCTGGAGAGGGTAAATTGGGAGAGCTGAGAGGTCTCAGGACAGAGGGCAGGTTTATCTTTGCATGCACTGAACAGGTGCTTTTATCGCCTTCAAGCCCAGGACCAGAAATGTGGGGAGCATCGGGGAGAGGTGCTCCAACCTGCATCCATGAGCAGAACAGCATCGCCTTAGTGGGGACAGAGGGGCAGCGGGTGCTGCTGACCCATGGCCAGACCTGGTCAATAAACTTGCCCAGAGCAGCACCAGCCCCAGAGGAAAAGCCAGCAAACTCCCTGCCCTGAAAGTTTGATATCAGCCAAAATCTCCTGTCCAAACACCAGGCAAGATCTCCCCACCTGGGCCTGCCTGCTTTGATCCCTCAACCCCGAATTCCCCTTTATTAAAAAAAAAAAGAAATTAAATTTTTAAAAAGTCCCCCTTTGCATAAGAGCATTTTTTCTACATTTTATGAGCAGAGTGGTAGTTTTCACAGAGAAATAACTCCGGACAGACTTATTAAAAGATTAAAAAGCACACCCAAAAAAAAAAAAAATCCAGGCTAAAAAACCAAATATCCTTACCAGAACTCATGGGCGTTTCTCATAACATCTTGCTTATGTTATGAAGTCTGATTTTTTTTAAAGTTGTTTTTTTTTTTTAAAAGGATGAGATAGACTCAATTGCTTCACTGAAATCCATATGACCTGCTGATAAACTAGATTCAAATTGTCCTGCCGTAGCATTTTATAGTGCTGTAAGAATCTCTCCAGCTCTGTAATCTCATTGGTTCCTGCATCGATGAGAGAGGCATTGCCTTGCTTGCATTTTCGATAGGCTTTGTCTTATTCTCGCGACAGCTCATAATCCACCCTCTGTGTGGGTGTGAGCATGTGCTACCTGTGGCACTGGCAATGGGCAGGTGATCACCTTGTCCTAGAAAGAAAAGGTGATCCAGTTGCAAGGGGCCCTATTGAAATTTGGCCAAAGGACTTGAGATTTCAGAGTAGTGAACCCGAAAACCATGGGAAGAAAAGATATTAAAAAAAAAAAAAAATCTTAATAATTATAGAAAAATTCTGATTTCAAGTAAATCTTAGTGGAAACTGAGAATCTGTAAAAGGATGAAGGATTTTAGATGACCTGTGTTTGGGCTGGTGCAAGATTTGCTGTGCTGAGACCCACTGCCGACGGGTCACTGCTGATGATACCGACATGCTGCATCAGTGCTGGCTTCACCTTGCTTCTGAAGGATGAGATAAATGCTTCTTTTTAAAGGAAAAAGTGAATGTACATCAAGCACGGAAAGCAGAGGTATTTATACAGTTACTAATGTTTGCTTGAGCCGGCAGATGCTAGGCATGTCTCAAATACCTTTACTGTTTTTTTTGTTTGTTTTTTTTTTTTTAAAGTCGCAGAGTCTCATGGAGACAAAGTCACTCTCAGAGGTGACTTCAGGACACGGTAATCACCTCAAAGCTCTGCTGGACTTTCGCCTTATGTCTTTACCAGGCGTTCAGCAGCACAGTTTGCTTTATACATACTTCTTGTCTCTTACTGGGGACAAAAATAAAGCAGGGTGTTCCACTTTCTCTCCTTCAGTCATTAAAATCATACTGATTCCTTATAGCAGGCATGCTGCAGCTCAGGCCCAAATATGGATTTAGAGGAAACTAAACATCCTCACTCTTAAAAAAGCCAAACAACCCTCCCTGCTTCTCCCGTAATTACAGTTTGACATAATGAGTAGGTGGTATTTATTAACCTCAGCTCTCACAGCTGATGTCACCACAGAGTCGGGGTCCGGGAAATCTCTGAGTCACGTGGAGAAGCAGAGCCAGGAAATATCAGCAGAAGAAAATGAAGTAAATATTAGGGCGAAAGGTTGGAAGCTGGTGACAGCTTCCTGAAAGAAGCCATGAGAAGCTGGTCAGTGCTAAAAGCAAACCGTGGCCTTGGGCTAAATGCCAATATTCAGCTTTGTTGACAAATTAAGGCAGAACGCCTCCCTGTTGCGATTGCCTAATGATGTAAACGAGGAGGGAGGCCACACGCTCGAATATGACCCATGGTCCTGGAATGTAAACTGTCCTCTTTCTTCACAGCTTCAGCTGATTGAAAAAGCAATCAGTGCCTCTGCAGGGGGGGTGAGGGGGTGTGCAACCCATTTCCGTCTCTGTCAGTTTTCCTACCAGACCCAATCTTGCAATATATAGAATCATAGAATCATAGAATTGTTTAGGTTGGAAAAGACCTTTAAGATCATCCAGTCAAACTATTAACCTAACATTACTAAGTCCACACTAAACCAATCAAGGGTAGACTAGACTAAACCATGTCCCAGAGTGCCACGTCTACCCGTTTTTTGAACGCTTCCAGGGATGGTGACTCCACCACCTCTCTGGGCAGCCTGTTCCAATGCTTGACCACCCTCTCCGTAAAGAAATTTTTCCTAATCTCCAACCCAAACCTCCCCTGACACAGCTTGAGCCCATTTCCTCTCATCCTATCTCTTGTTCCTTGGGAGAAGAGACCAACACCCACCTCACTACACCCTCCTTTCAGGTAGTTGTAGAGAGCAACCAGGTCTCCCCTCAGCCTCCTCTTCTCCAGGCTAAACAACCCCAGTTCCCTCAGATGCTCCCCATCAGCCCTGTGCTCCAGAGCCTTCACCAGCTTCATTGCCCTTCTCTGAACACGCTCCAGCACCTCAATGTCCTTCTTGTAGTGAGGGGCCCAAAACTGGACACAGTATTCCAGGTGCGGCCTCACCAGTGCCGAGTACAGGGGGACAATCACCTCCCTGCTCCTGCTGGCCACACTATTCCTGATACAAGCCAGGATGCTGTTGGCCTTCCTGGCCACCTGGGCACACTGCTGGCTCATGTTCAGCCGGCTGTCTACCAACACCCCCAGGTCCTTTTTGGCCAGGCAGCTTTCCAGCCACTCTTCCCCAAGCCTGTAGCGTTGCATGGGGTTGTTGTGACCCAACTGCAGGACCCGGCACTTGGCCTTGTTGAACCTCATACAGGTGGCCTCGGCCCATTGATCCAGTCTGTCCAGGTCCCTCTGCAGGGCCATCCTACCCTCCAGCAGATCGACACTCCCACCCAACTTGGTGTCATCTGCAAACTTACTGAGTGTGCACTCAATCCCCTCATCCAGATCATTGATGAAGATATTAAACAAGGCTGGCCCTAAAACAGAGCCCTGGGGAACACTGCTCGTGACCGGCTGCCAACTGAACTTAACTCCATTCACCACAACTCTCTGGGCTCGGCCACCCAACCAGTTTTTTACCCAGCGAAGAGTACGCCTGTCCAAGCCATGAGCTGCCAGCTTCCCAAGGAGAATATTATGGGAGACGGTGTCAAAAGCTTTGCTAAAGTCCAGGTAAATGACATCCACAGCCTTTCCATGGATTAGGATTAGATGATGCAGAGGGCTTTGATCTCCCAGTGACTTCAAAGGCTCAGGACTTGGACTGAGAGGGTGCTCTTGAAACACAGCTTTGGATGGGCAGAAGCTCCCTGTGGCTCCTACCTGAATTCAGCAACTGATTGGTGAATTGAAAAAAAAAATGGAAACATCATTTTTTTAAAATCTGGGCTTCAGGCATCTTTTAGTAGTCATTGCCTGCAAGAAATCATGCAATTTTTTATTTTTCTTCCTCATTTTTACCCACTTTATTGGTGGGAGGTTTTTTATCACTAGATAAATAGAAGAAAGGGGAAAACCTTGGGGGGGAGAAGAGAAACCAAGGACCCATGAGGCCCTGCTGCTCTGCATTGAGTATAAATTCAGGCTGAGATGTGTTCCAGGTGGCTTTGTGGGGTCTCTGAAACCACAAAGGGCTAAGGCAGACCATGACTTCTGAAAAAGTAGAACCACCACCCCCCCCCAAACCAAACCAACAACAGAACCCCAAGTTTGGTTTTTTTAAAAAATTTTTCTCCTATTTTAAATTCCAGGTTTTCCTCATGAAATCGTCTTAGTTACAGTGATGCAGGGCTTTATATAGACAAGCAGAGGACTGGGTAAACAGAGAAGAAGATTTCTCCGCTACTGCGTCCGTGAAGAGAAAATGTCTGTCTGATGACTTCAAGTGAAGCTGGCATGTTTTTGCTTCATCAGCTGAAGACACTGAAGTTTCACTTCACTGTGGGAACTGCCTGTGGTCCAAGTTTGCTGTCACTTGTAACATCACGTATTTTTGATACAAAGCTTTTGCTTGCCTGTGCTGAAGCATAGCAAAACTTCGTTTGTTTTTTCTTCTGCAACTGCAGCCTTGGCTGGGGAAATGAAGCGTGTGAGCACTGGGGGAGTCCAGGACTTTTGCTTCGACACTGGATGTGCCTGGCCGTGGAGCAGAAAGGACACATTCTCACTTTCCTCTCTCAACAGCTTGTATGCAGCAGCACATTGCAGCCTGCAGCAAGGAGGAAGCTGGAAAGTTTCCTTTCAGGTGCATCCTTTTGCAGCATGACTCATTTTGTGTTCATCTTTGCCATGTTATTTTTTTTTTTTTTTTACATCTCTGTGGTCTGAAATAAAAAAACTCTTTAGCCTTGGAGAACATCTTTTGCTCCTGAGGGATGTATGTGTGAAACATAAAGAGAGATGGTGGAGAGGTGTGTGAACAAATTTAAGAGCAATGTCCCAATGAGACGGTCCTGTGCCAGAAATCATGAACTTTTTCTACAGTTTCCCAAAGTCATTGAGAGACGCTTTTCATAATCTTCAACCCCCAGAAATGCCAAACTTGATGCTGGGCTTTGGTGAAAATCTTGGCTGCATTTCTTCTAAACTGAATTCTCTGGTGGGTAAAGTACAACTTTATCAAGATGCTCAGTGATGGCATCTTTCCTGTTGTAATTATTAGCGTTATTTTACAGAGCCTGAAGGTAAGCAGTTACTTCTAAAGACAGGATTGGCCTTAAGAGAGACACAGTGCACATGCCAAAGACCCTGAGACCACATCCATGGGGACATCTAGGCCCTGGTGATGCTGTGGGCACGTGCTCCTCACTGCAAGGGGAAGGTGGCCAGCAGAGAGGTCATGTCGAGGAGAACGGTGCTCCGTCCTCTCTTCCTCTTGGCTTCCGACCCCACCAGCACTTCCTGAAATTTGGTGTTTATGTTGTTCCTTGGGTGAAGTCAGCAAACACTCTTTGCATTCCAGAAACAGAGGTGCCCTGACTGTTTTTTTAGCAATGTGGGGCTTGGAGAAATGGGACATCTTCAGCTTGAGGGCTACAGACTTACCTCTGCCCTCTCCTCCCCCTTCTCACTGGAGAAAGCACATCCCAGTGGACTCAGGCTGTGGGATTCTCTCTGACCTTCTTAGTGAAGCTGTAGGACCTCATGTCAATTACAAAACCTGCCCAAGAAGCTGAGGAAATGCTTGTCTAATGTGCTGTGAGCTCCACAGAGCCACAGCTCCCCTGAACCAGTGGTGCCTAAGCCATGCATTAAATCCTTATTTCCAGTTAGCATGGTTATGCCTAAGCTTCATGTCACCTACACTGAAGGCATGATCAATACTGCAAATGCCAGCCAAAGCCCCAGAAAGATTTGGCAATGAATTGCGGGATTACAAAATGTAGATATGGGGATTTTGGTGCATCCATAACATGGTATCTTCTGTGTCCACTGGTAGTCACAGGACTGGGGGCCTTGTGGCACAGGGACCACTTCACTGTTTGACATCCCACTGGACAGATTAAGAACAAACCCTCATCTCAGATCATTCGGAGTCCCAAGGGCAAGAGGCAAAGATGTGCCCAAAGATGTAAAGGGACCCAGAAGCCTGGATGTAAATGGGTTTAGGCAGCTGGGAACTGCAGTCACTGTTATCAGACTGTGCTGTCCCCTCTTCTCCTGCTGCCCTTCCTCCTATCACAAGCATGACTCCTTCTCCCATTGACTCCTACAGCTGCATGGTCTAGACAGCCTACCCTTCCACAAGGTCCAAAGTGAGTGGATACAGCTGCATCTCACATGCCTGGCTGTTCAGTCTCATGCACTTGTGTCTTTGTATCACAGGTCCTTCTTGCCCTTTGTCCGTGTTTTACTCTTTTGAACTCTTTCTGACCTCTTACGAGGCTTATCTCTGCCTCGTGCCAACTTCGAATACACTCCGGGAAGTCTGTTTCTGTAACTGTTGATGCTGGATAAGGCAGTGAAGGTTGGCATAATATCTTGTAAGCACATGTGGAAATAAAAACTTTGAATAAAATAAGGGGAATTCAGGTGTTTGTAATTTCCTTTTTTGGCTAACTCTAAAGAAATCTTTGGTCTGTTTTGAAGCACTGTGAAAATAAGGGGAAATATATCATATTTGATATATTGAAAGTGATTTTAAAATCACTCCCAAAGGGCTTTGTTCCCCAAAAGACTGGGATCAAAGCCCTTTGCAGGGTAATTCCTTCAAGACTCAGATTAATGCTATTTACAAGATGGTTAATGATTAAAGGACAAGTTTAATATTAAGCTCTCTCATTTGTTAATGCCATAGATTGCTCCAACAGCTTGGCCACCCTGCAATCACAGTGTTATCTTTCATTGCTGTAGCCCAGCTGAAAAAAAAAAGCCATGGGAGATAGTAGCAGCATTTCTGGTTGCTCTCTTTAGGAGAAAGACAAAACACGTGGCTCACCGTGTATTGCTATGTGGTGGAAGGTAAAACCAGGACTTGACTGATCACAGCTGGTCATCTGCCCTTCTAAAGGGATCAGTCAGCCACAAGAGGCTTTGCAATGTTTTTATTTAGCCCAGAGGACATGCATATCTCTCACCATGTGATTTTTAAAGTAAAATCAGCACCCATAAAATTGTGCTCTTTGCAAAAGTAGAGAAAAAAGTACTGATGGCTGGACACTTCTCCAGCCCCACGAGGTCTTCAGGCCTTCAAGTGGCAGTACATCATGTACTGATCTGCACTGATCCAAATTTAAATTCTGTTGAACTTTTCTCCCTTGCTTGTTTCAATTATGGGATGTGTCAGCTACCCCACGCCAGTGTTTGTTTTAAGGAGGTGTTTGAGTGAAGACATGCCAGACAGGGAACAGGGTGTCCAGAGGGAGGAATAAGGGTGAGGATGGAATATGCAGTAGCTTTATTCTTGAAGCAAAGGCTGAGCAGATGGGAAAGGGTGAGAAATTAGGGAAGATGTGTAATCTTGCCATGATTGGAAGGGAAGGATGAGAAATGTGAACTTGATGCAGAAAGTAAGTGGAAGTCAAAAGAGTCATAAGAAAATGAACATTATCTTCTGTGGTTTGGGTGGAGAATCATAGAATCATAGAATCGTTTAGGTTGGAAAAGACCTTTAAGATCATCCAGTCCAACCATTAACCTACACTACCAAGTCCACACTAAACCAATCAAGGGTAGACTAGACTGAACCATGTCCCAAAGTGCCACCTCTGCCCGTTTTTTGAACACCTCCAGGGATGGTGACTCCACCACCTCTCTGGGCAGCCTGTTCCAATGCTTGACTACCCTCTCCGTAAAGAAATTTTTCCTAATTTCCAACCTAATCCTCCCCTGGCGCAGCTTGAGCCCATTTCCTCTCGTCCTATCACTAACCACTTGGGAGAAGAGCCGAACACCCACCTCACTACACCCTCCTTTCAGGTAGTTGTAGAGAGCAACCAGGTCTCCCCTCAGCCTCCTCTTCTCCAGACTGAACAACCCCAGTTCCCTCAGCATGGGGGAGCAGGCAGGAAGAGCAGTGGGGGCTCACATTATTTTTGTTCTGATGTCTAGGACATATGTGTGTACTATAGAGCTATTTATATAACTTAAAGTATGATTCTGAACTTTTATATATTTGCTCCATAGTGGGATGAATTGTGTCCTAAAGGGGCCTATTTTCTTCACCGGTTTCCAAAAGCATGTAGACCAGCATCTCAGGTATACATTTCTACACTCTACAAATAGGGAATTGTTGGGATTCAGCTCCAGAGTCAGAGACCTCCCTTTTCATACTTACAGTGTTGCTGTCCTCATGTGAGTCTGATGTCTGAGCTCCTAAATACTCATTGGAGATCTAGGGCAGCTTTCAGCTGCCCAGGCATACATACCTCCTGCCACCTTAGACACTATGATATACCCTGTCTGGTCTTCAGCTGCTGCTGTAGAACAGCAGATGTCCTCTGTGGTCTTGTGTCATATCTGTCAGTATTGGGCAAATGCCTTGGATACCCTCTGGCACTGCAAATGTTTCTAGACTCAGAGGTTTAAGCAACCCTATCCTGCTCTTACTCAACATATTCAATAGGAACCAGAAAGCTAATTCCACACATAAATATCCAGGGCCACTTGAGCTGTATCCTGTGTGGCATCCAGGTCCCTCTTCAGCTTCCCCTGACCTCCCTGCTGTGCTGGGAGGTGCTGTGTCACGTCTGCAAGTCCTTTGCAGATATTTCAGGCACTCATGGGTGTCTCAAATGGCACTAGATGCCTCTATGCTATCGATAAAAACAGCTAATCGAGCTCCTGGATTGGATCCCAGACAACTCCACAGGGCAGAGTGGACCATAAGTGGGATTTTTGTGTCTGCTTGGAAGAGCTGATTAGTGGGATCTGGATGTGTCAAGGCCAGGAGACTCAAGGCAGCAAGGGACTGTAACTATTAGTGAGAGCAGAAAGGAAAGGAAGTGGTTTGGCAGGAAAACAAGGAGGTCTCTACACTTGCCCTGTGGTTCCTTCTTCATCTGACTTGTTTCCCGTTTCAAGTACTGGTGCTGGTAGCACTGTGGATCATGCAGAAAACTGGACAGTTTGGGCATATATTTTATTTTGCAGTTACAAGCTTCCTTCCTGCTAGACTAAGAAAAAGTCAGAGGAGGACACAGTGCAGCAAACACCTTCAATGCTTGGACACTTTCTCCACTTACCAAAGAATCATCCTTACTTTTTAATGGTTCTGTAAAACTCTGGAGGGCTGCACTAAAGTGTAAGTTACAGATGTGATACTTAGAGACAGATATGTTATGCAATGGCTGTAGTTTGAAGGCTGTGAAATAGAGCCTGCTGGGCAGAAAAGTTGAAATCTCAGGCTTGGAGGACACAGAAATGTGAAGCAGAGGTGAGTCTGGGGAATTTTACAGTTCCCATCTCTGATTACCATTATGCAGGGTCAAAATTAAATTAATATCATACGTCTTTGAGAACATGCAGATGAAGATGCCAGCACAGCTTGCTGCTGCCAAGGCTTTCTGCCTTACTTTTGCACCTACTGATTTCAGGTGAATTGCCCAAAGACATTTAAGGTTGGGGATGGCAATCATCTCACCCTACTTCAGGACCTCGATTCATGTGCTAAAACTTGTCCCAGGTACAAGACATCCACGTGGAGCTGGTAGATATGACCCAGGATCTACAAGAGAACAAAGCTGCCTTTGGGATCAGTGGTTGGGAGACCAGACGGGTCACGTCAGTTGGCAATGGATACCCAACTCTTCAAGGGATTTTCATACTGTAAGGGCAGTAGAATGGGAATCTAAGGGCTGGATCCACAGAGATAACGAGGTGTGTGACCTCCGTTAGAATTCAGCCACTCACAGGTCTTTATGGAGGCTTTATCTGACTCACCTTCACCCAGGGAGAAGTGAGTCTGTGCACCTTTGACAAGCGGCTGCTCCAGCTAAAGCTGAGAGGCTCTGTCAGAAAATTATTATGAACCTGCCCTGAAAGCCCCAGGGATGGCTAGCAGATTAGAAATGCAGTGTGAAAAGGCAGCCTCTGCTCTGAATTGCTGTGCATGGGGCTTGTACATCAGCTTTGAAGAATGAGGATCCTGACCTCTCTCTCAAGCATCCCGTGAATTTTGAAAAAAGAAAGAAAGTTACAGCTGGAATTTAATAATTTCCCCCCTCCTAGCTAAGTTGCTTTCCTTATTCATCTCAGTTTTCCTAGACTTTTCAATGCAGCAACCGAGAGTCATTTTATATTGACCTGTTTCCACCGACAGTACCTTGCTTCCAGTAAAATCACAGCACATTCCCTTTGTTTTCAGACTCATAGACAATCACATTTATCTGTTCACTGCCCTTCAATAGCAGGCAGCTTCTAATGGATTTCTGCATGAGGACCGTACCCCCTACTCACTAATTGAAATTCAGTGCACAGAGTCACATCAGTGCAGTGTGATGGTGGAGAATATCAATGCACAAAGCCAGAAGGCGGAATGAGCAGAGAGAAGTTTCAAATTTTCAGAGCCTTGCAGCAAATGTGACTGGGATTTCCTTCTGCATCAAAGCAGTGTAATATGGTCATGTGCTCCAAACCTTCCTCTGAGGGTCCCAAAATATTCACGAGGTTGGGCATCTGCCCTCCAGTCGGTTCAAGAGTGAGGCTGGGCTTAGGGGTTTAGATACACTGAATGTTAGAAACTTCACTACTTTTCGACCTATGGTAACTGGAAAAAAGGCAGCCTTCAGTCAGCAGCTGGACTCCAATAGCTCCTGTGCTGGATCAGAGGCTGGGATGCACAGTTTCACCTCGTGGTTAGATGCCTGGATTGATGGTCAAGAGACCTGGGCTTTGTTCCCAGCTGTCTCTTCTGGATGACCACAGCCATCTCAGATCATCTGTCTGTGACATGCTTTCCTTATCCGTGAAATAGCTCATTTTCCTTTGAAAAGTCATTTGGGATGCTCCTGAAAAACAGTCACAAGAACAGATGAGTGGTTTTGTTTTTTTTTTAATAGCAAGACTCAGTATAAGAAAGAACATGAAATATTATTAAGACCCAACAGGGAAGTGTACATTGGATGGCTGGGATTTAGCTCAGAGGTTAGGGACATGATTCAGTTTCCCAACAGAGGTGCCCGCTGCCATACATGAGGCCCTACAGTACCTCCCAGCCTCCAGCTGCCACTCCAGAAGGCAGTAAGTTTCCTGAAGATCTTATGTCTTATCTATTTATGCTGCTTAAATGTTTCAGGTAAGCCAGAGCATATCAACTGGCTCTAGGCACCTCTGAGCGGGCACTTTGGTAGAGCCGTAGGTCTCCATTGGCTGTAACAGGATGTGGGATGTCCACCTCACAGGGACACACCTGCACATAGAGAAGGATCTGTTGCTTAAACAGAGGTGTCTGTTGTCACTCGGGATGTTCCCATATGGGGTGGGCAGATACGACAGAAGTCTATAAGAGATCCATGCTCTTTGGGAGCAGCAGCTGGAGACCTGCTGGGAAATTGTGGGGTGAAAAAAATGACGCACGATTCTTATGTTTAGTCAATTGAATCCTGTCCCTGTGTCATTTTAGGCAGTCAGGATCTCCCCTAATACTCTGGTGCCCTACAAAACAGATGCCTATTTTAAAATAATCTCAAAAAGCACAGACTGCTCTGTGGTTTAGGGGCTGTGATTGGCACGGAGTCAAGCCCCTACTCTGCTATGGGCATCCCTTAGCAGACCAGGCCAAACAGATGACCTTAGTGGGTCTTGGCTTGAAAGCTTGATTTTAAGAGACGGGTTCTCCTAGGTCAGGTAGCCCAGGCACTGGCTTCTGTAATCAAACCCTCCTGCCACTAAGCTCCAGTTTAGAGGAAACTAGGTTTCTGCTCTTCTGAACTAGCAAGGCTGAGCTTAGGGAGATCTTCTTGTTGGTTTTGGGGCAAGTTGCTTCATCTCACTGGGCCTCAGAAGGGGATGTCAATGCTTCACTATTTCCACCTCTTGTCTACTAGGAAATAAAACTCCTTGGTAAGAGGAGCTATCCCTCAGATAGATGATTTGGGCTGCACTTAGCATAGCTTTCTTGCATACCCTGAAGTCAACTGTGCTTGTACACACAAGACAACCTTGCTGTTACTAAAAAGGAATATTTTTTAACAGCTTTGTTTATTTTTGTCCTGGGAGAAGGGACTGTGTCTTGCAATATTTGCAGGCAGCCCTTGCTAAAAGGAGATCTGATCTCAGGCATGATCTCCAACCAGAACTATAATTCCAGTGGTGATAACAATAATAAACATGGCAATAACCATGCCCAAATATAGCACTTGGCACTGTTATTCCTGTTCAAATATCAGTTCCTGTGACTGTCATTCTTTGCACGCTTCTAAATGCTGGCATTTGGAAATGGCAGTTGCTTCCAACAATGCTTTTTGTCCAGAAGAGATTATTTCCAGTAGACTGCACTGCAAACTGCCATGCTGCACTTCGTCCCTCCAAGGTAGAGATGGGGACAGCGTGTGACTCATGCCTCTCATATGATCCTGGAAAGAGAATGCGTCGTTGGTGCAGGCTTCAGTTGTGCACACTAATTTCACCTTATACTTTCCCCCTTTTTTACAAAAAGAAATCCACTCTCATTGCCTCTTTTGGCTTGAGAAGCTCTCCAGACATCTTCTTTCCCCATCTCTTGTACCCACCAGGACAGGAGCCAGCCTCCAAAAAGCCTGGGCAAGGGGGAAATGCATTTCTCGTGAAAGATGTGGCTTGCTCAGTTCCCAGAAGGTGTGGAGACTTCTGGATGTGGGGCAGTGTTACAGCTAGTCGAAACAAGAACTGTGGGCCCAGAGGAATGCCATTGTTTTCTTCCCAAATAAGTCAAAACCAGGCTGAAATATTAGCATTTTCCAGAATAGATATCCCTCCCCTAGAACATGCCTCTGTAAAGACTTCATTTTGGTATATCTAATCCAAAGGAAATATTTTCCAATTCCTGAATTTAATAAATTTTCTGGTTTTTGTTTTTGGTAGGTTTTTTTTTTGAGGGGGTGGAAGTGTTTTTCCACAAGAATTAACCTGAATATTTCTAAGCTGTCACCATCTGTGTTCTGGTTTAATTATATCAGGCTCCTGTCTCCCCCCGGCCAGGCACTGCCCTCCCTTCTCTCACTGGATGAACACGGGCATGATAGGAATCAAGGTCCAGGGCATACGATGGAAAATGTTGTCCATACTGGGAGGTTGCCTCACAGATGAAGAAAAAGGTCCAAGACACTGGAAAGCACTTTTATGAAGTTCCTGTGTAATGAAAATAGGCACAGCATGAGACCAGCATGACCCAAGCAAAATGCTTCCTTTTTGCTTAACAAAACAAAACAAATGGATTCCTGTGAACTTAAGCAGAGATGAAGTTGTTTGTTTTCATTTTCCCCAAGGGAAAAAAGTAAAACTGTGTGCATGTGTGGGCATGCAAATTCATAGGAAAATTATAGAAATCTTCAGTTTTACAGAAACTGCATTTTCCATGAAACTAATACATAGGAATAGGTAGACAATCCTCAGGCCAATGGAGTGATGGGATTGCTCAGACATGCTTGATTTCATGAGCATTCAAGAGAAATTAATGAAAATTACAGAAACATTTCAGGAAAACCTCTTTATCCAGCATGAAGAGCAGATTCCCAGCTTCACTTGTAACCTGGAAGGCAATAAGGAGAAATAAAACAACAACATCAGCAACCTCCTAGATGGACAGGAATGTGGGGGGCTGAGAACAACAGTGAAGAAGGAGAGGTGAGTCTAAGAGAAGAGGTTGAAGGAAGAAAGGATGAACCCAGAGGCAACACTTCTCTCCCTGAATTGGTTCAGATAGAATTTACTGGAGAGATAAGGAGGGGTAGACAATACTAAGGATGCTTTCACCTCTTCTTCCCCTCCATGCTATAACTGTCTCATGCTGACAGCATGGTGTGATCACACAAACCCTGGAGATAAACTTGCAGAGCCCTCTGAAAAATCTGGAAGGCCTTCCTAAAAAGTGCAGCAACAACCCTCTTCAGCCCTATGGTAATCATTCACCAGCACCATCCAACCGTGGTGCCTGAAGTTTCTCACCTGCCCAGATGTGCTCAGCAGCTGTTTGCTGCAAAGCAACTGTAGGGATTTAGGCCTGGACATGCTGCTGTCGCGGGAAGCCTACATCTCAGGCTAGACCCATAGACCCCATACCCAAGCCAGACCCAAGACAGGAGCCACCTTGACCAGACTCAAAGAAGTAGCCAGAAGAAGTTGTGCCTGGAAAAGCCCTCCTGCAGCCTGGAGTCACCTGCTCTGGGTTGGATGGAGGTGACTCATGTCCTCCCAGGAGTCACAACCATGAATTGCCTTTAGTGTTACAACACTGGACTGCCTTGGTCTTGCTGTGAGGAAAAAGGAAAGATCAATACTTTACCAGCCACATCCAATACACTTGTGACTGCTGGGATTTACAGCTTCCCTTATCAATCCAAGCATTTCCCAGTGCCTAAAACCAATGGGCAGGTTCTGGGCACAATGCTGTGATAACAATCACACCATCTCTCACTTAGTTCAAGGAAAGACAATAGTTTCTTTTTTATCATTATAACAGATATCCTGGATGATAGGTGGAATGGGTCAGACTCGGACATGTCTTTGCACATCAGCACAGAGACAGACCAGTCAATTAACAGGTAACAGCGGAAGGTGTGGGCTCGCTGGCCGCCTTTGGAGTGCTGTTTTTTAAATTATCACAGACAGGTTTGCAGGCCAGGGAGGAGCATCGTGATAATCTAATCTGGCCTTCATGCCTATCAGAAGCCAAGTGATTTCATCCTGTATTTTCAGTACAGCAACAAAGTCTTTGGGTCAGCTCTCCCTGGGGTTGCAGCTGAACCTATGTCCTACAAGAGGACATCTTCTTCTTTTTCCAGGCACAGACAGATCAGGGAAGAGATTTGAAGGTATTCCCCAGCCCCTAACCCGGTACATTCCCCTTCCCAGGAGGTGAGAAGGCATTCGGGACTATAAAAACTGCTTTCAAAAAGGAAGTAAAGGGACAGAGCTTTGCTTTTCCTTCTCTAGTAATCCCGCTGCATCCAAGTGGTTCACGTCCTTACCCAAGACAAGGGACCTCCACTGAAAAGCCAATGCTGACCGCACCTGCCCTGTTGGTTGCAGTCACATGGGAAAGTTGTTTCCCTACATGCTGTCCTTGGTGAGGGAGGCTGAGGGATGGTGGGGAGCTGGCTGGAGGCAAGGGCAGACCAGACCTGCCTTCCGAAATCTGCGGAGCTGTTGGGAATCCAACAGGGCAGTGCTTGAAGCCCAGCTGTCCAGCTCCCAGCCTGTGTTTCCTTCCAGCTCTCCGGTGTGCCCAGCAAACACTTGAACCTCCTGCAATCCCCAGGAAACCACATGATTTTAGGCAATGATGTGTGAAACTGGAGGGATAACATTTAGGTGACTTCTCTTCCTTAGATGACAGTGTTTAGGCAGCTAAATTGCACTCTTGATGTTTACTGTTCAGACATCATGTCCAAGCTGACCACTGACAGTTCCCCTCTTAATCAAAAAAATGAAAGTGTGATTCATTTGCCCTGTTTCGGTTAAATAACCTACAATCTGGACACGTCTGTTTCTCTGCATTAACAGTGGAAGCAACTAGCTCAGATACTGATAAAGCCATTTGTGTTTCATCTGCCGAGTCCCATCCCTATACCTTAAATCAAGCTGGATGTTTTCCTATGAACTGGTCCAGCTCAATCAGGAAAGCAGGGCTGAGTCACTAGCAGGCTGATGAGATGGTCATGATGACCCCCTCGGGCTCCAAACTTTGCATCTGCGAATAATCACTGCTGAGTGGCAAAACCACGGTCTTAATGAGATTCAGAGTGGTTTGCTTGTCTCAGATCTCAAAGGCCAGCCGTTGTCGTGCATTACATCCATCCTGATTTGAAGTTAGACTTGGCAGTTGCTCATCTGAGTGATGCACACCAATGGTGGTGGCAAGATCCCCTCCTCATTTGTACCTGCCATGTCAGAGAGTAACTGTACATATTTATTCAGGGGGGAGGTGGAGGGAACCTCAAATTCTAAGGTTTTTACTTTTTTTTCATGTGTATATGTGATTATTTTACTCCTGCTGTCAGCTTTTCTACATCGGGAAATTCCTTCAGAAAACCTCTTCTTCTTGTCTTGTATGTGCTGTGGGGTGTTTGATGGTGCTGACTATGTCCAGAATCATGAATAGTACAGGCTCCAGCAAAGGCTGCTGGATTTATCTGCCCCTTGCATGATATCCTGGTTCTGATAGTTCCTGATGTTATATACTTCAGCGTATGATCAAACAAAAACTTGTCATTTCCTTTTCCCACTTATCCCCTTCTGCCTGCTTTCCCTGGCCACTCCAGATGTGTTCAGGTCCCACGCCCTGCCACAGGTGTGACTCTGTGCAAGCAGATCAACTGCGTTGCCTTTTATTCCCCAAGTAAAATGCAACAATTTAAATTAACCCAGGTCAAAACTTGTTTATCACCACTGCAGGCATGTTTCCAGTTACCACAGGCTACGATTCCCAAGAATTTTGTTGTATTTTTGTTTTTTTTTGTTTTCACAGCAACCTTATGAAGTGGGAGTGGTTATTCCTCTGCATAAGAAACAAGTGTCACGAAGAACAAAACCTGAAAACTCAAGAAATATCCAGGTGAATCACTTCCCTGGATTTTAGCAGGGAGGTCTTCCTGGTAGCTGGAAGTGCTGGATGACTGGTTTGCCAAGACTCAAAAAAAAAAATCTCTGTTAGAGCAAGATGGGGAGCTGTTACAATGACAGGAGAGAAGACAATATTTGAAGAGGCAGAAAAGAGAAATGAGTTTATTTCCTGCTAATTTTATTTTCCAGGCTGCTAAATTTCCACTTAAATTAACATTTACTTTCAGAGGCAACTGAGGAAATGCATTTTCCATTGAAAAACAAGCACTTGCTCTCTGAGGCAGACTTCCCCTTTGGGGCTGCCAAATCTCAATGCAGCTCTCAGTATTGTTCTCATTTAACCTCTCCCAGAGGCAAAATATATCCAAATAGCTGGCTGCTTCATGCACTGGCCATTAACTTGGCTAACACTGATTAGGCAAATTAATTCCAGTGAATTTAAATGAAACCCTCTTGTGGCTGTCAGACAGCTGGTTAAGTCTTCCAGTTTACTGGAGAGAAAGTGGGAGCGGTAAATAAGTCAAACCAAAATCCCTCTCCAAGCGTGCGACTGCAGCTGTCCTGGTAGTCCTCTGCAGTGTGGAGGTGGAGGAGGTCCCACAAGCAGAGGGGACCTTGTTGCCCTTGAGGAATGCACCCCAGCACTATGTTCCCACCACGCTAACCTTGCCAGTGCCAAGATGTCCCATGACATGCTTGGATTTCTGTGCTATGCTGAGGAGCTTTCTCCTCAGTGCCTTAGACAAGCACCAGTGAATTAGCACAGCAAGGAAGGCTTTTTCTCCTCATCGTATCAAGAATGGTGAGGGAAGCAGCTACAGATTTACATCTGATGTAAGGTGGCTCCTGCTGGAGAAGAGCAAGCCAGGCTTTTCCATGCCATTTTAACAGAAATCCTAAATATCTCTTGGGGCATGGGACCTTATGAAAGCAGATATACCGGCTGCTTCATGCCATTTGATGGGGCAAGGATCTGTCTTATAGCAGAAGACTCGGTGTCTGGTGATTCACTGCTTTTGAAGGTACAGTATGAAAGGCAGGCACCTTGGCAGCTTGTCCCCACATTGCGACCCCAGTATCAGGCAGAAACTGGTTGGCTTCCTGATTTCAGGTACACTGATTGCAGATGTGCTTCTTCACATCCCTTCATCCTAAAAAGGGGATAAGAAGATGACCTTCCTTGGAAGCACTTCGCAACCTGCTGATGAATAGGGCTGTGTATAAGCTAAGTTAAGTCTTTTTATCATTGCAATTATCAATGTTAATACATGTGCGATCATGACGTGAGGTTTTCGGAAAATTGCTTGTCAGCATGTGGCATTTCTTTGGTAGATACAAGAGCTAAAAACCATTTCTGTTTTATCTACATGTTGCACAGGGAGTGGGAAGTTGAATGCAGGAATCCCCTAAAGGCTTATAGGCAAGTGCTAGGGCAAATCCCAGTGAGCCCTCGTCTGCTTGATATAAATAAATAAAACCTCCTGAAAAACACATAGAGGTACATGGACACATCCATATATATATATATACACACGCACCCCATATATGTGTGTGTGTATATATATATATGATGGTGTATGGGCAGATATGGTAATACATTTAACTTTTAATCTCTATAAGGTCAGATCCAGTTAAGCCCTGGTGCACTAGATTTAGCTTCAGTGTGCTGGATTCCTAATGAAACTCACATTTTGTGTAAATACCTCCCACAGACTGATGTCTGGTGTGGCTCCGGGCAGCACCCAGCATACACATCTCATTGAGTGCCTTTTTACGGAAAAGGAGGCACTGCACTGAGACTTAAAATGAGGACCTGCTGCAGAGAAACATTGGTTCTACATTTTTCAGCAGATGCTGCAACATTGACAGCTTCCTCAGTAGAGGGTGGACAACGGGTACAGGATGGCATGTGTGTGCTCTTAGTGGCCACGGTGCAGAAAGAGATATTTTAGGCATAATAAAATGGGAGAGATAAGCTATAACCAACACAAATATGGTAGGAGAATATTCCCAGGCCTTTGGCACTGCTTCAGTGAAAACCCACATGCAATTTGGGTTTGGGATCCTTCACAAGGACTGTGATTATCACCACAGCTGAGGAAAGCAGGCACTGTTGGCACCAAGGAGCATGGGTATGATTCTATGATTCTACATTGTCACTGGTGGTCCAGCTCCTCAGCTCCTCACCTCAAGCTGTGATTGCAGTGACCAACTCCACCACACTTTGCCCTTGATTTTGCTTGGTTTGCTGTCTGCTCAGAGGTTACCACCTGCACCTGGGGCAGAAGCCCTGGCAGGGTTGGGCAAGTTGCTGCACCAATCCAACATCCTTTAGTGAAATGAAGCTGTGAAATGGCATGGTGCCATCTGCAACAGATGGGCACAAACACGTTATTGCTCCTAATGCAGGCCCAGCTCCCTCCCAGGGATGCTCTGTGGGAGTGTCAGGCTTTGTTTGGGATGTTGCCTTCTGTCCATCCAGTTCAGAATAAATTGTGTTGTGCTTTGTCCTCTTGAGAGCCAACATTTGCACCCATAGCACTGTGGTAGGAGTTAAAGCTTCAAGCAGATGGTCTTCAAGGCTAAAGGTAGCCCTGCCTCTTCCCTCAGTTCTGCTCTGATTTAATTTCCTACTGTCTTCTCCGATCCTTCTGACTCATTGATGCCATCACTTGCAACTGGAGCCACCCTGGCTCACAGTTTCTGAAGCTACCACAGCTTGGAGAAAAGAAGCAACACCAGGTCTTATTCACCATGTTCTCCAAGTTGCTGTGTGCCCTGGGTAAGCCATAAGACCTTAGGGCCAGGAACATGTCCTAATCACCAGGGCAGGGAGTTCTGGGACAGCTTCTCAGCTAGCCTGGGGAGTAGGGAAAAAGCCCCCTGCACACACCAGCTTTTAAAAGGATGCTGCATAAACTTAACGTGGGAATTGGATTATGGGGTGACTGTGGAATGGACCCTGGAAGTCCTTTCTAGGCCCATGTTTCTGGAGACATTGAATTTAGGGGTTTAATTGAGCGAAGGCAGGAGCTGAGTGGGTGTAAATCAGGAAAACTGGTTGTTTGGGAATGCTGGGGCCAGACTGCAGCCTGAATGGGTTAAATCTGTCCGGCAGGAACTGGCAGTTACTGGGTGTCTTCGCTTCTGTTTCCCAGCTGCTTTCATAAAGGGTTTGCTGCTGTCTGAGTCTGCCCCGGCCTGACTGTCTGCATCAAAGTCAACAACCCTGAGTGGGCTCCAGCTAAGAGGAGTGACAGGCTCTGCAATACCTGCCCTGGGCAACGTGGGAGGAAATCCTCTCCTGCCTTTGCACTCCAGCTCTGGACTCTGACAAGTAACCTGGAGTGGCTGTCTCATAGCTGTGCTAAAGTCCGCTGACAGGGTCAGGCTGCAGTAACGAGTGAGGGTGCTTTGAATGATCTTGCAGTGTTTTGTTAATTTTATTCCCCTTCTTGCAGGCTGATAACACAAAAAAAAGGGATCAGCTGTGTATTGTTGCCTAATTCTGAATAAAACTGCTGCAAATTTCACAAGATGTACATAACATAATCAGACACAAGGGGTCTTTTCTAGCAGATGCCTGAAGCCAAACACAGATAAAAAATTTTAACAGGGTCTGATTTATGGTCTGGCTTGACAAATATTCATATGGGTGTGAAAAAGCTTCTGAAGATGCGCCATGGAGCGTTGTATCCCCTGTCATCTTCCTCACAGCTTGCTCTGTCTCAAAATAGATTTGGTATTTCAAGTGGTTTCAGCTTCAGGCTGATTTTTCTTGCTTTAGTTAAATCTCAGGTTTCAAGCTGAAGATGTTTCACACATGGCAGATTGGCACCTGTTATCTAAGGGTCCAGCAACACTGACCGTGATTGATTTGAACCAAACTATACACTGGAATAAATCAGCATGATCGATTGAAAGAATTGTTGCTGGGCTGGGTTACACCAGACCAGTTTTATTCTCAGCAGGATTAATAATGGGCAATTTTCTAATGGGCCCATAAAGTTCTGCCTGGGTGTAATATGAGATCTTTGCCCTTTGCTTCTGCAGTATGTTTGTGTGGCTCCAAATGCTAGGGGTGACAGAAGACAATGTCACTTAGTTTTGTGCATGCAGAAGCCATGCAGAAGGCTGGCTGCAGGGCACAGGCATCCGAGCATAGGGGAAGAGGAGAGGGCAAAGGAAATGTATGGTTATATAGCAATATGGAAGAAAGTAATGCAAAGACAAACATTTCATGCGCACACGAGGCATCTTTGCTGCTGCAAGTAATATCCAAAAGGATGTCAATTATTTCTGAGTATTTTCTGGAGTGTTTTTGTTTTGCCTGAAACAATGAGCATTGCACTATTTAATTATGTTTTGAAACAAATATGGAACAAGGCAGCACTCACTCTCATGCACTCACACTCCTCTGTTTCTCTAACGCCAGCAATAGTGGCTGGAAATGTTTGCCTAAGAGAAGCACATGAAGCTTGGGTAGCAGGTGGAGATAAAAAGCAAAACTCTTGCCTGACAGCTTGTTTTCCTCGTGTGACTAACACGGTGTCTGTGCATAGACTGTTTTCCTATAGAGCTGCGGGAATGACTTAAAGCCAAATGTTGTCTTTGCAAGACCCAGTTCCCTTGTTTGTGTAGGTAAATAATAATGTTGTGAAGGTTTTATCTAGTGTTTTCAACCCTTGATCTCAAAGATCTTTACAAAGCAAAGGGAGGCTGGGGTGAGGAATCAGATCCTCATTTTGCAGATGGGAAACAGGCATATAGAAGTAAAATGTCTTCTCAAGTTCACCCTGAAGGTCCCCAGCAGCTGACGAAACCTCAGCCTTGCCCCCATGTTACCTGCTCTGGCTGTGCTGCTCCTAGCAAAGATGCATTTTTTCAAAGCACCTAAAGAAAGTGAGTTACCCAAATGCCTCTGACGTGACTGAACTCCTGGTGTTTTGAATCTCTCTGCCAGCCTAAATCTCTGAGTTTGTTTAGGGGAGAAGAAATGTTATGCCTCCTCTAGGGAGGTGTGCCTGGAGGAGCACTGACCCAGTGAAAGACAGAGACTCATTTGAAAGTTTTTTCTTGAAGCCAGTTAGTGGCGCACACATTTTACCAGAAATGTCTAACGAAGATTTTCGGATGGACAATTGCCATGAGCTTGTGACGGCTCAGACAGAGTTGTTTTTGGAAACTAATACAAGCAACAAGCCAAGACGGACTGGTTGCAAGATGGAGGGACAAGAGTAGGTCACTGGGACACCAGGTGCTAGAGCTGGAGCACAAAATGGATCGATGAATGACATCTCGGGACTTGCAGGAGGAGTGTGTGGATACAGCCTCTCTTTTCAGCCACTTTTCTCCATGTCCTACCAGGGAAGACCAAAAGGAACAGAAAAAAAAAGCCCGTGAGCACACAAACCTTCACAGAAGCCATTGCCACCTATTTTTGTCTCTGTTTAGTTGTATTACAACATGACCCGAGTTTCCTGAGAAATACTAGCTTTGTTTGAGTTTGTTGCCAGGCAGAGTTACCAATCCCCTTTGTGGTATGGGATAGTAAGTGTTTAAAATGGACAAGGTCAAATCTTTTCAGAGCATCCACTGGCTTTGGAAATCTGACTTTCTCAAACGCACCTGTTGGGTACAGGAAACAAGGAAATCAGAAAGAAAAAGAGAAATAAAGGGCAGAAGTGCAGCCAGCACACGCATCGTGCATTTTTCCCGATGATATTTGCTCCTGTGCCTGCTGAATCAGCAATTTTTTTTCTGCCAGCATATAAACAAGAGACTAAAGAGGCTGGTGACATTGTCCAAATAAGTCCATTCCACTCTCTTCTGTTGCTGCTGACCTGGAACTCTTTGGATCAAGTAGAAAGCCTTTGTCAATCTTACAGCACAAAGCCCAGACAGTGCTGGAGAGCCCAGCTATTGGTAAAATGCTTTCCAAGCATGCAGAGCTAAGCCCTCTGGGTCCCTCGAGAAGGGGATTCAAGCCAGAATTTCAACAGAAGCCACCATCCTCAGCTGTCATAGCCATCATGGCAGTAAAGATTGTATCTAAATACAAAAGAGAAAAGAACAGGCAAAAGAGAAAAGGGTATTTCTAGGCAAGAGGAGGTCTCAGAGGAAAAGTTGCTTCTAACATCACCCTGAAGTAAAATGTACCAACTTGCAGAACAAAGACTTCTTGGTCCTCTGCCACCGAGGGCTGAAAACAACTTGTTTTCTCTGAATTCAGATGGTAAGTAGGCCTGGACCTGCTCAATGCTTGCACATGAAGACACCACAAGCATAACTGAAGAAGTCAGGGGCAGGCATTAGACTCCAGAAAATGCTGAGCTGAAAAAACAAAATCCACCCAAACCCAGCAACAACAACATCTTTTCAGCAGCTTTGGGCTGGTAGAGGGGAAATGAGGAGAACTTCATTGTGCTGACTCATGGGGTACAGACTGTGTGTCGTTGACTTTGCTCTCTGTTTGCAGGGATTTCCCTTCTATCAGCAAAGGAGCAGCTGAGCAAAAAGGAGAAACAGATATATTTTGTCACATGCTGGTGGTAAAGACAGGCTACACAATGAGCTACTTTCTTCTTGCACTGAACAAGGACCTTCAGTCACAGAGAGAAAACAATGTAATCTGAAAAACTCTCTGTTTCCTCGGCTGGTAGAGACTATCAAAAGTCAGGCAGGCTGGGAAATGCTTGGACAGAATTACTTGCAACTCCAAAGTCCCAGATCAAATGTTTCTAGACCATGGTGACCACGAGATGCCAGAGGATGAAAAGGGATGTGGATTTATTGTAACCTCTGTGTGACATACGGCGTTGCCATATATCACTAAATTCCCAGAGGTTTTCAAAGTGCATGGCATGGATTCACATGCCTCAGAGCAGAAGGCAAACTCACCGGACCGATGTCACTCATCAGGGACACAGGAAATAATGGGGATCTTTCTATTTTGGGGGTGAGAAAAGTCATTTCAGGAGACAGGCTGGCTGTGTTAGCTCCCCTCCGAGGCCTCCTGGAAAAGATGACTTTCTGCAAAAGAATATGAGCAGCCTTGGGCACACAAGGAGGGAAGCTGCTCTGCTCTGTCTTGCCTCCCACTCCATGGGGTCAGGGAGCCAAGCGGCCCCCCGCGTAGTTTCACTGGCTCCTTCATAACTCACATGATGGGTATGAAGTGGCGTCTGCTCAAGGACCCTTTCCATGGATAAGTCATCAGGACTGTAGATTAGCCAAATCTTCTTCCCTTGTAAAACTTGCCTCTGTTTAACTAACACATCATTAGCTAAATCTGTTTAGGCCACTTTATGTTTCTGCAAAACTTGTAACATTGAACAGGGCTTAACATTCTCAGTGAGAGACCAATTCCCCCTCCCTCCCCAGCTCCTTTTGGAGCAAGGAATATACCCGTGCGTGTGTAAAATGCAGTTCATGGCAGATTTGCAGAGCTGATTCAGCCTGTTGCTCAGGCTCCAGGGCTGATGTGTTTGACAACCTCTTAAACTTACTCCTTCACCAAGAGGGCACATAGGATATGTCAGGGTCAGGGGAGCTTTCACTCTGGACTCCATGAAAGCAGCGCTGCATTCAGTCAGAGCCAATTTGTAGGACACCTCGTCAAGAAGCAGACAGCAGAGAACATATAATAGCTGTTTCCAGTGATGCTTCTGAAGAGCTGAGGTCTCAAGAAAAGTGGGCAGACACCTTTTTGTAGTCTGAAAGATAATCACATGGCTGGAAGTATTGAGCAAAACAATCTTTTGGAGCAGAACTCAAGAGCAAAGCTCTATGGCTCAGAAATGATCTCAAGTGGTGGCCACGTGGGGTCTCCTCCTGATGTTCATGGTCCAACCTAAGCTCCCAAAAGCCATAATGCCGTCAGGTCTTATCCCAGTGGAGAGACTGTGAGTGCTGTGATATCTTGGTCATGGAGGCATGCATATCTGAGATCTGATGATCTTGGTGGATGGCTGGCAGATCCATTTCCCTGGAGAGGCCTGGGCCATGCCAAAGAGCAGAGAAGGTTAGTGATGTGTCACTTCCTGGTGTTCATGCTCCTGGGGTGCAGCTGGGGCCCTATGGACGTGTGCTCGTGCCCCCATCTAGTGGCTGTCCCCAAGCCTGCAACATGTCCCCTCCTCTTCCTCAGGTGCCATTCAGCTTCAGTGGGAAGCACTTTGACTCTGCTGTTGATGGTCTTGGGGTGCTACCTGGCTTGGGACTGTGTCCTTTTGCAGCTGGGCTTTCTGGCATATTCTCTTGTGGTAAATTACTCATGGACAAAACTCCTGGGGGCAGAGAATCAAAATCTGATAGCAGTCATGCAAGTGCAACAGGACTGTGTGTCTTACTCCTGTCCAGGTTCCCAACACATGATCTGGCACTGAGGAATGTGTCCTTGCATGGAGCCCATCACCTCAGCTAAAGCTGCAAAGAGGGGGAATAATATTTAGGTGATGATAAATCATGTTTTCCCTCACCCTCATGCTTATGGCTTGCTTTTGTGCAAGCAAAATTCGTTTAGCAATGTGGTTACAAAAAAAACAACAACAAAAAGTCCCCCAAAACCACCACCAGCAGCAAAAAAAGGATGATGGCTTCAGATGTGAGCTGCTTCTCCAGGCACGAAATGAGCTTTCAGGCAGAGATGACATTGCCTGAAGTGAAAGTGGAAGCTGTGTGTAAACATTTGGCCACTCTGTCAAAGGCTGGGAAACAAGATGAAGTGGTTTTAGTGCCGCATGTAACTGGAATACCCCAGTGAACCTGAGACATTCCAACAGTCTGCCTTTTACACAAACATGCATTACTCATCAACTCCAATGTCGATATAAAAGACTCTCTATTTTCTGTAGGTATTTTTACAGCTCCTGTTACAGCATTATCTCGACTCTTTACAACCTTTATTGTATCTCCCCCACAACTCCTCAGGCAAGATGTCAGTTATTCCTGTTCGACCACAGGGAAAATTGAAGTGCCCAGAGAGATGTGCCAAAGATCCCAGAGGAAATAACCAGCAAAGAAAGTAGGGAACTGAACTTAGATCTCTGCTTGCCACTGAGCTGCCTTATCTTAGATAAATCCTAAACAAAAGCCACAGTATCTCTTGAATTCAGCAAGACACAAATGTCACCACAGGACTCCAAGAAGCGTCCCCAGCACTGCTCAAATACTTCCTTGAAGTAGAAGGTAACTGTGAGGGCACAGCATTACGACTGGTGCTCAGTGGGTTAAGAAGCATCACTTACTTGGCACTTCGAAGATGCCCATTGCACTGGTTGGAAATCACCTCCCCAAAAGGTGGTGGCAGCCACCAGGAAGAGACAGCAGAAAGTCCCCTTTGAACATTACCTGAACTGAGTTGCTCAAGGCAGGTTTCCTCAAGCAGTTACAGAAATGGCTTCTGATAGTGACCTAAGCCCATTGGAGAAAGACATAAATAAAAGGGAAAAAGTTAGTTTGCTCTCTGCCCTTTTCTGCTTGCAGACCCCAGTCTGGCTGAGCTGGACTTCAGATGCTATAGCAAGAGCAAGTTCCTAAAGATCTTTATATTGCTTAGTGAATAGATGTCCTTTAGGTACATCCCTAGGGCTTTCTGGTTGCTTTTGTGTAGCATGCCTTGGCTACTCTTGCAGGCATAAAATGATTTTTGACAGGAAAAACATCATCTTTCTACTGCAGGCCTGCTTGTATTAGCAATCGTGATTCTATGATTCTATGGCTTGTCAGGATACTCTGATATGAGATTGACAGCTTTGTCAGTCAAATATTGTGGCAAGACCAAGGCTCAGGAGCTGCAGATAGGTTCATGTTACCCTTTAATTTTGGTCTAACAGCTGAGGGCAAAGGAAGCTATCAATGATCGATGATCACCTGTGTTTCACCAAAGCATTGCCTTTAGCTCCTTGGTGTATTCTGTCAGGATTGTTTGAGGAAATCTGCTGGGCTCTCCAGCTCCTCTAATTTCTCTGTGTAGAGGTTGATGGACTTTTGCATCGAGATTGCTCCATGCAATGCCTAGCACACATCACAACATAGCACAGGAATGGTCATGCTGTGGAGAGCCAAAAGGCTGAGTACCCTGTCCTTTCTCCATCAACATCAGGGCTAGAGTACCAGTGAGCACTCACTCTGTATTCCTGTCTTTCAGGCCACTCACAATCTTCTAGAGAACTCCCTTACTCCACTTGCAACATCTCATTTCTAGACGAAATGCTTAATTTCTTGCCATGCAGGGTCAGATCCATATTTCAGCCCTCCTTATTGTTCTTCTCTGCAGCTCTTCCAGTTCTACTTGTCTTTTTTTGAGAACAAGAACTATGCTTCATATTCAACATGTGGAGAATGGCCTGGATGTCTATGGTACTCTAGCCTTTCTTTGACTTCACAAATGCAGTCAGCATGGGTAAGATTTCTGTTATCTGTCTCAGACGTATGGAAGTTGGATCTCAAAACCTGAGTCTCCCTTTATAATCATTAAGGAAAAGCAGTCCTCTCTGGAGGTGATTCATCTCAGGTCTAGTTAGAGGTTCAAGATAGGACAGATGAATGACTCTCTGGAACACTATTTTCTTCCTCAGATTGTCAACCTCAGCTTAGAAGATGTTGAGACATTCTAGTCATAGGTGCCTTTTGCTGTCAAATTATACCTTGCTGAAGAAAGTCTACCTGAACTGAATTTTTCCTTTCTTTCTGACCCCTTTGATTTCCAGCAAAGGAGGATGGGTCCCTGATCTTCTCCATCATCCTACAACCCTCCTTCAATCTGATGACAAACCTCTCATCTCAGCTCTTGCTGGCAGAATCCACCTTCATATTTCAGCAGTTTCAGAGCTAGATTTTCCTCCCAGATCAGCTCTTCTTCCTCTTTTTGTTGTTCCTTATTTCCCAGGATTGCCCACAAATCTGGCCTTCCTTCCTGTTCTTCCAATGTCCTTCTTCACCACCCACCTTGCATTCTCTCCAGGCTCTCACATGGGGAAAGGGAGAGAAGGGTAGTTTCTGGTATACACCATTCTTAAGTCTTTTTCTCCCAGAAAGAACAACAGCACTGGATAAAGTCTCCCAGAGTTAAATCATCCAGTAAACACCTCTCTGGGAGCATGGTGGGGAGCAGGATGACCCTGTGAATCTTTTTCAATTGTCCTCTTAACTGAAGGTCACTGACTGTGGAGCTGTCTTGGCAAAATCTGTCCCTTTCAAAGACTAATAAACAAACCCTCTTGGATGCAGTCTGGTTTACAGTTGGGCTGGAAGAGAGAAGAAGAAAGATTGCTTTCCAAGCCCTGCAGCAATCCCAGATTTGATAATACCACTCTTTCCCTTTCCTATCCTTCCCTCACCTCCCAGGGGTACGACTCAAGTATTTATGAGTGCAAATACTTCTTGGGTCAAAAGCAGGTCAGAAAATGC
Source organism: Pelecanus crispus (assembly GCF_030463565.1). Classification (NCBI taxonomy): domain Eukaryota; kingdom Metazoa; phylum Chordata; class Aves; order Pelecaniformes; family Pelecanidae; genus Pelecanus; species Pelecanus crispus. Next base: position 4,668,900 of record NC_134643.1, read on the forward strand.
TGTGCAGGCAGGATAACACATCCTCTGTTCTACCAGAACACATACTGCAACACAAAAAAATGCTGCCCATGCCCCTTAAGTGCTCTGTTCTTACCCTCCCTCCTCCTCCAACTTGAGCCCTGTCCTGCCCTGCCCTGTGGAGAGTTTGGCTTTCTGAAGTCATGAAGGCTGAAATGATCAATATCAGACTGATCTGCTGAGCAGCCCTGGGTCTGTGTTTCTAAAAATGGATGGGGTTATATAATTTTTTTGGGAGAGGAAGTAAAGGATGGAAAAAACACCATCGAAAGCTAAGGCTGGGCTCATTGGCTGTGACTTGTGGCAAAGGCAGAGAGGTTTCTCAGGAAATACACAAACTTGAGCCCTCTGCGATAACATGCACTTGGTGCCAATGGCTTTTGGAAGAGTATCGTGGTTTAACCCAGCCAGCAACTAAGCACCACACAGCCGCTCGCTCACTCCCCTTGCCCCGGTGGGACTGGGGAGAGAATCGGAAGAGGAAGAGTGAGAAACACTCCTGGGTTGAGATAAGAACAGTTTAATAATTGAAACAAAATAAAGTAAAATAGTAGTAGTAATAATAACAATATAATAATAACAGTAATAATAATATGCAAAGCAAGTGATGCACAATGCAATTGCTCACCACGCACTGACCGATACCCAGACAGTCCCTGAGCAGCAGTCGCTGCCTCCTGGCCAACTTCCCCCAGTTTATATACTGAGCATGACGCCATATGGTATGGAATAGCCCTTTGGCCAGCTGGGATCAACTATTCTGGCTGTGTCCCCTCCCAGTTTCTTGTGTACCTGGCAGAGCATGGGAAGCTGAAAAGTCCTTGACTAGCATAAGCAGTACTTAGCAACAACTGAAACATCAGTGTGTTATCAGCATTCTTCTCCTACTAAATCCAAAACCCAGCACTATGCCAGCTACTAGGAAGAAAATTACCTCTATCCCAGCCGAAAACAGGACACAGAGAAAACATGATCCTTGTCTTCCAAAGGCACAGTGCCTCATGCAGACTGTGGGCTAGGCTGAGACCTTGCTTTGGCTTCTTGTTCACCTGCCTAAAAGCCTCTTGAAATCACTGGGGATCATTTTGACCCTTATTCCCTGCCTTTGTCAACTGAGTGTAGAGGACAAAGGACTGTTGCTTTTTGGCTGGGAGCAGCCTGAGCCTCCCCTTTGTCTCTCTTGGTTGCCGCAGCAGTCTCGGTGATTAAATGAGGTCTCTTTGCTGTATGAATGGTGTTTTGGGCTCTAGAAGACACACTGATTCAGCTTTTGTTGAAGTGTGAACCTAGAGAAAGTCCTCCAGATCCATGCCAGCATCCCTGCCTTCATAGCACAGCCCAAGCGCATCCCTGCATCATTTTATATGTCTGCCTGCCTTGGGGATGACGGTATCTTATTAACTGATTGGTCCTCATGACAGTCCTGTGCTTCATCTGTTCCAGGTCAGGGGCAGGGAAAAGCCGATTTCCGTCATTGCCGGGGGGTCAATGGCAAACAGGGAGCGCAGATCCACCCTCCTCAGCTGGCAGGCATCCAGCCCTCCCCTGTCTGTCTGTGGTGCCACAGACACCCCTTGACGTGCACAACAAGGTCGTTTATGATTGCTCGTTATGCTCAGCCCTCTGCACAGATTCTCCAGGAAATACAAGCGGGCTCTGAGCATGACTGGAGTATATTTATACATTAGTTATTCTTTTAACCTTGGTCACCAGCAGCGTCCTGATCTGTAAGTACTGATCCTATTTATATACTGGCTGTCATGCTAAGCAGTGTTGTACTGACCCAGCTGCCCTCCTTACTGGAGATAATGATTAGATAATCTAACTTATCATCTTGCTTCCTGCTTTTAAGACTCAGAAACATATTTGAACACTGGCAGATGGAAGGGCAGGGTTAGTTGTCACCCTCACTGATGCTTTAAGAACCAGTTTGTAGGTAACCCAGGAAATCCAAATCCTTCCTTCCCTGTTTGTTTTCTGCTGAGCAATAGCTGGCACAGGTCACGCTGCTTTGTGAACAAAGGAGGCCACACTCAGTGGAGAAGAAAGATGACTCCTGAGATTGTAAAGTCACCTCTGGACCAAATTCAACTCCTGATGTCAGTGGAAAAGCATGTCCAGCCTGGACTGCACATGACACTGCCCTGCACTAAAGTGACCCATGTGTAAATGAGCCTGGAATTGCACTGGTTGCTTAGAAAAAGGTGATATGGAAATAATACAGAAAACTTCATGGAACTGTTTAAAATCATCCTCTTCAGAGGTGAATCTAGCAGGGGAAAGTCAGCTTCCATAACAAGTCACTTTTGCTTCTTTCATGGTTCTCCTTCCTTTCCCAGCAAAACATTGACCCTTCTTTGAAGAGTAGCTCATCCTGTGCATGGAGAAGGAAGATGTTTTGGGGGAGAAGAATCTGAGGACCTAGTCCTGGTGTGTGAGGAGGCCAAATTACAGTTCCTCAAATGTCAATCATCTGTCAGCTTCCAACACTTTACCTTCACAACCTGAAAGTTCACTTACCTGGTGGAAAGCGTAAGTAATCTGTACCTAGTTGCACAGGCACAGATTAGCTTTACTTATAGCACTCATGGTCTTTATAAAGAAAAGGATAGCCAAATGTAATTCAGTGGATGTATTTCTATTAAAACTCGTGCCTGCAATTGTCTGGGTTAGAACACGCACAGGCTGAATGTAATTCCACTCCAGATGAGGTCATTTGAATGGTACAACAAACACTACTAATGCTGCTGTATCATGCTGGGCTGTCAGATAGATCCCAGGGCTTTAATGCAATGCTATATATATATTTATACAGTCGCCCATACTTCTTTAATTAGGAGATGCAAATGCTAGTCAGACACAAAGCAGAAAATGCCAACAAAGGCAGATCATGCTTTCATTCACATCGAGGCATTCACTGCTGACAAGATACAGCTGCATCAGCTGTTTCTTTCGGGGTTGTATTTGGCTCTGTTAAATCCTATTGATTAACAGTAAATTGCCTAGAGTGATGTTATTTTCCAGGGGAGGCAGAGGGGTAAGGTTGGAGGGTTGGGGCTATACCTATGCTGCTGGCTCTGTGGAGGGCTGTACTCAAGGCATGGACTAGAAACCTCACGATCTCAGACAGAGTTTTGGAAAAGCTGCCTGGCATGGGGCAACCTGGAGGTGGCTATCCCTGCTTCCTCTGCGTCAAAATTCCTGGTCCTGCAGCTGCGGGCAGATGAGGGCATGAGGGAGGTGAACTTAATGTCCTTTCCAAAGCACAGCGTGGATGTGCAGGATGGGGCTACAACAAGCAGTCTGGGTGAAACGTGCTTCAGAGCAGCTGACCCTGATCTCCCTATCTTCTCTTGGCTGGGTGCGTGCAGTCATCTGCAGCATGTAGTGGTGGGAAATGTCCAAGATGTGGATGGAGAGGGGTTCATGTTTTCACAGCTTGCCTACCTGCAGGCAGGCTTGACCCTGATCCTGATGCTGAGCATCTCTGAGCCTGAAGACGATTGTGAGCCACCATAGCTCTCCTGGCAAAATCCCTGGTACAGAGGCAATTAGGCTATAGCAGTGCTTGTGTTGGCCTAGTTTATATCCTTGTAAAGAGGCAGCAGAATTACCTCAGCAGCTAAAAAGCCTTTGTCAGCATACGCTACCTCTACAGGTCTGTGTTTCCTGAGCGGGTGGGAGGTGAGGGTGGGGTAACGGGTGGGCAGCAGCCCTCGCTCCTGCTCCTCCACTGCAGAGTGGCCATCTGGGTCCCTCTCTGCAGCCCCTCATGTGGGTCAGACCATCACACGTCATGTCCCTGTCCACAGCAGGTTGTATCTGTCCCAGTCTCTGTCCCAGAGACATCACTCTCCCAGCAATGGCAGTGTCCTCTGGTGTAGACAGATCCTGCAGGCACAGTGCCCAGAGGTGCAACAGTGGCTTGATGGACAAGATGGAGGTCGATGTAAGACAATCCGATTAACCTTTAGGACATTCCCTGTTCTCCCATTTACCATAGCTTTCCTCAGAAAACTCCCCTCATGCCATTAGGAGCAGAGTGGCTGAGGAGCAGTGTCCAAGGGCAGGGACCAATTGAAAGACTGTGTACATACTTCAGTTTGTGGAAGTACAATATAGGGAAAAAACCCCATGGAAACAACCTGAAGGGTCAGCTGAGTGTAGTTTCATCCTGAATGAAAAATAAAACCATTGCCAATCATAATCCTCATTTGGGTCTGAAGTAGGATCTGGAGTGAGATCTTCACTACTAAAACTATCATCCCTCCGTCCCTTGGCCTAGAAGGCTAACCTATCTCACAGCTGTAGGATGCTCATATTCTTCTGTATAGCACAGTTCAAAAAGGAAAGACTAAATAGTCACGATTCTACTTTCTCAGGGACATGTCTTCATGGAAGTTAAAATAAGTGTTGCTGATTAGCTACAGAAGTGCTTCTTCTACCAAAACCAGAGTGCAAATTGTGGCTGCAAGAGAATGATGTTTTAGCCAGAAGTCTAGTGTAGACAAGCCCTTGGTGTGGAGGCTTAAACTAGGATTCAGCCCTGGTTAAATTTCTAGCCAGCCTGAGATTTTTTCATCCCTTTATTTTTCTTGTCAAAAGCATAAATCCTGAAGTTAATAAGATGGCTTCTCCAATTTCAGAGAACTCGGTGTTTTTCTCTTGAAACAGTCAGATCCTGAAGTGTTCATTTGTACTAAATCCCCAGTGAGTTTTACTTTGAATTAGTAGTGCTGGGATAACATTTGGTACCCAAGAGAAGATTAGGAGAAGAGACATTCTTCTGCCAAATATAAAGTTTATCAGAATTGCTATGGTACAGATTTAGAACGGAAACTTTTTGGAAGATTTTGTTATATTTGGCTTTGGCAAACCATGCTGTTTTGAGTTGCCTCCTATTCCCCAAAGAATCCTGAAAGTAAAAGAGAAAATTGTTTCCAAATAAGAACAATTATAACTTGCATAACACAGTCTTGCATTCAGTTACAAAGTCAAAGAAACCAATCAGGGCATCTCACTTGTACAAACAACATCTTAAATTGCAGGGAGGAACCTTTCATGATACCCCAAGTTTCACAAAATCTCCAGCTTCATTTTGTTCTAAGTTTGAAAGATCAAAAGATTCACAAAACCTAAACAATTCTCCTACTTTTCCCCACTCCCTCTTGCCAAAGACCTGCCCTGAAAGTGAATTCTGAAAGTTTTGGGTAGAGAAAATACAGGTAAAAACATCATAGTTTTGTCCTTATATTTATCTGTGCTTGCTCCAAAGTCTTTAATTTAAAGCAAATAATTGTGCACTTTTTCTGCACTTGTTTCTTTCCTCTCTTTATTTAGCTCTTTTTTTTTTTTTTCAGGCTGCACATGCTTTTGGGGACATGGGTGTCCATGTTCAAGCTTTTTTTTCTGAATAGGATCTAGGGAGATGGGGATCTCCAGTTCTCTTGGTGCAACTGCAATACCCTTGATAGAAAAAAAATAACCAATTCAGCAGCGGTTAGTTCTTTAGGGCAGGACACTATAATACAGCCCATCCTAAATAATTATGTCTAGACATGTTTTGGGAATAGGGCCTAATATGATAATTCTGGGGAATTTTCTTTCTCAAAGCGGAGTCTTGCAGAGCAATGCCCTCCTACTCTAAAGCGTATCTGCCAACACCCTGGGATGCTGCACTGCGGTGGCAATTATTGAAAAGACAGAATAGACTTGCAGCAGTGCCAGCAAATTCCATCCTGTTGAGAAGGAGGGGTGGCAGTCTTGCAAAGAGCAGGATCCAGATAAGCAGAACAACTGCTTTTCAATAGCTGGCGCCCATGGACTCGTGCACTGTTACGCTACCACTTGCACATATTAATGCCCAGCTGCCTGCAAAGGTTTTTCTAATGGTGGAGATTGCTGAAGATTGCCTGAAGTTTTGCAGTCAGACAGGCTAGGACCCCAGGGCAGTGTGTGCCTTTAGAGGTGAAATTCATGACAGGCCCTTCTTCTTCAGACCCAAGGTATTGTGCAATGTGACAGCTGATCTGATGGCAGTTTCCCATTTTCCACAATCTGGCATACCTGGAGGACCTGCCTTTTCTCATTGCTTATTTAGAAACCAAGTCACCTTTTCCAAATAACTGAACCTCGCCAGGTGAACAGTAGTTTCACCTCTCCAGACTTCATCCTCGCTTATTTTCAAGTAGGAAAATATCAAGATATTTTCTCAGGTGCTGCCATTTCAAGGAAGGAGAAATGCTGGGTTCTTGCATAGTCATGTTGGAATCCTTTAACACAACCTACCATAAAGATAATCTAATCTGGTTTAAAATCAACTTCTATTTTTGCAGTGGTGATAAACCCACCTATTGTGTCCACAGAACAAGCACTGAGTGATCTGCAAATCCCAGGGCCATTTGCAAGGCAGGAGAAATTTCCATTTGTCTTTCTTACTTCCTTTCTGTGAGTGTCAGAGACCACAGGGCTCAGGACCAAGCTATTCCTTCTATCTTGGGAAGCCAACACAGGGATCAGATTCATCTTACTGATACAGATACCCAGTGTAGATGTCTGGACAGAGGTGTCTCCATGTGATTTGGGAGCCCAATGGAGATATAGTTAAAATAGCTAACAGAATCTAGATAGGGATCCAGCTAGTCATATGTAGATGCCTGATATAGAGTGAATTATGTCACTCTCCAGGCTACTGACTGTATTGACTAGATGTTTGATTCAGTTTTCTAAATACAGATGTGTAGCGAATAAATTGTGTGCTAGAAGTGTTGGCTTCATTGGCTGTGGAGGGAACCTAACCCTGATGGGTTTTGTGCAGAAGACATCTATGGGTGGTTGGTTTGATGAGCTCCATCACAATGAGAAGGGTGACAGTCTCTATAGAGCAAGCAGTCTCCGCTGCATTACTTTGACAAATGTACAGAAGGACAGACAGACAGATGCTTGTCCCACTCTTCAGGTTATGACAGCAAGAGGTTCATCTTCATTCTGAGTCATTCCCTGCCAGCTCAATGTTTCTACGTGTTACTTAGATAATAAGCGATAAATATCTCCAGATTTCTCACCTGTTCCCTCTTCCATCAAATCCAAGAAAAAAATGGGTTTTGGACATTCGCAGGGAATATTTTCAAGAAACGAAGTGAGTTTGAGCAGGCAGCTCTTCACTGCCAGTGTTGTCATTTTCAGATAGTTTTATGAATTCTTGTAGTTTGTGTTTATTTCCAGAGGAAGATGTTAGGGCACTGACCTGTTCCAACAAGAGTAAGACCCAGGTCCTGAAGACACAGGTGACACAGCATGCAGTACCCTTCATGATTTGCCCTGAAGCCCTGGTCACCACCAACACACCTTTGCTGCCCATAAAGATATGGGGCTCTCGTGTCCAGGCAGCTTCAGTGTGACACCAAGAGTATGAGACCATGGCTTGGACAACTGGAGGACCAGGACTGTTGAGCATACAGCCCACCCCTACAGCACCAACACAGCCAGAGATCCTTCCCAGACCTTCTCATGGCCATCTTCAATAACCCACCATCCTTCCCAGCTGGTGTGAACTTTGTGGACACAAGCTGGATATTTGGGGAAACCCAAAAAGGAGAATGACTGCTTGGAAGGGAATGTCTTGCTGGCCCACCAGCCACATTTTTGGTTTTAGTATTTACAAGCTGTCTTAAAACTGAAGGCAAGCCAACAGTGTGAACCCTACAGAAAACGCTCCTAACAGGGAGTGTATTGGTGAAGACCACCTGAGGGCATGAGAAAGCCTCAGCTACAGCCAGAAGTGCCAACAAGGGATAATGTCGGACAAGCTCATGTCAATCATTTTTCATCAGCCTTTTCTGCATTGGAAGCATTTTACACTGAAGGTTTCCTTAATTGCAGCGTACTCTGTGTTTGGAGCTGAACACGAGAATTTATTTTGCTTTGGGGCCATGGCTCAGTTTGAGAATAAATTGCCTTTGGGTGGACACAGAAAGGGAGCAGGGTACATCGTGTCCTCCTGAGTTACTCCTTGGCTTCCAGGTCAAACTCAGGCAAGAACAATAAACAAGACCAAGCCCTGGTGCCCCTCCTGCCTGAATTCCCATGGCCTGTGATGCTCTCACGTGGCTCCTACCTGAGACCAGAGAGCTTCAGAGTGAGTTACAATAGCTTTAGTCAGTGCCTCCCTTCTGCCCTATGCTGCTTGATCTTATCTGACTGCAAGAATGATGACGGAAAATTTTTTCTTGTGGAGAGGAAAACACCAGAGATGTTATGAAAGGTGTTCCTGGCGCTTTCCCTGGTCCATGGTGGGTGGAATGATTTAAAAACACAAGCGCTTTCCCTCTTTTACCTGACCCGTCTCTTCATGAGAATCCTAAACCTCACTGGAGGGGATCGAAAAGTCTCTGAGCTGGAAACGCCTGAGTGTTTTGCAGACTCGTGGCTCCTTCGAAACTGTCTTTGTGCTTGGGCCCTGGTCCTACTCATCTGTCAACAGGGCAAAACACGTTTGCCAGCTTTTCCCACGAGCTCAATGAAGCTTGCTTCCCTCTGCCTGGTCCCAACTTGTTTCAGGTCAGATTAAAAGCTACATAAGCCTGATCCTGCCTTTTTAATGCATAGATGTGTGTTGATTACCAAGGAGCAATCACTTTGCCTCTGCTTTCTTGGCAGGGGATAGGGAAAGAGAGGGAGGAATACATTGGAGAGGGGCAATCAGCTCTGCAAGCATCTCTCCATCCATGAATTATGAGTGTCTCGGATAAGCAGGGTGAATCAGAGACTAAGGCAACAGTTGCAGTTAATGTCATAGGAAATCTAACATTTTCCTGGACTTTGTAAGGTCAGTGACACTGACACATTCATGGGAACAACCTCATTTTTGAAGCATGCCAAAATCCCAGATTTTGCCAGCTTCATCCCTAGTTTCTGGCTGTCGGGATGCTGGACAGCAGAGGTGAGTCCTTCCACCCCAATAGCTCTGGGATGCTGCAGACAGTTTAAACTGAACTTGGCAGTGGGGTAAAGGCTGCAAAAGTATTCATTTTAAACTCCTTCAGAAACAAGGAGTTTAATGAAAATAGGTAGCCAGAACGAAGACAGAGAACATGTCCCCATTGAGGGAAGGACTGTGCTGTGAATTCAGTTCTCACAAGGCACTAAACAATTTAAAATAAAACCTGAGGTAGAGGAAAAGCCCCACCGGAGCTCACAGATACTCACTGGAGCTCACAGATACTCAAAGTCCCACGAGCTTCAAATCAGCAAATCCAGGCAGGTTCTGTCATCCAGGAACAGCTTTGTTTAGCCCTGATTAGAATAAAATGGATTTAGAAATAATAAATAAAGTTTCCCTCCTACCCCACCCAGCTTAGCATCTGTTAGAGGTTGAGACAGTCTTACATTTTCATAGATGCCTTTCACAATAACCTACGGGCTTTGGGCTGCAGCTGCTCAGTCTTGCAGAAACGTTACTGGTGCATTTGTGATGATAAACACAGTATTATTAAAATGGCTTTCTCCGATTTGCCTACCCATAAAAAGTAAGAAAGTGTTGTGCTTACACAATGATTCATTTTTAGACCACTTCAAGGAAGTAATATTCAAAATTATGGCTTCTGCCAGTGTGGGGAGATGGAGAAGTCTCTCTGTTCTTCTTTTGGATAGAATGCATGAAAACGTGCTAGTAGCAGGTCTGGAAGAGCATGCTGAAGGAATTTACGGAGTCCTGAAGATGAAGAAAGATCATCGCCCAGGGGACATTTTAGCCCATATAAACTAAAAAGAACTGCAGGACTTCACCAATTGCATGGGAAAGGAGAGGAAGCAAAACAGCTCAGGGACCATGCCAGGAGAAAGGATGGTCTTCGAGATCTGGACACTGAAGCTGTAGTCTAGTAAAGTCATTTAACAAGCAATTACACAAGGAATCCCTGGAATTTAATGAAAAGCCTCAGCTCTCCCACTGAACAGGAGAGTAAAACAACTCTTGGAGAAGACTGGATGCAGCCATGCTCTGGAGCAGTGTAAACATTTATATATGCAACTGCGAGTCCCCATGTTACATCATGCGGTGTGAAAGGGGATTACGGCTCCCTTAGTAAATGTCTGGTAAATAAAGTCTTTGGAGAAGTGGGCAATGGTCCCAGTCTGCTCTGCCAGTCCTGGCGTTTATTTCATTCTTTCCACCCCTGTTTATTCATCTCCTTTGTCCACCTAGTGCCCTTCCGGATGAGGCTGCTGTGAGAAGTGGCTAACACAACCATCAAACCTCTTCTCTGGGCTTGCGTGTCAGGAAGGGGGCATTGCTGAGGATCTAGCTCCATCTACTGCCATAAAGGGAAATGTCAGTCCTCTACTAGCACCTGCCTTGGGCACTTTTGCTGATAGATTAAACAAATTGAACTCAGCATAGAAAGGACTCACCTTTTTTTCTTAAAAAAAAAAAGGAAAAGAAACAAAAAAAATGAGGAGTCAATTATCATTTCTGGACATTCAAAATTCCAGTGAAAAATTTATAGGAAAGTAAAAAATAACAATATACAACTTTTTACCCAGTAATTTTATCTAGTGAGGCGGCTCATTTAAATAGCACATGAGAAGGAAAGAACAAAGCAACCTAAAATAGTGAACAGATTGTACATAAGGTGCCACATAAAACCTTCATTGCACTACAGGCAACACAGAAACTGTCATCAATGTATATGATGCTATCTGGATTGGGGGGGGGGATGGTGTCCAGATCTCCAACTCACCCTAGAAAAGTCATTTTACTTGCCACAACCATCCATAATTGAAAAAAGTTCAGGAAAATAAGGCCCAAAACACTGTAGCTTAACCTTGCAGAAGAAATTTAAGATACATGTTTTGGTCATGGTCAGTGGTGTGGGTTAGTTTTCGCCTGGGTCCTGTTACTGAGAAGTTAAAGACTTAGTGTAAAATACTCATTTTTGTTTCCCTTGTAGCCAGTATACAGAAGACACCTCCAGAGGGCAATTTCTCCTCCTTCTTTTGGATATTTGGCTCAGGGTTTCATGGCTGTCCCTCTCTCTGAAGAGGCACAGAGGGTGGAAGCAAGAGACATCCAGAGGTGGAAAGGAGACCTTTTCTTTTGAACTGTGGTAGTGGAAACAACTCACACAGGACAGTGCCATTGGAAAGGCAGTATGGGTTGGGTCTCTTCCCTTAAACATACAGTCTTTTGGACCTGACTGTGAGGAAAAAGCTCTTGGCTAAGTCAAGTAGAGCTATGTGGGTCTGGAGAAGGGCAAAAGCCATAGGCAGTAGGTCATGAGCAATGGGGCAGTGCTGGTGGGCAGAGCACGCTGGAAACAGATTGTCACAACTTTAATCTTGCCAAGAAAGCCAGCTGCATCTCTAAAGGTCCCCGATCCCCTGTGATATGTCCCTGGTACCATGATGCTGCCCTTCATATTGGTGCAAGTTCTCCATCACTTGAAGTCCTCCAGAAAAGGACCAGCAGACATGGATTGATTGCAGGACTTGCAGGGTGAAGACCTTTGGCCTTGGGGGTTTTTTGTTTTTTGTTTTGTTTTGTTTTTTTTTTCAGATCTGAGAATCATTCTAATCTTTATCAAGGACTAATTAATGTCAGTGATGTTTTTAATGATGCAAAGCCAGTGAGAGCAGGGGAGTTTCTCACAGTCCAGGAGGAAAATCTTGCTCAAGGATGTAACCCAGGGGAGTTTGCTTCTAACACTAAAACAGATTCTTGGATGGTTTAAAACAACTAGCTGATGTTTGTTTTCCTGACCCCTCATTTCTCAGCTGTTTTTTGCACTAGAAAAGGTGTTGCTATATCCCAATAATGGTTACACACTACCAGGAGCAACTCCCAGGAGATGCAAGGCAAGCTTTCAAAAAGGGTTATGCAGGGGTAGGGCAAGGAGTATATGATCCAGATGTTGTTGTAAGAAGTGCTTCTTCTGAGAGTAAAAGGCACCTAGAAAATAATAAAAACTTGCTGGAAATCTAATCCTTTATCCTGCATCCTCTAAAATATGTGGAAAAAGGTGACCACAGATTTCAGCATCACTGGGACTCCTGAGGGACACATGCTATGGTCCCGTTTGGATTCAGCAGTGGTCACTGGTAATACTTGTATTGATTACAACAAAAGCAGAAGCCAGTCTAATTTTGCAGAATCCAGGGACAGTGCATTGGTCACCAGAGACAATGACAGCCTTTCTATTGACTTCACTGTGCTCAGGGTACAGCTATGAAAGCTGGTCTTGTATTGCACAGAAAGAGAAGGGCTTTTGGACTGCATAGCTCCAGGGATTAGTAATACACAAAGAGCCTTTAACTTCTAGGTCAGTGCTCCGAACCCCTGCCAAGCTTCTGGTGAGTGAATACTACTACCATTTGTAGAGAGGCAGCTGATGAATGAGTTTGACAGTTCTCGGCGTGGTCCTGGACAGAAAATGTCCATATAATTGCAGAGTCAGTCTTCTGTGCCTTCCTTTAAGAATCAAGGGGACTTGTGAGATAGATGATTTTGCTCCTGGCATTATTCCCAGCTGTATGGCACCCACCGGCAGGGAGCACAGCGGTGCTTGACCTTTGAGGAAAGATGCCTCAACTCCTTTGGCTGGCCATTGATGTGGCTGGGACAGCATATTCCTGCTTAGTATCTGGCCCAAAGATTTCAGCTGGTGATAAATCAGATTAAATGAGCAGCTGTAAGGACCTGAATTTCTCTCCAATCCATGTTGACAGATGTGTCTCCTCCTGGACAATCCCAAAACAACTGCTGTTTGTCTCTACCCCAACAGGTCTTGTTCAGCCTGAGCTGTATGTACGTCCTTGCAGGGCTAGGTGAGTCCTGGCTCCCCAGGAGACTAGGGAGCAGGTTAGCTCTGTAGCTGGTGGTCTTTGAGCTAGTATTCATTTTTCCTTGCTCAGAGACATTGTGAACTTCCATGCTTTAGCCGTATTTCATAGGATCACCAGATAATTCCTTCGGGCTTGTAGCCCGATCATTGGATAATTTGGGCTTGTAGTCCACTCATCCTTTTCACTGGGAAGGGTTGGACATAGTGGTAGGACATGAAGTGCAATCATGATATTGAGAGGATTCATGGCCAGGTAATTAGTCTTCTAGTGAATTGCTTTTTGGCAACTGGAAGTTCAAACATGTACTTTTGTCACCTCTTTTCCACTGGTATCAATCCCATCCAGGATTTTCCCTTGCTGGTATCATCTGATCTGTGGCACTAATAAATGAATGAGATGGGTCATGTATAGAAAGACCCATGACTATCACAGCTTGGGACTCACAACATGCAGTGCTTTACCTGCTTCTCTATATAGCTTCAGTATCTTAACCTTCAGCATCAGCTTTCCTGTAATGCCAGGACCTGACCCAAAATGCCATGATATGGGAGATTTCCAAAGCATATTATGATCCCTCCCATCTGTCCCTGACAAGCTAAAGTTGTGCCAGTTGGTAACCCAGAAAAGCAGATGCTTTCTCAGCTACCAGAAGTTCAGGCTTGGTGTGATTTGCACCCCAGAAGCTTTTCTTGGTCTACTTTTTCCTTTCTAAAAGCTGGTCACCTGCTTAACAATTTAAAAAAAAAATCCAGAGCTTAGGACTAGTGAGCTATGTGGGTCTGCCTGTGAAGGGCTTTTCTCACCACATCCCCACTCATGCTATATTTATTTTAAAAGAATAGGATGTCACAAAAATAGGGACAGAAAGCAGGATGCTTGTGTGACAGTGGAAAAGTATCAGGTGATTTCAAGCAGCCTTTTCAGGAGGGGCAGGTCTCTCCAAACAAGTGACCACGAAGATAAACCAGCACAAAGAAGTAGGTTGGCTATTACCAAAATTCAAGGTAATTGCAGGGAAGCATTAGCTAAGTAATGATCTAAAGAAGGATGAAGATTTGGCCATAGTATTCAAGGTCCACCCACTGAATTGGTGCACATCTGAGCCATATTGCAGTTTTCTACAGCTTGTTTTTTTCAGCTCCAGCCACTCAGATACTAACTTGATACGCTGACACCCACCTGGACTGCAATTTGGAGACTACCAGCATGGCAACATGAGGCACCTCCACTGATCCACTGGCATGGCTGTGTGAGGGGGAAAACATTCAGGTTTTGATGGGTTTTCCCTATCAAATACCTAAGGAAATGTCAGTCACATCTCTGCAAGCCAGAGCCCCCAGTCCTGCCGCAGCAAAGCCCCCATAAGGGTGGGAAAGACACATGTGTAAATGATCTGGTCTGCACTTGGAAGCCAAGAAATTAGGAGTGGGAACGCACTAATGCAGTGCTAGTCACTGATAGCCTCAGAGTCCAAAACCACAGAACAGCCCTCTTCCTCCTCGTGAAAAGGGCATCTGCATTACGCTTTTTAGGCGTGTCTGCCCAATGAGGAGAGAAATCTCCCTTTAGCCTCATTTCCTTTGGAAAGAGGCTTACGCAATGCTGCGTGTCCGACCAAGAACCATTGAACCAGTTGGCTGGTTTTGATTGCACTCAGCAGAGAAGGGGACGTCTCCCAGGAGCTTGCATTCCCATGGATTTTGCAAGTAAGTGGCTGGGTAGAAAGAAGAGTCTCTAAGGGCTTGTACGAGCTCCTTATGAGGGGAAGACAAAGTCACTGGGCACAAAGGAGTCCCATGCAAGAGCAATGGACACAGTTGTGGGGTTCATAAATGTCTCAGTCACCTACCCACAGGGTTTAGCCACAGAAGTCAGGTGAGGAAAGTTTTTGAATCTGTGGGGAATTGGATTCCTCTATCCTCATTAAAATGTGTTAGTCTGGCACCTCTTTTTCCTAGTGAGTCTCACATAATTACATGACTCTGGGAGCAGCAAATTGCCGTCTGCTCCACCTCCCTGGTAGGTCACATCTCTTTTTCCTGTGCTCTTTTTGATGTTGGCTCAGCTTCACCCAGTGGCTCAAGTCTCTATACATCAGTCATTAGCTTTTCCTTAGAGAGGGGCAAAGAGCTGGCCTGGGAATTTGCATTGCATCTGCAGTGGATTGAGAAGTCTTTCCCAAATGCTGACTGCGGTGGAAACACTGCAGACACAGCAGATCTGAATTTGGTTACAGTATAATCCTGGACAGTGCATTTTTTGTTGCTAGTTTTTGCTCAGCTTGTATTGCATTTGCCATCTGGCACTTTCTGCCTGGAGTAATGAGGATTTTGCTGGGCACCGTGGTATTAACCCAGCTCATCTAGGCAAGGGATGGCAAAGTATCCTCTCCTACAGAGACTCCCATGGTGTCATCACAAGAGATAACTGTGGCGGTTACTGTCGCCTGGGGAATTTTCTCCCTTGGATGACAGTTAAGATGAGTCCTTGAGAAATATATCACGGCATCTTGCAGCTCTCGTGCAATATGGATTTAACCCTGCTCATTTGAGCCAGGCTGCCTGAGAGATGTTTTAGCTTGTCCTTCTCTGTACCCCAGAGACTTCTTGGCAAGCTTCATCAACAGAGGGAGGATCCAAAAGGGGTTTCTTTTAAACACACTGAGAAGTAGAAACAGTGTAAAGCTACATGCAAGGCTGGCTATCAGTGGGTGGCAGCACCATCTTGTGTTCACTTCTGGAGAGGGGACAGAGACTGTTTTCATCACTGAACAGGCTACACATTCTCAATCTCTTTGGCAGCTCTCCTAAGAAAAATAATAACTATTGGCAAACCCTGGATCAACACAAGGCAGAGGCATAAACTCTAGGCCAGGCTCCAAGCCTCCATCGTACCCAGGGTCTCCAGCCAGTGCTTTTCTTTTGTTTGTTTGCACATCAGAATTGATTAAAGGTATGTGCCAGTCGTGTCCCAGGAGATGCTTCAGTTTTGTGGTCATTCCTACCCCATATGCCCCAGCAAGTCACTAGAACCACCCTTTAAAATCAGGCATCTGAGAAATTTTCCCACCCTGTAAAATTTCAATGCATAGAAACTTTGCATTATTTAGTCTGATGGGCTACATCTGGACTTGATTATCACATCTTATTAAATCCAACCAGAAATTCCCTCCCAGAAACAGCTCTTGGAACAATTAAAGACAGTTTCACCCTGTTTTAAAAGAGACTTTGTACACAAAAGCTTTTACACCAGGACATTGATATGGGACAGTGAGGTTAATTAACGACCCCTATTATTTCACATCTGCATATTTGAATAGATCTCCCAAGTCTTTTCCCCCAAGTTTGTAACCTCTGTGTATCTCCTGCCTCCAGGTTCCCCATAGGTAGGATCAAGTCTCACTCATTTGCAGAGCAGCACCAAGACACATCAGTTTTGATGCACCAAATCACGTTGTAAGCATCTCTATATGGTGATGGAAGGGTGACGGAGAAAGGGAGGGACTGAGGTGCTACAAATGTACAGGAAAACAGAAGACACAAGGAGGGAGCAAAGAAAACAAATATCCCCTCAGGCTGTGAGATTTCACGTATCTGGCCAAAGAGGTTATCAATATCACCTAAGTGTTTTAATCCCCAAGGCTGTCAGAGAAAAGGACTTAGGGGAAATCATAATAGGAAAGATAGATTCACTTTCAACACAGGGAGAGAGTGCATAAGTTTCTGGGTGCCTGGAAAAAGTCTGCAGGAGAGCAGGTGTGCAAAGCTTTTTTGGGTACATCCACCTAACGCTGGCTGGGCAGGGCTCACTACAAGGTGAGCAGGGGCTACTGCTCAAAGGCACTTTGCCAGGCTCAGCCTAGTGCTAGGGCTCTGTTTCCCCATCCCCTGGCCTCACACACCAGTATCTTCTGCACTGGAAAAGTACCTCCATGAGAAAGCCAAGTATGTACCAGCTGCCCAGAAAAGTGGGGCACTGACAGATTAAATCTTGCCCAGTGAACCTATATATATATAAAAGGTGCTACTAGCAGGTTTTGTGCATGTCTTTCTATGTAATTTCTACCATGCTGTCACTTAGGTGCCTGATTTTGGACCTAGACCTGCACTAGACATTTGCAAGAGAAACCAGGTGACACTTGGCCAGATTTGAAGCAATGACAGATTTGCTGCTGGTTGCAAAATCTGTATGTCGTAACTGTTGTTTGTGAAAACTCTGAGATTAGAGACCATGGTTTTGAAACCATGATAAGATTGACCATGTACTATTATTGTGTTTGTTGTGTGATCTGTTTTGAGGCATAACTAGGAATTCCTGCTGTGGACCAGGTCCCCCTGGACATACCTACGCAAATATAGATATACACTCCCTGTATAGCTATGTAAATAAAAACTGGTCAAGCATGCTGGGAACATTGTTGGTCACTGTCCCTGTGGATGTTCCCATGCACAAATTTGGCCCATTTCTACTAAGATTTACACCCAAACCATTCCCGTATTTGGCAATTAGTCCAGTCCAGGGACCATTCCCAGCTGGCAGCTTTCTTACAGCCTTGCTTTGGTGGCTGGCAGGTCAGTAGCACAGAGCCAAGCCACGGCATGCAAGGTGGTCCCAGTACATGGGAGCATCCCCTGGCATGCTTAGATTATTAGTGTGGATGGTTTTAACTCCAGTGCATTGGAAAGATGGGAAGTTTTATAATCCAGATAGAAGAAGGAGAGGAGAGGTTGATACAGCAACAAGGAAAATGCAAAAAATAGCAACCCTGTTTTGGGAGACCTTGTATCCTTGTATCCATCCTCATTTCTTCTTTGCATTTGCAGAGCTAATTTCAAGCTTTCTAACCTGTCTCATTCTCTGTCCAGAAATCTTATCCTACGAGAAACCTGCAATAAACCGGTCCATTTTCCTAATCAGCCTTTCTTGGTGCAATTTTGATTCCACCACTGCACCTGCAGGCAGCTTTGCTCATTGCATCCAGGCAGAGTTTTGCCCTGCCTGCAGGCACCTTACACTGCGCTCACCTCTGCAGAGCTTGCCCAGCAAGCAAAGAGGCAAAAATCCTCTCTGCTGAGTGAGAAGAAGGTTTTGCACTGATGTTACTAGCCCTGTTGACCACCAGGCCATGCCAGTGTGGGGGAAGATAAAGCAGCTGAAGAGCATTTGTAAGAGCCTCCCCTTTCATTCCCAGCCACACAGTTTGGGCACTGCATTGGAATGACCCTCAACTATTTCTAACCTAGGGACAGGGCAGGTTGCAATTACAACCTTTTGGGGAAAAAAAGAAAATCTCTAATGGTTTTGCTTCAGCAGAGATTTTTCCAAACAGCTTTACTGAAGAGCTGCTACCAAATTCCCAGGACAGAGTTAACAACAACTGTTACTGGATGGGTTTGAGCTCGGTGTGGGAATTCAGGGGTGGAGGCTGGGGCTGAACAGATATATCCATGAGAACAATCTATCGATCTGTGGCAAGGAGACAGTTTCCATCCATGAAGGTGTTTGATGCCACAGGGGCCTCAAGGAGAGGGATAAGGGGGTTTGGAAAGACATTGAGGGTAAGCCTATGGGTATGGTCCTAGCTTGAACTGGGGAGATTGGGCAGAAAGGGAACTGGCTGCTGTAAGACGAGGGTGTATCTGACCACCTAATGCTGATAGGGGCTGGGACCCCTCTTAGGGCAGTATAGCAAAACTTGAAGGTTTTGCTTCCAACCTGCCCAATGTCCCTCATTTATCGAGTCTTGCCACTGGCTTCTGCTAAAGCCAGGCTTTCCTAGTCATTTTAAGTCTGCAGGAGATGACAGCCTTCTCCCATGCTGTGAGCCCTGGTGTCATGCTCGCCTGTGGTATTAGCAGCTATGGAAATGGAGGAAGAGGCAGTGTTTTATGGTCCAGGAGTGTGTGGTGCTATTAGATAGGGTTGTAATATAAATAAATTGCAGTATTGTCAGCAACACAGCTCTTGCACATGCAGCAAGGGAAAAAACGTCAATTGTGGCCATCCTGTATTAGAGTGCATCATCATGTAATAGTTCAGAGGGGTGTGAGCACCCTATTGTCCTGTCCTGAGTGGGCGTGGCAGCTCTTGCTGCCCCTGAGCTCAGAGGTGACCTAGGAGGATGCATGATTCCCATACTATGGGACTGAGAAGTGATCACCCTCACTCATCCAGCTTCAGGCTTCTCTGCAGGGAATGATGTTAGGGCTGGCAATTATTGGTATGGTCTCTCAGCAGCAGGAAATCAGCTGTGATTGCCAGCTCCTTTTATTTAAACCAACACATTGGGTGTCAGATGGAAATGACTTTCTTTCATGCCGAATCTCAACTGCGTTCAGCATCTGTACAAGTGAAGTGGATGTATATAACAGACGCGGACACCTTCAGTACTCAGAAATCATGGTTCCAGGCATAAAAATATCCCAGATTTACTACATTGTGGCAATTACTGTCAAATTAGTACTGTGGATATTCACTCTAGTTTCAAGACACACTCACAATTGGTATTCTTTTGTGTTTACCTTCCACACGTATTTTAGCAAATGAGTTTGTTGGCAGAAAATTCCACTCAAATAGCTAATAAAAGCAACTCTTTAGGAAAGCAGGTTTCAAATTTGCAAGCACAAAATACAGCGCGCTGAAAGTATGCTCTAAGTGTAACAGTCACCCAGGTGGGCACAATAAAAAATGCTGTGACCTACCTCAACGGGGCTCACAGTCTTACAAGGATGGCCAGCCAGCAATCACAAATCAGCAGGCCCAGAACCACAAAATATCCCCTTAACGTCCTTGTTTTCTCAGTAAAAAACTTTGTTAAAAAGCTTTACCGGAAGGTCATGAAGTTAGAGCTATTTCTGACCAAATGGCGTCAGATCACAATTCATGTGATCCACACCTACAGCCAGCCTGAGTTTGTGAAAGTGTTGCTTGTGGAAGAACTACAAATGACTCAAGGGAATTAGGCAATAACTGACCACCAGCTGGGTTTCAAATTTGAAGAAAAAATTCCCATCTACTGATTCCAAGAACACAGAAAAACACAGAAAGAAGCCATTTGAGAAGATTATTGGTCACATGTTCTCTGTGTAGTGCTGTCCTCCACGTTAGAGCAATTTAGTAAGGACCAGCTTCTTTCAGACAAGCTCTTCTCTTCCCTCTTCAGTATTGTGTGAACCTTTGGGGCTCTCACTGGCCAAAAGCAGAGATATGGAGTAATCTGGCAATACAAATATGCTTATTGACTTGCCAGCCCATATTTGCTAACTGGCCGGTTGGTTGCTGCAAAGCAAAAATTGCAGTAGTTGAGCTCTTACTGCCTTTGTCATGAGTGGGCACATTTCATCATGTCTGTGTTGCTGTGTCCATACTAAGAAATTGAACAGTAAAAGACCTTCCTGGGCACTGGGCTGCAATGATTCAGTTACTATAAGGTTTTTTTTTTTAATTTTTTTAAACTCTTGCTGGCTGGCATTATTCCACACAGCTTCCATTGTCCAAAACTTAGCATGGGTCAATGGGCAATTCAGAAGTCAGTTTTGATGGGACCTTTCTTAAGGCTGAACGGGTTGAGCTTGATGGAGATGGCCAGATTGTTGCATGGGACCTCAGGACCATAGGAAGGCCCTGACGATGATCACTTTCCCTGTAGGTACTCTTTCCTTTCTGTCTATTAATTTTGTTTTAAATATGCCCAGAAGTTGAATGGAGCATGAAGAAAGAGATAAGGAGAGAAGCAGAGAACAGGATTGCAAGCCTTATTTAGCTAGAAAAGGAGGAGGAAAATGAAGACCGAAATCCTTCCTTTGCTCAAATTTGTTTCAGTATGGTCTCTGTGGTGCTAATTTTATGGGCACATTGCATTTCAGGAAGTCTGCTGAACATTTCTGCAAAACTGTCCTGTTGAATCTGAGGAGTCCTTAAGTTTGGCCTATGTTCCGACTTCAGCTCAGGTGCCTGAACTTTACTCACTTTTTTTCTCTTGACTGTACAGGATGGCAGAGTCTGTCATACTTGTGTTTTAGGTGGCCGTAATCACTTAGCAGTGCTTTCACACTGGAAGTATAGAAGTCATGTTGATAGAGGTGGATCACTGTGTTTGACTTTAGCAGATAGGTAATTATCCAAGTGACTGAAGTTAGGCTTGGGATCAGGGTGTTATCCTGAACTGGAGTCATAGTCCCTCCAAGTCATCATGGGTTTAAGTCACATGTCTAACTGGCATTTTCCTATTTCTCTCTGTCTTGAACAGGAGCTGCTATGGATTGTGCTAGGAGGACTGAAAGCTATAGCTTGTCAAAACTTCATCTTGGAGGTTTATTCTAATAAAGGAGAAAAATAGCTCTTGAAATAAACAGAAAAAAAAAAAAGACTCCACCCCCCTCGTGAGTCAGAGTGCAACAGCCTTGAAGAAAAGGACATGACTCTCCTTGGGGAGATGTGGCAGGAGCGCAAAGTAAAAGGCAGCAAATTGAGGCAGCACATGCTCTTCTTCTGTGGGCACATCCCTTGAACCACCAGGATCTGCTGGGCTTGGTCTGTCTCCTCACACCATTTTAAGGACATGTATTGTCTTCTCATCAAAGGACTCTATCTGGACATCTCAACCTTATGTATTAGTTGCAACCACAGCAATGACCAAGGAGCTCCTTCTTCCCCAAATAGATGGGACCCTCTGGGATTGGAGATGTGCAATCATAATGATGTTATACTGGAATTAGTCTAATTTGACATCATGGGCAAAGATCAGCCTCCACCCTTGTCCTGGCTGCTATCTGTGGGCCCCTTCTTTCCTTTGTCAGGAAGGCACTGACACAGCAGTGTTTTGAGGAGGAGAAGATGGCAGTAGATGGATATTGCTGGATATCAGTAGATGGATATTGCTGGATCTGTCCTTTCCTATGCAAAGGGGTTAAGAAGGAAGCTATTTAGAGCCAGTACAGTAGCACCAAATATGGTTGAGATAAGTCTCCTTGAAGGCTTTCTCTGAAATGGTAGTGGAAATGGGTTGATTATGAGCCAACTCTATCTTGGAGAGCCTTCTTTCATGCCACGGTTTGGTTTTGAACTTCTCTGTTCTTCCTTTTGAATCTGACTCAACTATACTTACGGGTGATCTACTTGCAATGTGTTTTGTGTTTTTCTGTTTCAGAGAAAAAAAAAATCTCTGAACTGTGAGAAAAAAAACCCTGGTGCCATTGGCATGTGAATAAGTAGTTGTAGTTACAAGGAAAAGGAGTTCTGAGAAGAGAGGACATTTCTCTAGCACATAAAAACTAGAAAGTTCATAAGAAGTTACCTGCAAGACCAGACTTCAGAGGTGTAGAAACCTTCCCCTGTTTACAAGCTCAGACTGACAATGAGCAAATCTCTGCAATTTTGGCTTGTTTAATACTTCTTCTGTTTTCATTCTGTTCTCAATCTGAGAACAACTTCAGGAGAGACAAAATCCATAGATGAAAGTACACCTGTACCAAGCCTCAAATCACTATCCACCAGAGCACTATGCGGAAGCTTACAGTGCACACAAGTCTTGGATTTAGGTTTACCTCTGTGCTCAGGCAGGACTGCAAATAAAACCAAGAGGTTTTAATAGCTGAACACTAAGAATTCATTAAATGAAGATATAGCACATAGTTATTCTTGTAAATAGAGTGCTCCCTTTAATCAGATGTTAGTTCCAGTTTTTGGCTAAATAGGGCTGCCTAGAAGTGAAGTGTGTTATGGACCCAGAACCACTGAATTTTAGAAGATTTACAGTGAGACCATCACCCAACCAGGCTAATAAACTGCAAATGAAGACAGCCTTTGCAAAAGAATAGGCTACAAAGATAAATGATGAGATGGCTGCACAAAGCACTCCTCAAATAACTGTGACTGACAAATGAGTGGGTGAAAATTAAAAGTCTGTGCACAGACAATTCTTGAACAGAAGATGCTGTGGTTTTTCTTCTGTCCCAGTATTTTGATTTTTTATTTGGCTCCAGAGCTCCAACAACTGGATGCTGGACATGCAGCTCTGGTGCTTCTGTCCTTACATACATTAGTTACCATGTATGGAAAGGTGAAAAACATTATTTCTTAAATTCCAGTTATGTCTAGAGAGTCCATCCAAGACTCTTCTGAGTTTTTATAGCTGTACAGACACGGACAATCTCTGTGACAGAGAGCCTAGGGTAATTACATTTTGCCATACTATCTAAGGTGTCTTCAGGTTTCCAACCTCCACTTGAAGGAAGTTAAGCATTTCAATATCCTGGAAACACAAGGCAATGAGTTACAGTCTGATACCTAATTTCTATCTAATTACATGAAACTAGACTTTGTGACCAGATAGCATCTCTGAAGGCTTTGAAACACCACTGGGAAACACTAGAGACATGGGCTGAGGAGGACTTAGGCTGTCTAATCCTGTCTTGAGTGTCTTTGATCCTGTTTTTACCTGGGGGCCTGGATATCTAGAGGATTCAGTGATGGGTTTTGTGGGTCACAGCATCTTCCATTGTCTAAACACTGCTGGAAACACAACTGCAACAAGCCAGCCATGCATGGGGAAGGCAAGAGACACATGAGAAGGGATGTGGTTCACAAGAAGTCAGACGGCATTTTGAACTCTCATGTATGTTTCCTTGGTTGGGTTAAAATCGGGCTGTGATCTTCTGTGCATCCATAAGATGTCTGTCCTGTTGTTTTTCATCACTGCGCTGCTTTTTGCTAGTCTTTGATTTTTTCTGCATCTTCAGAATTTGTTCACAGATATCCACATTTAATGAGATTAAAAGAAAATACTGAATAATTCATTTGAATGAATAATTGAACTGCAGTGACCTTTATGTTAATAAAAGCGCCCTTTTCCTCTGTGCAAACACTTTAGCCTTTGCAAAGCAGGGAATTCACTGCATCTGTTGAATTCACAAGTGACTTTTTTGTTTCTGTTTGTTTTGTTTTAAATAACTGCCTAATAGCTGGAACCAGCATTGTGTTCTTCCTGCTGACTCACTGGTTTCCAAAAGCTCTGCAATGAGTATGACATCTTTAAAGACCACAGAATATACTGTTTCCTTTCAACCAGGCATAATCTGCAATGATTCAACTCACGTAAAAGAACCATGTGGGTAGAAGTATCCCAACTGAATATGTCACCCTCCATACCTGAGACCTCTGTGCCTTGCACCCGATGTACTATGCCGTTCAAATACTATTTACTACAGTAATCCATAAAAAGACTTTGCCTTTGTTTCAAAAATCATGTAATGAACGTCCAATTTGGCTGAGGCAAAATAGTCCATACTCATTAAAGTGAAGAATTCCAATTCTTGCCTCTGCTAGGGTATGAAGTGTATTGACACTAACTATAAAGTAGTTATATAGGGTAGCCTGTATAGGGTAGCACATTGCTTGGAGTTATGAAAGAGTGTAAGGCCAAAAAACCATACACTAAAAAGTCCCTAAATCACTGCCTGGTAAAAAGTATCTAGATCTGAACACGGTGCAAGGGTGGGAATTCAGAGACAGTAGAGGATAATTCTGGGACTCTGCCATTTGCTACCTAATTTAGGACAAGTCTTTCCATTGTGGTCAACATCAGTTCCTCGTCTGTAAAATGAGGACAGTACCATGTCACTTTTTTGTGCACTTAAACCAAGCTCTTCAGGAAGGAGGTAATTTTTCATCCATGCATTTAAAGGGTTGAACACAAGAGGGCTTTTCTTCTGGGTGAGTTTTCTAGATAGTGCTGCAAAATAAATAATCTGTAAGCGTTCTTGTGTTTATGTGCAAAACCTTTTTATTTGCTTTTTTGAGACTGTTTGAGTGTTTACTTGTAAGAATGTCTGCAGAAAGTTAAGTTGTCAGGAGAATTGGTGAGAATAAATATTCATGAGAATACTCTTGTTGCAAACACTTTTGTGGCCATCTGTAAAAGCTTTTTTATTATTCAAACAATGCTGAGCTTTTTGCAGATAATTTGCCAACAAAAAAAAAAGGAAAGGGTTCTTTTTTTTTTCCCTTTTTTTTTTTTTTCTTTCTTTTTAAGAGACAGCTGATGCTGTAGTGGCACAGTCATCATCGCTGGTGTGTGATTTAATATCCAACATGTGGCACAAATGGCCAGGAAGGAGTAATGAGAACACTTCTGCCCTGCTATCAGAGAGACAAAAATATGTTTACAGCAACTGTTTTGAATAAAGAACAAATTGGTAAAACTACCACCTGTTTGTGAATAATTAAGGCAAACAAACAAAAGATTCTCAATTTATCAAATAACTTGTTTATAGCAGCAATTCCCTTTAATGTTGGTGTGATGCCTTAGTGTTGTTACACAGCACCCTTCTGCTCAAAAGGAAAATTCTTCGTTGTGGGAATTTCCCTCTTTATTTTCAACATGAATCAGGAGTAACGTGACTTAACTTTTCCTTTATTGTTTTTCTCATCTAGATGTTTGTGTTTTTCATCACCATATTAGCAGAGCTTATCCAAAGAGTTATGGCTCTATACTTGCAACACCTCCTTTTTAGAGAAGACTTGTCATCTCTGTTTTAAAGGAAGGGAGATGTGGTGCAGAGGGATTATTCACCTTTTGTTAAGATCACCCCAGAAATCTCTGGCAAATCTGGGGAATGGAATTTTACCCAAACCCCTCCTGTATTGTCATTATCACAAAAACATCTTTTCTCTTGATTGTCCTATTCCTTCTTTACTTTATGCTTTGGAGCTGAAAGGGAGGAAAAATGGGGAGGATCACTCTCTCAGAATTTTTTCCAGTGCAGGGACTTCTCACCAGGGTTGGAGAAATGTTTGTGCACCATGAGAGCTATAGATCTGAGCCAGCTATGATTTTTCTCTTTTTTTTTTTCCCTATTCCACAAATGTTTCACCAAAAATGAGTCAAACATTTGGTGTGCTGTTAAACTCCTTTACTATCCTTCAGCAGCAAGTTCCACAAGTTAGTTATTCATTGCATGCAAAGTTATTTCAAATTTTTTAATTGATTTTTTTTTTTCTTATGAGAATGTGTAGGAATTTTTGCTTCACTGCACTGATCTGTACTCCAGCCTGTCCATATCTCAGGTGTCTAGGTTGTGGCTTCTGCTGAAAGTCCTGGGTCCAAATATTTGCCTCTGCACTGAAAGGGTAAATCTGCTTGAAAAGGCAGTCTTTGGGATCTCTTTTACTTTTTCTTTAAATGGGGACTTTTCCAAAACACCTTGAATCTGTAAGAAATTTCAGCTGAAACCATCTCAACAGAATCTGTTTATGGTATTTCAGCTTCTCTGAAACCAGTCATTGAAAACTTTCAAAATGTCATAGGAGCAAAGGAGAGAGTTT
This sequence comes from Pelecanus crispus, assembly GCF_030463565.1. Taxonomy (NCBI): domain Eukaryota; kingdom Metazoa; phylum Chordata; class Aves; order Pelecaniformes; family Pelecanidae; genus Pelecanus; species Pelecanus crispus. Next base: position 4,695,081 of record NC_134643.1, read on the forward strand.
CCTCCTAGCTCATTGCACCAGGGTGGAAAGAAAGCAGGGAGCTACTTCATGGTGCCCAACCCTGCATTGTGGGTGAAAATCAGGGCTCAGGACAAATGGCCCAGATCATTCCGCGATTAGGGGAGCCCTGTATGCTTTGAATCCCTGCTCTGTTCAGGCAGTTGTCTCTGGGGAGTTGAAGGCAGCGTGATCCCAGCCTACCTCCTTCTGCAGCAGCAGTGATGAACACTTGAGGGAAGCAATGTCCTTCTGGAGGAGGCATCTCCAGCATTTCAGGGGAAAGGGCCAGCCCTACCATCAGTGTGAGTGCACCTGCATGGGTGCATGTCCTCGTGCGCCTGCTTGAGTGTCTGTGAACATGGCTGTGTTGCTGAACCGTCTCTTGGTTATTCATTGAGCTGGGGCTAAAATAGGTTAATGCGAAAACAACAGGGAAGTGGTCCCCAGGAAAATTCTGTCTTCTCCCAAAAATAGTTTGCAAGACCCCTTTTTTGTAAAAATATCCTGTTCCCCAGCTTGAGCTATCATTAGCATTTTGAACACTCTTCATGGACTGACTCAGTCTCTGCTGCAGACTTTGTCCTGATTCTGACTGATCGACATATACGTAAATCAGGAAAGTATTGCATTTACACCAGTGGTAATAGCAGCCAAAGGTCAAAATCATTTTTCTTTCTCTAAATCTACTCTTTGTTGCCTAACCTTAAAATTTTAATCTATCTTTCTACCTAACATGACCATTCGGAGCCACGTCCTTTCAGAGTAACTGGGTACTGTGTGGCTAGTGGACGGAGGGACAGATGGATTTTGTGCATGGACTTCAGAATGCTCTCAGTTCAGGAGGACTTTATACATATCAAACATGAACAAAAAATCAATAAGGATGCATTTAGTCCATAGCTTCATACCATGCCCTGCCTTAGACCCCAATTTGAAAGTCACACACAACAGAATGAGTTTGGGCCCAGACTCTGAATTTATGACGAAAAATAAATTTCCATCTCTGCTCTGAACAAAACTGGCTTGCACTCTGCAGCTCCTGTCCTCCTGCTCTCTCTCTGTCATCAATTCTCTTTTCCCTTTCACACATCAGCTGCAAACATCTCATTTGGCTGGGAAGTTGAAGGCAGGCTCATCTCTAGCAGTTCCAGACTGTTAACTCAATCAGCTCTTATATCGGCACTAACATAAGTAAGTGAAAAAGGCTCTTGAATTTCATCACCTCGTTAAAAACTCAGATAGATTTCTGGAAGGATTATTTGATTTGCTTCACTAGGTTTTATAAAGGTTTGTACACAGCATTTAAACTATTATTATTTACTTTTAACAAGCTATTTATGTTCTACTCTCAACTGCATAATCAATATTGCTCTCCCATCTGTTCAGAGATCCTGACATCAGCAAATTTCAATTCTCCACTGACTGAGTAAAAAGGAAGGAATAATTTAAGCACAGTGAGTAAATGAAAGAAAAAGAGCCCAAGAGAGATTGATATGAACTAAATCTCCCCATCCAAAGATGGCCACGCATTCAGGAACTGTGGATCCAAGTCCTTGCTGAGGACATCGCTGAGAGCATTGAAGGAAGATGCTATGCCTGGGAGTAGATTAAAGTCACTTCTATCCCTGACAAGGAGATTATTTTGATAGCAATTAAACCTGCTTGAATCAGCATTCTTTAATTTACTGAGACTTCTGGAGGTTTTTCGACTTTGCGCTGGAGCAGACCAAGGTGGCTCACCTGGGCATTTCCAGCCCCTCCACTGCATGGCTGGCACAAGTTAACTTCTGAAACTGTTTTGGCTAGATGAAATCACCCCTCTGTATGGTGAAAGGTGAGAGGAGGATGAACATCTGCATGTGCAGAGGGATGCAGAAGCACAGATGGCTGATAAAAAGAGAAGAGGTCCCAGTCCACTGTTGCCTTGCCATCGTCAAGGCCTCAGGAGATACCCGAGATGGTGGGGGCCAAAGGATTCTGCTTTAATTTACAGTGGCATAAGTCTGGAATAACACCACTGAAGTTTTTGGATGAGGTCACTTCAGGATGGGCTGATTTCTCCTTATTCAGAGATTGCAGGCCTAGGAAGTGATGGATTGGGGTGATATCTTCAGCCTGTTGTCATTATCAACAGAAACTTAGCCAAAGATAGCACAGAGATCACAGCAGCTGGGTTTACTTCACAGCATTTTTGGTGGTTACTATCTAGCTAATAAATAATTACCACTCTAGGGGGAAGCTTAGTCAGTCCACATGGACTGTAAAGTCCACGCAGCCACTCTGCTGCCTCTACAGTTTACAGTTTAATTAGTGCAGATTGTGATCGTCTTGTTCTAATCTCACCTAGAAAGGGGATTCATCTCTCCTAATACAAAGTGACTTGACTTTAGCACGTGCCTACATGGGAGACAGCTCTCCTGGTCCTGTGATAGTAAATGGAGACCTCATCAAAACAGCTGATGAAGTTTAAGGTACAAATTATGCAGGTATCTACTTAAACATGAATTGACTTGTGTTATAAGTTTATCTGACAGTAATAATTAGTCCTTAGTGACTATAGAGGGAGCTGAGGTTGTACTTGTTCAGGTACTGAACAAGTTTCTGGTTTCTGGTTTCTGGTTTCAGCTGGGATAGAGTTAATTTTCTTCCTAGTAGCTGGCATAGTGCTGTGTTTTGGATTTAGTAGGAGAAGAATGTTGATAACACACTGATGTTTTAGTTGTTGCTAAGTACTGCTTATGCTAGTCAAGGACTTTTTCAGCTTCCCATGCTCTGCCAGGCGCACAAGAAACTGGGAGGGGGCACAGCCAGAATAGTTGATCCCAGCTGACCAAAGGGCTATTCCATACCATATGACATCATGCTCAGTATAGAAACTGGGGGGGGTTGGCCAGGGAGCAGCGATCGCTGCTCGGGAACTGGCTGGGTATTGGTTGGCAGGTGGTGAGCAATTGCATTGTGCATCACTTGCTTTGTATATTGTTATTATTATTATCATTATTTTATTATTATTATTATTATCATTTTACCTTATTTCAATTATTAAACTGTTCTTATCTCAACCCAGGAGTGGGTTTTTTCACTCTTACTTCTCTGATTCTCTCCCCCATCCCATCGGGGCAGGGGGAGTGACCGAGCGACTGCTTGGTGCTGAGTTGCTGGCTGGGGCTAAACCACGACACTATACTATATACTCTTGTACATATATAAATCACAGATCTGATATCTATGGCACGTATTTTCATGTTACCTGGACTGCAAATGTGTCACATACACAGACATTCTTGCCTAACTTTCGGTGTTTAAAAGGCTTTTAGGATCTGTTAGTCTTACAGGCATCTGGAGAGTGTTTCATTCAACTTGTTTGTTGATCCCCCATTTGGGATGGGATAAACCTCCCTCTACACGTGCCTCCACTGACCATGTGGGGAACCTACCTGACTTGCTAGACCACACCCTAACATCCCGATAGCTAAAGTCAGATGAGAGAAATACGGCTTGTGCTGTCATGGAAAATGGAGTCCAAGGACCTAACATTAAACTCAGGTCTCCACACCCTTAAGAAAAGGGATCATCACCACATTAGGCAAGGTTTGCATTGCCTGCAGAACCACACTCAAATAAAAACACTTTCCAGACTGCTCTTCCACCATTCTGTTTTAGTGTCTGGCCAAGGTCACCCTGTAGGAGTAGTCTCAATTGAAGGAACACTAGGTTAATCCAAAATCTCTAATCAAAGGAATAGGCAGATGTTTGGGTCTGATTCCCTGGTATAAATTGGGCATCATACTAGGGACACTGGGAGTTACACCTGTGGCAAGACATTGCAGAAAGCTGCCTCCATCTGAATGCTTAGTTATTTCTTCCAAGACTGAAGAGCTTGATCTGAGCTTCAACACGAACGTTCTGTGTCAGGGTCAGTGTTTGACTGAGCACTGACAGCAAGGAAGAAATGTGTATTTCAAAGAGCTACACCATAGGGATCAGAGTTTGTTATTTCTCCATACCAAGAACAAAGGCGTCTTTCCTCTTGCAGTGGTCCTCTGCAGTCCCAGCCTGTATCTTGAGCTTTCCTAGTCACCTTCTCAGTTATGTCTAGACCCAAAATTCTGGCAGACTTTGGGTGCAAGAGACCTTATTTTCCTGTATGCTCCTATGCTGATAAAGAGCTACTTCACAGTTCCCAGGAAGTCCATTGAAGATTCTCCATTTGGAAGGTAAGAACTACTTCAAGGTGGTTGCTGCTGCTAAAAATAGTGGCTTGAGCTGATACAGCTGTCTCCCTTTGGTGGTTAGTCCACGTAAGTGTGTCAAAGTGTTGCTGATTTTCAGCCAAGGCATTTAATTGAAATCTTAAGGCAATGGCTCATATTAGCAGGTTCAAGCCCTGCTTTTAGCACAAAGATGGCTGTTTTTTCAGCCAAATCTGCTGTGGTCTTTTGTGGAGACTTTCTATTTATTGCTTTATTTTTTGTCCACCCAAAGAAAGAGAAGCAAATGTATGATTTGGTGTGGAGAGAGCCCACAACAAAGAAACAGCTGATGTTCCTCTTCCCATCTGAATTCCAGTGTCACCAGATTTCCTGAAGAACTAAAATGCATTATTTTTAACATCATCTTTTTCAAGAAAGGTCTCTTTGTGTCACTGCTGACTCCTACCTCACTATCTCAAAAATGCCACTGTGGTCTAGAATTTATTATCCTTATGATAACAGCACGCTCCATTTTCCCTATTTTGTCAGTTTTTTTACTCTTTTCATTATGCCTAGTATGACCAGAACTAAGTTGATTTGCTGGGTGGATTATTGTTTCTTTTGAGTGAGCTTTGCTATTTTTTCCCTTTTTCTCCACTGCTTTGGCCCCATGACATTTTGGAGGGGAAGGAGGGAGGCAATGAGAGGTTATATCTTGAAGAATTTCACCCTGGTAGAAAATACCAATGATTTAAAATAAATATACTCTCCGAGATATCACATTACCCTACTGAGCTCGTGTACAGCAAAGATAAAATGGGTTTTTTAGAACTGCTTTTTCTTTCCCCACCATCTGAATGGAATATCAAAGTACACAATTTAAAGTAACTGTTAGAAAAAAGGTTATACACAATGCTATCAACAGAAAGGAGCTGAAAATTAAATGGAAATGATTACTGGAGAACTCATTTCCTTTGCTACTGGGAGGCTAACAACAATAATAAAAAAGAATTTAGAAGTGAAAGCTGAGATTCTCCCTTTGATGTCTTAATATTTTCTGTTTATGTTCCTTTAAAATAAAGGGCCACATTATAAATTAAGTGTAATGCTTAATTTTTATTTTTTCTCCACTCAAACAGCATGTTTTCCTCTAGGTGATTATTAAAATAATGGTTCACCTCTCCAGCTGCTGTGTACTGGCAGGTTTTTGTTTAGGCAGTGGAGCAGCACAGGTTGAGTGATAGCTGGGTCCCAGACAGACAGAATCCAGCTGAAACAGAGATTAAGGGTTTTTTTTAATTTAACATGTGAAAATGTAGAATGAGAAAGTGCCTGTGCCCTTAAGCGTTCCTGTAGATTTGTCTTAACTAAGCATCTCCTATATACTCAAGCTATTTAGCCAATCTTTCAACCTACTTGAGCTTTGGAGGCAACATCATTGCTTTGATGAGAAGTCTCAGGATAAGTGATTGTCCATACTCCAGGGTTCTACATATCAGTTATGCTAGGGTCCTGGATGGCTTTAAAGACCAGTGCATCACTCACTACCCACCCTTGGGTGCAGCTGCAGGTTGAGCCGCACTGAAGCTGGAGAGCCCAAGCACACCCACCATGTTAGCATGGACCTAGTCTCTCTTCAGGCAAGGCACATATGGGCAGAATCTTGTTAGATCCCAACCCGCCAGTGGCTGTCCCAGGACCTTGCCAAGTAGTCCTAAAAGGGCTTCAGATTCTCTATGGCGATGGACTGTGTGAAATTTCTGTGGCTTAGTAGCTGGGGTTTTCTAAGCTAAGCTGCAAGCAGGCTACTACCGGGCTATATCAGACAGTATAGAGAGACATGCAGGACCTCTTTGTTTTGATGTGATGAAGCCCTATAATGTGAGCCTGCTCTTCAACTGGAGTACTGAATAGAAGAAAGCAAATGTCACTCCTATCTTCAAGAAGGGCAAGAAGGAGGCTAGGGGGTCTACTGGCTGGTTAGCCTCACCTCCATCCCTGAGAAGCTGATGGAGAAAATCCTCTGGGAATCAGTTTCCAAACTTGTTAAGGACAAGAAGGTGATTAGGAGTAGTTAGTATGGATTTATGAAGGGGTAATCACGTCTGACCAACCTGCATAAGAGCCTTCAACAATGAAATTATTAGATTGGTGAAAGAGGGAGGAGCAGTTGATGCTGTTTAGTTTAGCAAGGCTTTCAACACAGTCCATAACAGTCTTATAGACAAACTGATGAAGTCTAGACTAGCTAGGTGGATAGTGAGGTGGACCAGCTTCTGGACTGTTCCTAGTTCGAGTTACCAAACCAGGGTGCCACAACAGAGACCTGAGTACCGTGACACTCCCAGCATATTCATTCAGCACCTGTCTTGGGAGAACCAAGCCTCATTCACAGCCAGCTGAAGCATTTTTATATTCTATCGTATTTACTCAATGGTACTACTATATCTACCTGAGAGTAAGGCCCCACTGAACCCGGAAGTGATGCACAAGTGATGCACAAGTACACACAGGGCAGGACTTGCCTACTTTTCTAGAAAGTGAAGGGAGAGAAAGTTCAGTGGACAACTCTGGGTATCTGTCTTAGGATGGGATAAATCATACTCTTAGACTCTTTTCACTGATCATAGAGGAAACCTAGGTGATTACCTTGGATGAAGCTAGTTAAATTTTAATGAACTTTAAAGATGACAAACTTTTAGAAAACTCTGGTTAGTTGAGCTTGAATCCCATTCCAAAAGCCTCTGTTGTGAACAACCTAGAGCAACAGAGTATGAACTATATCCATACAGAGGAATAAAAATCAAAGCCTAGCAAGATAGCTTGCACCAGGTCACAGGAGGTATGTATAGCAGAACTTGGAAATAAATCTAGGTCTAAAAAGACTCAGTAGCACCTTAACCACAGGATTGTTTTTCCTCTATGTCTATTTGCAAAGTTGTGTTGCATATTGTTAGTTCAGTTTTGCTCCAGCTTAACCCCACTGAGTGATCAACTAAGCCTTGTTGACCTTTTGAGGAAATCTCAAAAAGTGTTACAGGTTTGCAATGCACAGTTTTCACAGTTTTCACTGAGGTGGACAAAATTTCCTGGCAAAGCTTTACTTTGAATTTTTGACTCACCAGATCCTCAGATTCAAAATGAAACTGAAATGTCCATGTGGAGATTGAAAGCAAAGACAGTTCTCAAAAGACCATAAACATGGAGCTTTGTGACTCTCTGGTTGTCACTGCTTTAGTGTGGCAGAAAGAAAGATGCTTGTCAATGAGAATGGGAAGGCACTGTCCTCTGGTCCCCCTCAATGAGGATGTACCAGGAGGATCAAGAATTTCCTTCATGAAGTTTCTTTAGCAACTACATAAAACATGTGGGTGACTAATTTTTGACATCTCTTCTTGCAAGGCTCTTCCTTGACAGGGTCATAACATGATGACATTGCCAGGCTCTAGGTCAGGCTGTTCCAGTAGCTCAGTGCCAACAAATGTCCCACAAGCAGCTACCGCACACATGTAGATCCCGTCTGCCTCCCACGGGGCTCATGCTGTTTGCTGCCAGCAGGTGCAGTTTTCCTCTGGCTGGGAGGCTGGTGAGCACCATAGCAAAGCCTGTTTGTTTCTGGTGCTTTTCAGGACATGAGCCAAGGAGATGGTATTTCTGTAACCCAGTGACAAAAGCAAAAAAAATCCCCAAACAATCGTATGTGTTGAGCTGTGACATGCTGTCCCCACCACAAGGAGTGACTCAGCGGGTTGAATGCAGGTGCCTGCTGTAGGGTGAACTCAATCACCAGGCTTGATTCAGCTGCTTATGCAGAGGTGTCCACTACTACTGGGGCTACTTTGGGTTAATAGGACTGTGGGATATGCCACGGATTGTAGGAGAAACCCATGTTCAGTAGAAGTCCTCCAAGATACCCCAGGGTGTTTCGGTGATGTTAGATGACCAAAGGTGAGCAGTTAAACTGCATTCCTGTGCTATAGACAGCTGAATTCAATTATTTGAATTGGGACCTGAATCCAGATTCAGGACAGAAATACTTGGATTTCTGGGGGGAGATGTCAGGGTAGGAGTGGCTGCTGTGTGTTATCTGGGAGGCCAGATTAGAGCCATTCATCTGTTCTAGTCTCAGGCTGTCCCATCCTCTGAAATTTCCAAAAATCCTGTGCTTCAGCTACAAAAGCAACTCTAGGATGGTACTGGTGGCTTTGAAGAAAAACAGCAGAGTGGTAATTGAAACCATTGAATGAAGGGAAGTGTTGCATGAGATTATACCAACCTGTATCCCTACTTTCTTCCCTACTTTCCTTTTCTGTGCTTGTTTCTTCCACAACTCAATGATGTTTTTTTCTTTGTTTCACTTTCCTTTTATTATTCAATTATTTCATATCCCTGTGTACATAAACATTAAGGTAACATAGAGGATAAAGGACTCCATCATGCCTGTTACCAAACAGTAGAATGGACCCCATCATGTCAGGTACAGTCACTGAGCTGTACAGGACCACTGGCTTGCAACCAGTCCCTGTTACGGAAGAGCCAGAAATACATTAATTCCTGTATTTCACCAGCTCTCCATGTGCTGTCTTGGCTGCTGTGATACAGCAAAGATAAAACTTCTTTGTAAGCAAGGAAGTTAGAAAAGCTTCCCGCGGTCTGCACTGAGACCTCAGCTGGCTTCACACCACCACCAGGCACGTTTTGGGCCACATATTGATTGTGATCTTAGCTGCTGTAGTTGATATGCTTGCTGAGCTGGCATCTCTTGGAGTGAGAGAGCAGTTTAGGTCCCAGCTGTGATCTCTTGCTTGGGTTTTAAGCGTCTAAGGTATAAATACAATAGTAAAGGGAGGCACATACCTACTTGCAGTACCCACTATTTGGAACTGTACTGGCAGACAGGGACTTTTTGGTGATACCTCTCACTGCAAGATGTGCCTGGTAACCACTGGGAAAAGTTGCCTTTCCTTCCTGCATAGGCAGCAAAGAGCATGGTGGGTGCAGGATGAAGCTTGACCTTCCCTGTGGGAGAGGAAACCATACCCCTGGGCTGCATGCTGAGGAGCTGTGAGACCAACCAATCTCCTCGGGAAAGCAACTTGGAGGTCTTTGCAGAAGGGCTGAAATCAGGGCTGTCACTCACTGGTGAATCCCACTCATCCTGACCTGTTTATCAGCCTGAGGTTTGGTTTGGTGAATACCAACAAGTAGGAATTTGTGCATCTATCGAGTGAAGCAGCAAGACTGGGGAAGGAGCAGCTGGGTGGTGAGGAGTCCCAAAACTTGAGCTGAAGCAGGTGGTGCTGGAGGTGAGACCCTGATGTTTGCAGGTGCCATGCTCGTACAGCAGTGCTGTAACCCCATGGGGCTCCAGAACAGGATTGGGCCTTCAGCGAATGAATAACCAAACCTGGCAAGCCCCATCTACTATGCCATAAAATGAACAGCTTACGGAGGAGGGGAAAGAGAAAAAAAAAGAAAGAAGAAAAGACAAGATGGGTACAGAGGTGCCAAGTTTAGTCAAGGCAAAGGAGCATCTCTGTGAGTACCTGGGCTCCTGCTCATTTCCGTGTGGGTGTTTGGCTTTCAGCCCTCACCGGTTCCTATCTCTCAATCGCTGCCACCACAGGAAAACGCTTGCTGCTTACCACGTCACTCCTTGCACACCACAGGCACAGCTGGGAGGGTTTTCAAGCTGTAGCACCGGTGAGACACACAGCACGCACGTTCGTGATGGCTCGTACCCACCTCTCCCCACCTCCTCCCCCCATCCTCAATGGGTGCATTTGGTTTTTAAGCTGAAGACACCTTGCAGAGAGAAGCAGGCACTTCTTCTTGTGGTTTGCATCAAAAGCTCTACTGTAAGCCTGAGACTATGTCTGCTCTAGCTGTTACTCAAATGTGCTCCTTTACAAGTCACTCTTACGTTTGGCTGCTTTAGCTATATGGGACCATAGCTGGAGTACAGAGAGCCGTGCCTGTGGCCAGAGAGGTGTTAAACCCTGTTACTCTCAGTTACTTAACCACAAGAGGTGATTCAGCACTGTCCTTCCTTAGTCTACACTCTTGGGGTGTCCCTGCATTGGTGTCAAGTACAAACCACTCTGCCGTTGCAAAGAAAACATCCCTAACAGTCTTTTAGAGTGGGATACTGCCAATCTTCAAATGCTTAGAAATGCAATCTCTAGTCTGGATCAGGCCATCCAGACTCCATCCATAGCATGTGGACAGAGTCAGGCCCTCGCAGGACTTGGCTGATCCAGCCTCATTCAGGTGTCAAAGGAAGATGACCCGAATTGCCCTCTAACAGTAACGACCTCTGCACATCTGGCTCTGCAACTCCTTTGAGATACCATACCCCATTTACAGCCGTGTCACTGTTTTCTGGTAGTGAAAAGGAACGTTATACTCTCTTCTTGGATACCTTTGCACAGCACCAAATCCTTGTTTTAGATACTGATCTGTGGAGTAACTACAGTTGTTCAAATGCTTGCTGATCCTGTGTATTTATGGGTTGAAATTCCCCTGAGGAACATCCCCCAGAAAGCACAGAGCAATTTTAATGGCTTTTCTAAGCACCTCTGTTCTTTGTCCCTGTTTAATCACTTCAATGCCCATTTTGCAATTGTACACAACGTTTTATTAAACTGTACAAACAGCACTGGCATTTAAAGAATTCATGTTAGCTGTTCTAATTAAATATGATGACCAGCTGCACAAACTGTGAGCACAGATGCCCCCTGCATTTCATACAGCACAAACAAGGATTTCATGAGAGTTACTGGACTGAAACCTTTTTCAGGGCACTCTGCTTTTCTTGTCGATGTTAGGCACTTCTGCTCTTGGTCCTGCAGGATTCAGTGCCTGTAGTCACTGCCAGCGGTATCCCAGCACTGCCTGCAAAGCAGCATTCATTCTGTTGGGACGTCCAAGTTGACAGCCTGGTTCAGCAGAGCCAGAAAGGCACCTCTGAAGGGAATCTGATTGTGGAATGACTCACCTTCTAGAGCTTCTCTTTCTCCATGGACTGGAGGGGTTCATGTGATGAAGCTCCAAACATATACACTTCAATTAGAGCCTAGCACCAGCTGGGGTGACTGCCTAAGTCTACGCTGTTACAGAATCCTCTATTTGGGCTTTGACTTAATTTTGCCCCAGTATTTAACCAGTGTCTCAATGACAAGCGGTAACTGGGCGGTTATCTCCAACCTCAGAAAACAGTGCATCTTTATTTAAAAGTATCCCATGATGTAAGGATCACAGAAAAGATTTTTTTTTTTAACCCATCTACATTTCCACAGAATGCAAAGGGATAGAACACACAGCAAAATATCATGAGGTCAAGGATAGGACCACCCTCACCTGATGTACTGCCCTGCCCTGTGACTGTTTGGTGCAGCTTGTTGACCTATGTCTGCAATGCATGCCAAAGAGTTGGCATCATTTAGAGCAACAGAAAGTATATAAGCCTTTGCAAGGACTGTTTGCTACCCTTCAAGTAAAATATACCAGTGCTGCGACTGGAAGGCCAGTTTTATGATGCTTAAACAATGGTTTGAGGAAACCTCTTCCACCTTTCTCATGCAGTTTTAGGATAAAACTCCAGAAAGCCCAGTCCAGATTTTGCTCTGAGCCTGGCGTGTGCAAGGACAGTTAAAGCTTTAGAGCAGGGGCTCTCGAGACTTTCTGCTGGACTGCAACTTCCCATCCTTCCTGCTCAAGTACTAAGGTAAACCACTGGTTTTCTGTATTGATCTTGACACTTGCTATGGCAACGATCCTCCTTTCGGGTTGAGTCCTGAGCTCCAGGGTCTCTGATTGAGATGTACGAATGCTGGAATGGGCACCTGCAAAGTCTCTTTGTCCCAGTGGAGCAAAATTGAATCCTAACACTGTGAACATTACTTTTAAAGTGTGTAGGGAATAAGATTGCTTCTTCAAAACTCCTGTGCACACATGCACAATTCTGCACATGTACAAGTGGAGGTTACCAAAGCACCCTGCCTGAAGTCTACCCACATGCCCTCAGGCCTTGAGCAAACCACTTGTCCTTCAGAAGGAGGTGGGCTGAATTGAGAGTTGCAGAAATTGGCACCGACATCACCAGAAGCTCAAATATACTTGTTTTTTCTTACAAAGAAACCCATTGGTTATGTGTACAAGTTGTGGGGAACAAGTTTTGTCCCTTCTTCATTTTCAGATGCTCTCAACTTCAGGAACATTGGGAAAAGAGAGAAGAGAGACCAAAAGATACCACGAAGAAACTTCATCATTAGTGAAGAGTGGCTGGCATCTGCTACAGACTGGAGTAAGCTGGAAGCCTCCAGACACGGTGCAAACTTTCACTGAGGTGTTTTTCTGGTGGGTTCTTAAGAAGAAAAACCATGCGCTGTCTTCAGCTGATGAAGTGTTATGCAAACCATTACAGCAAATCCCTTCAGTAAGGCAGATCTCAGGAAAATATTTTCTCCATTTTAGGGTTCACGAAAGAAAAGTTGCTGAACATATTTTGGTCCATGCTGTTAATCAGTGCTCTGTCAGCACAGGACAGTCTAGGTTTTTCATTTAGAAATTCCTTGTCGAAGTTGCTACAGTCACTCGGAGATTTCTTCAAGAAAAGGAAAAAGAAATTGATGTCAAACCACTAATATTCAGATCTTCATTACTATGGTACTGGCCCTATCAGGCTGCTTCCTGTGGGCTCAGCTCACCTAGCTGGGAGCAAGCTCAGCTCAGCCAGGGAACCCGTAATGAATTTGCTTTTGGCCTTTTGCACAATGATTAGTTACTCCAGCCCAGATGATGCACAATAACATGTCAAACTGCAGTGAACTTCAGTCTGCACTCTTAATATCCAGCAACCAGTGCTAATCACTTGCTTATTACCATCCTATTGGAATAGTAATGGGAATAAATATTATATAGGAGGCACTGAGCCTGTGATCCATTAATTCTGCCAGGCAGGGATGTTACAGCTTTGTAACACAGCGGATTGGACCCATCGATTAAATAACACTTGTGAAGGACTGTATAATGAAAGTATGATGCACCTGTCAAATTAAATTATATTATTGTTCTTAATAGGACCTTAATAATTTAATAGGACTGTTATTAATAGTCAGGACTATCCTGACTTAGCCAACCACCTGGTTACCCGAACTGCTTTTCCGTCTTTACCTTCTGCAGTGCAGTGAAAGATAAGCCCTACAGAATGGGTTGCACTTCTGTGGTTAAGGGAAGGTGTTTTAAGTGGCATCCAGACCCCTGCTAAGGTAACTGAGAAAGTGATGAGTAATTTATATAGTTTTTCAGGTGTGGGCATGCCAGAGATGGGCTTATAGCCATCAGAAACTAGTAGTCATGATGATCAAGTCAGTCAGCCCAGCCAATAGATGTACACAGTTCACAATTACCTTTCCAAAGACTGTACAATGAGTGAGGCTGTGGTAGATCCAAATTGCAAGTGGTGAACAATTTAATCTGCATCTGGACATTTAATTAAGAGTCAACACTTTCCATTCTGACTGCCCAAGACCAAGGTCCTCCATCTACTTTTAGACAGAGAGGCTGCATGTGCAGAGCAACTCCAGAAGATATCCCTGAAAGTTTGAGGGCATTTTGAAAGTCTTAACTTGGTGCCTTAAACTGTTAGTTCCAGTGTGAAGCAGACATTTACCCACCTTTAAAATGCTGACTCTGGGAATCTAAACAGGAATGAGGCCTCTGACATTAAAGACCTATGTCTGAAGATTTTGGACAGTGCCCCTAAATAAATGGGTTTATAACATTACTGTGGGTACTTGCTTGGGTTTATTGCTAGCATGTGCTGGAGGATTTAAATATTTTGGGAATGAATCATTCAGGAAAGACAGCCATGAGATGGGTGGAACTGAAAGAAGATGCATTCCTACCACTCTTGGTTTGAAAGGAGGCTCCATCCTTCTTTCTTCTAAAGCCTCCCAGTTTATTTCCCGGAAAAAAGCGTGCTGGCGGATGTTCCCTCTTGCTCCCAGTCTCCTCTCAGGTTCTCTCACAAAAAGCTAGAATGTTGAAGTAAGAGAAATACCTTACTCTTTTATCAATAACAGTGTATTCATTAGGAAACTTACTAAATTTCTGATTGGGGAACCAAATACACTAAGTAGGTGTAGGTAGGACTGTCCTACCAGATAGGGCCTCAGACTTCAAACTTAAGCTTCATTGGTCAGAGTGTGAAAACTCTTCTAACTTACTAAATTTCTGATTGGAGAACTAGTACGGATTCTTAGCCTAACATGCCAAAACTGAGAGACCTTGGCCATAGTTTTCCTTCGCAGGAGAGAGAGGACAAATTTGCTACAGTGGCAACAACATATGTGTCTGAGCAGGCAAATATGTAACTACACAGGTGAAATATATGGATCGCACTTGTAAGCTTTTGTCTGGACAATTTCTTGCAACCAGCAAAATTTTTAGGGCTGACATATAAGCACAATTTGTGAAAATACTAGTCTGGCCTATGTGGGGTTGCATTCACCTCCTATACCTTTGGACACTTGGAGTGTCACTATTTGACCCTTTATAATTAATGGAGAAAACCAGTCATCTTAGGCACAAATCATCTCATCTACTTTACACACTTAAATATGAGATAAAAGACACCCTGGAAGTGCTTGCTTCTCTCCACTGACTAGCTCAGATGCTGACAAGTGTCTACTTTGTCAAAAGACTCCCAATTCAGATAGCTTGTGTTTACTGCACACTGCAGGCTACAAGTCCAGTGGATGACTAATTCTGCTGAAGGTAGGAAAAAGCTAGAACTGGGGACATATCTTTTCACCATCAGCTATGTGCAGGTCTAAGCCCACTGTCCAGTTTAGTATATACATAGCCTGTTTTGTCGCAGATGCTTTTATGGAGATGCAGGAGCCATTTGGCTCTGGAAGCAGCTGAAGCGTTTCTGGGGGAAAGTTTCAGGAGTGCTAAACGCTCTCAATGTTCGTGAGCAGGATGTAGGGCTGAAATATTGCTGTAATGGTGGGCTTGAATAGTCTAAAATTTATCTTTACATCTGCAGTAAAATGTCTGGGGCCTCCAGGCCAGCTAGCCCATACAGTGCCAGATCCTAGGTCCCTCTAAAGTCAATGGAGAGGAATAGTGGTACTACTTGATAGCAGGTGACCTGAATACAGCAATTATGTCCTGTAAGGGCAAATATTCAAAAGCACTTCACTGTTGGAGGTCATCTCAAAATGGACTTGGGTTACATATGGTAGAAGTTTCTTGCTACTCTATTTGGCCAACAGCAAGCATACAATAGATACCACTCAGAAAAGAACAAATATAAATATCTAATGCCAAAAATGGCAGCAAAAGAATCTGATGTATGGACCACTGAGGGCCTGTTTGAAAAAAACCCAGGCATTGGGTTTTGGTGAACACTCTGGGCAAAGACTTATGAAAACTGTCCTACAGACAACTGATTACACAGCAGTGCAGATTCCATAGGTTACATTCTGTGCTGATAATACAGGCATTAAGCATGGTGGAATATGTAATTATCCAGGGTCAGTGGCAATGAGAGTAGCCCATAATGGAGAAAATGGTTTTTTTCCTAAGCAAGGAAGTTTATTGATTGGTATAAAGTTGATTACCATCTCTAATCCTGACAGAAGTACAGGTTGGTTGTGCAGAAAGATGGCAGTGTATGTTCCAGAAATAGACATTCAAAATCTCAGTCTGCTATGTTATGTCTTCCTGAACAACTGCTTTTGAATGTTTTCATTATTATCATTTTATAGTGATATCTAAACATCTGAGCCCAGCACAGATACTGAAATAATCTGCTGTTCTCCATTTTTGTAGTGTAATGCTGTATGTTGCCCTGTCACTTTGTAAATGCAAAAGTAAAGGTAGGGACTGTAGGTCAAATACAACCAAAATCTAGTGATGAACAAGTTACCGCACATCATTATAACCCTCTGTACATGCTCTTTCACCATGCTCCATCTTGAGGTAAAATGCCGTAGCTTAGATCATGTTCAACGTCAGTCCAAAGCCTGACTGAGGGGAGCTAACTTATTAGACTAGTCGTGAGTTCATTGCATTTTTGTCTTGCAACTCTACAACAATTTGCATCCCAAGCTACGAAGGCTACAATGCTAAATGGCATGGGGCTGAGAAGGACGCAATGAAAAATTCAGTGTATTAATGGAAAGGAAAACAAAACACGAGGAGGATGTCCATTAGAGGGAAACAAAAGAGTGCTCCACTTAGAAAGGACACTATGCATCACTATGTAGGAGATTCAAAGGGCCAAATATCCAGATGTCATGGTGCTACTAGCTTAAGTAGCTCACCACTTCAGGACACAGCTCAGTCTTTGTTTTCCTGCTCTTTAGCTCAGTGCAAAGATGCAAAATATTCTCTACTGAAAATCAAGCTGAGCACCAAAGAAATCTATCTTAGATGTCTTCATAGGTTCAATCCCTGCTTACTGCAGGGGGGTTGGGCTCGATGATCTCTCAAGGTCCCTTCCAACCCAAAGCATTCTATGATTCTGTGATATCTCTGAGGCACAAGAACTGCTTCAAAGACATAATTTTCAAGGAGGTCACTGTAACCCTCAGTTTGAAGCCTGGCAGAATATCTTTTCCAGGAGTTAACATGTCTTGCACCTTAGGGATTGCTCTGCAGAGAAACTGGTCTCTGCTGGTATCTGATATGCCTTGATCCTACTTACTGGATGTGAGGAACCATCATCACAACTCAGGAGAGAGAAGACACAAAGATGGCCTTATGACTTAGGTCAGGTGTGCTTTGAGTTCCACAGACAAGAAAGTGACTCTCTTTGGTCCTATCACACTAAACTTGTTTCTCTGAACAACAACTGAAGATGCACAAATTAAATATGACAGTTCTGGCAAAAAGACATTTGTTCAATGTGTGGTAATTCTTACCTTCACCAAAATGTCCTTTGCATCCTTGTCAAGCCAGCGAGGGTAGAATGGGTTATCCATACGGATAGACTGGAAAAGCTCCTCTTCATCTTGGCCATGGAAAGGAGATTGGCCAATAAGCATCTCATACAGGAGGACGCCAAAGGACCACCAGTCAACGGAGGTGTTGTACTTCTGCCCCAGCAATATCTGCCCAAAGAGAGGAGTGACAAAGAGATGCAAAATGTCTGACGTCAGTATTTCAACTTCAGAAGGGTGGCCAGACCCTGATCTTTCAACAGCCACTTTGGACTGGGTGGGATAGCAGAGGCGCTTCCCCCTGCCTGAAGCATGAGCCAGAGCACCTGCCAGTGGCGCAGAGGCCGTGGCTGAGGGAGCTCCAAATCACAGCCACACCTGGGTGCCAAAACAATCCTTTGGCAATCCAACTACAGATAACAGGTTGCATGTTTCTCTTGCCACTCTTAAGTCACTTAACAAATTCTTGGCTACCAGAGAGATCTGAAACAAAAAAAAGTGAGGCAAGTCAACTTTTGCCTGCTCTCCAAGTTATCCCAGGGGTTCAAATCAGGCTTGTGAACTCCAAAAAGACAAATGATTAGGTATTAGCATTTGGGGACTGATTTAACTCACACAAGCTGTATTTTAAAATTGCAAGTTTGACAGTGTACAGGTACTTTAAGACAGTCAGTGGAAATGGTGTGAATCTATCCCTGCAAAATCTGCCCCAGCAAAAACATGAGAAAGCAGTTGCTGATCTGTCCTCTTGAGGCAAACTGAATTGTAGGTAGAGGAATGGGAATTTGTCCTCAGTCAGTCGATTGGTTTGTGGCTTTCTGTGTCAGCTATAAAGTGAAGGCCACATCCAGTGTGTGGGGGCCAGGGAGGGTCGGCTGGAGTGACAACCTCCCTCAAGAAGGGATGTGGCATTTTCTTCCCCTACAAACCTGGCCAGACACCACCAAGTTCTCAAACTTCCCCTCTGGGGAAGCAAAATTAATCTCACCTGCCTTTACATATCTGTTATGGAGATACCTAGAGCTGAACAGTTATCATTAGCTCCTTTTAGAGTCAAGGAAGAGAATTAGTCCAATTTTAGACATCCAGCTAAGTATCTACCTGCTGTAAAATACAACCACCTGTTTGTCTCCTTTGGTCATCAAGGAGCCTAGACAACTTATTCATATATAGATATTTACGTTGCAGATGTCTAAAGATACATGTGATGACTGTGATATTTAGGATCCTTATCAGGATTTTAGAGCTGGAGAGGGGAATAGTTCATTTTACGTGTGATCCCCTATGCTATAGCTATGGTGTAGGTATCAGTGACAAGCCATGGAGATGGCTTAACACCAGTGAAAACAACTATCCAGATCAGTACATATGAAATTCCTGATAGTTGAAAAATTATGATTTAGAGAGGTGATCTTTACTGCTGGCTCTGAGGTACAGTGGAAGTAGGTGAGTAATTTCTTCACTGTTTTCATACCTTGTCTGCATTGCTTGTAAATTGCCACTTGGGCCCAGATTCATCTTATTGCCTAAAAGTTATGTGTCTTATTAATTTAGTTATCCAGAGTCTCTGCACCAGGGGAGGTTTAGACTGGACATTAGGAAGCATTTCTTTACCGAGAGAGTGGTCAAACACTGGAACAGGCTTCCTAGAGAGGTGGTCAATGCCCCAAGCCTGTCAGTGGCATTTGGACAATGCCTGTAACAGCATGCTTTAACTTGGTCAGTGCTGAATTGGTCAGGCAGTTGGACTAGATGATCATTGTAGGTCCCTTCCAACTGAAATAGTTATTCTATTCTATTCTATTCTATTCTATTCTATTCTATTCTATTCTGTTCTGTTCTGTTCTGTTCTGTTCTGTTCTGTTCTGTTCTGTTCTGTTCTAATGGAGGAAAAATAGTGATTTAACTGACTTACAAACCTAAGGCAGGAAGGGATTACTTGTCTTCTGGGACATTTGCCCTTCTACAACACTATAAAGTGCCATCAGATGCCTCACTTTTAGATGAATTTTCTCACATTAGGTAAGAAGTATCCCCCTGTAATGTACCTGTGGCATCTAGCAAAGAAGGACCTTAATATCAGAAGTCTAAATCCAAGCTCATGTAGAGTGTTCATGACTAACACATCTGTCTCCAAAAAAGCCAAAAGAGGAGATGCAAAAAGGACAAAAAACTTATTTGAATATGAGGCAATATATACAATGTGTTTCAGTCATAGTCACAAAAAAAGGAAAGAGCAAGACTCCCAAATATATTTATTCTGAGTCACCCCAACATTTCCTTCTGAAAAGACACATTGTTTATATGACACTTTACCATTTAAAGTATAAAATGTCTGGAGAATGAAATTAAATGTTTTATGGCAGTCAAGGAAAAGATTTATTAGCTTTGCAATTCTCTGGAAAAAATAAACAAACTCAGAAATTTAATTTCAGGTTAAGTCTTTTTTTTTTTTTTGTCAAATATTTTTTGAAATAAAAAATTGCTTGTCTACTGACCCAGAGTCCCCTTATTTGCTGTAGCCAAGGTGCTCGGTCTGTAACAAATTACAGTGCTAGCAGCCGCATTGAAATACTGACAAAAAGTCCAGTGCTTCCTAGCCTCTGGTGGGAGAGATGATCCATAAACTCTAGCAGTGCTTTCAATTTAGAGGTAAAATGTTTTATATGCACTCATTGAATCTCTAAAATAAATGATGGTGCAGAAATAAAACTCTGAGCTATTTTAGTCTTTCTCTTTTCTATGAAGTAAAATCACAGATAATGGATTATCACTTGGCTCTCGTCTTTTTAGGATCAGAAAATAGCTTTTTTTTTTTTTAAATAAAAGCATATTGAAGTGGAATAAAAGACAATTGCAGCTTGATTGCAGAGCACACTTACACCTGCTCGTAGGCAATACAAATCCAATTGATTTGAAGAGACCAGCCCTCGTCTCAGCAGTGGTGTAACCTAGGTCAGAATGGAGCCCTTGGTGCACAGTAAAAGATCAATGAATAATAGTGGAAGGGGAAAAACCAAAAGCTTTAAAAGCTATTTTGAAAGTACTAATATCCATCATGAAAACACTAAAACCAGGAAATGGGATCTTGAATGGCAAATAAGTGGATTTCAGAGTGATGTCGGGTATGATGCATGGATGACTCGTAGGTTCTTCTCTGAGCCGAAAAATGTTTTCTTTGGCCCCAATTTGCCACCTAATTAGTCAAAGCTTCTCCATAGTAAGATCTATCATAGTGTGAAGTCACCAGGTTAAGGGACCTTTCTCTTTTCTGGAGGGATCTAGTCCAAAATACCTAAATTTACTGCCCCCCCCCCAAAAAAAAACCTCAAAAAACAAACAAGTTTCTGCTGCGAAAAAATGGAAAGAAATAAGGGGAAGGGCAAAGGATCTCGCTACGGGCAAACTGGAGTCTGGTGTCTGTGACCACCCAGTTTTATTGCATGGGCACACAGAGGCTGGGTTCAGCTTTTCTCCACCGAGTATCAGTAGATTTCAACTACAGAAAGAGAAGAGGAACTGTTGGTATGTTTTTGCATGGAGCTTGGAGACTGTCTCCATGCAAGCCCCAGCCTTCCTGAGTCAAGGGGACAGAGCAGGACCTTAACACAAGCTACAAGCTCTGCCTTGCCCTTGTTAGCTCAAGCACAGCCTGGCGCTGATACAACTCCATCGTCTCTAGTTTTAGAGCTTCCTTCACCAGGAGGCAACTTGTGGACACATGTCCTCCAGGGATGGATTCATGTGACATGCATGCAGTGACATGAGGCGCTCTGGCACCATGCACAGCCGAAGCAGGTGGTTCCAGAGCCCAGGGTTAGCAGGTCAGGTCCCAGCTGTCCTCCAGACAGCAGCATCTATACTCTGACTGCTGGCATGTGAGAGAGGAAAAATCAGGATACATGACCACTCTCATGTTTACGTCTCCAAGCATCTCGGTCGCTTTTATAAGCAGCTATTGGTTGTTTTTTATCTAGACAGACCCTCAAGCCTGTGCTCAGTTTTAAGATTATGCCTCTGATGGCAGAGCCTTTTCAGAGCATATAGTGCCTTATTCAGCTCTGGGAGGATGCTCGTGATGCAGGCTGTGTTTGCAGCCAGCTAAGAACCTGTCTGAGTAAGAGAGAAATCCAAGCTTATGGGTGCCGTCCCTATTCAACCATCAGAGCATTTCCCAGAGGGAAGGTGAACCCTAATCTCTGCTTTGTCTTGCACCCAGCCTCTCTTCTCTTTCTAAAAGGTGGTTAATCAATGAGAAGGGAGAGTCAGCTCCAGGCAGGCATTTTGCCCCACCTTCCTCTATTTTCTCTCTTAGGTTGTGAAAAGCAACATCCCTTAGAAGTGCCCATAGCTCCCTACTAGCTATCAAAGAGCCTGTACAGCATGGAAGCCTACTGTTAGCTAGCTAGGGAACATGCTTCCCATGCCTCATGCTGTTTCTGGTCCTGAATTGCAGGACCTACCTCTTGGAGCTTCTTCCGCTATGGCCTGAACTGGATTTCCATTAAGCATTCTGTTTCTTGGTTAAGCCAAGAACCACTTGATTCCCAGGCCCATTTGCACAAAAAATGAATTAGCCACAAAAATATGCAATGCCAGACAGTAACACAGACTCTGAGTCAAACTGAATCCAGTTTCTATCCTGGAACTGCTCAAAAGCAGGTTATTACTCTTTGCACCCTCCACCACTGACTGACAGTCATGTATTAAGACACATTCTCTGTCCCACAGCAGCTTGCTGACCTCCCTGGACCATGCACCTACCTCAGGAGCGATATAGTCAGGAGTCCCACAGAAAGTACTTGTCTTTGCATCTCCAAACATGTTCTCTTTGCACATCCCAAAGTCAGCAATTTTGATGTGCCCCTCATTGTCCAAGAGGACATTGTCTAGTTTCAAGTCTCTGTGGAGGAAGAGAAGGAAACACCTCCTTTAAAGTGTTACAGAGCCACACAAGTTATTTTAGCAGGTTACACTTATTAACTTGCTATCTGCTTCCATGTAGTGCCTACATGTTGCAATTACAAAGGAAGGCTGAGGGCCAAATGAGGAGCTGCTCTCTTGGACTTCAATATCCCTCTTCCTCATTCCTCCTGTCCCAGCACCGATTCATTTGCTGGAGAAGACTTTACCCAAGACATCTTCCAAAAGCTGCCTCCTTTGAGGACGCAGAATAGTGAAGCTAAAAAGGGCTTTGAACCAGTTGGTCCTTCTTCCTTAACACAGCCTGGAGAAGGTGAGCAAGAAGGGACTGGCTAATGCTCACTTTCTCCTTCCCTGGGAGTCTCAGTACTCTCTCTGAAGCTGCTGCCAGCTCTCCCTCCCAGTGCAGGTTCTGCAAATGTCAGAAGAGGTAAGGACTCACAAGACCTGCATGGCTTGCAGAAGGTCAAAATAACCCCAGACATCAGCAGAACATCCACTACCTTTTTACTGCTGGGCTGCACTATCTGAGCCCCAAGGATTTACAAAGCTCTTCAAACATAGCTGCCAAGCTTTGTCAGAGGTTTCAGGCTCTGAGCTACTGTAGGAAGCAAAGAGCCCAGAGAGAAAAAGAAATGCACAGAGAAGGAAATAAAAGCAAGTAAGCTGATGAATCATGGCCACTGACAGAGAACAAAAAGGTCCCCGTGTGGGAACAACCTCTGAAAGGAGAGAAAAGCATGCAAAGAAAGAAGAAAAGGCAGAAAGAAAGGAAGGTTGGCATGGTTTCTATGTTAGATTTCTTATATCTTACCTAAATGTTTTGGTTTTCATTGAAATAATGACTCAGGGAGATGTTTGGATGAGTGATATTGCACTTCACCTGGGATGTAGGTAGAATTTGAGTTACCTGGTCTCGGAGCACCCACACTCGTGCACTGCCTATCCTGTGCTATCAATCACTACTCCTTCTCAGGGCTCCCAAATCACCCAGACACAACATTTGCTTATGGCCACAGCAGAAGAAACAACTGATCTTTTCCAACCTCTGCTGATTCACAACCTACACACATTTTCCACATCTCAGGTAAGAGACCTAACCACGAGGCTTCTATATAGCTACCCTCCTGGGGACAACTGTTTTACAAGGTGTTTTGTTCAGAAATGGCTTTGACTCCCTCAAAGAAGGTGATTTCTAATGCATGATGCTCCTGAGATTATTGCTTACAGTTGCGGGAAAGGTGGCTGTTCAGCTTTCCTCTGTGCAAAACTCCTCATCTTGCTTCGGCCAGGTCCCAATCAGGGTGGGGGACCTTGCAATGTCTACACGCTAAATTGTTGTCATGGGGCAATTGTTCATTGCTGCTAGAATATGGCCCAAGAAAAAGTGGGAGTCATCAATCAAAAAGAAATACAGAGACAACCAAAGCATTTGCCTTCCAAGTGGTAGACACTCATGCTGTCACAATTTCCATCTGGAATGACTTATTTTAGTTACACCATTGAGATCAATCTCTGGCTGCCAGCACTGCTTTTATTCATCTGGTAGATCGAAGCAAAACAAAAAACCCATCACCTACGGTTCGCTTGCATTATTTTGATGAGTCTCAAACTCATTGGCTCCAGGGATTGGAGTTTCTGCCAAAAACGCCTCGGCTCATTCATTAAAATTTAAGCCAACATTTCCAAACATGCGTGCATGAGACAGAACAGCTGGATTCATTATTCTTACTACATCGCAAGTGATGTAGTTTCAAAAATGATTTCTATTCACTTTCCTAAGTGCTTAGTTAGCTCTGACTGAGATACTGATGGCTGTGCATTCTCAACTGACCTTGTTGTCATTGTCTTCAATGAAAAAAGGAAAAAGGAGTAGGACTGATGAAATCTTTTTTTCTCAAAGCTTGATACCCAAAGCAATGCTGCACCAACTCCTGGGAATAAGCTATTTCTTCCTATCATCATGCTACCCAGCGTCTAGCTATCCCAATTTGCTCACATTTCCCAAGGCTCCAGATGCTAAACATCTCTCTCCTTTCATGAAGAAATGGGTCCCAAACCCTGACACACCACTGGTGTAGCAATTCCAAATAAAAATGTGAATTATAAACGAAATGTCATCATTAACAGTCCTGCCACAAACTCACAATGTCCTGCAGATATTTTTAATCAACTTTTCTGAGAAGTCTGAGTAAAAATGACAGACATGGATAAGTGATTTGGGCACTTCAGATAATGTTTCCCCTCAGTCATTCAGAACAATAATTAGAGCCAGAAACTTGCTGAGAACCCAGAGATCATCTTAACTTAATGTCATTGATATTCATCTCATGTTTATGCAATCACCATCATTGGTCAATAAAGCCTATAAATGGCTCCCACGTGAGTACTAATAATGAATAATAAGGGAAGTTTATATGAATCAAAGCTTGCGTTTTAATGGGAGAGTGGGTTGTAAACAAGCCATTCACTTTTAGCATTTGTTCTAATGTTCATAGTACATGACAAACATTGAAATAAGCTCATTTTGGTTTCAGCAAATATCGTTGCTTTAGTGAGCTTTCTCATTTGTTTGTGACAAGCTATTTCCTTCCTGCTTTTACAGGAGGCTGCAATGTAGTAGTAACTAATTTTTTCCATGAAGATGAGCTGGACTAGAGCTCCTGAGAAATTCAGTTCCTCCTTTTGTCCATGGGAAAGCAGACTGTGGCCTGATTCTTGCAGCCCTTCTTGCTCCCGTCTTGTCTCTGTCCTTTTATATAGATCTGAAGCACAACGCTTGTGCATTAGACCAAAGCATCTGTGCATAACTTTGAAGCTCCTACGGAAGTCAAGCAGAAGCTGGAATGGGCAATTTTGTAGTAGAGGACTTCTCCTCCTCTGGATTTGATAGATTTATGCATTGTGGACTAAGTTCATACTAGTAACTTTGGGAGAGGACTCTTCTGTCTGAGTGTAGCTGCTTGCAGTGTCCCACCTAAGTCCCCATCGGCTCCCTGTAGAGCCTGCTGGTAGAAATGGACACCTCTCATAAACACTCTAAAACAGGTTAAGATGAATCTAAAAAAGCCCACTCCTCTGCTTACTACAAGAAGAGCTTGAGCGGCTAGCTCAGATTCATGATGGTACATGAGATGAATCCCATCTCCTCATGGAACTGTGCAGAGCAGACCTGTTAATAACCTCACAATTAAAGTATATAACTGTCTCCCTGCTGTTGTTCCTTGAGTTGAGCTTATCTCCACTGTCCCAGGGTAACCAGCACACCAGATATACCAAATTTCTCATGGCTAGCTTGACCTTATATACCTTCATACATGGAAAACTTAAACTGGGTGCCTATGCTGGGTACTATATGAATGACGCAGTGTAAATGCACCAAAGTGCTTGTTTTAATATTAACTGAAATAGGACTGGATTCTCAAAAAGAGCTCAAACTGCCTTTTCTACACTATCTCTTCAAAATAAACCAGCCAGACTCTGCAGAAAGGAAATCTGCATAGAAATGCAATACCAGCAACTACATCTAAGCAACAGTCTCTCAGTTACCATTAGTGCTTGCAGGGAAAGCAAAAAAGGTTTAGTGTATTAGGCACTAAAGAGTAAACTTACCTGTATATTATGCCCTTGGAATGGAGGAACTGGAGCCCACATATAATTTCAGCAGCATAAAACCTGAGTGACAGAAGGCAAAAGTTAGAATGCATGCTTCCCAACAGGCACTTTCAGATAGACCCAAAAAGATGGAAACTTTGTCTCCACAGGAGCCAAAATTTCATTAAGTTCCCAGGAGGCTTGGAGTGTCTCCAGAAGGCTTGGGGTAAGTGGGTTTTACAGGTAACTGATGGATGATGTGAGATTCCCAAAAGCATGCCACATGGCTAGCAGCCCAACTCCCTCTGAAACCACTTTGCGAAATGGTAGGGATTTGGAGCCTGCTCATCTTCAGGGATTTGGAAGCTACACTGCATGGCTAGCTGCATTTTTTTATATGTAACTGACTCTGAGAACATGACCTTCAGGGCCCAAGGATGTCTCCAGATCAGCTGTGGAGCAAAAAACCACCACCCAGCTCCTACTGCCTACCCTGCCTTGCCTCAAGATATGGTCCCTGTTGCAAGGAAGGCAGACCGGGTGGTGTCTGTGCCTCTCCCTCATTTACATATTTAAAGTAACTCAATGAGTTACAGTGATGCACCAAAGTGCAACCTGCAAATTACAGTTAATGCCTCAGACCTCAAAAGAGCAGCTATAATTTGCCGTGTTCAGTAGCTGCTGCACAAACAGTGGAGCGGTCCCAGCAATGGGACTGGCAGGTGGGCATCTGGGTTTGGGGACCACAGACAGTCTCCTTGGCTTGGCAAACGGACCTCTTCCCTGCTCAGATTTATGACTTGCTTTTGAAATTTTATCCAAGATTTGAACTAGCTAGCAGCTTGGTGGCCTTTCTCTGGAATCTTTTTGAGTTTGAGATCTTTGTTCTCAACGCATTTCTGCCTAAAGGACACCACCACATTCTGCTGCAGAGGCAGCATAAGGCAGAAGCAGCATTGCACAATGAAAGTGCTCTCCCAGAAGGGAATGTAACTGCAGGATCATCTGCCCCTCCAGTGTTGTACTGCTCTGCTCCCTCAATCTTCAATGCACTGGCCTTTAATTCTGAACATTCAAACATTTTTGAAAAAAATCACCAAATTAAACGCTGATTGAAATGAGGGTTTGGAGGTTTTTTTTAATTATTAAATAAAAATTAATTCCTATAGTGGGTTCAATATTGACTTTTAAAATACCTTTTGCTCGGAGAAGGATTAAAAGCACCTTTCATTTATTCTAATTCTTCTATTTACTTTAATCAAAGTGAAATAAATTTTTAACTCCCTGTTGGTGTATTATATTTTATTTAAGTTTACCTTTTGCACTTTTGATAGGTTTTATCTCCCCCCTCCCCCAAATCTTAAAAGAAAAAAGGGAAAATCTCATTACTTCTAATAAACAACAGCTTCACTTTTGATCACTGGACTGGGAACCTCAGCTTAAGCAGGTCCTGCAGCTTGCCTACAGGCCACCCAGTGTTGTAAAGAACAAGATATTTGGTTCCACAGATGGCTGAAAATGCATCTGTGGGATTTCTTTGATAGCGGTAAATCTGGGGTGGAGGTTGGGTCCACGATGTCATTATTGGGGCCTCCAATTATGGGCTGAGCAAGAACTCAATGAGTACAACAAAGAGCAACCCCAGGGCTGCTGTAGTTCACAGCAGACACCTGTAGGTTGCTTTAAAATAACCCTCATCCGTGGGCCATGTAAATAAGGTCTTAGGTATGCTTGGGGCTGTTTATAGACAGTGGAGGCACTTCCAGAGGTAAGACCTCAGGTGGATTGAATGGTCCCTCTGGAGCCCCTCTCTGTCTGAGGGATTGCAGTCCTGGGAAGGGGAGTAATTCAGTAAGCAGGGCAGCCTAAGGTACAGCTTCTATCCAGCTCACCTCTTGGCTCTGAACAAATGTTTGTGGGACTATGCTGAGGCTAGCACAAATACAGGAGCTAGGTCACAGGCTGGAGGGAGGTCTCTGGATTGCAGGCTAAAGGGTAAGCCTGCAGGCAGATGCAATGCTGACGAGGGTGTAGCAGCATCTGTAATGCTTCTAGACAGAAATAGCTTCCCTGGTTGACCAAGAATGCAAAGCAAGGTCACGTCTGACTGAAATCAACTGTGTGGATGGGCTCTAAAAAGACTTCTGTGGGAGGGGGAAAGAGGACAGGGAGAGGAAGTGACTTGCTCCAAGTCCATCGTTGAGTCAGGGTGATGACCTCCACACCTGTTTTGTTCAGTTTGGAGAGAGCTGGGGTAGACGGTGTTTCTGCTTCCAGCACAAGCGTTATCCCCACTTTGCAGCTGGGTAAGGTGCAGAGGGCAAATGATTTACCCAAGGTTTCCTCTGCAGGACAGTAGCAGAGCTGGGAATAAAATGTAGATCTCTCATGTCTCCAGCTGATGCCTTTGCTTTCTACCATGTGTGTGACCTGCAAACCAAAAGCTCATAATAACATCTTACGTCGCTCTGGGAAGGTCGAACTTATGACAGCTCTGGATATGGAACATGAGGTCTCCTCCATTGAGGTATTCCATCACAAAAAAGAGGTTTTCCTAGAGAATGAGACAAGATGACAGTAAGGGGTGGGGAAGGGCAAGATAAAATTGAACAAAAACCCCACCCAGAAAGCACTCAAAAAGAGGAAGCAAAACATTACAGCAAGGGCCTTGGAAGGAAAGCAGTTTCTTTTTCAGATTTCTCATTTCTTGTTTGTTCTCTAAGCCTGTACTCACCCTTTCTGCTCTGATTTGTATAAACAGCATTAGCAAATATTGCAAATCCACTTAATAACCAGCTGGTGCCATTGATGTTTACTAGAAGACCTCAAGGCTCACTAGAAGGGGATGAGTGACTCTACAGTGCCTGTGTAACAGAAGAACAGATGGACAAGCTTCCTGGGGGACTAGCGGAAGAGGCAGAAGTAAATCCCAGGTCTCCTCTGGTTCCCAGCCCAGTGCATTATCCATCCAGTGGAGTGATCTCAAGCTGGTGTTACCTGCATTCCTGCACATATTTTGTGAAGGCACATGGGTCTGGCCTTTTCAAGGTATCAGAGACACTGGCCAGATGCTGCAACCTCTTTTAAGCACATGCTTGTTTTTAAGCCTGGAAGCTGCTTTATTAAATAAGGCAGGATGTAACTTGCTAGTGGGAAGATTCATGAATTAATCATATTTCTGGATTCCCATTGTGTGCTTGCATGTCAGAGAAGACTGGAAAAAAGATCCAGTCCTTGTCCCCAGTTGCATGCAACCAGCAGCCATTCTACCAGGGCAGTAGAAAACTCTCCTCCTGGTAAATAGGAAGGATGGGGGGCAATCTCTGTATCGAATAAAGAGCAGAACAGATCATCAAGATTTCCTTTCCAATCCTTGATGTACAACACATTGACACCCTTGCTGCTACATGAGCCATAACTTCACCACCAGACCCCCACAGAAGCTGGAGACTGATTCAGACCAACCCTTTCCACATTGAATTGCACCTACAAAGCAGAAGGGCTGCCTTTTTCTGGAAGAAGAGTATCTGTGCAATAACTTATGCTCCCAGTTTAAACTTCTGTTTCAGGAATCTCACCTTTTGTGCATAAATGCATGGATAAAATAAAATGGATGCAGTATTTTTTTTTTCTCAAAGCATCTCTTTGTTCTGTACACATCTGAAGTTAGTCATCTCCACGCTACGTTAAGGTTTATGAGTATTTTCCCTTTGTTGCGTATTGCCCATCACAATTTTTCTGGGGGGGAAATAGAGTTCTTTTCACTTATATTTTTAACAGTCAAAGGAAGATTTTTATCCATGGGATCTAATGTAAGCATCTCTGGCAGCAAGCCAAGATCTGGCTATTTAAAAAAACAACACTGTTTGTTCCTTTCAAATAACAGCTGTCTGCTCTAATTTGTGCAATTTCTTTAGTCAGATCCATTTAATTACAGTACTCTTATTTAAATGGATGTCTGGCTCAAAACCCCACCTGTCATCCAACAAGCACAGGGCCAGATCTGGCCTCCCAGGGAAAGAATACAAATTTTGCCAATAAACCAAGTGGGCGCAGGTTTTCAGTTTGAAGGTCTTGCATCTGTAGAGGTCTGTGCACACAAGTCAGTTTAAGCAAGTAAGAAGGCCAAATGGAGATGGGCAATTTAGTATAGAAATGCATAAATCTTGGAAGCAATGTGAGCTCAGGAGCCCATTCAGGAAAACACTTGAACAGATGCTCTCTGTGAAGGTACCCAGGGATGTGACGAGGTTTAGCTAACAGACCAGCAGCCGCATGTATCACACTGGGACAGAAGAAACCTCATGGGTCTTCAAATGGGCCAGACTCAGCTTCAGTGGACTGGGAAGAATAAAAGCCCTGGGTTTCCCTGGAAAGTCCCCTGAGTTTGGCTACACCTTATCATACATCTTTAAGCATAACTTGAAGTCCACGTTTATTCAGCAGTCATGCTCTGCTTGCTCATGGATATGAGCAACCATCTGATGCACTTGTTTAATTGAACTGGGGACTCTAACTTGAAACTGGAAACTTTGGCAGCATCCTTCTGCCATCTGAGGAAAAAAAAAGGTGGACAGCCTCTCAGATTAACTGGCATCCAAAGATAATTATATGAACTGAGTTGCTCAACTGTCTAAAGCTATGAAGCTGAAGACTACAAACTTGACTTAGGCACGATTAATACTGAAGTTCATAGTCTACCAGGTGCTACAGAGTGGTACATAAATGCTGTTGGAAAGAAAGACAGCATCACTCTGAGTTTTCTGCTCTGAGACTTGGAAGTTTCCCTTGCTTCTTGCACATGGAGAAAAATTGCTTGAGGTCAGCCCTAAGTTCATCATTATGAATATCAAGATGTAACCAAGGAGTGCAAGCTGCAACACATTAAAAATGGGAAGCAGCAAAACCCGTGCTTGAAACCACTGAAAATGCAGCAGTGTGCTAGAGGTTAAAGGGTTAGAATGGCACAGAGGACATGTTTGCAGACAGGCTCTGACCTACACTTCCTCTTGTCCTGGGAAAGTTATCTGACGGCTCCTGTCTGCTACTGCCAGGCTCTGAAGTCTGTCAGCATCTGGAGCAGGCAAGAGTGGGTTGAGTGGGTATTTCTCAAGATGTGGCAGCTGTGGTGGCTTGACTTTACCATGCCTTTATCCCTTATGATGGTCCTAGCTCAGGGACGCTAAGCAAACAAACAGGAATGATGTTCCTCAGTGATGAGACCTATGCAGATCTGAAGGAGGCTTGGGAAGGGCCCCTCACCTTCGCCCTACCTGTCTGCCTTGCAGACAGATGACAGATGACTTGCTGACCGCCTGTGAGAGCATCCTTGGGTAGCAAACACTCAAGTCAAACTTCTGGTCATTGTTCCAGACTTGCACAACAGAACAGAATGAGTCTGGTCTCGGCAGAGTTTGGGGCCATCTTTTACAACCACAGACCCCAAGGAGGACTGTAAAGGCATTTCCTGCACTCAGTGATGGAGACTGTCCCAGGATAGTTGGCACTAGCTGTCTTGTGGACATCCATATATCAGCCATTCCCTACTTCTAGATCATCTTCCAGGGGCCTTCTCCATTGCAGCAGAGGGAACATGACAAACCCCTCTGCTGCTCCTACAGCAGACAGAGCTGTACAACATGATGTTGTAAAACACACAGTCAGACACATACCGGTGTGCACCTTGCACACAAAATAACATGGTTCCCTGGTCAACTCAATCCTGCCAGGTGCTGAAAGACTTGATTACTGCAAGAACTCAAATTCTTGCCCACTCAGTCCCTCAGTGCCTGTGCTGAGCTGACCTCCTCTCTGCAGAGCCACCTGCTCCCTCTGCCTCTCCAGGGCATGGCAGGGATGGAGTTAAACCAACCTGCTTCTGTTCTGCATACAACTGCTGTGAGAATGAATAGTCACTATCAGAGATGCTTTCAACTTTATAAACAATGAGTATGAAGCAGGCAGCATTTAAATTGATCTTTTTTGAAGGTACATCCTATAACAGGCTCTTAAAATCCTCAAACCAGCTGGAAGCCCTCCAGAGCACATTTCTGCAGAGATTTTCAGATTTTGTTTTCTTTGCATTTGAAAGCACTTGCATACATACAAATACACAATTTAGTACCATTTACTGAAGAGCAGAAATTCTTCCCAGGGCTTCCAGGAGGATGACTATTGGAACAATTAATGCTGCAGGACAGTGTGGCTTTACCCTTATTTAGAGCAGTTATCCTAGCAAATGGCTCCATGTGGAGAAGGCTCCACAAGGCATATTAAGTGACCTAAACCCACTGCATACCCACTGAATTAGGTTGGCCCTTGCCAAGAGAAAGGTTTGACACCATGCAATTCGTGCAGCTGATGCTTGTCTCACATTTTCATGCAGCTCAGCCCAGCCCAGCCTGGGTTCTCATCCATGCTTCGGATCTATTTTATTTCATGGGATAGATGGGAGCCAAAGGCCTCTCAGCCCTTCTCCACCACACCACCCAGTGAGTGTTGCAGTCCCATCATAGCATCCCATCCAGCGGGAAAACAAGCAATGCATGCGCTCCTCACTGTGTCTACTCCCATGAAGGACAGCTAACGCAGGGTCACTCCTTGCTAGTAGGTGACCATAGGAGGTATTAACATTGCTATTTGCACCATCTGGGGGTGAGCGAAGCCAATTTGTTACAGATTAAAGCAACCCCAAGTTATTTTTTTTCTCTGGCTTAAAGACTTTTATTTTCCCTCTTGTGTAATATCAGTCTATCTTCTGGAGATGGCAGCATTTCTTACAGCTGTCAAATAATTCAATCCAGTCCCTGATATCACAATTTATTTTTTGTTCTAATCTTTGCACTGTCAGCATATTTGACTGCATGTTAAACTGCTCATTTGGGAGGCTTAGCTTTGTGTGCCCATCTACTTGGTACAAAGCATATGAATATATTTATACACATATATAAAAATACATATGTATACATAAAGTTGCAGACATGGCTCCTTCCACTTGAGTTCTGAGATCCCAGGACCCTTCTTCACAGCTCATAGCAAGCAGAGTACATCACTCACAGTGGTAAACTGAGTTACTATCAATCCTGTCTTGCAAGAGAAAGCGGCTTTCCCTATCAGTATTGGGTGGGATCTTGGAAAGAGACTAATTTCTCAAGGCTGGAAAAAAATTTCTGCTAAAACTTGGGGATAAAAAAAATCACCAGACCAAAAACTAACCAAAAAGTAGTCAAATTTATGAAACAAAAATATTTTATCAGCTGAAAATTAAGGGGGAAAAAGCAACGTTTTTATTTTAAGAAGTCAACTTTTTTCCAGGACAAAGGGCAGCTACACTGCAGACTTTTAGAAATGTCAGGCAAAGCTGAATGCATTTTGGGCTGATTTTCCTCAGAGCTGGACAACAGTAAGACAATTAGGAGATGTATATTTAATATGTCAATCACCTATCACTTAAAAAAACTATGCTTGTAAGCTGGCCTCCTCTTTTTCTTGCCAATACACTCCACCTGTTCATACTGCATGGGCTGACACTACCTAGAAGTGTCTTGTAAATACTTCATATTTTTGATGTTATAATTACAGCTGCTCATACCCTCTCTGGCAGAACCTTGTTGAAATCCCAAAGCTCTGCTGAGACACTGCTATTTCTGCTGAACCATGTTAAAATTTTGGCTAGGATTGAATGAGACCTTGCCAGTTTTCCTGCCTGCTGGTTGCAAGAGGTAAAATCCCCAAAGCCTCCTTAAACTTCCCAGTTTTTCCTCAGCTTTCCCATCAGCTGGCTCAAATTTGGCCAACTAGCCTTGAATCAGACATTTCCAAACTGACTTATCCCCCACAAAATATTAGGAGGATGGAGACCTAGCCTAGAAACCTTGAAACTTCAATATTGTGTCTCCCAAATGGCTGAACACCAAAGCATGGGATGGTTTATGCAAGGGAAAAATCACTGTGTTGCCCTGTACTCTCCTCCTTACCCTTTCTTCCTGTTCAATGCCAAAAACAGGATGCTGGCTAGAAGGGTATCTTGTCTGTCCTCATAGGACACCTCATCCTTGGACCAAGATTTTTGTTGTGCTTTTAGTTTAGTCCGTCCAATGTTTTGTTGTGCTTCAGTGGTTCAGCAGTGCTGGAAGTCAAGGCTTGCAACCTCACCTCTGTGCAGGATGACTTCTCCTGCAATGCATCAGCATCCTGCAGCCATGCTGTGGTCAGAGAGGATCCTGCATTGCCTGGGGAGGGCATGTGGGCCTGATCCTGGGCTGCTCAGAAGGTCTGTGGCACAGCCAGGCAATGGAGCCGAACATCGAACGGGTGTGAAACGCACATGTGCCAACCTACACGCTCTAATTCAGGTCAAAGAACTCAGCCCTGTCCCTCTGCCAGCAAGACAAAGATAGAATAAACCTGAAATTGCCCTTGGAAAATTTTGCAGTAATTTCAATTTCCTCCGAGGAGATACTTTAATGAGAAATGTCTGGAAAATACTCATGGAAAACACTTCAGAGCCTAAGAATTTTTAAATTCTTAGTTACAATACTTTTCTCCTTCCTGCCAATGTAACAGATTTTAAAGTCTCCATTAAGCACATTAAAACAACAGAGCATGTGAAAATGGCTCACCACCAGGACTTTGAAAAGATAGAATACATTAGTAAAGCAGAAAAGAAATGTTTCTGTAACATTTCCTTTCAAATTGCAATAAAGATTACTTCTCTTTTGGGTTGAGATAGACTTCTGTGTTGCTATTTTGTACTACAAGCCAAAATGCCTAAGGACTTAATTTGCATTTAGGTAAAGGGTGTGAATAAAAATTTGGTCAATGAAGTAAAGAAACAGTTAGAAACAGAAGTGACTTTCAAAAAGGGAAAGCCTATTTTTATCACAGAAGATCAGTGAAATGTAAAAAGAAGAATAAAACATAAGCACTAGGATGCTACTCACTGTTTTGGCATTACTAATTTGGAGATTTCACAGAACTATAAACATGTTTTTCCTCCTCTTTAACATAACAGTGTTCCTTTAAATCTAATACAACAGAATAGCTCTCTGAGCTTGTTGTTAAATTTCACACCATATAATTATGTCAGCTGAATATCTGGATGCAAAGATTACTGCAATAAAATAAAACAGTCAAGTTCAAAAACAGATCAGGAAAAAACCCCATGCATTTGAATTTATTCTCATGTAGCAAAACATGACAAGTATTCTGAGTTTCAAAGGCACTGATCATTCAGACTCCATAGGAATAAAAAGGAGCATTAGGTGCCTGGTGCCTACAAAAATGTGTCAGAAGGGCTGTCAAGCTTTATATATTTCAGCATTCACTGATTACCTGGGTTGAGGTCAGGAAGAAACTCATCCCAGAGCTCAGAGAACTGTCAACAGATGATACGACTTTTTTTTCCTCTGGAGGCATGGGGACTACTGAGGTTCTTGTTTCAGTGTAGGAATATTCCTGGTTTTACTGTGCTTTGCAGAGGCACTCAGTACCTGAAGCAGCTCAGAAGCCTTGCAAGTCAAAGCATTAGAGATTCAGGATGGCATTGACACATGCATTTCTGTTTGACACTACTTATCTATTGGGTGAAATCTTAAAAAAAAAATAAATTCAATTTTTCAATTGAAAACTCAAGTTTTCAATATTAAAGTCCAGAGAGGAACTCCACAGCCGTGCCCTGGCTTCTAAAATGATTGCTCTAAAAGATATTACGACTGAACCATGCTGTCCTTTGAGCCGTGAAAGACTGTCTGTGGCTTGTCACAGCTCTCCTGCTCTGAATGACTTTCATGAGCCGAATGATCACCGCTTGGCTTGCAAAGGTCAGAGGAGAAAAACATAAGCTAGAAATCAATCACATCCCAGAGCTGCTTTGGCCTGGGCAGCCACATTCCAGCTTCTGTATCTGTGAACTTGAGGGTAAAATTGAGAGATCAAATAGCTTTAAAGTGGCAATATTGACTTGGGATGAGATGGATGGAGATTCTTCCTATATGTCAAGAGGGCAATACTGCGACGCTACCCATAAGACAGTGTAGGAAAAGATCGCTTGGGTTTTTGAGCCTGGCACCCAAGAATTTTTCAGACACTCATGCTTTTCCATCCTGCAGGTTTTCCTTGCCTCAGCCACAGCTGGAAACACCGTTCCCCCCTTAAATGGTCAGTAAACCCCATCTGGCTCCTGGCATGACTCCATTTGGTCTCTCATCTTTTTGCTGTGGTCTCATGAGGGAAGTGGGCACAGGCATGCATGCACTGCCTGAAACCAGAGCTGCAGAGTGCCACTATCCATCCTGAACCTGACCTCCAGCTTCCAGACCAGGGTTGGACTGGGGCTGGACCACAGACAACACGGTTCTGCTGCTGCACGCAAGTCAGCCGCTGCCATCAGTCAACCTCCCCTTGGGCACCTGGAGTTACAGGCAGCACAAGCAGCTCTCCCTGGAGTATAAGCTCCCTCAGAGAGCTGTGAATGTTGTGAATAATTTGTCTTTTTAATTAAGTCTTGATTTGCTTTGCTTTTGGAGTTCCGTCATTTATGTTTTCCTCTGAAATCTAGCCCCCAAAAAAGGGAATTAGTTCCTTTCCTCTCCAGGCAGGGATCCATTCCCAGGACATGCTGTCCTCACTGACAGTCCTGCAGGGGTTAAACATGAATGCCTGGGCTTAGTGTCACATCACCTACGGCAGTTCACAAATGTTCCCTCTTATAAATTTAATCTGTCTTTAAACAGGTGCCACATCCCATGGGTGACTGGGATATACCACAGGGGTTATATTTGTTTCCCCTGACCCTGCAGAAGCAGCAAGCTTCTTGCTGAGCAGGTCCTAAACTCACAATGAGCAGTATTTTGTATCACGAAATCCTGAGACTGAGCGGGGACTGGGAGCATCCTAACAAAACCCTGAACAAGCAGCCTTGAGAGAGTGATGTTCCTCTGAATTTGAGCTTTGGGATAACAAACACCTCTCAGACCTCTCCGGAGTGGTTTGGGTAGGTTGGACAGACAAGACAATCTCTCAAATTTCCTTCCATCATTTTTTTCTATGCCTTCTGTGTTCTTCAGTGTTAATATGATTGGTTGTGGCTGTAGAAAAGGCTCTGGAAACCTAATCAGTTGGTAGTTCATTGCCATGAACTGCAGCCTTCACCACCAGTGGTCCTGCATGAACTGGGAAAAGCCTGATGCAATTTAACAGTAACTGGGGGCAAAGGAGGTTCCCAAGTGAATGACAGCATGTTTATTCTCCATAACCAGAGTTTCTTGAGTTTGCTCTGATCCAGGCTAGTCACTGCAGCATACCGCTTCATGGTCCAAGAGGTTCAGATAACACCAGTGTGGGCACATCTGCACCCTGGCTGTGGATGTGGCCTTTGCACGTCCTCAGCCCAGGGTACCAAGACACAGATTTTAATGGGTCTCTGCATAGCCACCTCAATCAGTCTTGGATGCCATAATCCTCAAATGCACCCCCCATGTTAATGTGAGGAAGGCAGATGACACCTAGAGCCATTTCCCAAGTGGTTAACCTGAAGATCCCTTCCCTTAGCACCACCTCATATCCAAACTATTCCCTAACATCTAGGAGACTTAAGCACTTCACGGAGTATCTGTATCTCAGCAAAGCATCCTCAGTGTGTGGAGGAAGGTGACAGATCCTTGTCTTACCTTGGTCTGGAACGTACAGAAGACATGAGTCAGGAATGGGTGCTCCCAAGCTAAGGAGAGGACTCTCTTCTCCACCATCGTACATTCAACATCATCATCCATCAGCACCACATCCTTCTTCAGGGCTTTCACAGCGAAATACTGATCTGTACTCTTCAGTTCAGCAAGGAACACCTAGGGTGGGAACAACTGCTCAGAAAGAGTGATGCTCTTCTCTCAGAGCTGGCAACACAGCCATGTGAGGATGGGAGCTGAGCTCTGGGGAATTCACTATGGTAGGCCTTAAAAAAGCTGGTGTTTAAGGCCTAGTTCTGCCATTAAGACTTTGCAGACTTTGAGTTTGTTCCCCGTACCCAGAATAGTTTTATGAAGCTGAACCCCAGGGAAGGATAAGAAGGTCTTGGTGATTACAAGAGCAGGGGCTACACACCTGTATGGACAAGACATGTCAGAGCGCCAAACACTTCTGATAACAGAAACCATCTTTATGCAAATGCTCATGAGACACATTTCCTGTTTTCTGACTTCAAATAACAAAACATAGAATATTGCTTTGTCAACATGTGAAATGCAAATGCCCTGCACCAGATCCTCAGCAGGTGTAGACTGATGTCCACCAGTAGATAGACTGATCTATATCAGATGTGACTTTCTCCCCTTCCTCCCAGTTAGCAGGAGGCCTGAGCAAACAGGCTGGGTTCCTCGTGCTTTTGCAGGACTTCTTCTCTGAGAAGAGCAAAACACATCACAGAGGAGTTAGGACCTCTGTCTATTTCTATGGGCAGGGAAAATGCGAAGTGGAGCAGCAGAGAAGGGTTTTTTAAAGACCAGGCAGCAAAAAAGTCTCCGCTGGAAGGCAGTGCTGGTCCTGATCTTTATGCTAACAGCCTGTCGACACTGTTTCCCATAGACTGAATAAATACGTAAGATTCATCAAAGAGGTCTTTGAAGTTCTCTACCAGACACTATTTACTGAGTAAGCTCAGACACGTTTTAGCCCTGACAAAAGTTTTATTTACCCTTTTGGCTACTGCTGCATTTCACTTTGTAGCACTAGACAGAAAATAGAGCCTAGAGCCTCCCTCTGTCTCTGCAGTGAATGACCAGAAATGCTAACAGTGCTGATGCTGCAGCCACTCTTTTTACCCCCATTTTTGTGCAGGGCAGTGCTCTCCTGGGGAAACTGGGGAACGCGGTACATTTGTGACTTGTGCTATGACTTCCAAGGTGCAGGTAGGCAATGCTAGACCTCACGCAGAGGGGGCTTCTTCATGGGTCTGGCCCTCAGCCTCCCTGGTCCATGCAGAGCGGGAGAGACCCCTCGGGCACTGAGTTCTGCACACCCTGTCTATGGGGAAGTGAATCTTGCTCCAAGCACATAAGGGCACCAGGAGCAACACCTACACAGGAAACTTGTGGGTGATGTTTGTTGCAGAAGGGCATGAAATAGCCCATCCGCTCCACACCCACATGGTGCACTGAAGAGAGATGCAGATGCTTGCAGGAGAGTCCATGTTAACAGAGGAGGCTGAAGAGAGGTACAGACTCTGCTTCAATGGAGGTAGTTCAAGACTTGACTAGACAAACACCTGAGCAACCTCATCTGATTAGAGCTGTTTTGAGCAGCAGGTTGGATTAGATGACCTCCAGAGGTCACTTCCTTCCAACGTAAATGTATCTATGACATCTATGCTCTTGAGTCCATGTTAGTCTGGGCTGTGGATTTTGGGGTATTCTGGCTTAGCTCTAACTGAGATGCCTCAGCTCTGCTTCCCATGCAAACTGTAGATATGCCAAGTATTTTCAAGTATGGAAAGCCAACACAGCAAATATTTCACCCGTTTAAGAATTGGCTGCAGCAATTGCTCCAGCTCACTTAGCAGGCAAAAAGCAGCCCTTCTTTAAGGCACAGTTTCCACCTTGGAAAGATGTGGGATCTGAGCAATGTGATACATAATGATACTCGTTCTCCTTATTGGTTGTGAAAATACAATGGTGAGTTCCTCTGAAATTGCTTCATGCAGCTCTGCACTGGCACTGAATAACACGAGTCCCCTTCCGGGGACATCTGCAAGAAGGAAGAACAATCCACAATTCATCAAGATTAATGAAT
The DNA here is from genome assembly GCF_030463565.1 of Pelecanus crispus. Lineage (NCBI taxonomy): Eukaryota > Metazoa > Chordata > Aves > Pelecaniformes > Pelecanidae > Pelecanus > Pelecanus crispus. The sequence goes on from NC_134643.1 coordinate 4,734,526, forward strand.
CCACTGAAAACAGGTGGTTCTTGTTTCAAAAGCACAAATTCTTGGCTGTTGCAAAATTTGCTTTACGCTCCAGCACAGATCGGAGCTGGGAAAGAGCAGTTAGCATTCCCAGCTTGGGTCCTGCTGCTCTGGAGAGGGGAGGTGATCCACACTCAACTTTTCAGTTAATGCTTCTGCCTCCCTCCGAGCTAAGTTGGCAGGAATAGCTGCATGAACGGGGACAGCACAGAGATCTTTCCCACCAGCTCTCTGTGGATGCCCAGGCCCTGTCAACATGCACAGAAGGGGAAGTTGCAGCTTTACTTGGCTGCTTTCCTCTCCTGTCATGGGCACTCAAGAGACAGCAAACTAACAGGGTAGAGGGAAGGGCAAGGAATATCTTTGTCTTAGGCAAGGAGAAGACTGAGTTCAAGACTCAGCCATGCCAGAGCAAGGGTTCTTTGAGGGCTTGGAGATGTTTTTTCCTAAGTGACCCTCAAACCACATGCTATTTAGTGCCATAACAAGCAATATGCAGATCTATGCAGTAGCGTCTAGTCCCCTCATGCTTACCTTGCCAAAACTGCCCTTCCCCAGCATCTTGTGCAGGACAAAATCTTCAATGGTTAGTTTTAGCTGCACGTGGTGCTCTTCCTGCTCCTGGGGCTGTTCTCCCAAATCCGACTCTATTAGAGACTCCCCCTTCACTGTGCCCTCCACGGGGGTCTCCCAGGAGATGCCCTGTGGCTCTGCAACACACATCAAAACATTCACATAAACCTCTGGAAATGAGCAGAAAATCCCCAGAACACTTACAGGTATTGAGTTTAGAGTTTTAAAATGGTATTTAAAATAAATGGTGATGTAGTGGCCACATCTACTAAGTATACTGGCTTTGCTCCCACATTGCTTTCTCTCTAGAGGAAATTTTACTCCAGCGTAACTCCACCTTCTTCAGTGGCATTACTCCCACTTTAGAAACTCCTTCATCTGTCTTTCTGTTTTATGGCAGCAAAACATGACCAAAACCTTCATTTCTGGCCAGCTGAGTTCTTCATTCCCTCTTGCTGGCTGCTGTTACAATGTGGTCCCATTTTTTTGAGGCCTTTTCAAGACCCTTGGCAAAGCTAGCATGTGAAAAGATGGGACAGCATTTTCATATTGGGTCCCTGCTCTGGATGTGAAGCTCTGATCAAGTACTCCAGCTGTCCTGGAGTAGAACTACTCAGTTTCTTCAATAGTCCATTCACTTAGATCTACGTGAACTTCTAGCGATTCAGTCCCGTACTGGATTTATCCCATGCACTCAAGTGCACATTTTCTGTACTGTCCTAGATTGCAAGAACACTACTCAGCAGACAAAGAGACCCACAGGTAAACCAGATTTGCAACCATTTGGGGCTTTACTGATTTACATCAGCATAGCCAGTTCTACTTGTAGAAAAGAAAGAAAATAAGCACAGATTGGGACATCATTTATTTCCCCTTGGGGGCCAAAGGGCACTGTCCCCTTAGCTCAGATGGTACCAAAACCAGCCTTTGAGGCTTGGTAGCCTTGTGCTGCACAGTATCAAACCGAGAGCACTGGTATAATGTGGCTCTGCCATGCTTTAACTGGTGCCTTCTGACATTTTGCTCTAGGTCCAGTTTCCAGGTTAGTATCTCCACACAGGGCAGTATTAACTTGCATTGAAAAAATGGATGATGGCGGGGTCTGGGGTCTCAGCTTGACCTTTGATTAGGGTTGGAGCTGAGGACCCACTGTCCCAGTCCTTGCTAGCTTTAAGTATTGATTCACTTGTACTCTTCTTTTTTCCCCTCCCCTTTCTGAATTTTAAAGCTTGTGGGAGGCAGAAAAGCACTGTGTTAGTGCCATCATAGGTCTGCTGCAGTTACAGTACAGTTCTTGGAGAGGTACCATGAACCATGAAGCTGGAGGGATCCTGGAATGGCCTTTTACGTGGGCCACATGGGTCTAACGAAAATGGTGACATTTTTGCTCCTAATATCCAGAGTTATGTGACTCAAGCACAAAGCAGACAAACAAGGGATCTCCCCAGGAGACTGTAATTTTTGTTTTAGGCCACTAAGCCCCCAGTGGCTTTGTCCAAGGTCTGTTAATCAGTGCTCTTCCTGATCTCTCATTCACCCTCCTAAATGACTGCTCTTGTAGCACAGAGGGCCGTGACAGCTAGATCAGCTCCTGGGTTAATGAAGTGGGGATCTGTCAATAGTTTTCAAAGTTACTGGATGTCAACCCCCACCCAAAAATATGAAATCAGAAAGGGAATTGGCTATGGTGATCAGAAAGACTCCCCATCTCCTGTTTAGAACTTGGTTTCTCTTTAAAATTCTCAGATTTTACAGTCTCCGAGTCCCACGAAGGGAATAAACACATTGTTGCCAGTGGAGGTATGAGGTGTGCTCAAGCACAGGGTCAGAAAGAGAGTTTAGGGGTTAGCTGAATGAGTGGTGGTTGGTGTCTCGTCACCAGAGGTTGGAATGGCACGGGGAAGTGCACGTTTACAGAAAGGAAAGGAACCAGACTGAGATCTAGGGTATCTGTCATGCCCAAGTGATGTGGCTGGGAAGAGTTCTTGATATCCTGGGATGAGAAAGGGCATGTCTTGCTCTAGGCTGGAAAGATTCATGAAAGATTCAATGGCTAATAAATTCCCCATCCTTGTCACCTCCACTTAACCATGTGCGAACCAAAAAATTAACAAAGCCTGCTATCCCATACCACTGGGGGAAACTACCTTTTTTTCCTGTTGTAGATGCTGGCAATGCCTGAAGCGGTGTTACCTCCTTCACAGGAATTGGGAAGCCAATTTCAAGAGGTCCATCCCTGGAGATCTGTTCAGTGTCACGCTGACTGCGAGCCTGGATTACAGAAAACAGCAAATTACTTTTGAGCCAAATGTCATGTTCTGAGTTTATGGACTCTGTGGCTTCTTGAGTGTGACTGTCACAGAAGCCAAGATCTAGAAGAGGTCTTTGCTTATGAGAAGAGCATCTCTGTACCTAACATTTAGGGGTTTGGTAACCTCGAGGAACCCACAGCCTTCTGTAAGATGTGTGTAGGTGTTAACAGGTCTTTGTACTGCCAATATAGAGAGCCCTTATTTTGCACAGGGGTCTGAGTCCCTGACTATCCACACAAATGGCATTTTAATTCACAACCTCCTTCCTAGTAGTTGTCTTTGAAAAGAAATCTGGAAAAATACTAGAGGCTGGAACATGCTGCAGTGTTATCCCTGTACAGTGTCTGGGTGTCACTCTGAAGGACTCCTTGCACCAGGATGTTGCAGAAGGTAAGTTTGTCTGGATTCAAGGGTAATGAGACAAAAGCACAAAAGATAAATCCTCTGAGGGCTACTAAACACTAAGACTTCACCTATGGCTCAAGAAGTCCCCAAAGCCTAAATTTCTGGAGATTAGAAGAGTATTTTGGAGAAAGTATCTAATGTTTTCCCTCTTCACCTCTCAATGGTGACTCCAAGTATACAGTGCAAGGAACTGTAGAGAGACAGAAGGTAGAAAACAGAGAAGAAAGAGCAGAAAAAACTCCCCTTTGGAGGTTTGGCAGCACTATTTATCACATAAAGGTGAGAAATATGCAGAGCTAAACCTAGTAGATAGCCCCTCAGGAAGGCATAGATGGAAAAACACCTGCTGTAGGGATGAAGATGTTGCCTTGGGATACCTGAGTAACCTAAATATGGAGGACTAGGTACCTATGGATTTTGTCCCTCTCTGAGGTTACTCAAGAGCTGAGAGGCATCCTAACAATCCTGATTTTGAATGAGAATCTCTAAATTCTTTTATGGTTTGGGGCTTGTGACAAGCTATTTTTCCTTATTTTAATTCAGTTTTCTGTGTTCATACAGTGTTGTTTATATAACAGTAGTATCTAGATCCTCTCCCCAAGGTCGAGATCTCATCATGAGAGTCCATGCTCTGGGGAGTTTCATCCAAACAGATCAGAGAGTCACAGAACAAATTGCTAAGTCACAAGCATGGAGCAAGGTAGTGACAGCAAAAGGACCCAAACCAAGTTCCTCTGACTTTGTCTTGGGCCCTGTTACACAACCTCAGTTATGAACATAATGTAACTACAACCGTATTGAATCAGAGCAAGAGTCCATCCAGGTCGTGTCCCGTCTGCAACGGGGGTCAAGCAGACACCAGGTAAAGATAGAAGAGTGCAGACATGCAAAGTCATCTACTCAGAATATTCTCTCTATCTCCAGAGATATGCAGCTCAGAGATTTCCTGATTCAAAGGCAGTGTTTTTCTATTAAAATTAATAATTTTATTATTCCTGAATGGATTTTTCTTCTATGAACACTGGAGATTGTCACTTGAATCCATGAAAACTTTCAGCCTCCACAAAGTGGTGAGATGAGCTTCACTACCTATTCCATGAAGGACCCATTTCCTAGTCTTTACTTTGAACTTGCTACCCACAGTGCTCCAGCCAAAGCCCTTATTTCTTGTACTGAAACAAACTTTGAACAATTGATCCTCCTTTCTCCAGGTCACTCAAGGCTTAAAGTATTTACCTGCTGGGTGCTCTCTATCATTGCCAGAGCTTCAGCCATTAGTTTCTGGTTAACTCCACAAAGGTTTGCTACTTTTGTCTGGCACTTGTGATGGACATTCATGCCGCATGCTGAAAGAAAGAACATGAGGTGTCAGGCCAACAAAGGATAGTCAGGCTGTAAAGCGTTTGACATCAGGTTGGGCAGGAATATGTGCTGCTGTTGGCCAAGGGCAGAGATCAACCACGTAAGCAGCTCAAAGCTTGGGCACCATTTATGTCTCATGAGATGGCACTCAGGTCATTTTTTGGTTCCTTATGGAGACAAAGTTTTTTTATATCTTATTCTGGGCAAAAGGTTGCATTTCCAAATCCATCAGCCTTTGCAGCTACAGCCTACCAAAAGTCACCAGTCTATCAGCTCAGAGATAATCCATAATCACAGAACAGGATCTCCCCATTGGTATAGGATTATGAAGATGGTGAAGTGTCTTGGGTCTGACTGATAGTGGAAATAGAGCATGCAAGTTGATACTTGAAGTGATTTTGGAAGATCAGCAGTGTCTCTGAGATGTTCTTTGCCTCTCTGGAAAGTGACTCTTCAGCCTCGTGGACCACATATCTTTCTGTATACAGACAGTTGTTGTCCTCCTTGAAGAATGATCTTCCTTGAAGGATGGTCCTCTTGATCATTCCTTCACCACCCTGGATGCAATCTCATACAGGTCTTGAGAAGTGTGATAAATGAGATTTGGCTCTTCAGACTGCAACCCTCTAAAGGCAGTGGCCCACTCCCATGCTCAGCTCGTGCCACATACATCAGGGACTCACCATCACACTTCAGTCCTTGCCGTGCAAGGCCCCAGAGCAGCGTGCCGCAGTGCTCACAGAAAGTCGGGCTCTTGTAGTTGTAGACTTTGAAGCGGTGAGGCATGTCAATCTTGAACCGCTCTTTATGGAACTGCAAGAGAAAAGCCGTGTTGGCAATTCACTCCTCTCCACATCAGCTCTGTATGGAAAACCAACAGCCCCCAGGCTTGTACCACAGAAGTTGGGAGGTCTACTGCCTTTTCAGTATGACCACCAAGAAGAAACCATCTATAACTATCATTCAGATATACAAAGGTAAATTTTGATACATAATATCTGTACAATTCAGTGGGAATTGTGTAATTTAATCCCTGGGCTTGATTTATCTGACCAGACAACTTGCACCTCAGCTATGCGCCCAGATTCCCTTAATGCTCAATGGAAAAACAGGGGTACTTCTAAAAATTTGTTGTCGTGAATCACTCTTTGGAAGAGCCTATTTTTCTTCTTTTAGTTTATAGGGAGTCAAAGGTGATTACAAAGTTGGATACCTCTACCCTGGAGATGTCAGAAGACAGGTGAGATGAATCTCATTTCTAAAGACTGTAAAAGGAGAACAGAAGCCAGGGTAGGACTGGAAGGAAATAGAAGCTGTGGGACACAATTAGGAAAAAGGGAATAGTCTTATCAAGAGTTTAAGTTCCACTTTTGCCCACCAAAAAAGAAGGTTTATTATAAACTGATATGAGAAAAATAAAATAAATAATAGTGGAGATGCTAGATCTTCCACTGACTGGAAATCTCAGATAACACAGAGTGGGATGTTAAAGTACTGCTCTGAAAATTCAGTGTGACATCCTGCCTAACATCATGTAGTGAAGAATTTCCTCCAGTAAATCTCCACCTCATGTCCACAACTTCCTTCTGAGCTGTACTTCATACATTAGAAAAATGTCAGTCCTGACTCAGCAACTGCTTATTCAGCTGCTGCATTTGAGTAAATCAGAAGTAGGAGGTAAATGAAACCACCAGGAACGCAAAAACCAAAGGGCACAGATCAGATCACACAGCCTTTAGTTCAGTAGCACCTTTTGCTTCATCAGAAGTTGTTTTACAGCAATGCAGGACAGATCTGAATGGCGCCCAAGTTTTTTAAAAGCAACCAAATAATAATACATACCATTGTTTCTCTGCTATTGATTGCTGATCCTGTACACTTGGCTATTACTTTATCAATGCACTTCTTATGAATGGCAGCATTACATTCTGAAAGAACAAGTGCGTCATGGTGTTAATAAAAAAATTCCTTAGGAAAGGATCAAGTAAATAATGATAGTAACAAAATCAAAAAAGTTTCTTACGTCTGCATTGATAGCCTTGTTTATTCAGACCCCTGAAATAATCAGAGAAATAGTTAATTCTGAATTTTCTGAAAGCCTCAACAGAAGAAAGGAGAGCAACATTTATGAAAGAAACAGAATAAAATAGCTTTGCTTTTTATCAGTCTTTATAGAGCTTCTCTAATCTAAATATCTTCATTCAATCTGACTGTGGAGTGATTCTCTGTGGTTTTCACAGTCTTTTCAGCACATATTCACGTTGTGAATTTCACAATATCCAAATAGCAAACTAGGCTGATGAGACATGTCTGTGCATTTGGCCAAAGACAAAAATATTTATAAAAATAAACAAAAATGAAGGGAATTTTCACAGTTGGAATTACAACTGTGAACCACATCCTTGAAGTGATGCAGGAAGTCTACAGATAAGATGCCAAGGGTCCAGTCCTGCTGTCTACTGACAGCAGGAGCACAGATATCCACTGGAGAATCATTGAATCATAGAATCATTTATGTTGGAAAAGACCTTTAAGATCATTGAGTCCAACCGTAAACCTAACACTGCCAAGTGCACCACTAACTGTGTCCCTAAGCACCACATCTACGCAACTCAGGTTAAAAAGAGAAGATGCATAGGTTTATTTTCATTTACCATACAAACTCATGACAGACAGAGCAGAAGGTGGGTTGTGGAAAGAAGGTGGCTGTGAACTCGTGACACTTGACATTATGGATTTTGGCCTGTTTGATGGCTCCCCTGCGCTGGTGCAAGGAGAAAAAGCCTTCAGTCTCACAGTCAGCCAGGTCCTTTGCATCTGGGGGGAAAGGAAACAGAAGGTTTATTAGGGTACCCTGTCCTGATCAGGCGCCTTGATAAAATGCAGCTGCCAAAACACTAAGTGACTGAAGCTAATGATTCACTCATGGAAATTAATATTTTTAAGAAATACCGTTTTCTGAAACCTACACAAGGCTTGTTTGGATGTTTTTTTATCTACCATTTCTACAAAGACACTAAAATGACTTTAAACTTGGGAATCTGAGCTCCCTTGAATCTTCATGATGCTGTTGTATCCTTTATGTGTGCACGTACGTGTGTGTGAGCAAGAACATATGTATGTTCCTAGGATATTCTTTTTCATATTTTTGCATGCCAACAATTGCTTTGCTGTTTGCTGTGTCCATGCCATTATTCCCAGGTCACATTTAAACATTTCAGAACAGCAAACAAGCCAATTCTGACTACACATGCATATACACATGTGCACATATATATATGTGCTTGTGTCTACAAATCTAGATATGCACACAATATCTCACTGTCAATCTCTCTTTTGTTTTACTCATGCATTACACAGCAAGTTACGGAAGTATTCTGTGGAAACTGGCCCCCTGTGTGATCCGATGCTGATCTTGCTATTTGTAATACAAACACAATTTACATTTTCTATGCTTTGGCCTCTCTGATACCTTACAACATACAAGGAGGTAACAATAGTCTATTCTATATTAAAGGTAGGAATGGATGAAGAAAAAAATCAGTATGGACATTCTATTAGCTGTTTTCAGTGCTTCTATGTTTCTGTAAATGAAAGGTCCTTCTAGATATCTACACCTTACAGCTTCACCCCACGTCTGTGAAAGGCAGCAAGAACTTTGGCATCAATGACAGGAGAATAAGACTGAGCATTTGGATTGCAACCCACTCTTTTCAGCAAAGCAAAATGCATTTCTCACGGGCATTGAACTCTGCAGGTGGGATTTGGTTCCCAGTGAAGACACATAAACGATGGTGTCCCCCCTGTCCAGGGTGACTAAGCTGCTGCCACATCCCTGGAGGTCTAGCTGGAGCAGGCAATGGAGCCCAGTGAGTGACTCAGCTCACCTTGCAGCAGAAACCTGCATTTGATCACATGAATCGCTCTCTAGGTTCTTTTCCTGTCTTGCCTAGATTGCTCTTGATCTTAAAAGCCCAAGTAACAAGTATACTTAGGTGTTTTCAACCGTAAGTTGTATCCCAACCTTTACATCTGCACTATAATGCACACCACGGCACATTACATGCATACATACAAGTAGAATGATCTCAGAGGGAGCTGGCTCCTTATGTATCTATTCTGTCTTAGCATAATGAGAAAATCTACCATTTTGGTGGTAAAACGGCCAAAAATCTGCCTTGCAAATCACAGAAGAACAGTCAATCTTCATCCCCACCATACAATAGAAATTGCTTTTCTGGAGTGTTCGTTTCAAACTGTTATGACAGTTCCTATGAATAAATCAGTAATAACATAGGCACTGCTTTCAGTGAAGACACCATGTCTGCCCCACATAACCAGAACTCACATCTATCAATTAACAAAATTAACAAAATCACTTGCCACTTATTTCCAGGAAGTATCTTGCATTCATCAGCATTCGGCCTTGAGGTTTCAGTTCTAGCTGGTTGAGATAAGTGAAAAACAAGAAAAAAAGACCAGTGCAATCATTAAAGAGTCATTCAAAGAAGCAACAATCATTTCAGATGACTCAAACTATCTCCTTTTCCCAGTGGGAATTGATGAATGCCAATGAGCACTAATTTTTGGGTTGCTCATACCTGTGCGGGGCAACAAGGCAGGGTAGAAGCAACTATAGAGAGAGGAGGCTAGACCACCTCTTATCAAACTCTTGGGGCGGCATAATAGAAGAGATAAATGTGACTAAACCATTTAAGCTGTAGGTAGGTTTTTAGATACCAGCTCAGGACCAGCACTTTCTATAGAGAAAACCACTAGTTCCCAGTGGATCCTGCAAGGGGGAAGTGGGAGAACCTCAAAAAAAACAGCTAACTTAAGACAGGTACCTAAAAGATGCTGCAATCTTTTAGACATTTGGTTCTGCAAGTCTAACTTCCATTACGGTCAATATGAGTGATGCCACAAGTTTACTCAGGCATTTTTTGGGCTTTCCCACTGGACCTGGAAATTCCCACTTGTCTGAGCCTCCATCCATAGCTGCCTTTGTAAATCTGAATCCACTTGCCTAGGAATAAGACGACCTATATTCAAGGATTTCTTCAGCCAGACAACCGCAACAGTGCCTTTGCACCCACCTCCAGCACGGCCTGAGCAAGGTTACCTCTCTACCTTCCAGGTGAAACAGAGTCCATGCACAGAAAAATGAGAAAAATGTTAATCTTTCTTCTCATGACCCTTGCAGGATGAGATATTTGGGACCACCCCGCCAGGTGGTAACTTGTATTGGGGAGTAAGGGGGGAGATCTCAGGAGCTGCTACCAGGCTGGGACACAACAGGACCAGGGTCTCCCAACTCCACTTGACCTCGGGTCTGTTACCCTTGCTGCAGACAAGCAGTACCCCAGACCATGTGCCCCCTCCCCTCCTCACCAGACTACTGCCTCCCATGGCTTTGAAGTCTGGGGTTGGAGTCATGCCAAGCAGACCCTTTTGGTTTTCAATTCCATCTCTAAGTATCTCAATCCCTTCCAAGTTATGTGTTAAATGTGAAAATCTCTACCAAATCTTGCCCTTAGGTCTGCTAAGTGACAAAGGCCTTTTTGACTTTTCTACTCTCTGTTTAATCCAAGCAGCTTAGCCTGAGAACTGGCATGAGAAATAAAACAAAACAAAAAAATTCCAGGAAATCAGTTTCCCTCCAAATGTTTTTCCACTTTATTGTTATTCATGGCATGTCTACCGAATATTACATGTTAGAGACTATTATCAAGAACTTTCTTGCTTGGAATACCAGGGAACACAACCTTACATTTAGCATCCTTATGAAGACTGTTACTTCAAATTTACTCCACTATAACTCCAATGATTTTAAAGGAGTTCCTCTCACATAACTCTGAAGTCAGGCAGCTGTGAATCGGTTACTTGATATTAGATTAAATTTTTAAAGCTGTTTCCCCAGAGCACATAAAATAATTCACATTTAGCCACTCATATTACCATTCGTTCCCAACAGGTTTCCTAAGCAAAGATTAATACGTGGGCATGGCTCACCTGAACCAGAATCCTTGCTAACAGAGGGCATATGTTTCAATATAACAGCAGCAGGTAATATAAATGTGCCGTGCTCTTTTTTTCTGATATGCATGGAAAACTTTCCTTCAAGTCATACCCAAGTAGACTCAAAACATTATTCCTTGGATGGCAGCCAGTTCCTGCTGCCCTGCTCTTTACAGTCACAGGCTGGCACGGACACAAGGAAGTCCTCTACCCCACAGCAACTCCCCATCACATCCTGCAAGAGGAGATAACGATGCTCACCCATATCTCTGTCTTCCCATTGCTCTTTTTGCACCTCTCCGCCAGCACCTTGAGTTCCACCGTGGTCTCTGAAACCATTTCGGCACTTTTGTCCTTGACGACGATGTGCATGACCCTGCCGTTGTTGATGTGGGCATCGAAAGTGCTGTTCCAGGGTGGGTACATGGTGGGCTTCTTCTGCACGTACACTTGGCCATTTTCTGTCAACAAGAAGTGGTTTGGATCGACTGGACTTGCTTCTCATCTGCACTAAGGCCACCACTCTACAGTGGTGAGACAGATCTGTGTTATTTACCCACTTTGAGATCTCTCTCCAGGCAGGGTGTGTAATGGATCATGTTAGAGTGTCTTACAAGGTTACCATGTGAAGTGAAACCTAGGATGGGATTCATCTCACTTTAGGTGTCTACAATTTGTATGCTCATATCTGAGCTGTCTGAACATTGGGTCCATTCAGAGCCAGTGAAGCGAATATGAACAATAAAAATCAATGGAGTTAGGGTGTATTAATTTGACAAATCTACCTCAGAAAAGATAATTTCCACCCTTGACTCCATTAACTCTATTGAGTAGACTTCAAATACAGAGACTGACACCATAGATACCCACTTCTAATCAGGTGAATCTCATCACAGATAATCAGCTACATGTATCATCTGTCCCACAGCAATGAAAAATGAAACAGGTTTGCTTCAATCCCCCCAAAAGCTGAATGCACTTTATGATTAAGATTCAGCTGGAGCGCACGTCCAGTCAGATGCTACATCTCAGCTAACTCAGGGATGTTAATATATGAACTGTCTTGCAGACTTGCAACAATATCCACAGTGGTGTAGAGTTTTCAACCTAGCAAACTTTTCCTGCACCTCTTCCTCATGCATTAATGCACGTGCTGGAGAAAAATTTTTCCCTAGATGGGAGGACTAATTCCTCCACTCAGCTTTCATTTACACACCTTCAGGATGGGTTAAAACTGGTAAACAAGATCCAAAGTTATTGGAGGCAGGAGAGAAGGAGAAAAAAGTAAACAGTGACTCCTGATTGTGTAATATTAATCTCCAGAAATGAGAGAATGTTTATTGGGGAGAGAACAAATATCAGGGCTGTGAGATTATAACAAGAATCTCCCTTCACCACCCCATACACTGGTTTCCTATGAAAGGAGAAACAACTGCCACAGCCACTAGATAGATCTGGGTTGAGAAAGTACCTTCCTGAGGAGAGGCATGCAGGATCCTGCAACCAATACTGACTTGCCGAAATTTCATCCCACGACCCAACACCTGGCTCTCACAAAGCGGTTTTGCACTTGGTTTGATCACATAAACTTGATTAAAGCTGCAGTCTGCTCTGACCATCAGCACGGGTCTGCATTGCAAGACTGAGTGGAGATCATTCCTGCAGCGTAAAATCACTTCTCACACTTGTCCTGCCCGGTATGACAAGTGGTTGTGCAGCTAAATCTTAGGTTCAAATTCATTTTCCCCAAAGTTTACAGCACCTCAATCTAAGGTGAATCCAACTGTATCAGTTAAGTGAGGTGGACTTTTCACACATGCAGATTTAGGCACTCAAATACTGAGCTCATTGCCTGCAGGCTTAACTCGTTTCCATCAAGCTTGCAAATATATATTCAATGCACTCTTTCAACAAAAGCAGACAAAATGAGACATAAAAATGAGACATAAACTTCCCAGCATCACAGAGAACAGAAATCTCAGTAAGGATCATTACTTCTTTGCCAAATCAGTGAAACTCCATGGATGTGAAACAGCACTTGCAAAACAAGTGCTTTCGTTTGCATTGCTCTCCAAAACATATGGCTTAAATAAACAGACCCTGGAATGTGAATGAACTGGCCAATATATGGGATCAGACAGTCACCCCCGGCGCATCCCCGCTGACGTCTGTGGAATTCTGCCAGGGATTAATCTAACCCTGGGTTCCTGAAAAAATAAAATAACATCTGTGTTTCCTGGGCAGCAGCTTCCACTGTAGCTGGGAGCACTTTTCCTGGAGGCTTGCTGAGTTCAAACATGGAGCAGGATGTTTCATGAAGCAAATGTCACCAAGACAGGTGGTAAAATGGCACCGAGCCAGGTGGTTGGTGAAGGCAGAAGCCATTTTTAAAGGGCAGATTTTTTAATACCTCAGAGGCGCCTATGATCTCTGAAATGGTTTGTCTTTAGTAACAAATTGCTGTAACACTTCTAACTACATTGAGGCAGGTTTGGGGGTTTTTTTGGGTTGGGGTTTTTTTTTTTTTCAAAGATTATATCATAATATACCAGGATCCCTTTTACAAAATGAACAAGTGGTAAAAAAAAAAAAAAAAGGCTGCCCAGTATCTTTCCTGAGCTTCTGAAATTTCTTAGGGTGCCCTTGTTGTGACACCCTTGTGACCACAGATGATGTGCATTAATCCCAGACCCTTGGGGTCCTCTGTCCCAATGACTTATTCATCTCAGGTGGTGGACAAGGGACAGCCTTTGGCATGAACCCAAAGGTAGATTCAAGCTCCCTTTTTGGAGGAATTAAACACATCTATCATCAACCAATGCTCCGTTTTCAAAAAAAGACACACACCCCCAAAAGAAAACCCCATATCCTCATGCTTTGCTAATGCTACACGTGTTCTATATATATCCGATCTGTAATAGGACATTGCAAAAGTCAGAGCAGAGTCATCTACTAAAACAGTTCCAGCACAGAGCTTGCAGGGGTTTGGGACTGGATCTATCCTGGATTCAGCTCTGGGTTTAGGCACGTCCTGCCCTACGTTCTGCACTCACCACTATATAGCAATCATTTGCCCTGAAGAAATCTTAATGGCCATGTGTCAGAGCACAAGGCTGGGAGTCAGGTTTGTTTGCATCTTTTATCAGCTTTGCAGCTGATTCACTTCTGCTCCATAGACATGTCACTTTAGCCAAAATCTGCATATCAGGGCATCAATATAAATTTTTATTTTAATCCCATTACCACTGAGTAGCAAGCTCTTTGTGAAACCAGGCAACCAGAGAGCAAACTATGATCAAAAAAATCACAAAGCGGGGATGCAGCTATTTCAAATATACTCAGCTAATGTTTGTCCTCAGACCTTCATTGCCTTTTGCCTTCTCGAAGCCTGTTTGAGCGTGACAGCTCCTTGGGATAGTCATGTTGAGAGCATCTCTTGCATTTAGAGTCAGGCTCATCTCACTGAACATCAGATGTGTACCTCTGAGTGGACTGTCTAAATTGCTCTTGGAGTCAATGGAGAGTAGTGGGCTTTTCTAGCGTGTGATTCATCAGACCCATTATGGATGTCTTGCTCAGGATGAGATGAATCCCACCACAGAAATCCCTGTTTGTTCCCTTGGGCTATAATATGAAGACAGCTGACTTGCTCAGACATCAATATCCTTCCAGAAGACTGGAATAGGGGAGATGGATCCCACCATGGCCTCATCTTGTCTTAGTCACCTTAAGGTAAGGTTAGCTATCTACACGTTTAGACACCCTTCACCAGCAGGCAGATTAACACCAGCCAGGGTGATTCAACCTACCCTAAGAAGGGATTCTGAGATGAATCAATCTCAGGGGTTTCCTGCTGCTGTCACTGACATCATGAGAAGCCCCTCTGGCTGCCCCACCATACTCTGAGCAACTGCTAGACGAGTGCAATTACACCCCAGCAAACAGAAATCTTCTAATAGAAGGACATAATTTTTCCTATATTCAGTCTTCACTGATGGAGAAAATTTCCCCCATACACACTTAATTATTTCTTGTTGGTAGAGGTACTTATTATTATTATTATTTATATCATCATCATCATCATTATCATCTCCCAGGAGCACAAAAATTGTATCCCTTAGTTAGAACATTTTTGTTTGTTAGACACCAGAAAACGCTTTCAGCCCTGTGTGAGATGAATAAATGTAGGTCTGTGCTGACCAAATTGGTTTTATTCACTTTTGAACTGACAAGAGACTTCAATTTGAGTGATGGCTTTCAAAGGCCTCATTAACAGCCAAGCCCCGCACAGAGCTGACATAGGACATATTTTCAGTAAAAAGTGAGATCTTAGGGATATCTTGTCATGCAGTATTTTCTTTCCCTTTGAATTTACCAGTCACCACCACATCTTCGAGATTCATCTAAATGATTCTCGAATAATCATCATAATAATATTTAGATAATATTTACATAATAAATCTAAATAATTTAAGCCAAGACAAAGTTCAATGTGATAAATGCTGACTCTTTTTTAAAAAACAAATAAACAGGCAAACAAAAAATGAAACAATGAATTGTTTTAAAATTCTAAAATTTCTTTTTTTAAAAACTATAACATCCTCTAGAGGTTAGAGTAATGGTGTTTCTGAAGGTATAAAAAGGTATTTTTGAGTTGACTTAATTTTTAAAAGAATCACAGCAATCAAGTTAGCAATTTATCAAAGATTTAACATAAATAACAGCCAGTATGAGGAATTCCCTAACACCGAAGCTCTTGATCTTCATGATTCTTGAAAAGCAGAACTGAAGAACTTTTCATCCTCTCACTGGGACTATTTTCATGCATAAAACATATAAGAAATCTTTTCCCAATGAGGACTCATCAATGTTGTTCAATCAGGAAAAGTGTGCAACAATCCATACATCCAGACACAGGAACAGCTTAGCAGGAGGTTTCACTTTCAAACATTTTACATAGTACAGCAATTACACAGAGAAATTAACTCTCTCTGCAAAGACTGGGGCTGTTTGAGAGCTTTTTTTTTTTTTAAATGGTGGAAGTTGCTGGACCTGTCAGTTCCTCAAAAAAATGTGATAAACAAAGACAGCCCTCCCAGGATACTTCTAGGACACCCAGATTTCATCTGTCCGGAGTCCCACTGACAAACCAACAGCTACTCATATAAAAGTGAAACCAAATACAGCTCAGCTCGTCTGCTCTATCACACGCTGGGACCTGTAATTCAGTTGATAATAACCTCAAACTGAAGACATAGACTTGTTAAGCATCATTGTAAAATCAGATTGTCTTGCAGGCCATGCCAAACCCGAACTTGTACTGTGCCGAGACACAAAAGGCCCTTCACAAACCTTTATAAAGATATACCAATGTGCTTTCTACACATCAGTAATGACACAGTAATGGACACACATGTCTTATAAAAGCTCACATGCATATTTAACATCTCCCCACTTACCTGACTCCACAGCTTCTTTAACCATCACAGCACAGTAAGGGTTAATCACCTCCCCCTGGGATGGCAGGTAAGGGCCACTGTCGTAGTTGGATAAACCAATACGCAGAAAGGGAGACATGACAAGTCCTGTGTCAAACAAAAGACAGGCGATATTTGGGAAGAGTCTAAAAATTCCCTCGGTTTTAACCAGCCTCTTATCTCCGTCAGACAGGGGTACGCCGGCCGTTAGTCATCCATCCAGCTGGAGACTCTCTGACTTCCTCCACTGTCTAGCAAGACGATGGACTGACCAAGTGCTACTTAACGTGTGTAAGGTAGCGTAACTCGGCTGTCAGCTTAACCACGTAGCTAAACTCATCGCAGGGCTGGAAAGACCCGCAACAGCAGCCTTGAGTACTAGTGTCTTGACGCCAGCTGTCAGGAACAAGAATGACAATACACAGAAGCCAAATCGAGACTTTCTTGGCTGAGATAACCTCTACTGTAATTTATGTTGAATCACACGCTCAAGAACCAGAATGCTATGAGAATAGAAAGGGTTTCGGGAATACCAGGCTGTTGGAAGCCTGCAAGCTGAACATGAAACTGTGAAGTAACTGCATACTATTTATATACAGCATGGAAATGATCTCAGGCATTCAGCTGCCTGGGTGCTGACCTGTATTCATAAGTGAAGCTACAAAGAGAAAATTCAGCTCATATGAACCACACTGTGTAGAGAATGGAGGAAAAAAAAATGGATCTCAGGATAATTTTAAGCAGCTGAAAACAGAAACATATAAAATCAAGATGCCAGGAAACACAACAAAGCCTTTGGGTTGGTCTTCTCTGTAGGCTCTTTCAGAGCTTCCAGAGAGAAGATTTAGTGAAACCAGAAATTATGAACTGCTATAGCTGGTGCCCATCATTGTGCCATCTGGGCCCAAGGAGTGGGATTTACCACCCAACTTTTGTGTCAACTTCTGAGCTTGTCATTCCTGGCTCCCTTTCTAGTCAATGGGGAGCAAGAGGCACTTTGAACTCAGCTGCAGAGCTCTATGTCTTGGACCACCAAAGTTAAAAGACCTGAGTCCTATCACCAGCTGTTACTTGTCAAATATATTGACAACAATATATTGTTCAACTACAACAGCAAAAAGTTGAACAACTCATGGTGTGGGATGTAGCCCAAATCTCTTCTCCTTTTTACACATAAAATGCTCTATCCCAAGGGCAGCTTCTCTAGCCTCACACAGAAAAAGATCCAGATTCTTTGCTGGGAATGGCATTTTCTTACCTGTAATAGTATTTTCCTGACAGACAACTTCAGTCTCTGGCAAGAGAGGCCTCTCTTTTCATCACAGTTGTGGACAACATGGAAAGGATTTTCTCAGCTGAAAGAATTAGGATAACTGCTCCTCTAGCTTGGCTGACTTTAAAACTTGGACTCTCTGTTCAAGGAGACAGGAGGCAAGACCATCAAGGACAGAGGAAAATTTGAGAAACCGAGACATATCTCTTTGCTTGAGTGTCTTCTCTCTTACCCAGCAGCATGGAGCGATGAGTTTCCATCAGCCCCCTATGCACAAGTCTAGGATGACTGTAAAACTCAGAACAAGTTTCTGTTATTGCATAGCCAGGTCACAGCACGTTGTTGTTTTGCTTGTGTCTGGGATATGGTGAGATCTTCTCCTTCTTCCTGTTTTATAAAATGAAGACAAAGAGCTGCAGTTAGCAGTGGGGCTGAAACACCAACTGTTCTGGTCTGAATATTCACAAGTACTGACCACTTGCACTGCAACACTTTCTGACACATTGGCAAACAGATGGCCCATGCAGCCAGTTGCAGCTATTCTCTGATAAAGATTTCGGCACTGGAGGATTCCCAGGAGGTTTCCCTAAATTTGTTACCCTACATAAGGCTGATCTATACAATGGACAGTGTAGGAAGACTCTCCTTCCTGTTTGAGCTGCTGGGTACGTTAGCTAACAACCAGGCTGAGTTTTCAGGTAAACAGTGAAGACTCATAGACCCTCTCGGATACTGCGCTTACAAGAGAAGAAAACCATTAGGTTTCTGGGGAAGACAGGAGAGGACAGAAAGAGAGAAAAAAATCCTGTGACTCATGTCTACTGTGTATCCCTAGAAATGCACAGATTGTGGGCCACCAGCAGCTATCAGACCTCCTCTGAAGACTGTCCAAGGATCTCTGCATGTGGCATTGCCCTCAACTGAGAAAACATCAGTATTTTTGCAAATTTACAGCAGCTAGTGGCAAAGGCAAAGCACCACCTGGGGCTGGATGCAGGAGATTAGGATCATCCTGTTCTCCTCTGGATGAGGGCAGCATTTCTCTGAAGAGTGTTTCCAAAACACATTAGCCAGGTGCCTGATGAAAAGCCACTTGCATTTAGATATTTAAGCACAGGTAGCTCTTTAAAGGAGGGGCATTTGTGGCACTACACAATAGTACAGCAAGTCGTTTATGAGTGGTCCATGGCACAAAAAAGCTAAAATTTCTGCCTGGACTGACAGAAGCAGAGAAATCTGATGAAATCTGATGAAATTAAGCAGGAAAAAATCTCTGTAACAGGAAGAAATAGATGTATATGTATTTCCCCCCTCTGATGCAATTATTTAGCCATTTCCTTTGTTTCAAAAAAAAGAAGCCTACTTAGTCTAAAGACAAAAGGAAACACAAATTAAAGGGTCTCTGGCAGCAGAAGGGAAATCCAAGTATTTGCAATTCGTCTGCACAATGTAGTATCAGTGCGGAAAGCTAATGAGGCAAAGACTAAGGCCAACAGTCAAAACATCTGCATCAAGCCTCTTCGTGTGAACAGGGATGTGTTTTCTCTGCCTCTACCATACTCCACTAATACTTCTGGTGACTGCTGGGCAAGAGAATATTATGTATCCTCTTCCAAACCCCCCAATTCCCACACCCTTGGCTTTAAGAACGTATTGTTCCATGGATGGGAGCAGGAGGAAGTGCAGGGAGGCCTAAAGCCCTCCCTTATCAGGACTTTAAAAACTTGCCTTTAAAAACTCAGAGTGCTAGCCAGAACTGCTAGTCAACAAGTTGGGCATCTAAGAACATGAGTGTGGCTAAAGGAAGCCAAAGTTTTTTTGCTTGCTCCTCAGCACTAAAATGTAGTAACACTATTGGCTCAAGTACTAAAGAAGCAAAATTAGGGCTAAAAGTTTGAGCCTGGCATTCACCACATTTCAATTAAATCAATGTAGTTACAACATAGTTAAAACTGTGAAAGCATCTTGTCCTGCTAAATACTCACATCACTGCTCCAAAAATCACTGGTTGGATGTGCTACAAGATAGCTCTCCGATCTGTGGATCTGCTCCCTAAACAGTGACATTTAAAACTTTTCTTGGTCTTAAATGCTGGACACCCCCTCCCTCCCCTCCAGTGCAATACTTCATTTTGGCTCTGTGCAATCAGGCACTTCACAAACAGGTTTCCCAGAGAGGTTGTGGAGTCTCTGTCCCTGGAGATATTAAAAAGCTGTCTGGACGTGGTCCTGGGCAACTGGCTCCAGGTGGCCCTGCTTGAGCAGAAGAGTTGGACAAGATGACCTCCAGAGGTCCCTTCCAAGCTCAACCAGCCTGTGATTCTATGAAAACATGGGTGGGACAGACCTCACCTAATCCTAGATAGCTACAGCATCTACATCTCCATGTGAGGCAGTTACCTGGGCTCCTGAGAGAGGAACAGAGAGAAACTGGCACCCTCAGATCATGAACTGGGCCCAATTTAGGCCCCTTTGTTAGCATGTGATGAACTCGTTTCTCTCCTTTGAGAGCAAAGGGGAATGCCTGGGGATGATCTGTTCACACAGAGCACCTCCACTGTACAGATCTGGTTTTGATCAGATTCCTCAAGCCATTAAATTTCAAAAAATCCCCTGTGTTGTATCAGATCTAGAAGACTTATGCTGGGACTTCACATAAACCAGTCTATTGCGTGAGATGTTCTGCAGCTACCAGCAAACAGGCGAGAATTTTCTACCCAGCTGCAAAGCATGTAGGTTTGGCACACCTAGGGTTAGCACTAGCAAATCAACAGCTCCCCATATAAGTCTTGCAAAGGCTGGCTAAAAGCTAGCTAAAATCAGTTTACTGTTGTACCAGCCTCGTGTGAGCACTCTGCCCTGGGGTGAATTGCTTCACCTTGTCCAATAAATCAGACCAATAACTAGTTTCCTACTTCTCTCTCACTGTCTTTCCTGTAACCACTTTGGCTTTGGCCCAAACATCTGTTTTCCAGGTCATATCTCCACCGTTTGCCACTACAGGACTGCTACTTGGCTCGCATCCACAGCCATAAACAATTAAGGAACAACACAACTCAGCTCCAGCAACCGCTCCCTGTAATAGCAGCAGTTTAATTTAACACTAGAAGCAGCTGCAATGGATATGGAAAGTGTCTGCTTAGTTTCCTGGCAGAAAGGATACTATAAGGTATCTGAAAACTAAGGATGAAATGCATCTTTCTATCAAGGGCCACCTGCAACTTCTCCTCCAATAAAATACTAAATACAGTGTAATTGGAGCTCAGCAATACTGCACCCTGCTTCGTTGGCACAGGGGAGTTTTGCTCACTCCGGAGAATAATGCAACATATGGAAATCATTCCCAGATGATATTAGGAAGTAATAAACTCCTTGATATCCTTAATCAATTGTGGTTAAGGAGAGAGAAAGAAATGAGCTCCTGCTCCTAGTCAGCAGAACTGTGTTGAGGACAGCTGCCTTTAGTGGGATTTATGCTTTTGTGTTTCTATGAATGAAAACGGATGCATGCATGATGCAGTAAAGATGGCAATTTACTGAATGAGGGCCAACTGAGAGGGGAGGGAAAGTATTTCTGGATTTGAGATGCTGCTTTCCTAATGCCATCAAACTCTCATTTTTCTAAGGGTCAGAGGGAATATTTTGAGTCCTCTCCCCTTTTTGAGGAAAAACTGTGCATGCAAAATGAGTTCATAATCTGAGGATCAGCATCACCAAGAGCGAAAGGAACCACGAGTTATAGCTGAAGGGTATGAACTTTCCTCCAGCCCCTGAAAGGCATCTCCCAGCCAAAAAGGCAGGTCCTGACCTAGCAAAGATCTGTTTATATAGCTGGTGGAGACCTGCACATGGGCATAACTCAACGCACCTCAGGGTCTTCCTGCAGATTTCAAGAGCAACACTGAACACCAGCAGTGGTGGCTGGAGTCCCTATCTCTGCCCCGTGAATCCTCATATCCCACAGACCATACAGTAGGGAACAGGGATCTAAATAACTCCCTTAAGTGACTTTTATTTTGGGTGCCTGTATCACCTGTTCTTTCAATGGAGATCAAACCAGCCTGTTCATAAATGAGGAAGTTCAGAACTCCTCTGGATGCCACCCAACATTTCTTACACTTTCCTTTTACAAGGACGTGGATCAGAGGAGGAGGAGGAAAAAGGAGGGGAATTTGCGTAGCTATTTAATTTTCCCTCTCTCCATAGTCAGCCACCCCATCTGCAGCACCTCACAAAAGCGGTGGAGGGAGAGGGCGAAGAAAGGCAGGACCAGCAGTCTCTGATGGTATTGGTACAATACCAGACTCCATGCAACTAAAGATCCTCCCAAAACTTTATGGAACAACTTGATTTCAAAACATAGGTGACACTCTCCACACAAACCCTTCCCCATTGCTTGCAGCCACAGAGAACCCAGGCAAAGCATTTCTTCTGCCATGTGGAAATGAGGCCTGTAGACTTTTCTGGGGCAAATGGCAGGCATGGGAACGGGAATTTTTCTTTAAAAGTATCTGGGACACCTTGTGATGCTGTTTAGAGCAAGTTGCATGTATCTGTAATAGGACCCGGTCTCCTATATATAGTCTACAAGCATGGCTGTTTGGACTCTGCTGAGTTCATGTGGTCTCTTCCTGTTGCATTTGTTGTGCACAAGGCAAAACCAGTGCCTCGGGTCTATTTTCAGATCTTATACATGATTTAGCTACAGGGGAGTTAATGCAGGTGAAGAGATTTACAGCTGTGAAAGTGTTGGTATTCATCCCACTGGAGGAATTGCAGAAAATTGCTTCTGGGAATGCCAGTGGTCATTGCATACATCCACAGACTCCAAGACAGAATCTACAACCATTCTAGCAGGCACATGTATAGCTGGGTCTTAAAAACAGGGAATCTGTGCTTTGCTATCCTTAGGTCTCCGCATAACGATTGCTTTAACCTGACGTAAATGCAGGCTATGTCCAAAGACACGGTTCATCTTTCCACCCCATCTCACAGTGCGGGTTCCCAACCTCTTCCAGCACAGTCCAGTGTCTGTGTAGGGTTTGGGATCAGGGAACAGATTTCTCTAAAAGCAACTTTTCTTCTTTTCTTTACTTGACAAGTGAGTTTGCAGCTGCATCCATTCCCTGATTCACCTGACCTGGCACGGACGCAGGGGCCTGCAGTAAGCAGGAATGATGACATGGGGGATGTTATGCAGCAACTGCATTTTGGTTAGGATAAAGAGAGTGAGAAATCATGGCCTCGCTGTTGGTGAAGAGATTAAGGGTGGATTCACATGAACATATGCCGACAACTGCAGCGCACGTAAGAGCTATCACCCCAGCTCCCGTCATACACAGTAAAGAGATGTAAGTACTTGTAGGGGTGCATCACCCCATCCTAAAGAAGACATTTAAAATAGGTTAAGCCAACCCCATCCTGGAATTGCTATTTCCCCACTATGATTATGTCTACCCCAAAGACGCTCAAAATGGGGTAAGTCCTGCTAATGATGCTCTGACGTCCAGTGAAAAGGACCCAGGTTGTAGGGTTTGATCCGGGAGCAGATGCATTCATGTCTAACAGTTACGACAGCTTGAAAAGACAGTGAAATACAGCTGGGTGTGACCCCACATGTCCTGCCTGGCCAGGGCCATCTGCTCTGCATGTTGTTCTAGAAATGGAAAGAGGGTCTAGTGCCCAGGGACACTCCTCGGCATTTCTTAATTTGCTCATATAGAAGAGCCAAAGTCTCCCATCAAAAGGAGAATCTTTCAGATATGCCTTTTGTTTTCCAGTAGAGAATGTGAATTTATCTCCCTCTAGAGAGGCAAGATTTTTCAAGCTAAACCCCTTGTTATTTCTGCAAACTGGAAAGAGAAGCTGAGCAGACCCACCAAATCTCTATTGGGAACAAACCCCTCCAGGTCCTGTCCCTGAAGCCAGGTCATAAACCTTTTTTTCCTCACATTTAATGAACATTTGTCATGTGTGGCCCTGAAACAAAGCAAACTTGCACCCTCACCTGTCCCACCTGAAACATGCACAACTATTCAGTTTACTTTCCTTTGTAAATCTTCTTTTTTGTGCATTTTTTTCCCTTTGGGTTCAGATTATTAAAAGCAACTTGTTGGTTTTGCTTTCTTATTTTCCTAGAGAGCCTCTGGTTAATTTAATTTCCTGCATCACGCCATTTCTGCAACACTTGGGCCACACAAACTCAAAAGAAATGTTTTCAAAATAATTATCCCCATTGTATTTGTTTATGATTTTTAATACTGACTTCTCTTTTCTGGTTTTAGTTGCCTTCTAACAAACACAGGACAAACTTGGAGAAACAGCACCCAGTTTTTCAAACACTGCACACAAAATGTTTTCAAAGAGCTTTTCAATGTAACGAGGGAAATAAAAATATCTTGAACTGAGATGCAGCTACAGTGTCTCCTTTCCTTTGGCCTCGTGTTCGTTAGCCCAGCAGTTCCTGTATTTCTGTAAGATTTTGGCACTGGTTCACAGACTTCTTGTTATATTTTTTTTCGTTTTGGTGTTTTTTTTTTTTTTTAAATGACACAGGTGGAGTTTGCCTCAAATACTTCACCATCTTGTATCAGGATGGTCGTTAATGCACTGAACTTCCTGCCAGTGCCAGCATCTGCACCTATTTGTTACTTTCTTTCCCTTAAAAAAAAAAAAGACCCAAGGAGGGGGGCAGAACCATAAGGGGACATATTAACATCCTTCCTTCTGCAGGCACAGTTTCATGCCTACAGTTAATCTTGTTCAGCAGTAGAGGTATTTCATGTCTTTATTTAATCTGGAAATCTGCTAAAGGTATTTGGACCCAGAATCATGGAAATGTTGGGCTGGAAAAGAGCATTTTTCTCAACCCTCTGCCTCCTGGCAGACTATGTCTACATCATCCTTGACGTATCTGTCTAGCCATCTGTCAGGAACGAAGCTTCTTGTGTGCTTGGTGTTACAACATACTCCTCAAAAACATGGACAAATTTGTCACAGAGGAGCCTTAGGTTGTAACTGGAGTCCACTTTTGACATCCACACCTTACTTCTGTGTCACACAAAAGACTTGAGAGATGTATTTTAGGAAACTAATGTTGATCTAGGATTGTCCCGTGTTTCTCCAGAGCTTGTCCTATTATTTAAGGAGAATTATTGTTTTCTCTTTGCTCCTTTCCAGCACTGTACATTTCCTATTAGGCGCAGCAGATAGGAACTGCAAAAAGATGCCTCACTGCCGGAAAACTTCATTTTAGGCACACCAACAGCACAAGCCCAGCTCTGGTCCACAGCCCTCAGATGCCTTCTCCTTCCCCTGCAGTCCTCCCAGTAAGTCTGCAGGTATCTCTACCCCTGTAAGCACCTGGCCCAGCTCACACTTTACAATGAATGCCACCACGGATATTTTACATAACTCAGCCTTCTCCACACCCTTGCAGTTTCATGTTTATTCTTGAACACCTTAAAAGCAGAAATACTTCTTTTGCGTGGCAGAAGCTGGCAGACCTGCATCTGCTGCCTTCATTTTCTGCTCCATCAATCTTTGCTTCTATGGCTTCACCAAAATGACTCCCAATGAGGTTTTTTTTCTTTCCATCAATCTCAGGGCTCCCTTCTGCAGGTGCCACACCCGTGCCCTCTCTTGTCAACACCATTGCAACACCAACCTCTATGCCTTTCTTGCTTCCAATGCCTCTGGACTCCAGCTACCTCCTGAAATAAACTCTGACATACCATTCCCTCTTCCTCAGTCAGACCAGAGCTCAATTTAAAATGATACTTCTATTTAAATAAGGAATCTCTGGCTCCAGCTAGGGTGAAAGCCCTCTTCCCACTTATAGTCTGGTGTCCTCAGCGTCAGAGCCTCTGGTGGATTCCTGAGAGACGTCCATGTCTGCCTCTTCATGTCTTTCCACACCCCTTACCATTTAGCTCACAACAACTCTCTCAGAGGTCATTTGTCCACTAGTTTCTTTCTGTGCTTCTGCCCTTAGTTATCTCTCTGACTGGGTGGATATAGGACACACAGTGGGTGGAAGAATGTAACACAAAGCACAGTCAAAATTAATTTCAGCCCAAAAAATCAGGTTTTTGTTTTGGTTTTTTGCTTTGGTTTTGGGTTTGGGTTTTTTTTTTTCATATCACCTCCTGGCTGCTTAAGCAAACCTTCATGGGTTCATCTTCACACTGTGAAGAGCTAAGTTGTGATCATGCAGAGAATATCTGCCTCCCTTCTCCCCACAGCTCACACTGTTTTCCCTACCAACTAGCCCTGGCTCATGCTGTCCTCTGAGCTCAGGAGGTAGCACAGAGCCTCGCATAAAGCAAATGAATGTTCAGTCCATCCTACACTAGCTCTCTCGCAGCTATCTACTGTGGCTCACAATCCCCAGGAACCATACAGGGTTCACCTCAGCATCACTCTCCTGGCTCAGCTAAGCAATGCAGAGCACAAGGAAGAGGTGCTGTCCCTCCTGCACACACACCACTGGCCAGAGAAAAGCTCATTTACACACTCAGATATCCAGGTGCAATAGTGCAGGTAGTCCCGGTGCACTCGTCAAATCCCAAACAGGTACTAGCTCAAAAGCCGTGTCACCTCTGTACAATGGTAAGAGTTACAGCCATAGCAGCACTTGCAAAGATGCAACAGATGATTGTTTATTTTAGACAAATGAGGTCTCTTTTACTGTGATCAGAAAAGGAAGGATTGACCAAAGAAATCAAGGCGGTGCTTTGCTCTAGAGATGACAAAGGTTATAATCAGTTACCACTCCTTCCTCACCACTCCCAAAAGGAAGAAAAACCCTTTTTCTGAGGTGATAGCATAGCTGTTGTCTAACACAGAACTGCAGAGCCAGAGGGGCTGTGTAAGTGGGAGCTGTACCATGAAGAGGCATATTGGTGCCTACTAGGACTTCAGCAAGCACATATGGCATTCCCTGAAAGGACTGAATTCAGAGGCTCGCATCAGTACCATGGTCCAAAGCCCATTCAATTACACCACGTCCTCCTTGTCTACCATGCCACTGACTTCTGCTCACTCCTCATCCACCATCACAGCCTCCCTCTG
Organism: Pelecanus crispus; assembly: GCF_030463565.1. Lineage (NCBI taxonomy): Eukaryota > Metazoa > Chordata > Aves > Pelecaniformes > Pelecanidae > Pelecanus > Pelecanus crispus. The sequence continues at coordinate 4,761,035 of NC_134643.1, forward strand.
CGTGATTAGCAAGAGAGGTCCATGAGCATATGGGGCTGTAGCTGGTGATGCTTCTACTGCTGGGGTCCTCTGCCCAAAAGTGACCACAGTCCCCAGGAACCACCCTATGGCAACTTCTCCCACAGAGATATGGGTCCATCTATTGATCCTGGCATGCTGGAGGTCCCCTTCCCTCCCCACTTTCCTCAAACAAACCAATATATGGCTGGGATTCCTGACACCTAACTTTAGAAATTCACTCTACTACCTACTCTGTATACATCTGCATATGGGCTATTCACCCCAGGCTCCCTTCATAAACGACAGAAAGAAAGAGACCTGCTGGGTTTTCAATTTCCATTATCTCCATGTAGCTGACTAAAATGGGTCAAATGTCTGGTGATCTCAAATGCCTCTTTCTCCCCATAGCCGACAGGGACCAGGCAGCTAGTTCAGGTGGAGATGAGAGAAAAGGGGATGGCTCCTGCCCATGGTGTCTCACCTGCCAGAAGTTAAGCAAATTCAGAGATCAGCTTATGGGTCTTTGTCTGCATTGAGACCCAAATGAACTAACACATGTATTACAGAGAGAGATGAATAAGCTGAGGACACAATGATGGCTTTGCCTAAGTGCAACAGACTCTGAACCAAAACTCACTGAAACCTTTATTTAAGTTTCTGTGGGGTTTGCCTCTGGTCTATAAATAAGGCAGAAGGACAATGTTAATAGCTATGTACTGGAAAAACTGACATAAGCTGTATAACTGAATTTTCTAATGATAAGATTTGGTAAAAGCCCCATCCTTTCCAATTTCACTACAAAATACATTACAGAGGATCACCTTGCTTTGACAGCAGGGGACAGGGAGACACAAAGCTGTTTTAAAGAGACCTTGTCTACCTAATTTGCTCAAATGTTTTAATAACAACATCTGTGGTTGCCCTGACAAACACTCTCCCCTTGTACGAGGGGGAGGAGGGGACAGGGGAGCTGAAAACGGAAGCTGGAGGATGCGTGTTCTTTACTATTTCACCAATGTTATAAATCAAAACATAAATAGCAAGTGTTACTGCAAGGGTGGGAGGGGAAAACCTGGGTAAATTCAGCTCTCAACATGCGCACAGTCCTTCAAGACAAATAACAGTGACTCCCACATCAGCATTTGTCTCTCTGTTTTCCGTGGATAAGTAGGGTATGACCTTGTCTAAATCCCATTCACAAGCCAGAACAAATCTCTATAAGCCTCAGCTGCTCTTTCTGTTCACAGCATATCAGGCCCAAAATGCCTCCTTGTTTGCTCAGACTGATTCTTCCCCCACAGCAGCTATTCCTGGCTTGTACTGCCGATTTACATCAGAAGAGGAGCAGGCTCACCAGCAGATAGAAACTCCACAGCAAAATCAAATGATGACATCAGAAACCTCCTCAGAAGAAAAGGCTTGAATCCAAGTGAAAAATTATTCATATGCAAGTTTAGTTTTGAAACAAAATAGAAGTTAAGTTTCTGCTCCCAATGCACTTGCCGAAGTCCGGAGCGAGGTTCATGGGGATTTACGGCGCTAGATGACCCCAACGCTTGGCCTCTTCATTAATGTGACAGCTGTCCTGTTGCTGGCTGTAGAGTCCCTGAGTATCCCTGTAGATTGTTATCTGCTATTTACAAAATCACGGGGTCATTAAAAGACCAACATGAATTAATACTGCACTTGGGCCAAGGCAAAGCTGCAACAAGCCTGCACGTTTCAGGAAAGTTACTCCAGTCTTACATGTGTGCATTTGCAGATAATCCTTCTGCCACTACCATTTCTCTCTCTCTTTTTTTTTTTTTTTAATTAAAAAGTAGAATTAAGGCTGCACAGCTGGGCAGTTTATTTAGGTTACAGGTTAAATTTGGCCTCTCAAACAGAGACATTTAGCTCACAGTCAGGCTACTGCTGCTGTATGTTTGGTCCCAGGCACAGAACTGGGTCCAAGGTGTTGAGTTACTGCATCAGTGAGGACAGGGACAAAGTACACACCTACCAAACCCAAGAAAACCTTACTATCAGTCCAAAGTTATGAGTACACTTATTAGAGGCGTTCTTCTCCCACAAAACACCAGAATAACTTCACAAAACGATGAGTCAGCCAAAGCCTACAGCCAGTCTGCTTTGAGAACACATCCTCTTTCACCGTTGATCCCTGCATCCCCGAGATGAGCTACATTAAATCGACACTCTCAGCAAATGCGTGTATTTATAGTGGTGCGACAGCACTTCTGCTTATTGGGATGGACTGGGTTTATTTGCTTTTCCAGAAAACATGTGGTGCAATGGCATATGAGGGAAGAATTGCACTTCCTGGCCTGGCGGGGGGTGGCTGCTCTGCAATGAAATATCCAGATGTGACGATGGAAGAGGAATCTGTGTTTGACTTAGAGCTATTGTTTGGGTTATACATTGTCTGCTGTACTGTTACTGGATCATTCAAATGCCTCATACTTATCAAGGCAAGAAACAGAGGAGTCTATGCCATCATAGATGACCTTTTAGGCCTGTGATTTAGTCCACAACAGACCAGATACAGCAGTGAGGAGCAGGTCCGTGCTGGTGACCAGGGAGAGCCATTTCTTCTCACTTTCTCCACTGAGGTCTAAAACTTGCTAATGCAGCTCACAAAGACAATTCATTGGGTTCCTTAGCCCTTTCTGGCTACATCCTTTCCTGAGGGCAAGGGTATATCTCCTTTCTGTCCTGTGACCAGCACATATGCTATAAGTGATTCTAGGTCATGAAGGTCCTACTAAACCCAAACTAGGCATTTTGATCTTGTGAAGTGAAGCCCATACTGTTGGGATCAACAGTGCATGGACACACATGTCCCACACCAAGTGGACCAAAATACCTTCTCTGTTCCCAAGAGCAAAAGCAGATCCATCGCTTAGGTGTATCTCCCTTCCTTGGAAGATCCTCATCCATCCTGCCATAGCAAACAGTCCCTATCATACGCTATTGCTCAAAGTGTGCCTGCCAGAGCGCTGCTCAATCAGGCCACAACCAGATGTCAGACTGTGCTGACATTTAAATGGTCTTGCTGACTCCAGCACAGTGCTCAGCCTTGTTATTTTATTAACATAGCCAGTAACTCTGGACACGCTATAAAGAACAGGACACGCTTCCTTTCAGAAGCACATCCAGTGGCTCACACCAGCTATCAGGTGGAGCTGTGCATCCTGCCCAGCAAGAAAGAGTGGGCAGCAGGTCCCAATCCTTTGCTTAACACCAAAGATGTGCCAGCAAGGAAAAGAAATATCACTGTGGGAATGTGACCAGGCATCGTTGCTTTAGTTTGGACTGGGACTTGTTTTGGGCTGCATCAGATGAACATTTGGGTTCACTAAGTTGACCTGGATCTCCTGACACCTCACCTTCCACCCTGAAAGTAAACAGAGGCTCCATATTGCCCATAAGGTTGGAGTTTGAGGAAAAGTCACACTTGCATTATTGCAGAGTCCAAGTGAGTCTGCTCTGGTTCTGGGTCTACGTGGCCTTCTTTCCATAAAGAAGCAACAGCCAGAAAGGTCTTACACCTTGGATATCACCTAAGAGGAGGTAATTAGCTCAGTCTGTCCCAGGCACATTTTCTGGAGGTGTCTCTTTCTTTCTTACAAGGAGCAAGGAACAAGGATGCTCTTGTCTTAGCTGTTCTGGCGAGGTCTGTAAGCATGAATCCTCATGGCTGGGAATGAGGTTAACAAACCCAGGGAAAGAGCCAAAGCTTCAAGAAAACTGAAGAGCACTTCCATGCAAAGTGCTCGACCTAAACACAGGTGAACCTCTAGCTTAAAACTTCACCCTTCTGCAGTAAGGAAGAACGTACTAGCCGCCCCCAGCCCCACACCCACCTCTCACCATATACCTATCTTCTACCCACCTCGTTGTAACTAGTGCCTTCTTCTCAAGCTGTCTGTCTACACAGGGTTTTTCCTGCCCCAGATTGCTGTTGCGATGAATCTGAGGTCTACTCTACCTCCTCCACTCAGCGATTCACTTCTGCAGGCATGCTCACATCTTCTCCCATGTTACGCCCAGCACCTGGAATGACCTTTTCAAACCAGTTTCAAAGGTCATTTTCTTGTCTTTTTAAACGATAAAACCCTCCATGAGCAGCAGGTGGTAAGCTGGTGTTTTCTGTTGGCATAGAAAATTCTGTCAAATGTATTTGATACAGAATCACTTTTTCAACTAAAAAATAATAAATATTTTCTGAAGAAATGTTGGGGTTTTTCTCTAGGAAACTGAGGTTCAAAGTCTGAAATGTTTTGATTCAGCCAACCTATCATAATGCCTCATGGAAACTATAGATAAGGTTCCCCCATATCCTCATTCTTTCTGTCAACCAGGTTTATCCACAGGACCACATCTTCCATGAACACTACTGTCAGGGACACAGGGGATGGAGCCAACACCTTTCTGCACTACATAAAGAGATTATAGTGCATCTTGGAAGCTCCAGGAAAACAATTGAATGGAAAAGCATGTACCATCTCTAACTAAATTCCTATGACACAAAATAACAGCATTCAGAATCAAAACATTTTTGTGGTGGACAAAATATTTCCACAAAAGAACTAAAAAAAATTGAAAATGTTCTGTGTTTTGGAAAGGAAAACACCTTTATTTCTCTTGTCCTCTAAACCCAACTGAATCTGTAACCCTGAAGCTTCCAGCTGAGACCGTGCTCTTGTAACACCTTACCTGGGAGCATGTCACTATGCCCATGAAGAGCTATGATCTTGCAACACACAGGTTGCAAGACTTTGTCCTTCCTTCCGTCTCTTTCTTTCACTATTTCTACTTCCATAGGTACCATGCTTTTGCTACCTTATGTTCATGCACTATCTCATCCTCAGCTCCTGGTCAGGGCAGTAGTAATTATGGAGACAGTCCTCTTACTGTCAAGTTTGCTGATAATTATAATGTGCTAAGTACAGAAAGGTTTTTACTGCCACCTTTGAATTCCTTTACATATCATGGAAGATGTTCCAACCATCTCCTATAGGCATCTCTCTTTGATGTCACATCAAATTCTTTCCTTTAACTGTTCATGGTCTGACAACCCTGGATGAAAACTGTCTGAATTTTTCATCATTGTAGGTGCCTTGTCTATGTTAGGAGATGACTTCAATGCAGTAATACTTTGGTAAACTAATACATATTTCTCATAAAAAAAAAAGACACTTCTTATAATTGCTTTTCTGTTTTTCTAGTTCATAATCAATGGGAATAAGATGCAGGGCTTTTTTCTTTTTCTAAACTCATGTATTCAGCAGGCATTACTGATGAGATACAAATAAAAAAATTATGCCATAAAAGATACAGTTTCTCCATAAAGAGCTGCTTCTACCCCTGGAGAAGTGGTGTGATCTCCTGATGGAAGAACAAGCACACCCTTGCCTTGGGTGACAGACAGAATGGGGTAGAATGATCTTTTCTGCTCTGTTTCGTTTGAAGTCCATACACAGCCCCAGTAACACTGCTCAGTGAAGTTCCTAGCCTGGTTTGTGGATATCCTGAGGTTTTTCACATTGTTCTGCTGGCTGAGATGCCTCTTTTTGTCTGCAAGCACCTCCCAGGCAGTTCAGAGCTACTTTCTCCATAATCTTTATGCAAAGTGTGGAGGTTTTACCACTGTTTTATAGCCAAGCCCAGACTGACATGCAGGTCAGGTCCTTGAGTGACAGAGTGTCAGTCAAACACTTGCAGGTTAAAACACTTGGCCCTGCAGGAAAAGCATTGCAGAGGACACAGCACAAAGTGTTTGCGTGAGGAGCTGTACTCACCAGCCCTTCTCTCCCCATTGACCTGGTAGGGTGAGCATGCCCTAAACTGGTCTCAGCATTAAGATTCCCTTCACTCCCCTGATGAAATGGCAAGTTCAGTAGACGTAGCAGAAGTCACAGGAGCAACAGAATCAGACTGAGTACGATACACAGATGGTCACAAGATTAATAATCTCCCTGTTCTCACTCGTTTATTGACTGGAAATTTTTTTGTCTTTTAGGGTGGGTATTTCCTATGCATATGCTCTGACTATATTGTTGTATCTCCCCGAGATACGTGGGACATTTGTACTTGGCAAAGATAAGGAAAAGGGGATACGCTTCTTTTGAATGAATGCCAAGCAAACTAAAAGATGTAATAATTGAGGCAGCTAATTACTGAGAAGCAAGCCAGCCCAAACCAGGTTGAATGTGATGTGGAAATGACCATTCACAAAAACCAGAAAAAATGTTATGTAGAGCTTATTGTCTGTAAATCTCAGAGCTCTTTATGACTCAGATAAATATAAAGAAATTCACTTTAGAGATAACTGAACCCTACATCCGCACCACACACATGGCACCGTGGTGAGACAGACAAGGTACGGCTACGTGAAAGCTGCACCATTTTCTTTTCATCCTGCCCTGGGTACATCCTATACAGCCATACACTTCTTCCACACAGCATTTCTGCCCAAAAGGAGCAAACACAGGAAAAGATTCTTACACATAGGTGGAACAAAAAATATCCCAAAATGGGATGGCACAATTCTGCCCCAGTAAGCTGCTCCAAAGCAATGGTGTTGCTACAAGGTACGATACAAACCAGAGGAATTATCCATTGCTAAAACAGCTGTGCCTAATTGGAAAAGCAATCTGGGTTCATTCCACACATATCATCAAAGTTAATAAATGTTATCTTTACTGCTGGATGTGATCTGGTTCATGGTGACAAATTAAAAATCTCCAATAGGCCTGATAAGTCACAAAATTAACACAAACAAGCAACGATACAAAAAGCACTTTGCAATTGGCTACAGAGAAGGGTTTGCAGTTTACGCTGCCTTTGCCAATGTTTTCCTTCCAGCCAGGCCTACAACCAGGAGTCAGATGCTCTGGTTAGGATGCAAGTGCGGGCAAACAGAGAACACCAGCATGGAATGGAAACAGACTGTCACGGTGAGCTTGCAGGCCACACAGACTGCCTTCTGATGTCACACACGGACATGATCTGGTGAACATTTCTGTGTGAGAACAGGCAGACAGCACATGAGCAACCCTGCGAGGGAACTGTGCGTGCACGCTGAGCTGTAGGTACCTGTGATTACAGGATCAAGGCTCTGGTTAGTCCTACAGATGATTTCACACATACAGGTTTTGGATGTTCATACTACTGTATCGACCTTCTCTTCCTTTTCTATTTTGAGGCTCATTTTTCAAAGCTTAGGCAAAGAACAAAACTCTGCTTACACAAATCCTGGCTTCAGCAAAATGGGAAGCACCAGCAGAATTTGCAGCCAAGTGTTTTAACTTAGATCCACAAACATATATGTAAAAAGCCAAGTGCAGTTCTTATATAGCAGCTCCTGACAAAGCCCTGGTAGGTGGTTAGTACTTCACCTCCTTCTTAGGCTGCTGCAGAGCTCTTTGCAATTAAACCCAGACAAAAAGAGAAGAAACCAAAACGTTGCCATCAGGAGTGATATTCACCTTATCACCTTCTTCACCCCCCACCTATCACAAAGTGGGAGCATATACAGAGACTAATCTAGAAAAGATCCCAAGGAGGAAAAATAAAAACTTGTCATGCTGGGAAGGTAAGCTGCTGGGGCTTTCCTTCCCTCCATCCCTCCTTCCTTATCTCTTTCTCTAAGCCTTTCCTTTGAGACCCTCCACCTCTGACGTGATTGTGAGGCACACGCTGCATCCGTGAGAAGCTCTGAGAGTCAACTGAGTGACTTTCTTTGAAAGGAAACGCACTTGAGGCAGAAAAAAAAAAAAATAGTTAGCTCCACCCTAGTAGTGTAATAACCCTCTGCTCATAGTTCTTGGTGTGAAAAAAAAAAAAAAAAGAAAAAAAGAAAAGTTTTAACCCGTGTAGCAGTATGATTACAAAAACAGCCTGGGCAAGGGGGGCTGCTGAGATGCAGGAGGGAGATCTGAATCTTCAATAGTGCTTTAGAAAAAAATCACGAAGGACATGTAGAATTGGGAAAAATGTCTTAACTAAACTCTGCATTGCCTATGCCAGTGCAACTGTGGCATCATCTTAAAGCAGGGAGTCTTTCAAGTCAGAAACCTCTGCACAGGCTGAGCATTACTTGCTTCATTCATCATGTGTCCTCATAGGGGTTGGCCAAAAAGTCATGCGAGGAGAATGACGCATGGATCAGGGAACTTTGGCGAGTGAAGGCTGGTGGACGTCAAAGTCTCGTGTCCAGCCTAGACACCAAAAAAGAGACAGAGGTAACAACCCAGAGCCCACACTAGGATCCAAATTCAACTCTGATGTCAGGCGTTCAGCCAACAGCAGCTCGGTGGGTCTATGAGCTCCAGGAAAGCAGCTGCCTTAGGAGGCCATCTGATACGTCTAGCTGAATGCAGCCCTGCTCCACTGCAACCAGGTGGGACAGGAACCTCCTTGGAGCAGGTGCTCCTTGCTGGTCCCTTGACTCGTCTCCTAAAGCACGTTCCCTAGAAACTCAAAAACACCTGGCGGCCTCAACTGGGACGTGGAGTCCTTTCTTCAATCAAAAAGAAGGATAAAGAAAGAAATATAAAAAACATAGGTCCAGGACCTCAAGGATTTAGTTGTTCAAAGATACAAAAGTCAGAACATTGCCCTATTCACCGCAAATAGTTCTGCTTCTGCCTCCCCCCACCTTTTTTTTTTTAATAGCAAGTTCAGTGAAACTTTATCTCTTCCTGCCCTAGTAACCCTACTAAATAATCTGCTATTAGCATGACTCAATTGAGTGGCTTTCAGGCACTGAAGTAATTTTCTTTGCTGCTGTTGTTTCATTGGCGGAAATTAAAAAAAGAGCCCGTAAAAAGCTTTCTGCCCCTGCAAAGTATCACACTGCTGGAGATTTGAGAAAAGTACAGGCGAGAAGTTAGTTAGTTGCATTGTAGTTACAACTAAAAAGGACCCGATTACACTGAAGAGTTTAACTTCATTAGCATTCAACGTGCATGCAGGGAACATAACCCAGGTCTCAAGACCAAGCAGCCAGGCTGGGTTTTCGAGTTCCCTCCTTCAAAAGGAAATGCAGCTCACAACACTATGCAGCAGAGGAGGGATGGAGACAGTTCATTTCTCTTTACCGCTCAAATCTGCTTTCAAACTTACCGCTGCGCTAGTTTGTAGAATATTACAAACTCGATCCGAAAATGATATACACAGCTACTAAGGTACAACACTGAGAGTAAAACTCGACTTCTATCTGGCTGACTTAGTACATACTGCTGTAACCAAGAAACACCTACGAAGCATCACAGAACCTAGCAGGGGAAAGTATTTTCTCCCTATATTTTCCCCAGTTTGTTCACCGTGTTGAATAACACTTTGGTCATAGTTGGTTTTCATTGTTTTTCTCATTTTCCCCTCTTCTTTGTATTGCATGAAGGCACACGGGAGAAAACAACACTTTTTTAAAGGCAGGAAAATGTGATTATGAAACCACAAACACTTGCAAAAGACATCAGGTATAGAACCTGAAAGTAATTTAAACTCTTATTTAAGAAGGAAAAACTAAAAAAGAAAGAACAACAACAAAAAAAGAACTCTTTGGCTAAATGTCAAGTTGACAGCTTTAAAATCCCGTAACAGAACAAGAATGGAGACCTGAAAGCGGAGCGTCCTGAGCAGCGTCCCAGGTAAAACGAAATGCCAGCAGCACCAAGCAGTGCCCCAAACTTCCTCGCTGCCGCTGCCCCGCTGGGCACAGCTTCTGCCTCCCGCCCTGCGCGCCGCCTGCGCCCGGGGGTCGCACCCGCTCCCCACCAGCCCCCGGCACCTCGCCCGGCAGCGGGACGCCCTGCCCTGCCCTGCCCTTCCCTGCCCTTCCCTTCCCTTCCCTGTCCTTCCCTGCCCTTCCCTTCCCTTCCCTTCCCTCCACCCCGCAGGCACTACCTGCCCCCGCGCAGCGCCGCGCAGCCTGGCTCCGCTCGGCTCGGAGTAGCCCGCTTCGGCTCGGAGTAGCCCGCTTCGGCTCAGTTCGGCTCGGATTAACCCGCTTCGGTTTAGTTCGGCTCGGATTAACCCGCTTCGGCTCAGTTCGGCTCGGCTGGGCGCAGCCCGGTTCAGCTGAGCTCGGCTCGGCGCGGCTCAGCTCGGCTTGGGCACGGCTTGAGCCCGGCTCAGCCCGGCTCTGCTGGGCTCCGCCCGGTGCAGCCCGGCCCGGCTCGGCTCAGCCCGGCTCTGCTGGGCTCTGCTGGGCTCCGCCCAGTGCAGCCCGGCTCGGCTCGGCTCGGCTCGGCTCGGCTCGGCTCGGCGCAGCGCTGCCCGCCGCCCCTGCCCCTTCCCCCCCCGGGGGAAGCGCACTCCCGGCCGCCCGCCGCCACCGCCGGGGCTGCCCTCGCCGTCTCTTCCTCCTCCTCCTCCTCCTCCTCCTCCTCCTCCTCCTCCTCCTCCTCCTCCTCCTCGGCGCCACCCCGCTCCGCGCCCCGCCGCGTCCCCCTCTCCCTCCCCCCCCCGGGGTCCCCCTGGCCTCCTCCCGTCTTTGCCCCCAAAAAGGGCCCGATCCGCGGGGGCTTGGTGCTGGCTGGGAGGTGAGCGTCGTGCCCAGCCCTGCAAGGGACCCCGCTTCGGGGCTGGGCACGCAGAGCCCCCTTTTGCAGACAGGGAAACCGTGGCTCCAAAGAAATGCTCACCAAAAAGAGCGGAATAATCAGGACAACCAGATTTTTTTCAGGCTGCAGAGCCTCGTCGTTGCGACTAGCAGGGGAGGTTTGCTGAGGGGTGCAGAGGGGAAGTCGACAGGGAAGTCTTTCCTCGTTCATCTGTCCCATCGTGTTATGTTCTTGGCCACGGGTGTTTGAAACATCTCTCTTCCAGGCTGGCCCAACCTTGGACCAGGTGGTTGGTTGTTGTATGAAAGAAGGCCAGGTGGTACCTGTCTGGTGCACCCCGTTCAGAACTTGAGGGTGTCAGAGGTGGCTTGTCCTTGCTACAGCCCCTGGGAGACCTTCTCAGCTCCACCGGTCCTATGGCTTCCTCCTCTGCCGTAAGATGAGGTGTGATGTTGAGGGTTGTAGACAGGTGGACCTGGAGTGGGAAACTGGCCTGGGATCCTAAGAGAGGAGCAACAAGAAGGAAAGGAAACCCCAGAAATTTGGGGGAAATTTTGGTTTTGGAGAAGACCTTGCAGAATCCCCACATCCTGCAGGAGCACACCAGCCCCGTGACACTAGTGGGCTTTGCTGCCGCTCACAGTCAAACAAATAGGATTCTAGCTATCGCAAGGAGACCTACGGATGTCCTTCACACCCTCTGACGTACCCATAGAAGACATGAGGCCACATTCAGGTACCTTCTGTGGGTCCTAACGCTCTTCTGAAGAATCTCAAATGGTGTTTCGCTAAAAGGTCAATGCACCGTTACAGGTGCAGAACATGCCACCTGCCGGACCTGTAAAACAGATGTTTTGTTTGTGATCATCCAAATGAGGTGTTTGGAAATTTTAGGACCTGTAAATGTTCACTTTGAACAGGCTGGGATTGTTCCTTGAATACTGTTGTGATTATTTTTCCCTTGCTGCTGATTCCTAAAACGTAAACTATGCATTACAATAAAGAAAGGGGAGGCAAGGCAAGGCAATGCAGAGGGAAAGGCTGCTGAGCTTTTGGAAATCAGGGGAAATGAATTGCTTTTAAACAGTAGTTCTCTCCTATTTGCTGGAGCAGTTTGAGCTGAGTATAATACATATTCCTGTTACCAGCAGGAGAGAAAAAGACATTTCATGAGGCAGGTGATTTTGCATTTTAATTGCTCGCACACCATTAACTTACGTATCCATCCTTCCTGTCTGCACCCGAGCGCATTATATTGGGGGTGGGTGGGGTGCGATGTTGATACTGCCAGCATGCAAAAGAGGTTCTTTCACCCCAAGTGAAGGTGAGCTGTAGATAATTAAAGTCACATGTGTTCTCATCCCAAGCTTAAGTTTTCAGCTCCACTGGCTGCTGATGCAGTTGCTACTATTTGCAGAGGAAGGTGATGGGTGGAGGACCATTGTATCTGCCTGCGTTTGGACTGGATGAGTGCAAGCTTGGGGCATTGTAGTGGTGTATCCCCAGCTGCGGTGCAGCCCCGTGGTCTCTCCCCCTTTGCTGACCCCCTTGATATTGCCCCCACACATATACCAGATCCCACCTGGGGGACAGAACATGACACAGCAGCTGGTTACATGAGGATCACTTTGCCTATAGGAAACGTTGCAGATCTGAAAATATTTAGGCTCAGGATTAGTTTCTGGATATCGCACACAAAACAGCACGTCGGGCCGCTTAGCTCCAACATAGGTGCAGAAAAAGGCTTCTGCTCGCATCCTCTCCCAGAAAAAAACATTTGGCTGTGCAATGACAAGGTCTCAGAGCAGGAAAAATACTTGGCAGGACATCTTCCAGACCCTGCCCCAAGGGAAAATCTGGAGGAGCCCTTTCTAAGGGGGCATTCACTCATCTTGTCTCTCCGGACTGCCGGCGACAGCTCCACGCCTGCCCACAGCAGCCCGTCCCAAAGCTGTTCTTCATTGCCGGAAAGCATTCCCTTAATGTGCAACATAAACCTTCATTGTTGTGATTTAAGCCCACTTCTTGTCCTATCCACCAGGGATACAGAGAACAGATTTTTCCCTTCTTTTTTGCAGCAGCTTTTTGCATATTTAAAACCGACAGCGCTGTAGTCTGGGAGGCAGCTGCCATATTAATTACCCAGCTGACACAGAGCTTCCACTGAAACACGCATCTACTGCTGTACATTATTATTGTCATTTAACTTGACTTGTACAACTAATCAGGCTTTGCCTTCTACAACAGACGAGGCCACTCCTGTGGGTGTAGGTATTTGGAAACCAAAAGCCCTTAAAGCTGCATCTTTCTGGTGGAAAATATCACCACAAGCCATCGTGTTTTCTTTCCTGTATTTGAAAACCACCCACATTTTCAGTAAGAAAAAAAAAAAAATTAAACTGATTGAGCGTTTTGCCTGGGCAATGGGCCTTGCTGAAGAGTTTCATTCTCAAAATATTTGGTCTCTGTTGTTTGGTTTTTAAGGATAATTTTTTGCAGTTTATTGTTAATTTAAAAGAGGTGTGGGGAAAAAATAACTAGGGAACACATTTAATAACTGTTATGAAAGAAGGTAACATATTCCTCTCTGCTTTGAATTAATTGAAACTCAGTTAATGAGTCAATATGCTTGAAAAATAAAGAAAATATAGCTGGTTAGGTCATTTTCCATGTTAAAATAACACTAAAACTGGGTTTTGTTTTTTTTCTTCCCTAAATATTTCCATTTCTGCTCAAATTGTGCACTGCATGTTAACACGAGGGTTACATTTCAGTGTCTTCTAGCAGTCATAAAAAAAGGGCTTGAAAAGGGGCAGAGAGGTCACTTCATCCCTTCTACCATACAGCGGGTCCGACACTCCCCAAACTGCCCATTCCCGAGCCAGGTCCGTCCGCCTGGCTGTTACACACTTCCAGCTTGGGAGCTCCCGGCCTCCGCAGAAGAGGACAGGAAATGCAGTGAGCAAGTCAAACCACTTGCAAAATACTGTGCGATGCTGCGTATCTCCCAGGCTTCACCAGAAAAGGTTGAGTAATTATGGGAGAATCTTTTTGCAGGGTCCAGTCTGATTTTACTTCCTCGGAACTCCTCGGCTAGAGATATGTATTGTCCCTTTCAAGCTATAAAGAGAAATAAATCAACTGCGATGCTGGTCTTATCACTGGTGGTGTCGCAGTACCCTCCAAGAGTTGTTAGTCTCATACCAAGGACCAAACGAATATACAATGCAAAATGTGCTCCCAGTCCATAAAGTTTGTTCAACTGTGATTTTACAAAGGTTCAAAGCTTTGTCTCAGTCCCTATTCAGTCATTTTGGGCTTGATACTATGGTTTGTCAGCAGCCATGAGCTGGTGGCATTCAAAATAATCAATTTAAGCAGATGCATAAAATGCATTTTAAGGCACAGGTTGAGGGAGGCAAAGCTGCTGCCTGCCCTCACTTGCAGGTTCCCACACTCTGCCTCCCTCCTGCCTGTGTCCTGCCTCCCCCACCCCAGGTTATGGCTTCCGCACTTTGCTGATTCAACCGATCGCCTCACCATGCTCTCAGCCAGAGCAGCAAAATGGTCTGGAATTGAGAAAAACAAGCAAAACAAAAATGAAAAAAAAAAAAAAAAAGATTGCCCTTTGCTTGTAACAGGCATCATTTTTGCAGGGCATGGCCACATGAAGGGCTGAGTGAACACAGCGGTGGTGGGGAAGAGGTGGGGTGGGTGGTGGAGGGGTAGGAGCGTGTGAAAACCTCCCTGGCCAGCTCCATAGCCAAAAGATTCATGGTGTGTGACTGCACGCTCTAGTTGACATTGCATGAGAGGTGTGGTGCTTTAAAATGGCTAGAAAAATGCAAAGTATTTTGTGATTAAAAGCTCCTCTCCTTTCCTGGAGAACAGTCGCCCATTGTTTGTGCGAAAGCAATACCCCTTCACCGACTTCTGCACAAAGACACCATCTCTAATAAGTGTCCCTGAAAAGGAGATCATTGAAAGCCCATTTTGAGCTTGGTCTGTTCTTATGCCTGGACATCAGCTGTTGACCACCCTTGGAGACAAACTGCCAGCTTAGGGGATTGCGGGACTGCTGGCACACATATTCTGCCATTCCTAGCTCCTTTGATAACATTAATTAATTGCATGGGGAAATCTGAAGCAAAATCAATAGTCATCTTTGAAATCGCAGAGTCACAGAATGGTTGAGGTTGGAAGGGACCTCAGGAGGTCATTGGTTAGAGTGTGGTGCTAATAACGCCGAGGTCACAGGTTCAATCCCTGCTCACTGCAGGGGGGTTGGGCTAGATGATCTCTCAAGGTCCCTTCCAACCCAAAGCATTCTATGATTCCATGATTTTGTCCAACCTCCTTGCTCAAGCAAGGTCACATAGAGCTGGTTGTCCAGGACCATATGCAGACAGCTTTTAAATATCTCCAAGAATGGAGACTCCATGACCTCTTTGGGCAACCAAATGACATTGGGCTCTTCTTGTAATGTATTTATATACCCTCTGTATTTACTGTCTTCCCAGCTGAAAGAACTTGTTTAAATTCAGTTGGGATTAGCAGAAGTCATTGCCCAAGGAGGTCACAGAAGTTAAGAGATCAGCAGGATTTCAAGTGAGCTCACATTTATCTTTGTAACTGCATCGGTATTCAGCACAGAAATTTGCACCCCTCTAGAGGGTACTCTAAAGACAAGATGACTGGGAGGTTGATCAACCTTCTGCTGCCACTGTGCTAACAGTACATGGCTTTTTGTTTTGAACGTGAGATATGTTTTCAGTTTTAGATCTGGATGTCTGGGTTTTGAGCCTTGCTGCTGACAACTCACACCACAGTGTCCTCCCATGACTGATGTCTGTACTGAGACTTAAGCTTCAGCATAACTGAAATCTGAAATAAACATCATGGCTAGAAGGTGCTTATGATGCTTGCCAAGGTGGGGCAGATGTTCTCCTTGGAGACATAGTCACCTCCTTCAAAATAATGGGCTCTAGGAGCTCTTTGGTAAGGGCTCTTGCATTTGATCTAGTGATCATGCACTTGTAATAGGTTTGAACCCTTCTCCCAGGAATCCAGAAATTTTTTTTTTTTTTTTATAATTACCTGTTAATTACCTGTGCAGTTTCAGCAGACAGACAGTCACAGATTCCTAGTTCTCAAATAAAATAGTTTGTCAGACAGAGCAATAAGACACCATGATGTTAATACAAATTTGGATCTTAAATGAATGCTGTCTTAGGTAATGGTGAGGAGTTGAGAAGTTTTGCCTGATAACTTTGATTCTGGGTTATACAGTGCAGTAACTCAAAGCAGTTTATCAGGAGTATTTCAAAAGCACTGAGTGTCCGACACAGAAACCCCTTGTGCTGGGTGCTGTACAAAATCCTAAAAGGGTCTAACTCCAAGCAGCAAATAGCCTCCTTTACAGAGGGCAGTCTGGAGGAGGAAAGCCCAACAGAACTGGTTGTGTAAGGTTTTCCCTCTTTTATAGACAGGGGACTGAAGCTTAGGAACAAAGAAAGGCAATGTCTAGCTCTTGGGTAACCAGTCACACATCCCCACACTATGAGTCCCCAGACATCTTGTCTCAAGGTGTCTTTTTCTCTTGGACCTGTCTGGAATGCATGTGGTGAGAACTGACAGGTCAGGCGTGGCGGGGGAGAAGGTGGAGACTCGTCCCATTGTAGAGTCTTTCTTTTAGTGCCAGAAGCAGCTCCAGGTGGTGAAGACTTAGCCAAAGGAAGAGCTGATTTAGCATGGCAAAGACTATAGGAGCTGTGGTATCTGGTAGATGTGCACACAGCTGCTGGTGGAGATGTAAGCACCAAACCGACCCTTTCACTAAAGGCATATGCAGATGCTCATTAGTGGTCTTCACAATCTCAGTAGTGTATTTCCCAAGAAAGGCTTTGGATTGGAGTTTTGTGTATTGGGTTTGCCTGGCAAGTTTGGGGGGGGAGCAGGGGGTACAGGGGTGGCTTCTGTGAGAAGCTGCTAGAAGCTTCTCCTATGTCTGATTGAGACAATGCCAGCCGGCTCCAAGATGCCAAGCAGTTCCAAGGACCCGCTGCTGGCCAAGGCCAAGCCAATCAGCGATGGTGGCAGTGCCTCTGGGATAACATATTTAAGAAGGGGGAAAAAAACCTGCATGACTGCAGCCAGAGAGAGGAGTGAGAACATGTGAGAGGAATAACTCTGCTGACACCAAGGTCAGTGAGGAAGGAGGGCAGGAGGTGCTCCAGGCATGGAGCAGAGATTCCCCTGCAGCCCCTGGTGCAGCCCACGGTGAGGCAGCTGTCCCCCTGCAGCCCATGGAGGTCCATGGTGGAGCAGAGATCCACCTGCAGCCTGGGGAGGACCCCACGCCAGAGCAGATGAATGTGCCCGAAGGAGGCTGTGACCCTGTGGGAAGCCCATGCTGGAGCAGGCTCCTGGCAGGACCCGTGGTCCCATGGAGAGAGGAGCCCAGGCTGGAGCAGGTTTGCTGGGAGGGCTGGGGACCCCGTGGGGGACCCACACTGGAGCAGGCTGCTCCTGAGGGGCTGCACCCCGTGGAAGGGACCCACGCTGGAGCAGTTTGTGAAGAACTGTAGCTCATGGGAAGGACTCACACTGGAGAAGTTAATGGAGGACTCTGTCCTGTGGGAGGGACCCCACACTGGAGCAGGGGAAGAGTGTGAGGAGTCCTTCCTTGAGGAGGAAGGAGAGGCAGAGACAATGTGTGATTGAGCACAACCCCCATTCCCTGTCCCACCTGTGCTGCTCGGAGGGAGGAGGTAGAGAAAATCGTGAGTAAAGTTAAGCCTGGGAAGAAGGGAGGGGTGGGGGGAAGGTGTTTTAAGATTTAGCTTTTATTTTCTAATTACCTTACTCTGATTTGATTGGTAATAAATTAAATTCATTTCCCCGAGTTCAGTCGTTTTTGTCTGTGACACTAATTGGTGAGTGATCTCTCCCTGTCCTTATTTTGACCCATGAGCCTTTCATTATATTTTTTTTCCCATGTCCAGGTGAGGAGGGGGAGTGATAGAGCAGCTTTGGTGGGCACCTGGTGTCCAGCCAGGGTCAAACTACCACAGAGGAATCATCAGTGGTTTAGTAAATGGGTCTGTGAAACTGAGACATAGCTTGAAAGGTGTGGTGGGCTAAGTCCGTATCCCACTCTGCCTCCCTCCCAACCCAACGCGGAGGTGCTGAGCAGCCCCTTGCTCTGCTGAGATCCTGCTACTCCACAGTGTGCTGAGGCCATGCTGTCACCTTCTTGGTGCTGCAAAATGAGCGCTGATCTACCTCTTGCACTTGGTTTGCACCAGTGCCACCTCCTTGCTGGGAGCAGCCAGCCAAAACCCAACCCTTTCTGTACTTTTTACCTCTCCTCTGTAACCTGTCCATGAGCAGGTGTGAGCCAAAGATGACCTGTGAAGGTCTTTGCTTTATTTCTCTGAATTTTCTCTGTGTTTCTCACGTGAGCTCGCCTGCTATTTATTTTGAATTGGCCTATTCTCAAGAAACAAGGATGCTAGCAGACTGTTTTTTCCCAGCGAAATTTTGCTAATAATGAGTTATTCAGCTGGGTGCTGTGGTGTACACACTCCTAAATTTCCCAGAAATCTGTCTTCTCTGCTGCAGAGTTAACGTAAGCTGGGGTGAGCTGAGGTTGCTGATGGTAACATTTCAGACCTGACCTCCTTGTGGTGAATATTTTGGATGAGGAGTGGGTTTGCTGGCTTGCTTTCTTTTAGTGGTTAAGGTGAAAGGTCAAAACTTTTTCTTCTCGGTGCTATGAAAATGTCTGATGTGAGTGTATTTACCATCAGTGCTGGCTGATGGAAACATATCAGGCTCTGGTTAAGGGAACCATTGTCACATCCTTTCTATTATGGCCACAATATTCTCGAAATGATGACTTTCCACAATAGCCTTTGTTCACTGGAGGATGCAGGGTGTCCAGGATGCTTTTTCCATCAATGACCTCAGCTTTGGGACACCCAGCAAGAGACATGATGGATCAATTTTCAGCAGCATGGAAAAGAACAAGATTAGATGACATTAAATGTGTCAGCTTCCCTCTGAAAACCAAGTGCCCTCAGTCCAGCTCTGGCAGCCAGGAGAGCTGGTCCTTGGAGGCAGGTACTCCAGAGATCTCAGCTAGGACCACAGGGAGGTACTTGGAGCAATGTCCTGAACAATTGTAATATTAGGAAAGTACCTGAGGTAAAGTAAGCAATGATCTTCTCTTTCTGTCACAGGCCACAGTCAATGGGCAATAACCCACCTAGGTACCCAAGTGACTGCAGTGTTGCTAGCAGGAGTAGAAATGGGATTTCAGCGAGGAAAGATATAAAAGGGAGATCCCAGGCGTTTCACTGCTGTGGCTTGGCTGTGTGCTCACTGTTCATTACTACTTTCCTATGAATGACTGAAAGCCACTCCATCAACCCCTTAGAAACATAACTCTCTAGTTTGTGTGATCCTCATGTCCACTGTGGTCAAAGAGTCTGGCAGGGTAGACAGAAGCAGTGAAAATGCCACACTTGTGTTAGGAGACCAGAGGAGAAAAAAGAGAAAGAAATTAAGAAGACATTAGCTCTGTAGGTGACCTTCAGTACCCTGTCTAAGCCATGAAGTGTGGGAAGATGAGAAGGCTGTGATGGAGGGACAGGAAGAGCACACCTACTGTGCGGTGATGATTTGGGGCAGCACACAGCGAGGACACTTGCTTTGGGTAGGTGTGAACACAGAGGATGTTGCCTCACTTGGGTTGGTTTTGGGGATGCCGGTGCTGCTGCCTGCCTTGCAGTACAGTGCGGAAATACCTGAGCTCATTTGAAACAAGCTCTTCTAGCTATTTCAAGGAGTTGCTCTGTGACAGTAGAGATGTGGGGGAGGAAGGGCTGATTGATCATATCAAGAAGTCGATATCTGTGCATTAGATCACAGTTGTCGTCTTATATTGTCCTTGTCACTACAGCAGTGAAAATGCAGCCTTGGGTAACCTAACAACTATCTGCAAGTTCTCTGGACCCCTGGCATGCAATAAAGCCTGGACTGCTGTGTCTTCAGTGCTCTTGTTTTGTTTTGGTAAACAGATGAATGCCATGGCACTACTTTGTGATCTAGTCACATCTCTGCTTCGAGAAGGTCAGGATCTCAAGTGTGAAAGGATGCCGGAGCATCCTTTCCCATAAGATATCTCCTAGAGATGCTCCAGTGGCCTTACACGTTTTCCCCACCCACCCAGTTCTGAAGTGTTCTCTTATTATTAAAAGTAGGTCATCACGGTCGCAGCTCAGGCTATTTTTTCACTGGCGGATTTGGTTTGAACACTTTGCTTTCCAGACAACGATAAACACGACGTTATATGAATCATTTTTTTCCTCCGGCTTCATGTGGTTCTTAGAGAGAGCTCTTAGAAAGGATTAGATGACTGGAAGCCTGCTAGGTAGTGTCTGCAAATGAGAGGAAAAACAAAAGATGGAAAGGAAAAACAAAACTAGAATCACTTTTCTGCTGTCTGATCCAAAGTGGTTTATCCAGGACTGTGATTCCCTTCAGGATACATAAGAAAAAGCTCATACATACCCTGAATTTAAATGACTGTGTCATAGAAGGTCCCCAGTACAGGAGGCAAGTGCAGCACTCCAGTTGTACTGTTGAAGTCTGTATCAAAGGCTTAAGTGGGACTTAGGTAATAAGTAGGCTTTGTGCTTTATCTTTCAGTACAGCCTTGCAGATTTGGACTTAATCCAGGTGTTGTGTAAGGCATCAAGGTGCTATAATACTAAATGCCTCAAAAGTAACAGTTGAAACCTGCAACTCTTTTCATTTGTGCCGCTGGTTTGTACTCAAATGCTCTTATAATTGCTGAGCACTCTCCCATGCACAGTAGCATTAGTCAAAAGTCCTTTTCCAGGTGAGAGAATCCAGGGCTCCATTTATTAGCAACAGAAGAGACGTAATTCTCTTGACGTCCCAGAACGAATAAGGCTGAAGAACCAGAGGAATCGTGCAGTGACAAAAATGATTTTCAAAGGTCACCGCACATAATCGAGAAAGGAAAGTCAGGTCCTACACACCAATCTTGGGAAATGCAGGGGCTTGTTTAATATTCATTGTGGGCTTTCCCTAAAAGTCAGTGTATGTTTAAAAATGTCACTGCACAGACTCTCAATTAATGTTATTTCTTAGGCCATTGCATGTTCAGTAATGGGGAATCAGCTCCATGTTGCATTCAGAAGGTCATACAGTACACAGGGCCCTGACTTTTTGTAATGTCGGTACGCTTTGCATTGAAGACTATGCAGATGGTTTTGTAATTTCATTCTAGTAGTGTCCTCTTCTCCCAGTTCTTTTTCATTTGAATCTTCAATCTCTTTGGGACAGGAATTGTTACTTCTACAGGTCTGGACAAGTTCTAGCATAACAGCTTTTCACCGTGGCTCATATCAAGATGCTAGTGAAATATGAATGCTGAATAATAACTGTGGTGATAAGGTAGTATATACTCACTTTAGGAATTTTATCTTTGGCTTCTGAAATTTATGTCGAATTTCACTATCATTTCACCAGTCTAATTCAGATCCAACTTGTCAAGATGGTAAAGTCAAAGAGACAGCTCCTTGTAAATCAAAAAAAGTTCATTGACTTGAGCAGGGTTGTGCTTGTTTAAACCACAGTAGGCACACTTCCAATCATTTTAGAAGTCTGGATCAATAGAAATACTTGCATGATTTTAGTTCAGTGTCAGTGAAAAGGATTGTTTTTCCTGAGCTGCTGGGGACAGGAGGAATGTGCTTGTGGGAGAAAGCAAGGTGGTGAAATGGCTCGAATCAGAAGTTAAATAGACTGTCTGTGATTTACTAGGAGAGTAACATAAGACACAGGCTAAAAGCTTAGTTTAAGAGGAAGAAAACATGCTTTTTAAGAGCCAGAAAACTTTGAATAGTGAAAACATTGTGCATTAATCTAAAGGCATACAGACAACAAAAGGCAGATATTCATGCATACAAACCCATATTCATACATATCGATGTGTAATCTGCAGAAATGTTTAGACGCAGGGCTGTAGCAAGGGCATCATCTACACAGGATATCAAAAGAGCCTATGTATATACACAACACCCCCAGACACCCCAGGATATTGCCACAGGTGTCTGCATCTAAGTCCAAGAAGAGGGACTTGTCACCTGCAGCAGCAGGGCAAACAGGAGGTGGCAGCGGCTTAGAGATATAAAAAGAGATGCCCAGACGACAAAGGAGAGCTGCGGTAACAGAACAGTCTTGTGTCCCATCTGCCTATGTGAGTATTTATACATGTGTATATTTGTGTTCTCCACCAGTGTCACTATCGGTTTTGCAAATATTCTTATTGCACTTGTCCAGGTATTGGAAGAGAGGGCACATACATTGCAATACCAACGACATGACTGAGCCAGGGAAGCTATTTCAGGCTGTTATACCTGTACAGCCATTTTTCCCTCTCTAATGTGAAAGAAGTGTGGAAGTAGACAGACTGACTCTTCCATGCTTGACCCTTTAATCCTTGCTTCGGTGCCTCAGTACTGTGTCTGAGTCACCATTAGTCCCTCAGCTGAGAAGACTTATGGACACAAGGGAAAATGAGAAAAATTGCAGAGATGGGCACAGATATGCGCAGCTAGAGACAATGTAGGGAGCTTTCAGAAGGTGCACGTCTGTATGTGGGGAGATAATCTGGAATACATGGAGTAGGGGGGTACAAGACTGAGAACTACAGCACCGGCCTAGGTTGATGTTGCACAGACATTTGCTTGCCACTTAAGCAGAACTGATGCAATTTTGCTTTTGCTGTTCCTGCTGGGGACTGTGGGGCTGTGGAGGAGGTGGCTGCTCCTGTCTAACCTGCCCAAGTATCCCCCAACATCACGCCTTGTTCTCCAGGTTCCTTGCTGTCTCCAGTAGAGACAGCGCTAGCTCCCCAGCTGACCAAGCAGAGGGCTGTCGTTTGCGTGTTGGAGGAGTTGAACCACTATCTAACTTCTGCTGCCAATCCACTCACTAAGCACGTCCCAGATCTGGCCTTCCTCCCGCAACCTGAACTTTGAGGTATCACTTTTATTATTGCACAAGTCTATTTGCCTATTCTTCATCGGGCTGCTCTGCTGAGCCCATTAGCAAGCATTTGTACCCTTTCCTCAAACAACATGCTTTCCCTCCCTGCGCTCAGTTTGTTCAGTCTGGATAAGGACCGGTTTTCTGTTTGTGCAATACTTGGCAGCGTAAAGGGAGAAAGGGGAAGCGATCACTTGTGAGCGGGCACTGGGCACTATAATAAGCAGAGGATGATGATATGTGTGAGGCTGAAAGGAAGGCAGGAAGTGCTTGTTTGTACATGAGTAGGTTTTATTCTAATACATGTGACATAAGACTGCGTTAGTTTGCGGTCAGACGGTGGCATCCTAGAGCAGTGAGCACACTGAAGGCCACAGCAGAATAGGGCTGGATAACCAGGATATCTCCACCAAACCTGCCAGAGATGCAGTCAGCTATCAGTCAGTCTTCCAAGGTTCAGTGATCAAACTGTAGACCACAGAAAAACCAAAAGGATCATTTTCATATGTGTGTGTGTGTGTGACTTTCGCTTTGAATCCTTCTGTGCTCAATTTGACACAAAGAGAAGAACAGAGCAGCCACTGCTCAACCCAGCGGGGCAGATGAAGTGAAAAGTCAAGGTCTTCACCTGCAAATTAAAAGTGATTTAGTGACTGCCTCCTAGTGGACGGTGTGTAAGCCAACTGTTTCATGGGTATTTTTGGAGTGCCACCCGACGATATAATATAGGATATGCTTGCTTCTGCTAGGTGCCTCAGATTTTATAATAATTCAGGCAACAGCCTTGACATTAGTAAGAATTAGTTATCACGCAGGGAGTTTCAGTTTCACTGTGATCGTCTTATCTGAATACAAATCTGAACCCTCTGCAGATCGTCAGGCATAGCTTAGGACATGAAAATACCTAGCATGCTGTTTATTGCCGTACCACCTAATCATGTTTTTCTAAGATAATTTTTCACTGGCAGGTTGTTGATTTATTGCTTCCTAGGGTAGAAGAACAGTGATTCGGGTTTGCCCTTTGCTGTCATGGATTTGAGTGTCAACACAGTCATCAGGGTCACTGGGACATGTGAACCGTCCCCAGTACAGCTCCAAGGAGGAATCTCAGACTTCCTAAAAGAGGTTTTTCACACTCTCAGCTGCTGTAAACAGAAAATAGCAATGCCGTGCTTTGTCCTTTTAAACGTTCCTCCTTTAAAGATTATAAGCATTTCATGAGTGATGTGCTCCTCATTGTGGATTAGGAACCCATTGTGCCTGGTGCTGTGAGTTACGAGAAATTTCTGACTCCAAAATTTGAATGTCCAGCTAATCACCTAGGGTCAGTGGAGACAGACAGGTGCACTATGAGCGGCCTCACGTATAGTATGGGTTTGCAACTCAAAATCTTCTCTGTTTAGGTTAAACAGACCTTCACGTCTTTCCCTAGCTGTTGATCTGACATGTACAATTCAAAACAGAGATCCTGCAAGGTGGATGTTAGCTGAACAACAGCTGGAAAGAGGCAGCTGCATCACAAACTGGAAAACTGGCAGCTGCTGAGGCTGAACCTGCAAACCCACAAGTTTCCTGAAAGTAGACTGGATCTGGAAATATTCATGCAATCACAGCACTAGTAACCTGGGCTTGGTCACTCCTGGCAGCACGTTAGCGTGCTGATGGAAAGAAATCATCATCTCCAAACGCTTTCTACTGGATATAGTGGCATATGAACAGTTCCAGAAGTTGTTCCCTGTTATAGGTGAAGCTGAGCTCCAGCATGAAGAGAGATCCTCCCAGTAGGTGCATAAGTGAAGCTGAAGAATTCAGATGATAGAAAATTTATTGGGAGATTTTTGATCAAACTCTTGTTGTAAAACCCCCTACAAACTTTGAGCAAATGAGCTGTCTCTTCTTTGAGCATAGAAAAAGCCAACCTTTCCAATGCCAATTTGTTACTGGAGTTTATGGGCAGTTTTTTGTTTTTATTCCCCCAGGATGGAAAAAAAAATTAATAGTATAAAGCTATTGACTTTTAAAGCAATCCTTTCTGTCAATATAGGCCAAGCAGGTTTTGACTTCAAACAATTTATAGAGATTTGCACACCTCATTTCAAGTGTCATGCCATGATCTTGACTCCATGCTGCAAGTTGTTTAATTAGCCACATTAATCCACTAAATGATGGCAAAATGTTTAGTAATGATATCTAACTGGGGCATTGCAAGGGAACTTTGTTGTTTAATTAGGAGTTAATTGATGATAGTGCAGAGAGTATTGGGTTATAAAAGGCTTTTGCATGTCAATTGGGCTTGTGCTGAGCTCAATACAATAGCTTTTAAATGGCCTGTTCAAATTAATTGCCATTATTATGGTACGTAGATTTAAGAGGGGCCATTATTCATGAAAAATTTTACTTTAGCATTCCTTTAGGTCTAGCTAATTAGACATAGGGATAATGAAAGGTACCTGGAAGGAATGGAGAGATGGTGAATTAGCCCTCTGACATGGAATTAGCCATAGTGGTTGCACTGAGGAATCAGCTCCATGAGGGACCTTGGACATGGAACTGTTGAGGCTTCATCTTTTTACTGCTTTTAATGTAGCTATTATTTAGGAGCCCTAATACTCGTGTGGATATGGGGTGTGGAATCCAGGTAGGTCCTTGGTGCTGAGAATGGTTGTGTTTTGGCTGAGCTGGTGATGCCTGCCAAAACCAAGGTCCCTTTTTAGTCATTTCTACCATGGAAGTAATTTTGGGTGAGCCAAGCCCTCCTGAAGTCAGTAGCTGCCCCTTCATTGACTTTGAGGGCTTATGACTTGGGGCCTGAGGAAGGTCTGAAGGGTAAAACTCAAACAGAGAAGGTGCTGAAGACAGCTAGGAGAGGAGGAGGCCAGCTATGGATCCCTCAAGTTCCTGTAGGTTTGGGACAGGAGGAAAGCCACAGACTGTCTGGGCAAAGCCACAGACTGTCAAAAGGGAAAATATCTGTTACAGGGCTCTGCTGCGCACGAGGAAACTCAAGTGATGCTATCCTTTCCTACCACAGTTCAGTCTCTTGGCTTCACTTCTACCCCATGACCTGGCAGAGCACAGCCACTGTTTGCAGCTTCACTACACAATTTGCAAAGTCAGAAGAATATATGGGAGTTGAACTGATGTTGTGTGTGCTTGGCATCAAAGAACACCTAGGAAAAGCAAGTACTTGAAGGCATTAACTCAAATCATTGTCACGGCATTTCAGTAGCTTTTAATGATTGGTACATTTTTGCTAAAGATGCAGGTTTGTCAGTCCTGCTTTGCCTGGGTTGACTCAAATGGGTGGGATTCTTCTCTGACTTTAGTTATCTCCCTGTGAGGAGGCTGCTGGGGCTCCATGGTTGTCATTGGAGATCTTGTCAAAAGCCAGCAGAGTTTAAAGCGCAATTTAATTGACTGAGTGTGGACATGTACTTCAGAGTGGGATAAACTGCACCATGAACATCATTGATTGTCAGCCTTCTTGACACATATACAATCAAGCTCAATCCTCTTACCACAGAATCTATTTCAGCATCTCATTCTCTTTACCACTAGAAAGGTGATTTTTCCTTAACATCCAATTCAAATCTACTACAATGCAGCTGAAGTCTCTGACATCTTGCCCTGTGATATGACACAGACCTATAAAATCATAAGCGCCATTGAGACAACACGTAAGAGATGACTGCCCACAGTGTTTTTTAGTACAGGAACATCAAATTATCATCAAATTATATGAAAGAAATAGGTTCAAGGAAACATGCAGATGTAGTTCTTCATACAGCATGCAAGACCTGTAATTAAGTTATGAAATCTCTCACTGGAGGATCTTATGACCACTGAAAGCTTAGGCAGGTTCAAAAAGCACTTAGACAAATACACGGGTAAAAATCCCTTGAGGGTTATTGAATTACAGTAGACCCTTTCTGGCTTAGGAATTCCTGGAAATACAAGTTGCTAGAGACTGGGAATATCGAAGGATGTATTACTGTGTGTTTGGCCTATTATGATTTTTCTTAGTTCATTTGCCATTAGTAATTCTCAGAGACTGGGCACCCACATGTCTGCACTAATTTGTCTGTCTTAATGGTACGTTGCTACAATTCAGTCTACTTTTCCTTGTAGATGATGTTTCAGTCTCTGAGGTCTTTCTTGCCACTGTCTCCTGTTCCTCTGTTCCACACCTTTCTTGAAGAGTAGGCTGCAGGCTGGACCTCATCCTCCATCGGTACCAAGCTGACACCACACACAACAGGTTTACCTCATCAACTTTTTTTTTTTTTTTTTTTTTCCTTCCAGTCTGTGCTGTCATTTCTACACCCCAAAGTGCTGTTTCCTTTGGGTATAAATATCTCTGGTGAACAGACGCAGGTTGGTGTAAATCTATGGTATGCAAATCAATGTGATACAAGAACATCTGCTCTGCCAGCATTGTAATGGGGGAAGAAAAGGGAGGGATTTAAAGTCCTGAGAACTTTCCAGGTAAACCCATTCCTGTGAAGACGTGGCTATCCACCTCTAGTTGTCCTCACCATATTCCGCTCCATCCCTGGTAAATGTGGTTGGTATACTGAACAGCTGGGACAGAAATGTCAGTTATAAAGTTAAAGGACCAGTGGACAGCTATAGTACATCTGAATTTAATTCTTCTTGCTGTTAAAGACTTGATTTATGACCTCCCTCTCCTGATTGCTAAGTTTATCTGATGCCTGTGCCTCCACATCTGACTTGCCTGTTGGGTTCATCAGAGACCCTGGGTGCTGGGACCTCTCTGTGCTGCTGTTAGTCTTATTTCTAATTTGTTTCTGATGTTTTATTCAGCAAGATCCCAAGCCTGGAGCTCTTGACACTTCATGAGGTGTAAGATCTAGATCCAGACTCGAACTTTTAGGCTTGGGGCCATTTTCCAGTTATGAGACAGATGTTATTTGCATATAGTTTCTAGCTTCAAAATGATATGATTCTCTGAATTAGCATAGGTCTAATGAAGAACATTTATTTCAGGACACATTCTAATAATTCCCAGCTACACTTTGTAGCAGATATTACGTTCTAACAAATACCCTCTATAGAAGCGTTGCCTTCCGGTGCTTCTGAAATCCTTTAGTGGGTGGAATATGATTATAAGGAAAAAATATGTATAATATGCAAAGGTTAAAGCAGACAGTTGTTGTGAGGTATTTTCAGATCTGAACATCTTGATCTTTGTGATAATTTGTATTCAGATATGCTATGTTTGCTAAAGAAAAGCTTAAAATAAAAGTTAGTAAAATACGTCGGGGACTAGCTGGTTGGCTGTGAAGTGCCAGACTGCTCTTTAACTTTACTTGGCATTTACAGGTTTATCACTTGCTGTCACATTCTCGGCAGAAAATGGAGCTGATTTTGTAGCAGGGTGCCTGGTCTTTGAGGGTGCCAGACAGTTGCTCTGGCACAGGTGTCTAGTGCCATTTTAGATGTGCCAGGGTATCATGCTCTCATGCTCAGCTCCTAGCCACACATCCAGAAAGGCACAGGTCCTACGTAGCCAGCCTTGTCTGAATGTCTCAGATACTCTGGGCATCTCAGGTGGCTCCAGACATCTATGTTTCGGTAAGTGAAACAAGCCCCGATTCTTTCTCATGGGAATTCAATTGATTCATGATTGATTTAGGAGCATTCCACTGAAATACAGAAATAAAGGCGGCAATTAAAACATGATCCATGTTCTTCATTGAAATGTTCATCTCCAGGTGTTGCCCCACACTTTTTGGTTCTAGCCTGCAGTACCCTGTCATCATTAGTTTTCAGAGTTGACAGTCTATGGAAGGAAATCATACAAACTCCCTCACTCAAAGGCTGCCTGATGCTCATTGAAAATGCAGGATATAGCTTGGGTTCACATGTCCCTCCCACTTTCCAATCTTACACCTGCAGTTAGAAATAAGATTGCTTTCTTAGGTATAAACCGAAATCCTGCAGCGCAATTCTCCTGGAAGGCAAAAAATTCATTGACCAGTTCTCTGACATGCAAACAATCCAGATCATGTCTGGTGGAGACAACATCCTGCCTTCTTTTCTGTTTTCACTGATGATTTCTACCATGATATTTCATGATTAGCCACCTCCCACATTCTAGTCAAGTACATTGGTTTCCTCCTCTCCCCGAAATATCAACTGGCCTCCCTCCCCCTCAAGGAAATGAATATTTTATGTTGGTGGGGGAATTGTTTTAGACTGGGGAAACTGTGGGTTGTCCAGATGTTGGCAGACTACAAGAGAGCTGCTGAAAGGGATTTTTGGGCTCCTTCTCTGTAACCACCCCCTGCAGCCACTGTCCCATGAAAGCAGAACTGGCAATTGTACAGCTTAAATTGTTGCACGGTGGTGCGATGCGGGGGATAAGGCACACAGCTTAGAAAGTCTGGCGTCTTCTTCCCTTCAACAGCACAGAGCAAGTTCCCTGCCTCAGTTTCCCCTTTTTCCACAGAAGGAGAATGCAGTGCTGGGGTGGGATATTTCCAAGCTGTCAGTCTAAGGAAGAAAGAATTCATTCCATGAATTACCTGTGGATTTGCTGCAGGGGACTGGTTTCTTTCATCCACTTGCAGGGCCCAAGCAGCAGCACAGAATTTTGTCCTGTGTGGATTCTCCAAAGTCTAATAAGGGTTGTGTTTACAACTGCAGCCTTTGTAGGTGGGGATGGGTCCCATCTGCCGTCTGCCTCTTTCTGTGAAATGTGAAATACTCAGAGCTCTCAGCCTGATCTTCTTGAAGCTGTCTCAAAGGTATGGAGCAAGGGACAGACAGGGGACATGGCTCCACAAGCCTTATTGCTATGTGAAAACTAGGCTGTGACATGGCACCAAGGGTGTGCTCCAGAGGAAGTATTGCCCTGTAAGGCTGGGAGACAGCAAAGATGCCTCCCTCAGTAATGTGCAACACTGCATTAAACCCCAGAGGTGCCCTTGCAGGCCAACAGCCAGGCAAAATAAGATCAGACTGAGAAATGAAACACTGATTTAATTATTATAATGAGTTGTTGCCATTGCTGCAGGATTACAGGTCCCCTTATGGCACCAGGCACAGTGTGCTTGGGACTGAAAGAAAAATCAGCTACACAGGTCCATTGGCCTGCCTTGAGGAACCAAAATGTTTGCATAGTCAAAATATTTTAGCTCCACCAGAGGTGGCTAGAAACACAGGATAATGACATTTGAAAAACAGAAGTGACTTGGAAGAAGGAACTGGGA
Organism: Pelecanus crispus; assembly: GCF_030463565.1. Classification (NCBI taxonomy): domain Eukaryota; kingdom Metazoa; phylum Chordata; class Aves; order Pelecaniformes; family Pelecanidae; genus Pelecanus; species Pelecanus crispus. The sequence continues at coordinate 4,790,925 of NC_134643.1, forward strand.
GTCAACTGGAGCAACTAAAGGGAGCCTTTGGACCACAGATGGGCAAGGAATAAAAGGTGGTTTTCTGCTGTAGACTGCCCTTACCTGGGCCTCCATGAAGGTTGTTTCTTGACCGGAATCTGGTGCCTTCTGCCCTTTGGGATCACCAAGATTTTTGCTGTGTAGAAAAACACCTAAACGTGTTTATTAATCCCTGATCCTGCACCAGTGGCTATATCTAGACTGCTAAATCAAAACAGGCACTAATTGCCTGTCCTTGGACTGGTTCCTGGCTATGTCCACACTGCATTGCACTTGGCCCTGGCTCTTCTCCATGCCATGTCTCGCGTTCCTGCAGTCCTGAGACAGTTTTGTTATCTGCGTTGACTTAATTATCTGCACACCTTTATTCCCTTGTTTTCAGGTCCAGGTCACAACAATAAGGCTGCAGAGGAGCCTGCTAGAGTTGTGCTTCATAGCAGAAACCTGACAGCAAATGTTTTATACCTTCGACTGTGGCATGAGGATATATCGGTGGGTGTGAAGCCCACCCCTTGGGCTTATTCCCTGTCCCTCTTTCATTTTACAGCATCTGCAGAGCCAGAAGACCCACCATGGGAATGCTCCTTGCAGTCTGTTGGTTTAATGTCAAACAACATAAAACCGTTTAGGAGAGGGATAGAAGTGTGATAGACCTTTCTCGTACTCCCTCAGCCACCTCTTCAGCCTGGAAATGAGTCCAACATTATTTAGTTGTTCTTCCTCAGGCTGGTATTCCACACTTTTTTATCATCTTTGTCATCCTTCTCTGCACCTTTCTCTTGAGCTGTAAAGGAAAGCTCTCTCATGTTTTTTTACAAGTAAGTAAACACAAGACATGAAAGACATGTTTACAGAGAAATCCTCCTTAATGTATTATTCATTTGACTTTTTAATAGGAGGGTTTCTGTAGCCCTGATGTCCTGAGGATATAAGTAACACAAGGTTTGTAGAGAGAGGTAATGTTTTTATTAGAGCAATGGATAGATTTAGTGAGGAAAAAAAAAAATGACCAAGTTGTGGACATAGAAGCCCAGCTAAAAGTCTTTTGGAGAAATGTTTTAGTAAGTAGAAACTTATCTATGTTCCAGCTGCTATCTAGAGTCATACAAGATTTGACATCTTTCCCCAACATTGCTTTTTCGTTTTTAAGAGAGAAAAGAACATGACTGAGAAGCTCAGTGCAAAGGTTAAAAGAAGTGCAATGCTGATGACTACCAAGCCAATTAACCCAATACAGACTTGTCAATACAAATTGCTGGGAAGATGTATTTCTTTCATTGACAGGCTGATATATTTTGGTTTGCCTTTAACCTGCTTTCATAGACATACTCTACAAGAGAAGATTACCTGCATCAGAACAAGAGTGGCCATTTGAAAATTTGTACTAGTTTTACTCTGTTGATTCCACTTTGCACCTTCAACAGTATCATAGTGGTGTCCTCATGCTGACAAAATTTGGCCTGTAGATCTGAATTATAAACATTTCTGGTTTTACCACCTTCCCCCACAGGTGACCAATGGCTTTCACTACAGAGATTGCTGGAATAGTTTAAAGCAAGGCAGAGGACTGATTTCATAGGATCAGGACCAGTCTTGCCATTAATTCTGCCAACTCTGCTCCAGGGATGGGAATATCTGGTGGAAACAAAGCAACAGGCAGGAAGAGATGGCAAGATCTGAAACACAGCACAACACACAGCTTGATGCTTTGTGCTACTTCCAGGGTTGCTGCGGCAAATAAATCCCAGTGGCTGCAATCCCCTTGGGCTCCTGTGAGTTTCTGAATCATCCTGAGGTATTAAATTAAACAAAACAAAACAGGGGAACTGAAGAGGAAGCCAAAGTATTAGGGAAATGCTTTCAACCAAAGCTTAGTTTGTTTCTTGAACAGTAAAAATACAGCCAAACTGGATGCAATGGACAAGTCCCTCTGAGCACAAACTCCATGTGAGGGAAAAGCTGCTGTTTTAGTGCAGCCCGGGAAACCTGTATTTAAAGGATGGACCATCTAGAGATCACTTTGTCTTTGACTGCAGTGGGTGCCAGGTGGGCTACAAAGTTTTTTGAGGAGGAGGCCAGAGGATGTAGGGTGTAGGGAACATGGCCGTGGCAAAGGATGGAAGACATTGAGGATGTTTAGATCAAGAGAAGTGAGCAGCAAAGCAGGATATGCCAACGGCTTTCAAATAAGCCAATAGTGGCAAAGAAAGAGCTGTATTTCTTCTCTGTGTCTGCTGAGGACAAGACATTTTGGCCTGAAATTGCAGGAAGGGCTGGTTGTGTTAGACACATTGTGTTTGGGCATACTTTCTAATCTCCCTCTGAATCATTGCTTTTTAAGAAAGGTAGCCCCAGTGGCTTCCTGGGCTGACCTTGCCTTTGGCTGTGTAGGATCTCCTACAAAGATCAGATTGGTTCGGTTTGGCTGATAGCTTTGACTGATGGTTTGAACTGATGGCTTGTTTCAGTTTTGTCCTGACCCTGAGATCTTCAGATTGCACCACAATTGAAATAACCCTAGAAACATACTACTACTACTACTACTACTACTACTACTACTACCAACAACAACAACAACAATAGTAATAATAATAATAATAAAAATGATACTTTGGTGAGAATATTTACAGAGAAACATCTGTAGAGTTTGTGACTGAGAAATCTTATTGAACTTTTCATCTTGTATTACTAGTTTAGACATTTAAAAAGTTTTTTAATGCTAGAACTAGTGATGCAGTGGAATAGCTTTCATGGGGAAGGGATGGGAACTCCAATATTTATTTCTCTTTTCAAAATAACTTAGACAAACATTTACTGAGAAGGTCTTGTGTAGGGCTGATCTTGCCTTGTGATAGAGGGATGGAGAGGATAATCTATTACACTCCTGCCAACTCAGTCTCTTCTAAAGGTGCCTCCACTTTCCAGCCTTTTGGATACCATACTTTTAATGAGACTCAGCTGCCTTTGGGGACTGCTAAAATGAAAGTAAAGATCCGTGTATATTTTGGTTTGTGTTCTTGGGTAGCAATTTCCTGTGTCTGCTGTGCAATGTATCCGAACTGAAATGAGGTGGAAGGGCTGCAGCTGGCCAGCCCCAGCTCTCTCAGCTCCCCCATCGCCTTGGCTCAGCTTGAACGTTCATCCTGGGAGTGAGCTCATGAGGATCACCAGGTCTTGGCTTCACAACTGGCAGATGTGTCACAAGATTGTCAAAAGATTTTTTAATTTTGTCCACCAGTTAAGCCTGATTTGCAGTTCTGGATGTGCTCAAGCCTCGTTCCAGGTCATCTTTCCACTTCCTTTTTTGCAACTAGTATCCGCTGGTCTATGTATGTTGAGGTGACGATATTGATGTGGACCACAGGTGGAGTGTGATGGGTAATTGAGGATAGAGTGAAAGGTGATAGAGCCATCATGACGCCAGTAAAGCCAGCACAATATGAATGCTAAAAGGGTCTTTGCAGGTACACAGCAAAAAACCCATGTAGATATGGCTCCCAGATCCTGCAGGATATGAGGCCAACGAGTCCACAGAGTTGATCTTATGGGTGAACAGCCATGGATGCTTGCAGCAAATGCAAATCATTCACTTTAATTTATTTGTTTTCTCAGGTGATAAGGTTAGGTCAATGTTGCTTATATTGCCTGTCACACAAAATGCAATCAAGTTGAAAACCAACCTCGAATCAATCACTCTTGTAAGAAGTCTATGAGGAACATATTTTCCACAGAGAGTCAAGGGTTACAGATGCTACAAAGGAAGAAGGAAGCCTGACTTTCAAAAGAATAGAGGAGTTTTTACAGCAGCTTCAAGTTACACAATATGAAGTTAAAAAAAAATAGTGTTCCCAGATGAAAAGCCTGGGAATAAATGAAACTAAAATAAACTTCTTCAGCTTCATACACAAAGGAATATTATTCTTCTCTCAGTTGCTCTACTTTCATGCTGGTATAACTCCAAATAATTCATTTAGGTTACTTCTGTTTGTGCCAGCTTTGGGGAGGAGAGATTCAGGCCCAAGCACTGGGTTAGTGATTGACTCATCTTTTCCATGACACAGAGAAAAACAGTGAATAGAGTTTTTACGGCCGTATCTGGCTTTCAAAGTGCAAAAATTTTATATATATATATATATATATAAACACATACACACACATATATGTGTGTATGCGTATATATGTGTGTGTACATTCTTTTTAACTTTACTAGAACCCATTGAACACCAGGGTTTTTTGACAGGCTCCTGAAATGTACCACTTAAAAAGAATTTATGTTTGAGGCAGATCTCAAATGTGAAATTTTTAAAGATTGTTTGACAGCATGACATACCAAAACAAAACTGATGATGCAGTCTCTAAAATTGCCTGGACAATGGTATATTCTGGTAACCTATTACTCATGTAGGTTTTTGACTAAGTATGAATATTCTTCTTTTTTTTCTTTTTTTCCCCCCAATAATTCAAGAGAAGGTTGTTTGCCAGTATATTTATACAGGAATCTGAAGATCAATTCAGACTTCAGTTGTTTGGGCTTATAAATGAGGCCTGGAGCCCATGAACAGCCCATAATCTTTAAAAAAGAAGATGTTTCTGTGAATGAATGCTGCCAATATTCATGTGTCTACAGTCTTACTGGAATACAATTGTTCGAGTGTTTGCAGGATAGAGCTATTAATTAAATAAGAAGTAATATGGGGTAGTGTATAGTACACTACCTTGCTGTCTTTCAGAGTTCTGGCATTCTTGGAGTATCACTTTCTCTCTCCTTCCTTTCCCTTTTTGATAGTAAGCACCTATGGGGAAAAATGGGTGTCTTATTGTATATTCTTCCTTTGTAAAAAAGGATCCATACTGAAGGCAATTACAACACTAAAATACTGAAGGGCATTTGCTGTGGTAGTTCACTGGCTCCAATGATAGGAACAGGACGGGCAATAAGTGGTTTAAACTGCAACAAAGGGGAATTAGGGCAGACATTGGGGACAATACTTCATCCGCTATGACTGAGAAGCTCTGAGCAGGTTGCTGCAGGAGCGTTGCAAAGGCTCCATCATTTGAGGTTTTAAGAACAAGTCAGGTGAACTTGCATGTTTACAAAAACTTGTGGGAGATTTTAATGAGGAATTAAGCAAACTTATACAGAGAACTGAAATAGGTAGGGTTGATCACACCCTGGGTCAGAAGACAGAGGAGGTGGTCTCTCGAGCTCCTATTTTACAGTGATTCTATGATTTCTCTGGACACAAACTTACACCACCTATGAGTCTAGCTTTATATTTTTCTGTAAATATTTTTGTACAGCACAAAAGACCAATTACCGTAGATGAGAAACACGGTACATTTCAGTGGGCTACACAAAGTTTCAACCCACATTGCATTTAATGGAAATTATGCATCTGAGTCACAGACCAAACAACGGCATAGAAAACAGAAGGTGTTAGAAGACTGTCTGTACATTTGGATGTTGTAGAAAAAAAAGTTTTAACAGTGACTGGCTTAGCAAAAGTTCGCTGTTAACCTGTGAGTGGTTAATCCTGAATTAAAAAATCCTAAAACTGGTTACAATATGGATTTGCAGCAGTGCAATGGGAAAAAGGGGCAGTGCATGAAAAATCTCTTTCAGTGTGTAAACAACTCATTGCTTGCTGAACTTTATAAAGTTTCTCTCCTGACAATAAGAAAAAGTTTCTCCATTTTGATCTTAATATCATGGGTGATTTTTTGTTTCAGAAAGATGGGCACTAGAGAGGAAGTAGCAACATTAAATAGACATGATCACCAGCACTGAGGTCATATTTAAATTGACATTGAAATAGATTGGCCATGAAATGTAAGAGGCATGTTCACCTGAAGTCAAACTAATTTATGCTGAACATGTCTGGAGAATCAAAGTTCAACCCTGGAAATTCAAGACAAGAAGAAGCAAACCCAAGCAGTCCTTTTAGGACAAGACTTCCAGAAATGCTTTGGAGCTGCTGACGGGTTTTTGTGCCCATGTGGAAAGTGCATAGTAGGGACAGACTTCATGAAAGGCTGAGTGTCATCCCCTGAAAGTGAAGCTTTATTAAGATTCTTGTGCTGAGTACCCAAAAATGAAGCTTCCTAAAACACTGGCAGCTTATCGGATCTTGGGCAATGTGCTGGAGATGAATCCTTGTGAAGGTTAACTCTGCAGGGATTGAGGAACTGGAAGATGCCTGAAGGAATGAAACTCTCCGTAGCTTTGCAAACTTTCTAGAGCCTTTCAGGCCTTGATTTATTGGCTGGCAGGGCTGGCAGGCAGCTTAAATATTATTCAAGTGGCAATCTCATGTACATGTGTATTATACATAGCAACAGAAGTCAGATCATGAATCTCATTTCAGAAAACAGTAACAAGCCAATCAACACACCAAGTGACTTTTACACATTTTTTCACCAACAATGGGAGCCATTGTCCTGGAAGCAATATTCTTTGCATACTAAGATGAACAGAGAGACGTAGCCACATCGCATTTACTGAAAACCACCATGTATAAGCAAGACACCTTAGATAGCTTCAGTTTGCTTACCCCTAAATAAAGGGAACAAAGAGCTTTGCATCTGGCAAGCTCTTGTACGGCAAGCTAGTATGAACTGAAAAACATAGAAATACAGACAATTAATCGGGAGCAGCTAATGTATGATAACATGCTACTGCACAGTGATTCTCATGTGTGAAAATACCCTACTTGCACAATGTGAAATAATTGAAACTCAGACTCTGAAGAAAGTGGGGCCCTGGCACACTCTTTGGGAATGAATAATGAACATTTCATGGTATAAGGAGTAAACTAAACTAATGGAAAGTAATAATACACTGCCTGGAAGATAAGCCAGGTTATAAACCCTAAACGAACTGCACCTTTAGGGAGTGAGGAGAGCCACTGCTTCATATTGTATCACCACGTTAAACGTGCCACAGAAAGGAAAACAGTCAGAAAGTTGCTTTATTTCTGACAGAAGCTGGCTGTAAAACACTTTATGCTTTTAATGTTTTTCAGCTAACTCAGGCAGAGGAAGTTAACTACGAAAGTGTGCAGCAGGAATGGAGAGAGCACTTCACTCCACATCAAGATGAGACATATGAGGGTGATGCTTTAAAACAGTTATTATCAAAAGAAGCTGAAAACATAGAAGACTTTATGACCGATCTAAGATTGAAGAGAAATTCTTGCTTTGTGGGAGGCTAGATCCCTTGATAGAAGATCAGAATGTGATGGTAATCAGGAACTAAAAAATCAGAAAAAGAATGTATCAGCAGATTAAGAATTAATCCTTGACAATGTAGTTAGGATGCATTAAGAAAAAACTGGGAGATAATTCCCCCAGAGCACAGCCAGAACTGTGACACCTGAACCTGACATCATGAAGCCCCATGCACAGCTGAGGATGTAGTAAGGGGTTTCCAGTGCCATCAACACTAGCGGTAACTGGTGTTTCCATCCCTGCCTGCAGTTTTGAGTTGTCTGTGGGGCCAAGTACTACCTAGACCACAGAGTTTATGTGGAAGGCTATTTGATTTCAAGATTATAGCACATGCCTACATAAATCCTGTGGAACCATAATATTAGATTAGGTGTATACCTGTAAAAAATAAGTGTGTCGGTAAATCACCTCATTCACAAGGCCATACCCAAATGTCTCCAGAAACATGATCTGGCAGCTGGAATAACCAACTGGAGTGTTACCCTGTAATGGTATCTAACCAACATGGGATGCAAGCCTTTGCAAAACTTTTCAGAAGCTGAAAAGGCTCATTATAGAGTCCCAGTATTACCTGTCCAGAAGTAATACAGATAAAATGCCCATAAATACTTCCAAGAAGGTGCATGAAAACAAGAGTTCAAGTCAAACCAGTAGTAGGTCAGAGCAAGACTTGCTGTTCAGAGACTTCTTGTAGTTTTGGCTTTATATTAAATAGCTCTTAATGGACTTTTCTTCCACCAGTTTATCTGGCTGTTTTTTTCATACCAGTAGCCTTTCAATATTCACCACATCCCATGAGGAGAACTACGTGCATTAGCCTCCTGCAATAGAAGTATTTACCAATATCACTACCAACAGCGGTGCGGTTCTGAAAGGTCAGTGACTCCAGAATCTCACTGAACTGTTTAACCAAACCTCAATAGTTGATGAATACTTCTCATCATTTAAAGTTCTGCTTTCTTTTAGTGTTGACTATTGTTGCTGTTATCACTCTACTATTGATATTACAGACATACAGGTCTGGTAAAGGAATATGTGCAGAACAGTGTTTCTAAGAGGTTTTGTTATGAACCTGATGGATCCAGGAGCACAGTTATAACCAGGACCTGAAGTGGGTAGCCCTTTGCTGGATTACTTAGCTCCAAGTCGTTACTGAACAAATGTCTTCCAAGGACCTCTCAGGGCTGTTTTGTCCCTAGTTTCTTCTGTTTGCCACAGATAAGTCATACCTTTTTTGCACAATAACCTGGTTTCCAAAGTCATGACTTTTGCCAAAGCATCCTGGACTAACTCTGTGACTCTCCGAAGCATCTCCTCATTGCACAGCTCGTGGTGATATGGTGCAGCAGTGAGGAGCAGGGCTCTCTACCACACTGAAAGAAACCACAACCAACCCCCACCCTCCCTCCACCCAAGCAAGTGGGATACTGTGCTGGTAGTGCTGGGGGCTGTTGCCCCAACCACACTCTCTAGGAACCAAGGCTTGGGTACAGGAGGGCTTTCACCTCCCAGCTGCTCTCCTGCTTCTCCAGGAGCAAAGAAAAGGTCCTTGAGTTGAGCTAAGATGTGGACAGAGCTGGGACAGTCATTAACTTCTGGCCTCAGTAGCTAAAATTAATAAAATAAAAATATGGGAGGGGAGTGAGAGAGGATTTCGGAGGAGAAAGGTGTTGAGGGGCATTATCTAGAAATCATCAACGCAACTGACAGGAGGTCGCTTTAAGTCAGGCTGAAATGTTTTGTTCCTCCCCAGGTTCAGCGGTTTCATTTATTTCCCCTGCGTTTAACCCCCTGTCTGTTAGTGTTTGCATCTAGCTCCACTTTTCAGAGGAAACAGCCTGCTTGAAGTCCCAATGTTTAATTTTGGAAAAGCAGAAATACCACATCTTGACATTTTTATTCCTCCTGTTTAGGGGGTGAGTATCTTTGTTGAATTCTGCCTAAGTTGCTGAGTACTTCTGACCATCGCAATTTTTCCTGTCATTCTCTTCCTTGCACACTCCCACTCACCAGCCAGAGCCCAGCTCCCTCTCTTCTCCTAACCCATCCCACCAGCCTCGGTCACCATTTCTCATCCTACTCAGCGTTAGGCTGAACTGGCACCACCTGGCATGGTGGCTACAAAGGTCTGGAGAGACCTGGGCCTGGGACTGAGAGTCAACGTCCCTCCTGTGATGGTGACCGCTCATTTCTACTCTGCAAGACTCCCTTGAGAGCATGATTCCCAGAGCTAAATGAAATACCTGATGTCTGTGCAAGCAGCGTGCAAGGAGTATGCAAGAGCTGGTTGTGTGATATGGCCATAGCTGATTTGGGCATGACAACTTGAGTCCTTGCAAGCAACAAATGATCTGGGGCTGCTGTCTTAGCTGCTTTGCTTCTTTTCATGGACGAGTTTGAGATGGGATGCTGGACTACAGCCCAGCATGACCTGCAGGGGCAGGAAGGCATGCTCCCCTTCTTCCCATATGTTGTTTGTAGCCTAATGGGGCAGTGCCTCTCCTAGACATCTGGAGCAATAGATTTGGATCTCTTCAGGTCTGAGGAAAGCTCTGAATCACAGACTCTTCCACAGGGTTGAAATCCTTTGACCAGGCCTCCATGAGGATGGTTCTTCTTTAACTTCCTCATAAAGAAGCACCATAATCTTTGATTTTCCTTCTAGGAAAAGCAAAAGATCATGAATCACAAAGTGCATTGGTTATGAGAGCAGGTCTCTTTCACCTTTCACTCTGGGTGCCTCAGAACAGCCCTTTGATGCTTATTTCCTGTGGCAAGTAAAAAAAAAAAAAATAGAACTATGGGTACACATCTTTATTGTTTTTCTTTTACCTTGTTTTTGATGATTCAGTAACACCTGTCAGACCCCAATATCCATCCCTGCTCTGCATTACCTTTCCCTGGGGCAAAGGCATGAGAGGGAAGATGGGAACCAGCAGATAGAGCCCAGCTGTGGATTCACTGGGCCTTCAGGCAGCGCATCTGGAAAACTGCAGAGCCCCATGGTCCAAGGCCCCAGGACGTAGCTGGGCTTTGTTGGGAGACCACAGACTAACTGCTCAGGAGGTTTCAGCTCTAGTTTATTTTCCTGTTGCCTGGGCATCTCTGGGGGTGAATGAGTCAGGGGAGGTGAAGGAAGAGTGAGAAACCCTCCAGCCTCTGCTTCCCCACGGAGCCCAGAGGAAGAAGATATTGTCTCTGTGGTTAGAAAACCAGACACGTATCAAACGTTTGCATTTGAGTCCTCAGAAGAAAACATTGTCACACAAGCTGTATCACAGCTTGTGGCAAAGCTTTATCTGCTGGGCCCACCAAGGGTTGGTTTGAGGTGGAAAGATGTGACACCCAAATGCAGCTATTTGCCTCCTGCTAAAGGACACTTGCAAGCTTTTCCATCCTGGGGGTTTCAGGGGTCTCCCCTTGATCGTGGCAGAGCAGGGGCTGAACATCAACCCTCCTTGATATGTGGCCTGCAACTCTGGAGGAGAAACAGGCAACAGGAGCAGAGCAACTCCCTGAAAATCAGAATTTCTGTTTGTGCCTTTAAGAAAAGGTCATGTTCAGTCTTTTGGGGTTTTTTTTGGCATGGGTGAAATTCACCTCCTTGATGAACTCAGCACTCCTGTGCTGGCTCTGTGCTGATAAATAAGTGTGGTCTGGCATACAATCACTTTTCATCATGGGGAGGAGGTACACATGCATGCTCTCTCTGCAATTCTTTTGGCACATAGACTAGAAGAGCATCCTTCCCACCATGGTCCCTAACCGCCAGCTCTGCATAGACCTGTTCAGTGTCCCAAATGCACCTTCTCCATGCTGGCTTAACAAGTGAGAGGTTGATCTGTCTTTGTGCATCTTTCTTGGCTTAGACACCAGACAGGCCATGCCAATGGGCTTGGGGACAGAGAAGGTATCCTGACCCACTTAACTCACTACTACAGGTATAGCTTTGCACATCTTCTTAGCTTTCTAGGGCCTTGTTTAGGTCACTCCCTGTACTTGGTTCCCTTATTGGGACTCTGTGTGACCCAGGATACAGAAGAAAGGACAGTTCCTATCCTCAACATTTTCTTTAGATAGAGAATGGTGGTAACTGGTTGAGATGCCTGATATGCAGACAAGATTTGCTCCTGAATATGTCAATGAAAACAAAATTAACATTTTTAAAAAATTCTTTCCACTCAGACTTACTGTTGGGTCTCTGAAACAAAAACTGCAGGACGTGGCACGCAGTGTTTGAAGTGGGCACGAAACATCATGTTTTGTCTCAGCAGACGGTTCCTTTACAGGAAGCAGCCACAATTTTTGTTCTGTAGCCAAACAGATCACAAAAACCCTCCCTGCTGCCACCTCACTCATCCATGTCAGTGAGAAAAGTTAAAGAAAGAATTTTTTTCAGCCGTTTGGGGGCTTGAAAATTCAGCAGGGACCATTTTGTAAGTCCCTGTTGTATTTCACCCTTTTTCATGTGTGCTTGCACATTGTGGAACCAACAGCAAATGAACCTGAGATACGAGTATTTGTGATGTTGGGGGTTGGCACTGCCAGTGCAGGGCACAGCAAAGCAGCAAATCTGTTCTGGCCATTTGTGCGGAAACGTCAGCTTTTTAGTGGCTGGACAGTTACTGACTCTTTAAGTCACTGAGTCACTTTGCAAGTTCTTTTATTTTCCTTCGGTGGAAATGACACCAGATGTCCAAACCATCTGGTTAGTTTTGTATCATCTTTCTACCACACTGAGATTGTCACAGTGCCATGGTGTGAGACTTGGGCTGCAAGGCTGAGCAGTGACAGTTGGAGGATATTAGTACTGTTTCTTTTATTTTTCTTCTAGCAGGGAGCAATTCTGAATTGTTCTTTGGTAACTGCTGCTCAAATAGAAAATGTTATATAAAATCAAATGACTGCAACAGCTCAGACCATAGGACCAGACCATAGAAAATGTTATATAAAATCAAATGACTGCAACAGCTCAGACCATAGGACCAGACCTGTCAATTGCTTCCCACAGGTCAATAACTTGTGTTTATAGGGAAGGAAGCAGGCCACCATGTAGAGATTTCCAGGCTCAGGCCAGCCTCGATGGATGAAGCACACAGCATGACTCAGCATGGTACTGCTGATGTGGGGTGCAATGAGTTCTTCTCCAATCCAGCATCCCACATCCAACTCAGACAGACCCTTTCTATGGCTTCTTGGGAAGTCTAGGATGCTAATTCTGGTTCTGTCTGAGATTTTCTTCTGAGCTTTACTTTTATTTAGGAATAACTGAAGTGCAAATATGAATATGAACCACCTTGAACTTTTGGCAACAGTCCAGAGCAACCTAAAACCTGTGATGGACTTGTCATCTTAGTTTAACAAATAGGATGAAACACAGATAAAGGAATATTATGCAACTTTTAAGTGATTGGTATTGTGGTCAGAGTGTAGTAGGTTAATGATTATCAAGATAAAGTAAGTGAAATCAACATTTATCAAACATATGAATCTCTTCAAGACCATCTATAATAGAAGATGATATAGGAATGAAGTGTGCTTTCCTTACAGATGTTCCAGATGTGTCTTCATCGGAGCTGATAGACACAGCTGAAAGAGTTACACACTTACTGAAGTTAATGGCAAACTTAAGTGTCCTAATGGCCACTGAGATAGCTTAGAGATGAGCAAGAGGAATTTTTTTTCCTCCAAATAAAAAATTTCTAAGAAAACTGTTAATGGTTCAATGTCAGTCTTATGATTATACAGATGTCTGAAGAACCCATGCCAATTCACATGTGTAGGTTAAATGCATGTGTTGGATCTGTTGATAAACCTAAATTATAAACAAAAAATATGATCATCCATGGGATCATCATTTCCATCTGGCCATCAGAAGAAGGCAGTGTGTGCAAAAGAAACACAAAATCTGATCAAGTCACTGTCAATCTGAGGAGAGACAGTTGGATGTTTGTGGAAATAAATTAACATATGTTATGTATGAAGGGTGCAGTCATTCTTCAAAGGGCCTAGTGACAAAGAGCTAATCAAATGACAGTTATAATGACTTGAGCCCGAAGGGAGCTGTTATAATACTTATGCAACATGCAGAGGATTGTAATAGCAGGGCCTCACCCAACAGAAGATGAAGGGATCATGTCAAATGGAAGCATTTGAATTCTAAAAGATGCTACAAAGGCACAAAGAGAAGAGCAGGGGAAAGCTGCATCAGGAATCAATTTACCTTAAGTAGTTCTGGCCCCGGGGCTGCATAGCTTCAGCTGTTATTTGAGTTGAAGGTGGATTTCTTGGTGCAGTGTGTGAACAGGAAAAGCAGCTCTAGCCTCAAACCAAAAGTACTTGTGGAAGGTGATCCAGGTCTGCAGCTGGGGTGGCTGGTGGTCTGAGTCACCATCTCTGATCTTCAGAATAGAAGATTTCAGTTTCTTAGAACATTATTCAGTGAATGACATCTCCTTTTATCCTCGCATAGATCATCTTTGTCTTACATAAATGGAAGCAAAAGGAGATAGCTAGGGATCCATGTGCTTCAGGCAAGGCCTGTGATAAGTTTAAAGGTGTTGTGCCCCTTGTATTGTCATATATTTAATTACAATAAGAACAAGCCTATGGAGTATTAGTGATCATCATATAAAACAAGAACTTTGTAGGGAAAGCTGTACCACAAATCTGATGTGCTGCATTTCATAGGTCAAAAAATTCTACTATCAAAATCTGAACTCACCTACTCTTCAGATTGGGAAAAAAGAGAACATGTTCTTCCTAGGCGCTGTCTAATTTTCTTAAAAACATACTAATAATGTGTGTGGTTTGCTTTCTCTTAAAGACTGATTTTCCTGGTAGCTGATAGGAACACTTTATTCCAAAGCTTTTCATCCTTTAGACTATCATCTTCGTCTTAATCTGGATGGATGATCCTTCCTAACAGCTGGGGCTCCCAGCATTATTCCTAGATTTCTAAGAAGAAATGAAATGCTTTCCAATGTGACGCCCATCTACAACAAGGGCCGGAAGGAGGACCCGGAGAACTACAGGCCTGTCAGCCTGACCTCGGTGCCGGGAAAGATTATGGAGTGGTTCATATTGAGTGAACTCAACAGGCAAGTGCAGGTCAACCAGGGAATCAGGCCCAGCCAGCATGGGTTCATGAAAGGCAGGTCCTGCTTGACCAACTTGATCTCCTTCTATGACCTGGTGACCCACCTGGTAGATAATGGAAAGGCTGTGGATGTCATCTACCTGGACTTTAGCAAAGCCTTTGACACAGTCTCCCATAATATTCTCCTTGGGAAGCTGGCAGCTCATGGCTTGGACAGGCGTAGTCTTTGCTGGGTAAAAAACTGGTTGGGTGGCCGAGCCCAGAGAGTTGTGGTGAATGGAATTAAGTTCAGTTGGCGGCCGGTCACAAGCGGTGTTCCCCAGGGCTCAGGTTTGGGGCCAGCCTTGTTTAATATCTCTATCAATGATCTGGATGAGGGGATTGAGTGCACCCTCAGTAAGTTTGCAGATGACACCAAGCTGGGTGGGAGTGTCGATCTGCTGGAGGGTAGGATGGCCCTGCAGAGGGACCTGGACAGACTGGATCGATGGGCTGAGCCCAGCTGTATGAGGTTTAACAAGGCCAAGTGTCGGGTCCTGCACTTGGGTCACAACAACCCCATGCAACGCTACAGGCTTGGGGAAGAGTGGCTGGAAAGCTGCCTGGTGGAAAAGGACCTGGGGGTGTTGGTTGAGAGCCGGCTGAACATGAGCCAGCAGTGTGCCCAGGTGGCCAAGAAGGCCAACAGCATCCTGGCTTGTATCAGGAATGCTGTGGCCAGCAGGAGCAGGGAGGTGATTGTGCCCCTGTACTCAGCACTGGTGAGGCTGCACCTGGAATACTGTGTCCAGTTTTGGGCCCCTCACTACAAGAAAGACATTGAGGTGCTGGAGCGTGTCCAGAGAAGGGCAACGAAGCTGGTGAAGGGTCTGGAGCACAGGGCTGATGGGGAGCGGCTGAGGGAACTGGGGTTGTTTAGCCTGGAGAAGAGGAGGCTGAGGGGAGACCTTGTCGCTCTCTACAACTACCTGAAAGGAGGGTGTAGTGAGGTGGGTGTTGGTCTCTTCTCCCATGTAGTTAGCGATAGGACTAGAGGAAATGGGTTCAAGCTGTGTCAGGGGAGGTTTGGGTTGGATATTAGGAAAAATTTCTTCAAGAAAGGGTAGTCAAGCATTGGAACAGGCTGCCCAGAGAGGTGGTGGAGTCACCATCCCTGGAAGTGTTCAAAAAACGGGTAGATGTGGCACTTTGGGACATGGTTTAGTCTAGTCTACCCTTGATTGGTTTAGTGTGGACTTGGTAGTGTAGGTTAATGGTTGGACTGGATGATCTTAAAGGTCTTTTCCAACCTAAACAATTCTATGATTCTATGATTCTATAAATAGCTGTTGGAGAGCCAACAGGTAATGGAAATAAGTCTGACATACGGACTTGAAGCTTCAGCAAGATGGACAAGGACAATTTCATACCTGAACATCAGTGATGCTGGAGCCAGAACCACATGTTGGATCTGTGTATTAATTAAGATCAAGATCTAGCCAAGTCAGTTTTATTAAACTTTCAATTGAGGCGCTGTTGTACATTCACAATGGTGCACAATGAAGGCAGAATTTGGCCTAGTGGTTCTGTCCATTTGGGGTTGGTAGCCACGCATAATAAATTAGTACTTGTAAACTCACCCATAGTAACAGTAAGTGTACATGCTCTTATTCCATTGTCCTCCATAGTAAATCTGTGGTAGTTTAGCCCACTTCTCTGAATAATGCATTTGTTTTTCCCTCGGTAGATCACAGTTGTTGAAAACCCCTTGTACTGAAATGGTCTGAGTCACTCCTAACTAGTACTGTCAGAACTAGCCTGGAGAATATATATGGCAGTGGATAAGAGCCAGTGGCTCAAGGCTGGCTCACGGAGGGATTGATGTCAAGTCCTGCTTGGATTGGTTCTAGATTGCACACCCTACAGTAAAAAAAAAAATCTGAAAATACCATTAAAATCTCAGTCTGCATTTTGTGTCTGTGGTTTCCTTTAACATTTCTTATTCTGAGCACTATTAATTCTGCTAATTTCCAGCTGTTGCTTTTTGAGAAGCATGGACTATGATAAAGAAACAAATGTTTAGACTCCCTTGGCCTTGGTACATAGGTATTAATGGATAGTTCCATTAATGCTCTACACCAAGGCTTTACCGCTACTTGACATATGGTGTAATTTATCCCTGCTGACAAAAGGAACTGAAATCAGCATGTTCATTTTATAGCCTAACCCTGTACTTCGTATTAATGTGTAAACAGTGATACATGAGAATTTTACTGTGTGACGTAAAACATGCATCAGCATTGAGGGAATGTCTCTGTGTGTTGGAAGGAAGCTTTTTTTTTGCTTCAGGGAAGACTGTTTTCTTCACGTAGAAATCTTGATGAAATAAGATCAAACCACGTGCATTGGAAAAGAAAGCAAATGTAATATGGAGCACAAAAGGAGATAATGCATATCTTTGTGGTACCCTGAGAAATGCAGATGTTCGACTTTAGGGATCTAGAGTACAGGTGCCAACCTATGAGTTTGATGGATGCTCAGCATCCACTATAGTCTGTGGAGATTTAGCACAGGCAGTCAGCAGAGCCTAAAGAGTGACTCAGCAGTGACCCAGGCAATAAGATAACCTGGAGTATTTGTGGCCTCTGCATTAGGATTCCTTCACACTTCTGTATCAGCAGCTGGAGTCCAGATGAGTCCCACAACTGAGCTGTGCCCCACATCCCTCTTATCTACAAAAGAATGCTCAGCTACATAATGCATGCATGGACTTTCATGTCTCTACAATCTGGGAGGAATTCAGCTCCAGATTCAAGCTCTTAGATTTGAGTGTCCGGAGTTGAATCTTCCCTGAATTTTTATAATTGTATGGTTATATAGGGTCTACAGCAAGGACCTGCTCATGAATCAGCTTGATTCCGGAGTAAAGCCTTGTAAGAGTCTTTCTATGATGACCATTTCTGGTGTAAATACTCTCAGTTCATATGCTGCAGAACTAATTGAACTAAATCAAGCATCCAAGAATCTTAGCATTAAGCCTAACTTAGAGTTGCCTGTAACTTGTATGGAAAATCTGGACCAAACCTAGAATTTCTAGGGTCCATTTAGCCCACTAACATCTGAATGTAGACTCTGAACAGTACTTAGTTGTCTGAAACTTTGTGTAGATTTTGGCTTGGAGGAATGGGAAGAACTTCCTTCTTCTGCCTTGGTTCACACATGCTCTAAATTCTTGCCACCTGATTTAGCACAGATCCCCACCTTTCATACAAAAGCTGGCTGAATGCTAGACACCACCATCTCTACAGGAACAATTTTTTGCACAGTGACCAAGTTCCTTTGCCTTCTTCGTCTTGAACCTAGACAACACTGAGCATGAATCTGTAGGCTGACGGCTCCTGGAAAACAGTGTCAAATCCATCTAAGACCTGGAGTCCTTAAAGCAGCATAAAAGCAGATGAATTTCACCTGGTTTAATTTTTCCTGGGACTCTAGACACCATTTGGGAGGCTAACATGAATAGGGATGTTGGGCATGAAGGGTGGGACTTGTCTGATGAAATTTAGGTTTTTATTTTGAGAGAAACAGGCACTTCCAGAACACATTCAACTCAGACTAATGTAAATGTGTAAAACAGGTCAGATGAATCACATCTTGAAACTAACCATATTTTCCTTTAATCACAAGTGGGAAAAGGGGGATTAGCACCTACACAGGTGATATTAGGTGCGATGAATCCTGCCCTCAACGTCTCTGAAAATGAAGCCATTTTAGCTGATGAGACACAACGTCAATGTTCCAGACATAAGGGACCATATGCTGTATGGGACTGTCTGAAAATAATAGGCCTCCATGATTTACAAAATACAGAGAGCCACAGCATTACTGTCCTGTGTATGTCTGTGTCTAGGTATTGAAATGTGTCCTCTGAACTTCTAGTGCTTTGCTATTCTGCATGCTGTCTTGATTTTTTTTTCTAATGAAAAATACTTTTTTTTTAATTGAAAAGAGATTTCTTACTAGTTTTGGAAAGGAGGGAAGGCAGGCTCCAGAGCTGGACTGGCCTGAGGACTTCTCTGCAACCTGAATTCTGGCTGTAGGAGGGAATGAGCTATCTGGCTCTCTAACTTGTGAGATCTGTGAACAACGACAGGCATCTGCCTACAAACTACGGCTCTCCTGCAAGGTCCTTGATGGATGTGATAGGCATCTTTTTGGCTGTAACCCATTTTGGTACAAAGCTTCATGGCCAAGAAAAGTGCCATCTGCGTTCTTTTATATAGACTTTGCTAATATAACAATAACAGAAAACATCATTACACTACTATGTAAATCTTTTCAGGGCCTTCAGCTGGTGTTTTTATGTTGCTGTCCTGTCTCCCCACCTGAGAATGCAATATCCTAGGACTAGAAAAAGTGGGAGAGTGACAAAATACTAAAATGTAGAATTGTTTCTCTGTGATGAACAATTAGACACAGTAGGACTTTTTGGTCTCAAAAAGAGGTACCAGAGAGGGCATCTTATATAAATGAATGAGTGGATTAGAGAGGGGGAACAGGGAGCAACTCATATCCAATTTTCCTAATACTAAAACCCAGGGGAGCATCAAATAGCATTACTGTCTAGTTAGTTCAGGAAAAAAAAAAAACAAAAAAAACACCCCAACATATTTCTTCTAGCAGTGTGAAGTGCAGCTGTGAAACACTTTGCCAAAAGTCAAGGGATGCTAACACTTACATGCTTTCAAAAAGTGATAGAACATATTCAGGGAAGAAAACTCCATTAAGGGCTTTACTTACAAAATCATCCTGGTAGCTGCTGAAGGCCCAGAGCTGCAAGTTGTCAGGATGTTCTTGGTTTTCCTCTTCTCTATAAATTTTCTATTGGCCATTGCTGGAGACAGAACTTGACTAAGCAGACCTTTACTCTGATCTCATACAGCTTTGTGCTACTTCATCGGATATACTCTGTACCCACAACAGCCATGTGCAGATGAGGTTTATGCACTCGGGAGGAGTCCTCTTGAAGCAATGGTGTCCACCAAGTGCTTTACCCTGACCTGCAGCCATAGCTGGGTAAGCTCTTTCACAACCACTGCATCTGATCCCACAGAAGAGGGCTACATGGAGGAGACCAAATCAAAGTTCTCAATGATGCAAAACCCCAAAGGGCTTCAAGAAACATACTTTGTGTAGTCTGAGTGAAGCATTGATTAACTAAGTGCTTATAAGTGTTATTAGCTTTGAGTACACAGGGCATGTAGGAGGACCATTTGTGAGACTTCATTAAGCATTTAAGGATGAGCATGTTTGAAGAACAAAGCCCTGATTTTCCTGCGTATTTTTCATCCTCTTTAGGAAGTGGAGGAAACACTTCTGTTCTCCTGGCACTGCTATCAAGGCACTACTGTGAGGTTAGGAGTCCAAATGTCCACAAGGTGCAGAAGATGCCCCCTGGCTGAAGGCTCCCCAAAGTGGGGTTTATCAGGATCCCCCGTTCATTAGCTCTGTCCGTCTTTGTGGCTTTGGACTCTTCCACATAATGAAGTCAGTGCCACCTAGTGTTGCTCTTCTTCAGTGCAAAGGAGCTGGACCTTCATGGACACTGAAGGGGACAGGAATAATTTTGTCCCTGCTTAAGAATAGCTGTGTTGGGGTTGCCCACTTGGCCATGACCGAGCCCAGGAAACACCCTTTTTGTTTTGCTGAGGGAGACTCTAACTAGTTGCAGACCTATAAAGCATGTCGCAGGCATGGAGCATGACACGTGTACAGCTTTATGGCTCTCGTAGCAACCTCACTGTTCTCCTCTGTGACCTTCTGTGCCTGGCACCAAGACTCATCCTGACCCATGTGTCTCCAACCAGATGCATGGTATCCTTAAGGGTTGTGCCACGGGAGAGAGGTCAGGGCACTGTGCTGCAGACAGGACTATGGTGCATGGCACTGTGGACATAAGAAACCTTCTAGATATCCCCTGCTCACCTGCTGTCTGGCACCATGCTTCTTCTACTACCAGAAGAGCTTTAAACCTGATGCATTGCCCTCATGGGGCCTTAAGAAATTCAGCACTCAAGGTGAAATTACAGGCAAAATTGACACTCAGCTGCTTTATCAGAGGGTTGTCCTGCCCGTGCTGTGGG
The DNA here is from genome assembly GCF_030463565.1 of Pelecanus crispus. Lineage (NCBI taxonomy): Eukaryota > Metazoa > Chordata > Aves > Pelecaniformes > Pelecanidae > Pelecanus > Pelecanus crispus. The sequence continues at coordinate 4,811,394 of NC_134643.1, forward strand.
AGCTGGCTGCTTTTGAAAGCACAGAAACAAGAGCAGGAGCCCAGCCATGCTGAGCTGATTTGGTTTTCAGTATGAAAAATGGCCTGGAAAAAAAACATAGGTGTTTCTGTCTTGTGATTCCTTTCTTCCTCCCAGCCTCTTCTTTTGACAAACTGTTTAAATGTTTCCCACGTACAACAAAAGCCTGGGAAACAGAAATGTTTCTGGCCGGGCAGCTTGCTGAAGTGTTGAAGGTCTGAGGAATGAAAGCTTATGGTCCAGCAGGTCAGCTAACAGTGTGTCTCACAGGGAAACAAACTAGAGGAATTCAACTCCTTTAAGCTGTTTATTTCTGACAGAAATGTGGTTGAGAGCAGATTCTAACTGTCAGAGTACAGATCTGCTGTTAGTCCATCCCTGCTAACATCTGAGCCCATCAGCAAGGTGGACTGACGCTTAACACCAGGATGACAATCTCAGAGCTACTACCCACGAGCCCTGCAAGCATTCATCATTGGGTGCAGAGAAAGTACTGAGCAGACAGCAAGAAGAACCCAAGCCCTTTGGGTTATCTGTTATGATTACATCCCCAGACCAACACACTCACTCTCCACAGCCCATAGCTAAATAGCTGGTGGACATGAGGATAGCTATTTCAGAGCACAGGTGTTCTGATGCAGGAAGAAAATGAAGGTACCATAGGATGGGTGAGAGACTTTTGTCAAGTAAGGCTGATAGAGGATTGGACAGAAAGCTGGAGTGACTGTGGAGGAGCGTAGGAAGCCAATGACACAAAACTGTAAGAAATCAGATTTCATTAACCAGAATAATCATCTGAATGGCTACTGATTGCTAGTGTGTTACATGTCATGTTTGTCTAGTAATTCAGGAACCAATAAGAACCACAGGATACTTTTTTCTCATTATGTTTTCTTTAGCTAGGGACAGTTTAGCACTGTTGTCCATCCCTGGCAAAACAACCTTCTGAAGTTCCTCCTTTCTTGATGTATGAGGCAGTCGTCATGTGGTGTTCTCAGCATATGTGCTAGAAGATGCTCTTGGTGTGTTCAGTGTAGCTCATCCATAGTGTTGGGTGGTCTCACTGGCTCTGGCAGGCTAGCTCTGCCAGTCTGAAGGTTGGGCCTGGGGGTTTATGAATTGGGGTCCCAAAGTGTGACAACACCGCTACAGCACCGATCAAGCCAACTCTGTCTGGCCACAGGAGAATAGGTGGGGCAGAGATAAGGCCTGGCTGAGTCCAGAGAGGAGCAGAGGGAAGCCTGACCATATTAGCTCTGTCCTCAGCAAGTGAGACATAGTAGCCTTGCAAATTGTGTAGCAGCCCGTTGAAAGGCTCACTAAAGGTTTACCTGAAAATCACATAAGAATAAGGTTGGTAGCTTTCACCCCACTGCTGTGAGGAAAGGTTCCCAGCTCAGGGTCCCTGGGCTTAACATCCCCACAGGCAGAGGAACGTCACAGGGGACAGCCACAGTTGGAGCACAACATTAGCTGGGGAAGTAATGCAAGAAGGTGTCTCAAAGCAGGAGACAGACTGTGGGCAAGGAGGCTTCGCATACTCAGTGGAGAGGGCCAGATACCATAGAAGAATGATTTAAAGCACCCCTTTGGCCACAGAGTGATCTACAGGTGACTATGCTCCTAAGTTAACTGTCCTGGCTATCTGACAAAAGTTAGGTAACAGTAGCTATGCCTTTCTGATTGAAAACTGGGTAGCGTAACCTTCCTTCTCTCAAACAAATTACTTCGGCTGTTGCAACAAGCTCTTTAGTTACTGCTGCAATGCTGTTGCTTCTATTCCTGGACCATGTCCCTTCTCCCGTTCAACCAGAAAGATCCCAAGTTCACCCCTGCCAAGCCCTGGCTAAGCAATATTAACACAGCATCTGCCAGGCTGTTTTGAATAGCCACTAATATCTATGCTTCTTTAAGCTAAAAGAAAAGCCTTTTCAAGTGTTGCATACATTACCAGGAACAGTGGGGAAGGATGTTAATAATTCATTCATGCTCTCAGACTCCGGAGTGTGCTAGATCTTTCAACTTATAACAATAGACATCACCCTGCAGGCTGTCATGTCCTGCTTTTAACAAAGGAAAAGAAAAGAGAAGGGGTGAAAAGGAGGAAGATTTCCCGGGTGGAAAATCTGAAGCTTGATGAAGAATTAAAGCCTGTTAAATGTCTACTTGAGCCAGCCATTGAGCATTAAAACCTATTTGCAATGGGTTGTTAGAAAAAAGAGCTGTGTGTGTAGGAAAAAGCATTTGTGGAGAAGATGCTGGCATTGCTTTCCATCAGTTGTGGAATATATCACACCCCTAGGGCTCCTGTTCAGTGAGTTTCTCTTATTCAGGCCAGAGCAGAGATAGAAGAGAAGGAGTTACCCTGAGAAAACATATATGTATAATTGTTTTAATGTGACTGGCCCATCTACTGAGTATCCGAATAGCCTTCAGCTATAGTCTACCCCCATAGGATGTTCCCAGTGGATGTGATACAGTCCCATATACCTACTTCGAGCTCTACAAGAATTAAAGGAAACCAGAACTGACAAGTATTAAGAGGACTGGTTTGGGACATAGGGCAAAGCAGGCAGGAAAGCAGCCACTGCTGAAGGCACAGCCAGGATATTTGGGCTGGTGACTGTTGCTGAAGTGTGGTCACCTCCAGCAGCAGTCACCATGCCCATCACACAGGGAAAGCAGCCACCTATTTCTTCAGGACTCATCCTGAGTCTTTATTGCTGCCTTTCCCTCTTCATTCTGCTTCCATGAGTTGAACAACCTGGCCTATGCCTGCTCCATCACACCTGAGGTGATAAAATCCTACCTGTCATGTTGAGAAACTCCACAGCAGTCCTAGGGTCAAGGATCATCCTTGTCTTGGTGGAAAAACATTTTTAAAGAGAAATATTGAGGTCCTTTATGTGGTGGGTGCCAAACTACACCCAAAAAACCTAAGAGGGTCCCTCCAGCAAATAGTGGTCCATCTGAATGAGCAAGAGAGAGAGACAGAACTGAAGTATTTCCTTGCGGGGTAGGCAGGAGATAAAGAAATAGAATTTAATCCCACTGAGATTCATCCAACTTCCTTATTTCTGTAGTCATGTCAACAGTTTGGAGCTATTTAACAAATTCATCATGCAACTTCCCTCATTCCCATTCAGAATTATCCCAAATTTGATGACAAATGGAGAAGAGGGCTTAAGTCCTATCACCAAGTCTAATGTCTTGATGAAAACCCTAGTTTTTGTTGCATGAGCTGGCCCATTGAATGCAGTATATTATTCCCTGGAGTTCATTCGCTGCTTGTCCTGGTTTCAGCTGGGATAGAGTTAATTTTAAGCCGAAACCAGGACACTGCTATTTCCCAACGAAGGCTTCCCATGGACATTATTCTGTACTTGAGAGAAGAAAAGCAATGCTTTAATTCTTCCTTTGTACAAGTCTGCACATCAGCCACAGAACAGTTTTCCTGCAGGACAGGTTCCCTCAAAGTAGAATTGCAATTTGAGTACTGCTGCACATAAAAACAAATTGGAAATTTCAGGCTTGCTTCACTCTGTTGTACTGCAAGTTCAATAGAGGCAGATTCTGCTGGAAAGGTATTCACAGCTGTGTGCAAAGAAGCTGGGCTCCTCTGAACAGAGGAGTGGAAACACTGATGCCTTAGAGAGAAAGCCAAGGGGAAAGCACTTCACAAGACAGGGAGCAAGCATGGTAAGTGGTATTATGTAAATAGCTTAGGGAAGTGGAGAGAAACATCCAACAAAATTTTGCTATGCATTTCATTTTTTATAGATATGAGTAGAAAATCCATCTGGATTGCTTGTACCTCGTGTGGTTGTAATTTGAGTTGGGACTGAGTTCAACTTTTGCTATTCCCATCACTCCAAATGCTCTTTTATGTCTCCTGCTCAGACTGACACCCCTTTTAAGAGGGGTGGGTGCTGAAGTTGTTCTTCATCCAGCATTTCATATCCAAGGGAAAACTTCTCTATTACTTTGTGAGCCAATGAAGAGACCTCAGAAAGTAGGGGTAAAGGCCGACAGAGTGAAGTAGCCTGCCCAAGATCACCCAGAAAGGGAATGGAGGACCAAGCTCACATCTGTCTCTCTGTATGTGCACTAAGGCTGTGGGAGGATGACCACAGGAATCGTGCCCCCTGTCCCCATCCCAATTGTTTCTAGTTTTCATGCCTTTGTGCAGTGATGACATACAAGACATACAGTGACATACAAAAGACCATAGAGTTGAGAATTCAGATAAAGGGTTGTGATACAAGAGTGTCTGGAGGACTGTGACCATAAGGAGAAGATAGCATCTCAAATGTGTCCTATCTTTGCCCTGTCCCCTCTCCATCTGCTACATGCTTCCAAACAGGTCTTTCGCAACTTGGCAACCTATAGACAACTCCAAGTTCAAAATCAAGTGAGCCCTCTAAGGACACAAGGCCTCTCAATGGGCATTGGTCTGCTGACTTCCACAGAAAAAGACTAATTTACACTATTTGTGTGCCTGTGGTACAATCATTTTTTGTTCATGCTACAAACAAAAGCTCCACCAGAACAACACTACCAGCTGGGTTCATCTCATAGTAAAGGCAGTCCATCAGCTGGCAGTTGTTATTGGATTTTTTCCAAGAGATGCTGCTCACAGGGCTGGTTTGCAGCCAGTGGTGAACTGTGTTAGAAGTCCTACTATACATCAGATCAGCTGATGTTTTGCTCAGGCTTCTCTGATGAGGTGAAGGAAGAGGATTTTTACATGGACAGGGTTGCACAACATACAAATATACCACTCTTATGCCACAGCGGACTGTGACAAACATCATGACAAACACATGAAAGGTGTGCAGCTAATGATTCCTCCAGTTTCTTCATCCACAAATGTGTGAGAGCACCTTGTGTCCAAAGATACATCAGGAAGCAATGGCAGGTCCCTAAGGCTTCCATACATGGTCCACAGCAGAGCTTTCAGGCCACATGACAGGCCATGGAGCAGTGGCAGAAGGCAGAAGCTAGGCCTCCTTCTTGGTGCAATGCAACCCTTGCAACCACCAGCTCCATGACTTGCCAAGTGAGATTTCTGGTGGAGTGACAAAACGAGGAGAGAAGCTGCGGACAGCAAGGCATCAGGGCTCAGGAGAGTGTAGGTGAGGTGACAGCCCCTTGGAGGAGCCTTCTAAGATGCTAGGCTTGGTCTTTCAGAGGTGAAATAATCTCAGAAAGGCTATGTCAGTTGTGGTGGGGCCTCAGTTTGGCTGGAGCCATCAGCCCTGTAATTATGTTTTCAACACAGACTTCCCAGGGAGCTTTAAACCACTACTTGGGATTTGTCTGTTTGACCCCTTGTTGGCCAGCCCTTCAAGCCCCTAAAGCCCTTTTCATGGGGCAGAGGTCTTCTGAGGTAGAGGTGGTCCCTGGACCTTTCTGAGCCCAATGAAGTGTCACCATGTCTTTTGGGGACATGCTAGGGACCAAGGGATGGAGATAACCTGAGGACCTGGCCTGCCGTTTCACTCTTGTGCAGGGGGAACACACTTCAGGCTTTTTCACAGCTCATCCTCACCCCCCAGCATGGACATGGAGATCTTGGAGAAGGAGATAGGCACTGCCATGCTTTCCCTTAGTCCCTGCATTCACCCTTCTCCTCCCTGTCACCCTTGGCATCTCCTCTGCAGAGGTGCCAGTAGGATGTGACAAGATTGCAAATAGTCTTGGCACAAGAGTCCTGCTTTCTTTTTTCCTTCCTTCTGCATGGACATGCAGCCAAGAAAGTGTCAACTGCATAACCCTACCCCAGCAGAGCCCTGCAAACTCCCCCAGCCAAAACAGCTGAATAGGAAATGTGATGGAGCTGGAAACTTGTCCTTGTCAGCTGGGTTCTTCTTCCAACAACTCATAAAAAACCTGATGTGAAAGCAGCCAGGACCATTATAGCTTAGTCCTATCTGAGAAACAGCATTCAATTCCCCCACTGTTTATTTAACTCTACACAACAGTTGTGTAACATCATGCTGCTCTTTCCTGATCTAATTCCACAGAGCCACTTTTTGGCTAAGAAAATTCACTGGTCAAACTGTCAGATCTCGGTGTTTTGTAGAGCTCTGTCATGCAAGTGATTATTTTAAAAAAGAAAGCCCTCTAACACAGGGCTTTGGAGACCTGGGGGCGGAAAAAAAAAAAATCAAAACCCACAACAGTGCAAGTTTAGTTTTATTTTCATTTTAGATACATTTGTGATGAAACACTTGCATTGAGCCTTGCAGGAACAAGCAGGAAAACCTAGGTCCCCAGATGTAGTGTGTTTTTTACCAGTCATCCTTGTTAAGGTCATTTGGGGACTATTGAATCCTTGGACTGGGCTATTCTTTTTCCCTGGTTACACATGTATGACTTGATTTCCTATTGAAATCACTGTGCTGAAGCCAAGGAGGACAGCACAGTTGAGGACAAGATTTGGCCTCATGCTCCCCAAACAGGACCTTGAGAACTAACACTTCAAAACCTGATCACTTTCCAAAGTTGAAACCATGCAGAAGGGAGCCAGTTTGAACAAAATAAATTCCCCACATGTTTGGTAAATGAAAGGGAAGAGCCTGATTCTCTACAAAGGATGGACTGAAGACTTTTGTTCTGCATAGTGTAATGCAACATTTTTTTTTGTGTTTATCCTCATTTTCCAGTATTGTCAGAATGTAAGCAAGGAAAATTTAGACCTAGGAAATTTGCCTGCACTGAGTTAGAAGTACATCAATACAGAAATGTTCACTTATTACCTGGAAAGTTTATAGCAACTTTATTTTGCTGTGCTCCAATATCTTTTTCTTAGATTGTTTTTTTTGTGTAGTAAGAAGTTATTTTTTAACAATAAACACAAGAAGCACAGATATAGGTTTGATAAAAGCAACTTGTGTATCCACTGAGAATGACATTTAAATGTAATAACTAATGTGATGAAGAAATACAGAAAGTGAATACATAGCATAGATTAAATAAGGTCTCAAAGGTGTACATAAGGTTAGGTTTGGCATTTTCCCTTGCATAGTGTTTCTGGTTGTCATGTTATCTTCTAACTGCCAAGCAATTCTAAGATGAATATGCCAAATGATTGTTGTAAAAATACTAACCCTACACCTTGATTTGTCCTTAGGTAAGCATGCAACTCTGCAATAATTCTCACAGTCAGAAATGTACACATGAAATATTCCATTTTCATTTAATTGTGTTTTAAACAAAATCATAGACAAATCTTAAGGAACACAGTTGAGGGTCAGCAATCCTCTAAACTATCTGCTGCCCCAAGGGAGGATGAACTCCATTTAAGCAGTTCCTGAAAATATGAACTTAAGGTGTTTTTAAAAAACACCTCCAGTGGTGGAGAGCCCAAGACTTCCTTGGGCAGGTGATTTCTTTGCTTTATTAGTCTCCTGATTGAAATTTCTACCCATTCTTGCAACGTTACATGCAGGGAGTGAGCCACAACACAAGACTGTCTGGCCAACTCGGAGGCTGCCGGAGCTGGCTCCGAATCGATCCGTCTTGTGGCTGCTCTCGCAGAGTGCCATCAAGGAACAGCCTTCCACCTGCAGCACTTTTCCCCACTGCACACATGGAGCAACAAATGGTATCTAAATATATGACAAGCGATGGATACAACAAGCAGATGGTGGAAGAACAAGGGCCCAGATCCATTAGCAGAAATCTGGATCAACTCGCGAATGATTCACCAATGCAAATCAGGGGTAAATACATAACAGGCACTCCACGCCAGCCATCCGCCCAAGAGCTGAAAGTCTTGAGCAACAAATCCAGGGCTCTCGCATCCTTGCATGTGTTTTTCTGCAGTTGTACACAGGAGGGCAGCAAACATTTACTCAGCGTTTGGCACCGCATCTCTTCCTAACCTCTGCCATAAATAGATGCTATTGGGATAGCATAAACTGTCCGTCATCACGAGCAGATGCCTGCTAAATAGTCCCATAAAAAACCCCAAAGTGACTGTAATTAGACGGAGTGCACATTTCACTGTTATGACTAAGACAAAGGTTGTCTTGGATGTTTGCCTGCTGTTGGGCTAAATTCACCCCCACCAAATTATCTCTGGATATTCCTTTCTTCTCTCTAGTTCAGTTTTATAGGGTGTTAGCTATCACTTGGGTAAGTTGTTGCAGTGGTTTTCATTTTCCAGGGAAATCACACTTTTATTCTTCCCATCGAGGTGCTGACACAGGCATTTCAAACATGTCTGCTCCCCTTGTTTCCCGCTGGACAATAAATTGGGGATGGGGGAAGAGGAGTGTGTTAGAAATATTCTCTAATTCCAGCTAATGAAGCTTGTCAATGAATATGAAAATCATTATTTAGGTTTTGAAAATAAAGGCCTGCAAGAGAGTGTTTCTCAGCAACGATTCTAATTTTTTTAAGTGGGTATAATTAAAGCAATTGTCTTTAGCCTGCAAAAATACCCACTGCCTCCTTCCTGCTCTCAGCCCTGCTCCATTCATTGCTGTGACTTTGGCTTCTTGCTAACTTTGCCCATTAGCCAGCACAAGCAATTCTGCACATTTACGTTGATGCCAATTTAGATTGAAGACTTTTGGGTGAAGCAGTGTATTTTGCCTATGAATTTGCTGTGGCTGATCCTAACTGAAATATTAATTGTCATGTGTTTGGATTCTCTTCAGCTGCCTAAAAGGAGCGCAGGATGGGTGTCTAAGGTGAGACGAGCTACCACCCACAGTCTCATTGACTACAAGGGGAGGCGATGGTGGCAACCCACTCTCAAACATCCCATTTCAGACATCTAAAATTAGGTAGGATGATTTTTGACTTCTTTCCATTTAACTGTATGTACTAGACTGAGAATGCATGTCTGGAGTACAAAGAAGACAGAGACGTCTTGGATAGTTTGCACTGCTTTCTGAAAATAGCTGTTTTCTTCAGCAGTAGAGAGGGATCTTCAGAAATCACACCCTCAGGTAGGTATTTAAAATTAGATATGGTGATCTGTGCCCAAATGCCAAATTTTACGTGATTTTTGAGCACTGAAATTAATGGGATTTAGGAACTTAAGTGCTTGAAAAAAAAATCAGGATTGATTCATCTGCCCAGACTCATGTCAGTAAACGTGATAGAAATTGAACACAGATCTGTGTCCTGGTCTAATCCACTAAGAATAATCACTCACCCTGTGAGATTCAACAGCCTCACACACACAGAGCAAGCCCATCACAAACAAAATGTGTCAGAAACCATTGTGGGAAAATGACTGAAAGTGTATGAAACAGTAATGCTGCCTGTTGCTGTAATCTTTAATACGATAATGTCATTGGGGACTGGGACTATGAGAGACGCCATGTGGAACAAGGCTGTCTTATATCACAGGAGTCCACTAAGACAAAATATACAATAAGAAAAAGCCTGACCAAGCAAAACCCAGACATTGTCCAGCTGTGATTTCACAGCAACAAATATGATTGGGGATTTTGCTTATCTAAAGTTTTTATCCTGCTTTTTGTCGCAGACTTGCAGTCATGAATTCAAGCCATGAATTCCGATTTGGGGAGTTCACCTCCTGAAACAGAAATGCGAAGTCTGGGGGTGCCATGAATGCAGGAAAAGTCTTAGTATGTTAAAATAAAATCCCTGGCATGGTTTACTCTAGCAGTTGTATTGGGAATATAATGTTAATTGCTGGACTAGGCTTTGGGCAGCTAATGAGTAAAGAATCCTCAATGGATCGGGGTCTTAATTACCTGATTTCCTTTAACCTCATTTCTTCTAACCCACCAGGTCAGTGGGACTAATCCCAGAACAAGACACTATGCTATGTGAGATCTTCAAACAGGTCCAAGGATTTCCAAAGATGAAAAAGGAAGTGGAAAAAAGTGCCAATCTCAGTGGCAGTTAGGCATATATACCTAATATAATGATCTACAAATAATTCTTTGCTAACCACTTACCAGCCTGAAAAGCCAAAGACACATCAGACCTTGCCCCCCCCGCATGTACTTATGTGCCTAGACTTCTGATCCTGCCCCCAGTCAAGCTAAGGAAGTACTGTGGGAGGCATCTTATCTGACTTTAGAGGCCTTCAGTGTCAGCACCACTCACCTCCCCTTCCAAAAACTTCTCTCTGTGATGTGCAGCAAGTCCTACAATTTCCTGTTTCTCTCAGCTGAAACACAAAAAAGTTATAAATTAAGAACTGTCCATCAATGCACAGAGGGAAGGCATGTGTCTGAATCAGTAGGCATGTGGTAAAGGCTTGGTAAAACCAGCACTTGAGTTGACCGCATGAGCTCCAAAGCTTTATCGCTTTTTCTTCTACCTGATGCTTGCTCTTCTTTACACCTTAGGTGGAACCTGTCCCAGAAAGTGAAGTTTTCCCTGGTTGCAGCTTCTTTGAAGTGATTTGCATAACTCTGCTCATTTTTGCCCCATGAGACTCTAGAACTCATTTTGGTTACAATCTGCACCAGGTTTATCCAGGAAAGTATCTGGTCTTGCTCTTCATTTATCCTTTAAGAAGTAGCATTGAGTGCCACTCAGTGGTGAAAATCAGGTTAAAATGAGGTCTTGGAATGAATGAGGTCTCTGAACAAAATCCTTGCTGGGCTCTGTGATGAGGATGGTGGGCTCTGCAACCATCTAGAGAGGGCATCTCCTCACCTCAGTAGGATGGCCAAAGGAATTTCCACTTGTTGCTCGGTATCAGAACCTGCAACGACAGAGACACAGCTGCAATTAAATGAAATATTAATCTAAAATAGCCCTGTTTCTGAGTTAAGGGTCTTTTATAGTTTGTTTTGTTTGTTTGTTTGTTTGGGCTTTAGCTTGTATTCTGTTCTGCTTGTTTGGTGTTCTTCAGCTCTTGTTTCATTAAGAGATAAGAGAAAAAGGAAAATAAAGAGAATCAGCAGATTATCCATGAAAACACTGAAGTAAAAAGGAGTTGGAAATGCTCACCAATTTGTAGGCTAAGTTTCAGATTCATCTCACTTTCTTTAGTGGTCTAAGAGTTCGGCTTTTAATCTAGACTACCTCAATCTTTAGTAGACATAGACACAGGAAAGACACAGACCTCTCCAGAGACTGCTATCTAAGGTGATTTATCATTAACTGAAGGGTCTCACTGTGCCATAAACTGAGCACGTCTTGTGCTTGAAGTGACACATATGCCTAAATGACTGATTAGGAACTACAATTATTAGCAGTGGAAGTTGGTATTCCTTGGGTTATGATGACATGCAAAGCCTTTTTATACTAGGGAATCTGAGTCAAGTTTCACTGTAGAAATCTGTACCCACACATTTACAGCAGAAACAAGTTCTCTTCCAAACCTGCTCTTGACAGCTGTTTACTTAACATAGCCTTAATACCTCCAGTAATGGAGAATCCATCATCCATGTAGGTGACTTAATGCCATGCCTACCATAATTTTGTACTAACGTACTCTTCTGAACAGCGCATCTTAGTACTTTCTTCTTTTAGCAGAATTTCTTATGTTTTTAACTGATGCAGATAATTACTTCCCGTCTTTAAAGCCCAAAATGAACATTTTTGATCACTTTGTTTGATCTCCTGACAATAGCTTTCCACAGAATCAAACCTCTCTATTCCTGAATTTACCATTCAAACATAATGCATGCATTTCATAAGGACAACCAACCTTGAATAAGGTTGAAGAAGTGAAGTCCAATCAAGCTCCTGATTTATATGCTGATTGCTTTTTTTTTACAAATACAGAAAATTTCAAGAAAAGTGAATTTAAAATTAAGAAATGCACCCTTTTTTCCCTAGAATAATGTAAACAAGATTGTTCAACTCTGTTGCTTCTCAGCTACTGATCTGCTGCTCTGACCTTGTAATCAGAAAAGACTGTGAGCCCTGCATTTGTCTTTGAAGACTGCTAATAATTAAATCCTATTGTTTCATTGAAACAGAACATGATTCTCACAATTTGTAACCAGAAGCAGTATAGCTGCAAAGAACAATGTTGGATAAACATGCCCTTCAAAGATCAAAGGATGGAGGGCTTTGTCAATTAAAAAAAAAAAATCAGCATAGCTAAACTGCTGTTTCTCAGCAACTTAGCGCGGGTTCAGATCTGAGGCTGCCTAGATTGCCTTGCTTTCATTTCACAGTCTCAAGGGCATCCTTATTCCCCAAAAGTTCATGGGGAAGCTGGCACACCCACATGTGAGTTGTGAGTCTGCAGGCAGAGGGAGAGAGTACCCCGCTCATCACTAATTAAATGTTCAAAGGATTCGTGCTCTCTCCAAGCAGCACATCTTTGTGACATTAAATAAAATCAGCCTCAAAGAGAAAACACACATCAAATATGTTCAACAAGGCAATGGACAAGAGGATAACAGGAGGATTTGGCTTTGTAGTGACACTGCTTTCATTTCTTCCTTGTGAGGAGCCCTTCCCTTCTCCACAGCTTTCCACCAGAGAGTTTGTCCTCCTCACCACAATCAGAAACTCACCTCCGATGTTACTTCGGCCATACAACTCCAAGAGGATACAGGAGAAGCCAGAGTTGCTTAAGGAGTTCACCCCTTCTCAAGAGTGGCCATGTGACTTATGGCCAGCAATGCCTTCTCAAATTAATCACTATGATGTGACTCTCACTAGCACCTTTCCTGGTGGCCCAGAAAGGGAGCAAATTTGCAGCAAATGAGTAACAGCTAAACCTTGGCATGTCTGTTCAGTATTTCATAGTTTTTCCTCTCTCTGTTGAACAATCATCTTGGACATGAAGACTTCCTTCCTGAAATGTCTCTACTTGTGCAAGGACGGGTCACTGCTGAGAAGGGCAGTGAGCCATTCTCCATGGCCTGATCCTTCTGGTGGGAGTTGGGGGGTACAATCCATCCATATTAATCTCATAAACTTCTCAAATACATGTGTGTATGGACATGCTCCCAGCACATATAGGTCATTAGCTAAGGGGTTGAGACAACCCCTCCAGCAGCAGTGTAGACCTAGGACCTTTCTTTTGTCCGTGCAGAGGTCCAGGTGGATCACCTAGCTATTCCCATCTGGGTCCCAAGGCAAAAGAGAGGTTATCTTGCAGAGAGAGCCTTGTTGAAGGTCCGTATGAGGTAGGTGCAGATTGTATAAGAGAGGTGAAACTGGGCAGGTCACAGACCATCAGTGAGGGCCTCATCCACTCAATCTTATGCCAGCACATTCTGGAAAAGGATAAGAATTTGGAGGGCACTTAGCACTGCTTTCTCCCATCCACCGAAACAGCAATCAAATAGAGGCAGCCCTTTTGGAGGGGCTCAGCATGGTGCAGGGTGAAATCTGCTCTCATGGAGTTTTCACACAATAGTCCATGTGTAGGCGTCTTTTCTGGTGTCACTTGTCTTTGCAGAATCAGCTACCACAGGTATCAGTCATGGTCCTTCACAATCCTTTGCTGTGATGAGTTTTCCTTGCAGCCCTCTCTCAGCACTAAGCTGAATTTCTGAAGCAGAGAAGGTAGAGAAGAAGAGACTCGTTAAGGCCCACCCAGACCATCTTATTCTCTGCTGTACTGTTCTTCTCTGAACCTCCTGAGTTGTCCTGGTCTTGCTTGGGTAATAAGGTTAATATGTCTTAATGCAAGAGTGAATTTGACCTGTTTTCATTTTAGAGAAGGGGGAATTGAGGAAGATGTAAAACAGAATGAACAAAATCATGCTGAAATCTTGCAGCAGATCTGTCTCATGCATAACTCTGTGCTTTCTGCTGTAGATCGAGGTACCTCAGCTTGAGAGGCAGTGAATGAGCTTCAGCTCTAGCTTTTTTAATTCAGGAATCAGTTTATTAGCAGGTTATTGCAATACAAATGCAGCATAGAGAAAAAATGATTGATTTTTCCAGTGATTAGGAAAAAAGGAAGTCTTTGTAACTGAACCACTCTCCTTTTCCTTGTCATTAAGTTACAGGGTGGATCTTCAGCTCACATTAAACTATGGTGCTTCACTCTTTGTGGCATTTGGTTTGCAATAGACATGCAACTGGATTTACTGAGGGCTACATCTGTGGGTGAGCTACATCTTCAAATGCTCTCTTTGCCTTGCAGCTGGGGAGCAAACATCTGCTGGAGAGTGGGGATTGCCTCTTTTTTGAACTTAGGTATGACCGTAAGCTTTTCATCTGAAGTAGGGGAGGAAAAAGCTGTTTTATTCTGAGAATGAGGATAATATTTGTTCCCCTTACCTCTTGTCCTTCTGGACTCCAGTGCTACTATTATGTATGCCTGGACTTAGATTTATGAATACAATGAGAGGAATGTAAAGCATGTACTGTTGAACCTATGTGTGAGAGAGCTATCTAACCCGGGAGCCAGCTAAAGCATTACTGATATTTGTTGTTTGTTTGCTATACTTTTTGATAAAGCAGAGATAGTCCATCCTGCTTCCTGTTTATACCTCATCTTTATTTCCCAGTTCTTAGACATTATAATTCCACTTTGGAGAATGTTTTACAGTTTCCTTGAAATAAATCTCTCTCTCCACCTTCCTGTCTAGTAAAGACAAAATCTTATTTTAATGAGTTAAATTCTAATATCAGTTAAACTGAGGAAAGAATTTGACCCATAAAGTTTGACAAATGATGATCATTTCAAAAAATAAAATGTACACATTGTGTCTAAACACAATTGACCTCATTCCCCTCGTCTGTCCTGATGTTCAGCTGCTTGGAAAATTTCCTCCAGGGAAAACCTTTATTAAATGATTTGTGCTTCTTTTACATTTTATTCCAAATTATCTCACTCCCTCATTTTATTTCTTCTTCGGGCTGGCTGCTTGCTACAGCTAATTTGGTTGTCCTTGCTGGGACTACCATAAATACTCTTTCCCAGTAGTACTTTGTAAGCTGAATTAGTCAAGTGATCTTGGCTATAACATTCAAGAAAACAGTCGATAAGATTAAAGACTGGGAGAACTTTATGGTTGGAGACACCGTTTTAAAGTCACCCATAAAGGTGCATGAGCAAAAAGTGCTGACAAGGCCAAAACATTGGAGAGACGCTAAAATTGTGACCTTCAGCATTGTATTAGGAGGGATAATTGTTCACTCACTTCTCCCCTACAATGACTGTATTAAAGCATGACACTCTCTTTGGAACTCTTAACAAGGACCCTTCCACACGAATAGATGAAATATCAGATTAAAAACAAGGAGATAAAGCCTGACCTACAAATTGAAAGACCGAGCACTGAAGCCTGCATGAGCCTCCAGGTATGCTGGGTCCCCTCCTTCTCTGACTGTGAAGTAGAGAGGGTGACATCAACCTGGGGTAAGTGGTACCAAAGTCACCCAAAGCAACAGAAAAGTTGTTTCTTCATTTCTGTCTTTGCTCTTCAGGCTTTTATTTCCCCTGACAACACCTAGAGTTGTAACCTGTGCAGGGCTGCGGCTCCTGGATGGGAGTCATAGTTGGATAAGTCTGCTGTTGGCTTCAAGGTGGCACAGATTTATCACCCTCCTCCCCCCACCCTCCCCACCCCCCTGAGAATTAGCAGTGATCACTGTGGCACATGGTCCTGCACCGCACCAGGCAGATGGGGTCTGCAGTTGCCCTTACGTTAGTCTCATGTCTTTCTCTCACAAGGTTGAACCTCCTGTTTTTATTTTAAAGCTGGATGAACACTTCATTCACTGAAACCTAATTCTGGGGTAGTGGAGGGTGACAATAGGGATGGAATTATTTGTGACTGGGTGGAATTGATGAAGGAGTTTCTGTCAAGAATTCCCTTTTTTTATTTTTCCGGCCAAGCACCAGTTGGAACGTTTCATTTCAGCATTTTTGAAAGCAAATGTCCTTCCTTTTCAGTTGTAAAATTATTGTTTTCAAGTCTGAAATTGCCAATACTTCATTTAAAAGCATTTGGAAAATAATTAAAAATGCCCCATCAGCCACACAAAATGTTTTGATTTGAAATATCTCTCTTTAATTAAGTTTAAAAAAGTATTACTTCTTTTTCCCCTTAGTTTGACCAGTATGTGTCTCCTCCCTTCATCCCCCTGCAAAGGAGTTTGCAAAATCAATTATTCCTGCAGTTTGCTCAAACCTTTTAAGACATAGTGGACAGAGCCACTTTCATGTCAAGATTGACTTTAAATAAAGAAGTTTTCTAATACTAAATTGAAAAGGCTCAGACTTTATTCTGATGAAAAAGGTGAACTATTTTAATTTTATATCTAAATTGCAATGAGAGAAGTATTAAAATATCAGTATTTCTTGTAAACTCAGAAGTCCATATTTCCTTAACTCTCCTGCACCACACGCAGGATAGATCGGTCTTTATCTTTACAAGAGCTTTCTTACTGTTAAAAGGTTAGTCTATTCATGTTACAATAAACCTGGAAAATTCGAGGGTGCAAAAATGCATGGCACAGCATAAACATGATCCGAGACATTTTGGGTACAAGCAACAATTCCACTTTTCCTGTAACAGATGACACTGCTTGAGGTTAGAACAAGAAGTGCCTGTTGCCTGTGCTGTAACATCTCCTGCAAATAGCTTCTTATTTGTGGCACTGATACAAAGGCTGTGTTTTATGGAGCTTACCCAACCAGCTTTTGTATGTCAGGTTATCACAGATACATTTTTTTCCAATTCATTTTGAGACCAACTGCTGTTAAGAGGCTGTAACAAGGGATGTAACTTGCTCCTTTCACTTCCATTCAGACAGTTTGAATAAACCCACATTTCAACCTTTTATGGTTCCTCTTTCGATTATACTTATTTTATTTTATTTTTCTCCATGAGGATTGAGCCACTTTTTCAGGTCATTTTCTGCAATATCATGTTAACCCATTAAAACGTCAAATAATTTATTGTCCATTCAGTCCAGCCACCTGTCCTTTTCCCCTAAAAAGCACAGTCATTTCTGCAATCTCTCTGTTCTCCTGCATGTTCAAAGGGCCTCGTGGATCTCCTCACCTTCTCATTAAATCTCACTGAAGAACAGTTGCCTTGGAAACCAGGGAGCTGATCCAGCAAAGGGGCTGAGCATCTTCACCTTGCCTTGACTTTGGTGGGAGGTGAAGTCATTCAGCACTTCTGAAAGGACATTTAGCACCTGGCCAGCAGAGAAACCATTAGGCACTAACTACTGTTTTGCTCTGGTTTCAGGATGATGGGAAAAGATGCTGGTCCCTACATGCCCTCCTATCCTCCGCATGAAGAACAGAAGATAGAAAGAGGATGAAACAGCTGATGCTTTTATGGCATTGGTGAACTCATTTGTAATTACAGAGACTTTGGAAATAAAAATGCATTCTAAGTATTATTCAAAATAACAAACCTTTTCTAAGGTTCGGTCTAAGAGGACCAAACTTTATTTCCAGGTTATTTATAATGTGTCAGTACATTTGTAAGGGAGCTACCAGGGTTGCTACAGACGTGGAGTAAGAAATCAGTTTGGATTAAAAATAAAAGAAAAACAAATAAACTGCAAATCTTAGATGTTCCTTGAGATAAGAGACAGCATCCTACCAAGGACTCAGCCAATGTAAGCACCAAATCTTAGCAATTCCAAGAAAAACACCCCAGGCTTTGGAAACTTGCCAGTGAAGAAAAGAAGTCTAGACTGCAGTGATAATCACAGCAAGAGATATCTTATGCAGACAAACTATACTCTAAGAACAGAGCTGGCTTTGCTCAGACCACCTTGGTCTACCAGCTTTATTATCTCAAGGTAGAGCCACACAAATGCAGCAAGTTTGCTTCCAGTGCCGGCTCAGTCCAGGATCAGGTTATCTGCTTTCATAAGGCCTTCAGTCCTCCCCACAAGTTCTTGCCAGGCTCACCTGGCTCCATACAGAGCCATTTCTTGGATCTGCACCTTGATGTCGGTACCAGGAGCATTATTCAAGGTCCAGAAGACCTTTGCAGCTGAAGCGGCACTGCACAAACTCAGCACAGGGACTTCAACCCGAAGTATCTACATGCATTCCTGTGGGGCTGAGTGTGAGTTAAGCAACCTTTCTTAAATGGGGAGTCATGACTATGAGCATGATTACTGAAATATTTCCATTCTCAGGCTATCTGAGCCCATTCCGGACCATGAAGAGTTGCAGGTCTGAGAAAACTGCAACTAGCTACAGGACTGTCTGTGGTAACATGACAGTTCTCTCAGTATGTTAAACCTGCCCACTGCTGTCTTTGTTGGCTTTGTACAGACAATTTTAAAGGTATTGCCATCTGGTTAATAAAGAACAAAGGACTGCATCCCCTCCCCATTCAGTCACATCTTAAAAGTAGATGGGAGCTGTGCTTTACAGGCAACCCACCACTACCACAATGTGTTATGTAGCTCTGAGAACATTTACTGAGTTTACAGCAATTTCAAGGACATGGAGAAGCAAAAGAGCCTTCACATCAGAGACACAGCATCTATCAAGCCTAAGCAACCCCAAAGGAAAAGAGAGATTTGCAGGATCACAGTCTAATGGAGATCACAAAATCTGCCTCATTCTTAGCTGTAGGTCTCAAATGTTTCATTGGAGCTTGCTCCTGGTCTTTAAGCACTGTCACTAAAAGGTCCATGTGGTGTACATCCAGGAGGATGCTTCCCTTCCAACTGAAGGTCATATTGGGCTTTCTCTTCAAACATAATGGAGCTTTTTACCCCCAAAACTAGGCTTGCTCCTAGCGGTTACAAATCTTTCTCTGGGCTGTCCCCACAAAGAATGTCACCTTCTTCTTATCCAGACACAAGATACAATGCTTTGACACACTTTCCTTTATGGCAACCCAGAGTGGTAAATGCTCAGATAAATTCTGCTGATCCCAAGTTATTTCAGACATTGAATTTGGTCAAGATATTTTGCAGAACATCTCCAGGAATATTTTTTCAGACTCCTTCTTTTGATATTTTTGGTGTTCATTCTCAAATAAGTTTTTATTTCTTTTGTTTTCTTTATATTCAGTTGTGCTATGTATTATAACAGAAAATAAATTCCTTAAGGTCAAAAGGATTTATTTTTATTTTAGATAGAAAGGAATTTTTGAACTTGAAGAGATGAGCACTGGAGAGAAGACAGAACTCAAAACACATTTGAGAAGTAGACCCTTCTTCTTTTATACAAGTCCATCTGAAAGCCTTTCTACCTAAAAGCAGTTTCTTACAAAATACTGCACTACAAGTAGGCAGAACTTCCCATAGAAATATGTGAGGACAAAAAAGAAATTTGCTGTGTCGCTTGGTGCACTTCTTCAAAGTTTCTCATGACTTTGTTTCCATGTGTCAAACTGATGTTTTTAAGGACAAATACAAATGAATTGAAAATTGTATTTTGGTCATGTCTAGAGGCACTGAATGACATTAGAGCTACAGGCTAATAGATACTGTAGAAAGACCAAGGAAAAGACTTTCCCTGCCCTGAAATGTTTGCAATTGGCACACAAGTTAGCAAAACCAATTCAATATCTTGGTTTCCCCAAGTTCACCTGAGGCATGAGAAATGACTCTCCCAGCATCTCCCAGAAGTGATTTGAATGACAATGTGGGATGGACAACAGCTTGTAGAACGGTTGTTACAGAGTTGTTGAGGTGCGATAACTTGTTCCTGTACAAGGAAACCCATGGGGATCTGACCATCTCTGACAGCATGTAGTAGGAGGGGAGCACAGGACAGTGCTGATGGGCAGGAGAACATGGCACTGAAGTCTTGGTTTGGGGACATGAGCTATGTTGAGTTACGTACATCAAAGTTGTGCTGTTCTGAAAATCCAGCCAGGAACAGTGGGAAAAAAAGACTTCTTACTCAAAATACACTATTCCCTACTTTACAGCATTAGTTGGTGCTAAACATCTCTTTCCTCTGCCCTTTTCCCCATCATTTACATTGCCAAGTTTTCTTTCAGAGACTGTTCCTCAGAAGAAAGCAAAGAAACATATCTCTGGGGGCTGAAAGGATGGGTAGTGGAGAGTAGCTTTCTAATACTCACAGCAAGGACAGAATAAAGTCAGGGTAGTCTCACCCAGAAAGAAGAATTCAGTTACCATCCCAGCACTGCAGCATTGGCACCGTACCTGGTGTTGATTTCATGCAAAAACAGGGGACTTTCAGGGCCATCCTAGTCTTTAGGGGGTCATGGATCTGAATTCCTTGCTCTGCTGTATGCTGATTTTCTCTCTGGTCTTGGGCAAGCTGAGATTGGGCCAAGTGCCCAGTCTGACCTTGAAAAGAAGGGTAAATGCACTTCTGAAGTGTGAAATGTTTGGACAAAAGTCTCTTGCTTACCGTAGATGGCACTGGGGAGGAGGCAGGTCAGGATACCTGCATTGCTTACACCTCCAAAAGAGGCTCTTTGTACTGAGAAATAATATGCTTCTAATTAAAGCTGCCACTGTAAAATCTCTAATCTGATAACACATTGTGCGGGAAGCAAGGAGACATCTGTTCATATGAACACATCAATATTAAGGTGGATTCTGGATGCAAAATTCTCCCCATGCTGTTTAATAATGCCACTGGCAGAAGAGATCTCCCACATTAGTATCTGGCAGCAAATGTTTCGCAACAGGAGCATGTATTCCAGAGAGGATTGTGTGAACATAAAATCTAATTTTCCCTTGCAAAGCATCCATCATGTGTGTGAACTTTTCATGGAAGATAATAATACCTCCTATCAATAAAATCAAGTTGGTGGGTGAAACAGGACTAGGCAGAGGTGCAAACGTCCTCACCTCCACAATTACCATCTGTGGCCTCTGTTTGGGACTTACAAAATGGAGAGCATTTGGAGTTGGGAGAGACCATCTAAAATGGCACCTCTTTGGTGCTTGTATCCCATCTCACAGGAGGTCTCTGAGGGTTGCTCAAATATCATCAGCCTCATGCTATCCTTAGCTGATGAGGTAGGGAGGATCAGAGGTGGAGGGTGAGGAACCAACAGCCAGAGGAATTGCCCGGTTACCCTGGACCTTGGGCAGGGGGAAGATGTGGGATCACATCAGGCAAAGGCATGTATCTGTAACACAAGAGAAAGGCAGAAACAGTCATCTCGGGAGGTATTTGTAACATTCTTCATTTACCGGGGAGGCAGAGCACAGTAGAAGAAAGTCCCATCTCTGCTGCTGAAGGGCAGGTTTTTGGGTTGAGGAGAGCAGTGTTTTGGGGGTAAGGCCATAATGCACTTGTAAAGAGAGGTGCCCAGGTGTGGCCCCATCATGTGGCCTGGTGCACACCCTTGTGCAGCGCAGGTCGGGAGTGAGTGGAGGGGCATACCTTGGTTAAGATATTGGTCCATTCAGCACACAGGTTCATTTTATCTCCAGGCCATTTTGCACTCTTTGAGGATCTCAGAGCTATTTGTGAAGAGAAGTAGGATAATGCCAGACTGACTTTTTCAGAACAGCCCAAAGGCTGTACTGACTCGGTGGTCTCTCACCACCAGTAGTCAAGCACAAATCCCTTGTAGTATTTCATAGAAATAGTCCCCTTAAGTACTCTTTTCCTCCAACAACTTGCTGCTCAAAGTATTACAAGCCAGAGTTAGTGTCTTCATATTTAACTGCCTTCAGTGCTTTTTTCTTCCATGAGTTTGTCCTGCTGCTTTTCTGAACCCATGTAAGGTCCCTGCATCCACATCCTCCCGCAACAGACTTGCACAACTTAGGTAGAAACTGTGAGAAGAGCTTCATGTTTCCGCTCTCCTACGCCCTCACTGGCATCTGCTAGTTTAATTTGCTGAAAGCTTCAGTCTTGCAAAGAGGTTTGCTGGAAGCCAGTAACACTGGCGATGCTCAGCATTACCAGTGTGTGGCAATCTCTTACTGACACTGATCCTGCACTCTAGGCAGGTTCGCTTTGGGTGTTCATTCTGGGTTGACCCCAAAGTGCACTGATACGGGGAAAGAGAGTCATTAGCTTTCTGTCAGGTATATTTTTCCACTAATTTGGTTTTCTTCTATGCAAATAGGAAAGCAGCTTCTGTTTTTGACACATAGATGTGTTGGTGTCAGTGCCCAGGCCCTAGAAATAGCTTTGTTGCTAACATCCAACACCAGACTTCTGGTTTTACCAGGAATGGAAGAGGAAGTTTGATTAACCACACATATGAGGTGATAAAAATAAATGCCCAACCCACTTACACTGAAGCAGAGCAGCGCTCAACAGTTCAGGATGATACAGCTGACCTTGCATATGAAGAAGCAAGAACAGTTGCTGATGTAAAAGACTTTTTACTTCTCCAGTACATCTGCTCTTAAAACAAAGATTGGAATAAACTCAACCAGTGAGATGGACTCAAAGAAGTGCAGAGGGAGTGTTTTTATGGAGGTGGTTCTCCATAAAGGGCTGGTCTTCTCTGCAGGGCATTACAGATCTAAAAGGACCTGCTGAAGGACTCATGGGTTTTGACATACAGAAAACTTAGATGACCCTTTGGGATCCCTTCATTATCTGTAATAATTGTTTTGGTCATAACTTACCACAGAAAGCCATCTGCTCAAGAGCAACCTTGCAAGAGATACATAAAATAATCCTGTTGAAGCTCCCTTTATAACTTATGTGGTTCCTCCTAGGAAGGTGTTCTGTGGATTTAGGTTAAATTTTGGCTATTGTTGGTGAATCTTTAGGGCAGCGTGTGAAGACAAATCCTGATCTGTCTCCCAGTTGTAGGTTCAGACAGCGTTCAGCCTTGGTGCACAAGGCTGCACACTCTGTAGTGTGTTAAAAGTGGGTTTTAGGGACTGCAGGCTGCATGGAGGGAAACTGCTAGGACCTGCTCATCCCTGCTAACTGGTACTGCTTTTTGTATCAGTGTAACATGTCTGTGGCAGGGCCAGCCCTAGCTGTTTTGCTGGGTGGAGATGAACACAAACCCACAGTGAAATACGCTACTGGAACAGGGATGGGGAATTCACCTTTTCACAAGACCTTTAAGCAGACATCCTGCATGCAGCCTATCTCATTGTATGATGCCCTATGGGTCTCCCTGTGTCTGCCTAGCCTCCCCAGTGGTCCTGATCTAGATAAGGAGAGCTAAGAAAGTTGCAAGCAGGGAGCAGATTGCTGCTGCTTCTCCTAAAGCCTCAAGAGAAGGAGCAGAGGCTCCATGGAGAGCCACAAAGACTACTGTGCCTGAAGCCAACTCTGTCCTCTAGTGATTAGACCAAGGGAAGCTCAGCTCTCCTGAATTTCAGATCCCATCTTTGACACCAGGTCATCATATGACCTTGAGCCTCATGTATTTTTGATCTTTAATACATTAGTATGACAAAAAGAGAGCCAGCAGCGGAAGAGGAGATGAGAGTGCAGTAACACTGAATGATGCAGCACGATGTGTCTTCAGAGCAAAAAACCTCATCTCTGAGGCTGTCTTAGATCAGGAAAACCTGTGTCAGAATTAAATATTTGCATTTCTCAGGCATCAGAGTTACACTGGGGGCAAGTCTGTGGATAGATTATGCAAATAAGGATCAAAATACTTGCACATCTGCTTCCATCTGGTTTTCTCAGCTTTTTAGAATAGTAATCATAAGTGTATATATTACAACCCAGATACCCAAAGGATTTTGGGCACCTAGTTCCTATGCCACAGTCCAAGAAAAATGTGTCAGGGCATGGGACTAACAAAAAAGCAGGGTGCTACTCTTTGTTCATTTGGAAAGAGGCTCCAAACCAAGGGTTCAGATCCATGTAGGACTCAGCATCGCTTGGGGAGCTCCCGCACACAGGCTAATTTGTGGTTATAGCCTGCCTGTCTGCTCTGAGTCTGTGAAAAAGATGTAGTAACTTGATGTAGTATGCATTGCATAGTATGCTAGTATTTCCTGCTCCAGAACCATATCACAGAAAAAAAATTCAGCCAACTTCCCCCAGGTATCATGACCAGGCTTATGAGCAATGACCAGCTTTAGGTCTGCAGGCACTCCTGTGCTTGAAGTAGTCTGCTCACAGTCAGTGTTTTAAAGATTTGAAACATTTCCATGTGGGTTTGTTAATTTAATTTGGAATTTCATAACTTTTCCCATTTCTGTATCTTTTAAAAGGACACAGAAGGAGAGGCTCAATGGCAGATTTCAAACTCAGCTGTTTTGTTTTCAATGCTGGAAAACATTGGACCGAAACAGCCAATTCAGAAAAATCCTG
This sequence comes from Pelecanus crispus, assembly GCF_030463565.1. Lineage (NCBI taxonomy): Eukaryota > Metazoa > Chordata > Aves > Pelecaniformes > Pelecanidae > Pelecanus > Pelecanus crispus. Next base: position 4,835,509 of record NC_134643.1, read on the forward strand.
AGTCAGGCTAAGAAAAATCATGAGACTGACAAAATAATGACATGAATTTAAAGAGAAGGGAAATGTTTCAGACCATCTTTATTTGCCTTCTGGTTTCACCCATGCCACATTTTACAGCTTTGCTTTGCAACTCTGAAACCAGATATATGCTTTTCACCTGAAATCTAAGAGTCTACTGATTTCAGGGTTACTTGAAAATCATCCCAGATCACCAGATTCCCAACACCACCATGAAATTTAGCTGTGTCAAGGCAAAGCACAGCTGTGTGGGGTAATCAGCAGAAGTTGGTTTTTGAAAGAAAGAATGAGCTGTTTCCCTCATTAACAAAGTCTCATCGCTCTTGCTTGTGGATTGCTCCACTCATTTTGCTTTTGAACTGTTTGCATCAACTTTTTGGCACAAGGGTATGTCTTAGTACTGATATAGCCTTAACAGCAATTGCTAGAACAATAACAAATACTTCTTAGGGTGTGTGATATTGTTGCTAGTATACAAACTAAGAGATGGATTTGTTGAAGGTGCATTTACACTGTCAGTTAAACACAGGTCTAAGATTGCTCCAAGACCACACCTGCCCTACTGTAAAGCCTTTGCTTTTGCTATAAGGCAGTTTCTGGCCACGTCCTATAGCTCTCTGGAGGGAAAGAGACAAAGTGGACCTTATTCTTCCCTGTGTTGCCTGGAGAGGTTGGGTCAGTGTGTTACAGCCTCTCCATCCATCTGCCAGTCTCCCCATCTCTGTGTTTGAGACAAAGCTATGGGAGGGCTAATGAGTTTGGCCTGCCTAAGCCCATTCTCAAACCTGTCTCATTCTTGCATTAAATATAATCATAGACCTGAACACCCAAGGACACATGGCATCAGATCCACAACTCACTGAGGTCAGCAGGAGCCTTTGCATTAGCACCACTGATCTTAGCAGGGCTAAGCCCCAGCAAAGAGAAGAGCACAACTGGCTCTGGTCTTTCCCAGAACTAACAAAACCAGACAGAAACCTTTACTTCCACAGTGACCCTTGCCAGCTTTGTTGTTTTCTCGCTCTCTTTTTTTTTCCTGAATGAGGTGAGAGCGGATGTTTTTCTATTAGCAAAAAGTTTCCATGGAAAACAAGCTGCCCACTGTCACACCAAGAGCCCACGTGAACACAGCTGGGATCTCTAGCCGGTCATGTCACATGTAAAATTCATGGGGCTCTATCTGCGTGTGAGGCACTTGTACAGCCTGGCTGGGGCTGGGGATGGCACGCACACCTTGCAGACCAGCTCTCCTCCGCAGCTTGCGAAAGATTTCCTTCACTGTGAAGCCAGGCGAGACAGACAAAATCCCCGCTCCCCCAGATGCACGTCTCAACGAGGAGATTTGCTCCTCGGAGCCAAGAACACTGAACTCCTTTACCTTTCATTTTGATGGTTTCCATGGAAACCATAAAATTAAGCTATGCAGTTACTTACTGCAACATTGCATAATCTGCCAAACGCTCAGTTGCTTTTCAACAAACGTGTTTGTTCTGGGCTGCTTCCCCCCACCCCCCCTCCCGGTATGATCAGCCTGATCTGTGTTGATCTGATTAAACAAGGAGCAATGGTGTAAAAATCAGATATTAAAATGCAACTTCTGTCAGTTCTCCTCTCCAGAGAATGACAGGCTGCCTGCTTCCACTGCCGGTTTATAGCTGCAGTTAAGGTATTACAGCTTTGCTCATCGCCTGATCATATAGACGAGGTTGGATTGATGAGGGTCTGATCCCAGTTCTGACCTCAGGGACAATAAATAGGTTCCAGTTCCACCCTGCTTCAGGTTCTTTGCATCCATGCAAATAGTATGCAAAAGAATTTGGTCATATGCAGCAATTTTTTTGTTTAATTAGGGTAACAAGACAGGGTAGAATGGACTGACTTCAGTTCAGTTTTCCACCTGGACCTGAGACATAAGATCTCACCCAAAATATTTTGGACAAGCACTGTGGAATATCCTGCAATTTTTATTATGAAAGAAAAATCTCACTATAAAGCAACGCTAATATCCATTTTTCCATGTTCCTGGCTCTCGGCCATCCCTGTTGGAACTGGACCAGAGACAGCAGTGATATTTGGGATGAAGGAAGCTGCTGTACAATCACTCTTTAATTTTTGTGGCCAGGCTCATTATTTTAAATAGAGCTCAGCAAAGCCAGATAACTTTTCTTTATTTTGTCCAGGATACACAATCCTGCTACTGTAGAGAATAATGTCAAAATTTCTCACCACTGGTGAGAATAAACTGTTCCTTTTGTTGCTGCAAAGAGCAAAGGAAAGACTTCATCTGGACCTCAGGGCTTGCACAGAAAATGCAAGGGGAAAACGGAGGCCACAATCACACAGGGAAGTATATGCAATGTCTTAGGAGAAGGGTATGAAAAGGATTACAAGCTGTGGCTCAGCATCCATTACCTTCCCAGTGCTATGTCTCTCAGGCTGTGTCTTTGCCAATAAAATAAAAGGGGCCAGGAGATTGCTCAGGCCAGACCAAGTGACTATTTGGATGCTCTAGTACTGTCTTGGTCCTGTGCCAAGTCTGACACGATGCTGAGGAGTGTGCAGATATAGCACCCCTATGTGGGGGTCAGAAGAAGAGAGTTCAGGTGCCATGCCATTTCCCTGAGGGCCAAAAATTGGCCCTGGCCCATTTTATTTGCTAGTAAGGCAAGATGTATTTTCAAAGAAATTATCAAGTCCAGCATGGGTGGTGTAAATTAAAGCTGACAGAGATGCAGTCCCTTCTCTTGGCAGCATCTTTTCATATCTCTCCAATCAATTTATTCCTTCAGCAAAAGGCATGTCTTCCTCAAGCACTGCTAAGCCTTGGCATAGCACCTTGAATATCCCTTTCTGGGGTGATGCCCTTTGTTTTTAAAATGTTGCTGAGAAACACAAAGAAAAGCTGGGTGGGATTCCTCCTCACACTACTGACTGCGTTTGCCATCAGGTGACACCACAAAATCACCATCCAAATCCCTGGAAAATCTGTCCTTTCATGGGTTATTCTCAGTCTGCTCCAGCTTCTTATCCCTCACTGACTTTGTGTGACACGTGAGACAGTGATCTTAGTATGATATAAAGGCATAAAATGCTAAGTAACTGAAGCAGCTGCTGGTGCATCATTTAAAAAGCACACATATCCAATAAAACAGGCACTTACAATGTCTATACATAGCTGGAAATAGCAGTTAACTAATTATTTGAGTGCCAAAAAAACTCAGGCAACCTCAGTCGACATAACGACACGTCATGGCTAATAACTTCCAGCCTGAGACCAGCTGAGGATGAAATTTGAAGGAACTGAAGGATTCCTGGATGTGCCAAAATGGTTAGTCTATTTTTCCCATTTCAGTGCTAAATATTGGAGATCCTTCTCTCATTGAATACTTGCATATTCCACTTCAAAGTCAAGAGGTTCAGCCAGAGTAAACTGACGTCCCTGAAAAGATACTGTTTTATACCAGTGGAGAGGGTGGCTCAGGAAGCCAACATAAGTATTTCTTGCATCATTCGAATTGTAGGAAAAGCTCTATTCACTTAGACTGCATAATAAATCTCTACAAAATAAAGACTGCATTTAACATCTCTACAGGGTCTAGTCTTTTGAATTTCCTGGTTTGCTATTCCTCTGCTTTCCACATCTTGCTGGATGTGTAGAGCTTCCTGACTTTATATATTCATTTTCTACTATACCAGGCAGCATCAGTGCTAGATGAATAAACCATAGGATAGTAAAAATTTCACCATAATAAAGAATCACCATGAAGTATAAAGAAAATATCAAATAATGATCATATTGGTGTTTCTCTACTTTTTCCTGAACTGGGTTTCACTGAACCTGCAGACAGACCTTCCTGTTAGCTTCTCTGTCCATGAACTCGCAGCATCTGGGTGATACACTCACAGGCTTATTTGTCTTCCAAATCTTTGTTATGTAGTTTAACTTTTTTTTTAATAAACTGTTCAAGATTACTAGCTGTTCAAGATCAGAAGCAATTGTTACCCCCTTAATTTCTTTTTTTTTTTTTTTTGTTTCTAAAGATGATTGTTCAGAGGCATTTCTCTGCTGCATCAGCGTAGTGTAGTTACTATAGTTACTCTGGTTACTACCCCTGTTTCCAACCTGAAGCATTATTCAAACCACCAGAACATGGAAACAAGTTGAACAAATGACCCAACATGTTCAGAAACAGGGAGAGGACATCACTGCTCTGGTATCAAACAGCAATTAAATAATCAACAAGCAATTAGCAGAACATATCTTCCTAGTGTTTTAGGAAGGGTGAGACAAAAAAAAAAAAAAATCAATGGATGAGGGTAGTGATGTACTGGAACTGATGGGTGGAAAAGAATGAAGTGAGACACAGCAGCCAGAGAGCCATCAAAACAGTGAGAAATACTAGCTTTAGAACATCCAGAATTATTAGTGCTGCAGCACTGAAGGGGCTTCCAGAAGCCCAAGAAGAGTTATGGTAGTATCTGGTAGGAGCCACCATAGGTGGCTCTCAAAAAGGATGGAATAGGGAGAGGACAAGAAACCACTACCTTAATTATGGCAAGGATGAACCAGGTGACATGCTATGAAAAACGCTCTACCAGTGAGCACTGGAACAAACTGGGAGGGAGTGGGATTTGTCACTACAGGTTTTAGTTTAGACAAACATCTGCCAGGAATAGGTTTTGGTTTAGCTCATCCCTGAGCATGAGGTGAGACACTTTGCTCAGTATTGCAAAGAAGGTGTGGAAATGGACTAAATCTTGAAGTCCCTGCTGCTGTTCTGATGTGTCCTCCTAGGATCTTTGTGGGAAATTATCCATTTACTGCAAAAATGGGGATGTGATACAAGTCCTGCAAGTGTGAGAAGGAATTTGTGATAATCTCCTAGCTTGGGCAACAGCATCAAAAAAGTCATGGAGCCACAGTGGTCATCTGGGCTACCCAGGGTCTTATGTAGGCATGTAATCACTGACCTCAGGGCTTCTGCTGTAGTGGTTTCATTGTGACTGGTACCTGAAATGGCTGGGTTAAGGCCTGCATGGATATGCCTCCTCACACTGCAGGCAAAACACCATCCTGGCACATCCACCTCTACAGGCTGGTGCACTTGAAGACCTTCCACAGCTTCAAGCTCTGCCAGAAGTCAAGCTGAAGCCCAGTGCCTTCAGTTCATCCAGTGAAACTGCTAATACGGTCCCCTGTGTTTGTACAGACAAGTGATGTGTCAATCAACAGAAACCGCAAAATAGCACAAATTCACTTCAGGACAGATAACATTATCTTTTCTCTGGCTGCATTGTGTTCTTAAAGTACAATGAATCAACAGAACATCCCAAATTCCAGTGTTTGGCTGAGAAAGTCTCTTCTCATCATGCTGAGATTAGCAGATACTAATACTAATCTCATCCTGGGGGTATGAGCATAATGAATTTATCCTTTGAATCAAGACAGCGAGGAGCTTTGCTGCTCGAGATCAAACCCAAGTCATCCACTTGGCCCATTTCTCTTGAGCTCCCATCTCAGTGTTTCTTGGAATATGCTTTAAGTGGGTCTGGGAAAAACATGGCAGCATGTAAGGTCAACTTTGTAGGGAAAAAAAATTCTTCCTTTTATCTTTGACAGTTTTTAAATCACTTGGTGACTTAGGCTGGACCCAGAGTTTGCTCTGTGTAACACACACATGGGATTTACCTGCTGTCAAAGCCCAGATAACTTCCTGAGGCTTTCAAGGCAGCTAATGTCTTCCTCTTGTGAGAGCCCTTCTCTTTAGCTCTGGCAGAAGAAGCTCAAATATTTAGAGCTGGTGTTTCTGTATTAAATCTGTGTTAAGTAGCCTGGTGGGGGGATTGTGGGAGTCACATGCTTAGTCTTAGCATTCGTGGGTCCAGGTGACAAGGTGCTGAGATGTGTTACTGCTCTTACCTCTTGGGCAGTGTGGCAGATGGGTGAGAAGGGTAGTATCAATTATGAGACCGATATCATTAAGTCAGGAGGGGAAAGAAAAACATTTAAGCTCTTGTTTAGGGCTGATGTAACAGCTGATGATTTCCTTGCTGAGGCCAAGTTAGCTTTGCTTGGCTATAGAATAGAATAATAGAATCGGTAAGGTTGGAAAAGACCTTTAAGATCATCCAGTCCAACCATTAACCTACACTACCAAGTCCAAGGCTATGTTAATCGATGACAACCTGGGAGGAAGAAAATCACTTAAATCTTTAATCTCCATTCCCATGGTCTGTTGGGTGGGACATAGTCCTGGTGCCTACTTCTCTGGACCTTGAAACATGCAGCACAACACATAAGAGAGACATAAGCACCACAAAAACCCTCTTGTAAGTAAGGGATGTAATCACAGCCACAGTAATGTCCTCTCTCTGTGTTCTCTGTAGATATTTACATTTCTACAAGGCCCTCTGCATTAATAGATGGATATGAAAGTCTTCAAAATGTGGCTATTTCTTAACTACTTCATAGATTGCTGCAGGTGTCTGAGGTCAAATGCTAAGCATAACTCTCTGGCACTGCCTTTTTGCTGATCCTATAAGTGAATTGCTCCTCAAGTGTGCATATGCTCCTGAGAAGGACCCACAAAATCGTGTTATAAAAAGCATATTAAATGCTCCACTGCAGACAACTTCTTCTGCCCCCACCATTAGCTCCGCCTTGGTGGAAGCCAACTCCATTTACTTCACCGTGCTCTGGATCACAGTGTATCCTTATGGCCATTAAAATTTGCTTCTTTCTTTCTTGCACATGAATATAATTTGGAGATTTTATGAAGTGATCAGAAGCGAGTAGGTTTGATATTGCTGAACTCAGAGAAAACTCAATCTGGGTCTATTGCCTAATTTGCAGAGGTTTTCTCATTTTTTTGATTTATAGATGCCTGAAATTTTCATACTGGAAGAGCCCTGTCTAAACCAAATTCTGGCCATCTAACTATGAGATTGATTTTCCTGATCACCTTTCAGAGATATTTTTATATTGTTGACACACCAGAATAAGCCCATGGACCACAGAGTAAAATTCACTGGTTAAAAGGATAAAGCAGACAGTGGTTTTGATGTATCAGACCCTGAGTGTCCAAGGATAGTGAAATTATCACATGTTTGGGTAATTTTTTCTTGGGAGTTTTTGATTTTTTAAAAAAAATTCAAATGCTTTCTGCTACTTTAAGATGCTTTCCTGCACTCTATTCTCATAGAATGATTTTCTCAGGGCTTTTCTACATGAGAAAATTTATTATTGTCACAGTAATGGTGTAGTTCTGCTGCCTATGTATCAAATTCCCTGAGTTTAACTGGTTTTAACTTTAGAAGTGTACAAAAAAGGTGAAGTTTCATCTGTCTGAGCCAAAGCTAATTTTGCTTGGTGACTAATGGCTTAGCTAAATCAGGTGGTGAAGCTGTGCTTTTGGATACGTATTTCAGAAGAGTTCTGGATCTTAATGCCCCCATAATGCAGCTACCATGGGTATCGTGTCAGAAGAGTCTCTTGAGAGAGAAGCTTGTGTCAACAGAAGTTTTCAACCAGAAAGAAACTCTTCGGTGTGTTTTCTGGCATAGTGACATCAGGTGGATATGCCACATCTATAGTTAAGCTTGCAGAACCTTGTCATGTCAGCCTCACCTTGGAGAGTGCTAGAAACTAGGAACTATTCTCCTTTATATAACAGATAAACTTTCTAAAGGAAACAAATCTTATTAGCAATTCTTTTAGAAAAGTCTCCATACCGTGCGACTTTTGGAGGAGAGAATTGCATCAGGAGGCTATATCCTTTTCTACTGAATTCCATTTCAGAGACACTTCTCTACAGATATCAAATAAATACAATGTCATTTGTGCTAACAAGGTCTTTAATTGGGCTAGGTCAGAAATGACATGCTAAGCCAAGGCCCAGTGAAATCACCCTTAGTGTCAAAACCCATTGGTTTTGAACCCAGAGATCAAGATTTTCTACCCCCTGGTGCTTCCAGTGGGAAGCTAGCTGGGTTGGCAAAATTTCCTACTCCATCAGAATACAAGCCTAAAATCTGGGCAACTGCAAAAGGGGCTTGAATCTCTCCTCAGCCTCTCCTATGTAAAAAAACACAGAGGAAATCAACATCATCAAATTATGAAGCAGAAGAATAAAGCCCTGATTTATACAAGATTGCCTACAAGTCATATATATATATATAAAGAAAGAAGGGGATATATCTATATCATACATATATATATGTTTCTACAAATCTAAAATACAGGTGATTTAATGAACCTGTGTGACACATACATTGATGCATATATTACATATATTTGTGTAATTATACAAACAATTTTAAGGTGTGTGTCTGCATGGCTATGTATAATTAAAAGGTATAGAAACATTAGGCATTGATTTCTCCTGACCTAACAGGATTTGTGTTTGGATCCCTGCATCTCAGCAGGATGATTTAGAGCTAGGGAGGGACTTTTGTGCATGACAATTTCCCCCCCATTGGGAGGCATTAGCTCTCAGTTTGTAATGTCTTTTAAAAATGCCAATGTGAAATGTACCCTTCTGGGTAATGCTTGCTATGGGTTCTGTAGGTCATACAACAAAATGAGTCCTTTGCTACTGCACATTGTGAACACTCACTGACAATAAAGAGAGGTAACAAGTAGGGTATATTAAAGCTCCTGGTTAAGCATGAACTGAGCACTGCTCACTGGGAAGGATTTAACACTCACACCAACAGTTTTGCACAGAGTTTGACCAGGTCTATGACCAATACCATCCAATATAAGAACATCCATAGATGGGTAGGCCATCCCTGTGCACTTTGCAGAATCATCACTGGGGAAATCTCACTGCTTTTCAACTTCTATTTATTACATCTCCAATATAAACATGGCAGAACTCAGCCCAAAATTTGAATTAGACTGCCAAGTGGCCAAAAATTATGTTAGCGCTTTTTGGTACATAGAGTTGAACTGTTCTCCCAGGGAGCCTCTTTACCTCTGCAGGATAGAGAGGATAAGAAAGAATAGTATGGTACCATCAGGAACCTTGAACAAGTCAAGGTTGTTCAGGGAAAAGACTCCCTGGTGCAATACATTGTAGAATATCTCGATTGTCCACCTCTACCAGTCTTGTGGTCTTTTGAGGGCTCATCTGAAGCTAAAGCCTGAGTGATGGAGACCTCCCAGCTCCTATCAGACCTCAGGGTAAATCAGCTGGCAAAGTCCCCCAAGCCATGATTCAAAATGAGTAATTTCTTATAATGTGGCCTGATCAGAATCACTAGACTGGAACAAGGCAGCAGCCCCTAAATGCCCGTTGTGTTTGCTTCTGGCCACTTCTTCTTAATGGTTCTTTCCAACAATATGGCATAAGAAAGGTTTTTTAAAAAATTGGAACAACAGCCTTGATGAGGATAATTTTAAGAAGTTATAAATTTCAAGTTCACACCTGGCACTCTGCTTTTCTCAGGAAGCAGCACTGCTGTTTGCCCTCTACAAGTGGCACTGCTTACCAAGAGAGACACTTTCAGTGTTATTTTTATGCTTCTCAGCTTGTGCATCTGCCTGAAGAGCAGATCAGACTCCTTGCCTCCCTTCCCATGCAGGCTCTTCATTTATGCATCAGAGATTCTTGTGGTGTCTGGGATGTAACAACTTCAAGGCTGACTTTCAAGGCTTGCTTACCTCCAGGTTTATTGTCCTCCTGGCTGCCACTCCAGATACTCAGTGCCAGGTGCTCAGGTACTTAACACTTGCTTTTGGTGGCCAGCAATCAGATTCTGAAATAATGATCTCATGGTTCGAGAGAAACCTTTGATATAGCTGTGTCTCCTTTAATAGAACAGCACAAAATGCTTGTTTTCCTTTCTGTCTGTCTGCATCCATCTCTCTTTTCCACCTGAACAGCCTGGAGAAGACAACATGGGAGACTACTCCATGGACACCATAGACAGAATTTCACTAGTTTGCCATTACACAGCCTGGCTCTAACTGATAATAAAGAGTTGGTATTTACTATAACTTTTATAACTCTCATCAAGTTGTAGGCCATGTCTAGAGAAAAGGCACCTCCCGACACCCAGCACATCATGGCAAAAGGTTTAATTAAACAAAATCACTCAACTTCTCAACAGTAATCAGGAGTAACCACATTACATTTAAAGGTGTTACCTTGGCACAGAATTGATGTGAAGGAGGATCTATGCAGACTTTCCACCTATATTTTAAAACTTTTTAATGAGATACAGAAAATCTGAAAGAAGTCTAATTTTTCAACCAAGCTGTCTTTACTCAGAATTTCAGGCAATGGGAATATGAGAAATTACTAGCTCGGGTCTTTCTCTGCTTGAATATTTACAAGTTTCATCTATTAGCTAAGATAGAGACCATCTGTGGTCTTTATCAAATGCTAAAGATTTCCCTTAAGTGACTGTCATTATCACTGTCAAAGAACAGCCAGAGTCCAATGCCTCCACATGGGCTACCAAAGAAAACACTTGACTTCTCATGGATTTGAAGAGGATCACAGTAATTCACCTCAAGGAAAAAATCCTAGCACAAGGCAGGGCTCATGGATCTGGCCTGACTCATGAGAGGAGTTTTTAGGCTCTTAGGCTTGTTCAGTGTCTGAAGATTACTCTTTCTGAAGGCTTTATAGCACTTATCTCCCATTCAAATTACTATTTTTGTTACTGCGCCATGGAAACACTGTTCCTGACCCAGAACTTGCTGTACTGTCATCACCTCAGCATTCCTGTCTTGTTTCCCTGGCTGGGCATAGCAAAAGTGCTTCCACTTGCAACATACTAGCTCCTAGGGCTGAGACCCATCTAACTTTGGACATCTAACCCATCTAACCTGGGCATCTATATGTGTGTAGTCACCCAATCTCCCTTTACTTTATGAGAGGAAGAGGTTACTTCCAAAGCCTGGAGACTTTCTTCTCTGAGAGGTGAAATGGATATCTTGCAGATGCACTGATGCCAGTGCAAGTGTGGCAGTCAGTCTCTCACACTGCTCCCTGTGATAAAAACTCTCAACCAGCTAAAAAAACCAGCTATTCAACTAAAAAGCTGGCCAAAAACTCCTAATGCTGAGAAATTGGTCCAATCATCCTTACAGACCCAAAACTTGGGGGTACCTGGCCATGGACAAAGGTGGAAATAGCTCCCACCCTTCATCTCCCTGAAGAACAAGCTTTCAGCTTCTTTTACCCTGGTCTTTCCCTAAACTTGCAGTCCTCGCTCTGGTTTCTATGCTGACCCACCTTGGTTGCATTACTAGGAGCAGGTGATACAACATCCCTATACTAACTTATTTGATTCTGAGTTGTTCAAATTAGGTGTATTTCACACACTGACACCTAAAAGAAAACCACTGAACTGCTGACCCTCATTGGGTTTTGGGTATTTAAAATGTGTAACGTGGCTGTTTCTTTGCCCCTCTTACTTGACCTCATGCAGAAACTCTGACAGTTTCTGTGCAATTTCAAAAGGACCTGGAAACCATTACTGTAATGTAGGTAGTTTCCCTTTCACCTATGCAAGTTTTCTAACATCATGAGTGTGAGAGTGACCTTTAAATCATCGACAGATTTCTGTTTTAAACCATCTCTGTCTAAATGAGTATTTCTGCCTCAGCAACAGAATTAAATTTGTCCTCTTCTCCAAAAGAAATTCAAAACTCCTTCACTTAGTAAACTCTTACAAAAACTAAAATTCTGCTAAGAAACCACTGTATTGTTTAAAGCTTCCTTTCACTAGACATGTCCATAGCATATCTTGCTTTCCTGGTGTTTTATGACATGGGTCTTTGCTGTTCCCATTACTTGGCCTAGGATTACTTTTTCCAGCCTAGAGAAGGTGTTGCCCAAAATGAAAGACCAGCTCCTTCTTTTGGGCTGGAATTTGCACGGTGCCACCAGCTTTTGTCTGGATCACATCTACAATAGTAACTGAAATGAGCTGGGGACCATTCCATGAGGGGAGGCAGCACAGAACACTTCAAGTCCACAGGACTAAACTCCTAGTTTTTCCCCTAACACACACCTCATCCAAATTGTGTCCCAGGAGTTGTCTATGGCCCTGGGCATCTTCTGTGAGAAGCTGAAACCATGTCAAATATGCTAACAAATAAAAAGCATAGATGATCACAAGACGGGGCTCAAACCCCACCTTCTACCCCATTTTACTTGCAAGCATAGATATAACTAGTGTGCTTACAGAAGCAAAATTGCCCACCTAAGGGAGAGGGCAGGACTGGGAATGGGAAGGCCATGACACACTACCACCTTCTCAGCTTCAGCATGGATTTATACCAGACTAGGATGACCATATGACAACCTCATGCTGCAAAAACAATTCCCTTTTTTTTGTGACACTAGATTTACTCCTGGACTAGTACACTCACACAGGAGCAAAGGGGTCTGGTGATCTCTGGGGCTGGCACAAAGGGAATGGATGGGAATGGGCAGCTGGAGGAGGGAAGGGAGAAGGAAGGACTACAGCCACCAGTGATTAGACTGGCTTAGGCTGGTGTGCAACTGCAACCTCAGAGCAGAATGGTTTGATGAGTCTGGTGGCTTCCTTTCGGGTAGGTTGATAGTCAAGCCCCTGACATAACTATGTCCATGTATAGGGAGCTTGCCTTACTCCAGATCTCATTAAGCCTCCTGGCATGGACAGCTGACTGCTTGCTCTAATTCATTTCTTTCCCCTGCTCCCTCCATCCTTACCCCCATGGGATTGCGGTTAATATCTTCCCTTTAAAACTACTGCTTCATTTTCTCTTTTGCCAACATATTCATCTTTAGTGAAAAGGTGCTGAAGATGATATATTTTCCCTGAAAACTCTGTATCTCAACAATGTGAGCTCTCATCAAGCAGTGATGCTTCCCTGGGCGGGGGGGTTGGGTTAGGATCTGATCTCTTCTTGCTGCAGGACGCCACCGGGAAGATTTCTCTATGTATCTCTGCACGGATAGGAACAGTCAAAGCCTGCAGCTGGCGTTCAGTCATCTAAAAGTCATATCAGTATAGAGACAGCTTTTGTTGCTTATTTCTTATTTTCACCTGTGACCAAAAATCTTTCACATCATTACCTCCTCGCTGATTGCCAGTGTCTTTGGCTGAGGCCCTGGATGAAGTGGATGCATTACCTGTGTCAGTGACTCCCAAACCTCTGAGCAACCACAGATCTCTGTAAACTGTAAAATTCCCTGTGGTTCATGCACATTAGAACTGTTGACCCTACAAATTGCTGTGCCTAATTTGATTTTGCATAACAGCTTCAGACCACAAAGGACAGTCTCATGGACCACAGTTTGGACTGAAGTAACAACTTTCAGTGGAAGCTGTCCTGGTTTCAGCTGGGATAGAGTTAATTTTCTTCCTAGTAGCTGGTATAGTGCTGTGGTTTGGATTTAGTATGCGAATAATGTTGATAACACACTGATGTTTTAGTTGTTGCTAAGCAGTGTTTACACTAAGGACTTTTCAGCTTCCCATGCTCTGCCAGGTGCACAAGAAGCTGGGAGGGGGCACAGCCAGGGCAGCTGGCCCAACCTGGCCAAAGGGCTATTCCATACCTTATGGCATCATGCTCAGGATATAAGCTGGGGGGGGTTGGCCAGGGCGGGGGGAGTGACCACTGCTTGGGGACTGGCTGGGCATCGGTCGGCAGGTGGTGAGTAATTGCATGGTGCATCATCTGTTTTGTATATTCATTATTATTATTATTATTATTATTATTATTATTATTATTATTATTACTATTACTACTACTACTATTTTACTTTATTTCAATTATTAAACTGTTCTCAACCCACAAGTTTTCTCACTTTTACTTTTCCGATTCTCTGCCCATCTCACCTGGGGGGAATGAGTGAGCAACTGCGTGGTGCTTAGTTGCTGGCTAGGGTTAAACCACGACAAAGGTCTTCTGGAAAGCAACTGTCTCTATTCCATATACATTTTTCAGTGTGCCATTTAGAAAACAATATTCTTATCTGTGCAAAAAGCAGGCCTAAAATTGCCAATGTCCTAACTTCTTCACTGCTGTAAGACAGGCTAGGTAGCATTTTTGCTCAGTACAACCTGCATCTCATGGTGTCACTGTTCTCTAACTGCCTCATCCCACAGTGAAAAGAAACAAACAAAAATCAAGATTTATTTTAAGTTTTTCTGTCAGTTAGAAATTCCAGGTAAAAAGAAAAAAAGAAGCTAAATCCTCTGTCTCAGATGAGGGAGATACAGAATATTGTTATTTTTATATCATTCCATCAATCATGAATTGAGCTATAAAAAGTCCTAAATTTCTCACAGTCCCATATTGAGATTGAAGTTAATGCTTCATTAGCAGTAAAAGCTTCACGTTATGTTACTGAGTAACCTTTTGTTCACACATGATGTTTGGCTTTTTCATAAGTGCTCCAGTATGTCTTTCTCTGAGTTATTGAGATGATGTGACTCACCAAGCTCTTGTAAACAGGGTTTTTTTTTCTATCTCCTCTCAATACCGTACATTCTCACAGTTTGTTTTCTCAGAAACACAGCTGTCTGCTAGGGCAATGACATTCTTTGGCTTCATCTGCCCTTTTGCTAATGCGTCAAAATTGTCTCTATAGTGTACCTGGCAGCTGGTCCTGGAGATGAGAGAGCCTAGGACAGCAATGGCTAACCCAGCTGAGCACCTGGCTTAAGCGGGATGTAGTTATAACAGGCAGTTCTGCAGAAACAAGGCAGAGATGAAATTACTTTCTCATGGTGTCCCAAAGATCTTTGCACTGGCCCTGATTTCATGCAGTGAGAAGGTCACTTAACAGATCCTTTCTATATCCTCCTTTTGTAATTACTTACTTGAGCTTACACGCAAAATTAACATCAGGACTTATTTAGCCTCTAGGCATCTGTGAGCTCTACGCAGGAACAGACGAACCTCCATGGAGCAGTGGGAGGACTGAGGCGTCTCTTTGCAGTCATGCCTGTTTCTGTAGCAGGTTTTCAGCCTGGCTAGGACATGTTGGGCCTTAGAAATAATAGTGGGAAAATACAGCAGGAAAATACATCTCAGAAATTATAATCCTTCCAGAAAAGTACCCAGTTCTGTCTCTAAACCAACTGAAGACTGCTCTGAAATGTCACTGCTTGAATAGCTGGGACATCCTTTAATTTCCAGACAAAACATACCTATGGCTCCATTTCTGCTGTGACTTGCATTGCAGTTTTCCATTCAGACTAGCATGCTCTAAAATGGGTTGCCTTCCTTGCCAGAAATGGGAAACTCAATTCTTTTCAAAGACCTGGATGACTCAAGCTGGGCTGCTCTGAGTAATATTTTCAAACTTGCTTAAACCCCAAAATTCGGTAAGCAGAAGTCCCAGAATTAGGGATCAGGAAGTATGCTTTTCTCCCTCCAGGAGCTCCCATTATTAAATTTTCTGTGATGGCTTTTTGGTCTCTGTTCACTGTCTTGATTTCAAAAGTCAGGGAATTATTGTTTGATAGGTGAATTTCAGAGTGGGCATATCTAGCTCTACTAAGATTTTTATTTGTTTCTTTTGTTGGTTGTTTTTTGTTATCTGTGTTCCTCGTAGAAAATTTGCCCAATGGGGGGAAGGTCATTCTTCAGAGAGGGAAAAAACATATGTTTGGCACATGGAAATTTGAAAACTGCTGCTTTCTGCAAATGATGTTCCAGGGAAGTGTTTGGGAACTACAGAAAAGGGTTTAACTGACTCTGATATTACATTACAAGTTACAACACGCTGATTTGTTTCACATCCCTGCTTGGGAACATATTTTTCTTTATTTCATATCCCTTACAACATTGAAACCAAGATAAATCATTTTCTAACACATTCTCTGTGAACCTTCATTCCTCATGGAATTCTTGTGGCCCATGGTGATCGCTGTAATGCAGTGGTCTCTCTGGTGTTGCCTCAGTAACTACATAACATTATCTCCATGCATACTGAGCTGCCTTTGCTCTCCATGGCAGTCCTACCTACAGGAGGCTGCACTGGCAGAGGCAATGATACCCAGGTAGGCAAAGCAAACCTGGGGAGCCTGTAGAGGTGACTGCTGTGCAGGGAAAGATATTAGGGCCACAGCTGCGAGGCGACACAAGTGAATAAACGTTCATCCCACTGGAAGCAGAAAGTCTTTGGGGCTGGGTACTTGGAGTCAACTTTTGAAGGCTGGGTGGATTTGCAGCATGGAAGATGCGTGGACACAAAGGAATCAGGCAGGGACGTATGCACGAGCAGCCACCAGCCTGGCAGCATGAGCTGGGAGTCTCCTGTGAGGTGTGGCATGCATTCAGACAGACTTTTTCAGCTCCTTAGCTGAACTAAAGAGCCTTCAAGGCACAAGGTATGCTCTTCAAGACTGCCAGTCCTGGCTCCCTGTGCAGTCAATAGGGCAGATATCTTCAGTGGGACATAACTATATCTCTGTCTGGGCCAAGGGGTGGTCTACCTAGAAAAAGGTCACTGGGTGCAGCTTTTAATTAGCTATTAAAGAATAATCATCCATACATAGAAAACAAGTTTATGTGTTTATTTCTGCCTATTAGCAAGCATTCCCAGTCATTTGCTGGAAAATAGGCAGGGCTCTAGTTCAGGCATCCTATTAAAATGCTGTCAACTGTGAGGTCTTTAACGTTTTCTCTTCAGGGATCCATAAATATTCAGTGTTCTTGTCCTGAAGGGTAGTTATTTCAGACTTAAGGATGTCTTGACATCCTTAAAAGCTGAAGTCCACCAAAAGTACCAGTAAACTTAGTTGCTTCCAGACTGATATGGAAACAGGCAGGTGCAAGGTCCCTGTTGCAGCAAACTGGTTTCCAGACTTAGCAGTGTAAGCAACAAATTAAAAGCAGGAACAAAGAAATGCATTTCATGGTCACATTTTGGGTGTGATTACAGGAACACCTGTAGACAGGACCTTTCACACACTTTCTTCTCATTTTCTCTTTCCTGCTGCCAGTTCTTCTGTCTTTCTCTCCACTTGTTCTGCCTCTCCTTTGTATCAGTGCTGTTGCTCATCAGACTGCTCTGGTCCTGCTTAGCTTGCTGAACCAATGCAAAACAGCCCATTATCTCTTTTTTTGGAAGGAAGGATGGAGGACAAGGTTCATTTTCTGCCAGGTTAGGGAGTTGTGCTGGCTCTCAACATCATCCAATGAGTTGGTAAAATATATGCAACATCAGCATGTGACCAGAGATGAGAAAAGAGAAAAATCTAGGTGTGTGAAATGGGAGTTTCCCTTTCTGACAGTGGTGAGCCATTAAATCAGTTTACTTTGTCCTGTGCAACTTTATCTTCTGATGTTGTGGAATTCTTCCCTTGAAAGTGTATTTACCTTTGTGGGGTTTCCTTGATTTGCACATGGTGAAGCCTTGAACAAAAGGTGAGATCTATCTTTGCCATCTACAGGTTCTGTTAAGAAAAAGCTGTTGCCCTCAGAGCTGTAACTGGAACAAAATTCCATGGAGAAGAAAACAGAGCCCCCAGCAGAAGGACAGTAGTTAGTCTCTGATCTTCCTTTGTTTTAGGATGAGGTCACTAATGAGCACCGATGAAGGTATGGAGAATACCATCCTTCTGTGGAAAAAAGACATGTCCTGGCTTGATGTTTCATACAACCTCAAAAAGATGTACCCTATTTTGGGTGGGTTTTGTTTTGGTTTTTGTCAATGCATCATCAATTCTTTCAGAGTTTGGACTTTGGGCCCTGTCTGCAAGAAGGTGGCATTTGGATCTGAAAGGAAGCTAGAACCCGCTAAGTTCCTCTCGGGAGGTGACCCAGGTATTTCCCATACCTTTAAACACCACTCTTTTAAAACCAAGATGTAAAAGCTGATTTCTCCCATACTCTTTAACCTCATGTTTTTCTGATTCCTTGCATGACATTGAGGAGCCACTCCTTGTCCTACAATGCTTCATGAAGTTATATGCAGGATGCCCATCCTGGCAAACCAGGGACACAAAGCCTTTACTCACCAAAGTTCATGTGAAAGGAGAATTGGCTGGTTTCTCTGCAGAATCGGTCTTGTTACAAGCTCTCTCTTGATTTACGTGTGCTGTACCCAGACAATCCTTCCTGGAGAATGGGAAGTAAATTCAGATCAGCTTGATATGCCCTCCTTCCTCTCAGATTGGATACCCAGCCCAACAAGAGGAAAAGAACTGGCTTTAAAATTCAGCAGGTTGTTTCTCCTTTTAAATTGGTGATTCGGATTCTGGTTTGGAGCATAAGGAAGCATAAATTATAACACAAATGAGAATGTGGGAGACAGTGTAGGAAAATTCTGTATTAAAAAAAGCAGAGAGGGAACAACATTTGGGGAATAAAAAGTAGGGCAGATTTTGAAATATTCTCAAAACCATTTAACACCATCTGTCAGGGGCTTGTGTTGCTAGGGATTTATCATCTCCTATCTACAAAATCCTTTGGCTAGTGAAAACAAATTTGGGAAAAGATGATTAAACTTCTCCTACCCTTCGACTCCCTCCCCCACACTCCCACCAACCAACTCATCTTCCCAACTATGCTGAGAGGAGGAATTGGCTGTATCCACATGCAACTCTATGGAATGACCAGAAATTTTTTAAAAGCCCGATTAATAGTTGTAATATCATCCCTTTTAGCTTGCCACAGTGTAGCCTTGATTTTGCAGTGCTTATACAACAAACCCTGCAACACAGATTCACAACCCAAGGGCCAGACAGGCTCTAAATGATAGTGTCCCTGAGGCAGAAGATTGATTCACAGGAGGGAAACAAACACAGAAATCCAAAAGCCTTGGATTCAGAAACCTCCCAGGCAACCCCCAGGGGTTTGTTACTCCATGTCCTGGAAGCCTTTTGACCAAAATCTACCTTGCATGTTTTTAAATTTTATTGATCACACTTGGTCTAGAGGCTGCCTAAAAGGTTAATTAATAGTCTGTAATGCTGTTCTAGTTGTATAACAATGATCTTATGAGCAAGTTACAGATACTAGACATGGGTATAAAGTACTGAAATAACCTTGGCTAGAAATGGTTAAACATTTGTATGAAAATTTCAAAACCATTTTTATTTTAAATAAGCAATAGAGTCAGTTCCTAATTTCTGTAACACTGCCTTTGGGGGTAAACTAGAAGAACATTATTTTCTCCCACTCAGTAGGCTTCCTTGCTTTCCTATATGCCTCAGGATACAACATGAGATCTTCTTACAGAAGAGCAGAGAGGGAAAAACATTTGGGGAATAAAAAGTATTCCCCAGAACCCTGGCCATAACAAGCTGCAGGAGATGTAACCACCCCCCAGGTCTTCTTTATCCACAAAGAAGAATGTAAAAGAAGACAACTACACTAAATATCCCACAGGGCATTTCTGCATAATAATAATAAAAAAATACTTTGTATTTTTGCATGTTCCAATGCAATGGAAAATAATTTTTAAAATTAACTGGAGGTTACCTTTGTGAAAACTTACTTGAATAATCCATTTTTAGGAAAAAGTATTTTAATGATTTTTTACAGCCACTACCATTTAAGTTGTTCTAATAAACTAGTTATTTCAACTCCTGTTAAGTGCCTAGTAGCCTGCTATAAATGTCTTAGAAATGTGCCTTTAGGTAGAATGTTGTTCTTGATACCTTTCTTCCTTTCTGAAAGCAAGTTATAGACTCCATGCAAATGAAATAAAACAATCAAAGGAGATTTTTTTAAAAAAAGTGTATTTGCTGAGACAATTAAATTGTAATTGTTTAATAACAGAGGCTCTGGAATGACAACTGAATGCCAGAAAGTACAATGAAGAGCAGTACTGCCATGAATTATTCCATATGCTGGGGAGATGGACAACAGATCGCCAAAGGGTATAGGTTGGTCTGATTTGAGTGGGGAAACAAAGTCTGTGTGAGCAATAATCCCCGCTCAGAGCTCTCAGTGGAGCAGCAGGTACTGAGGTGAAGACAAGCTTTGCTAAATTATCAAGGGTGACAGTTCTTCGCTTCATTTCCTTTGGTTGAGGTTTTTTTCATTCTGGCAATTTGATTTTCAGTCCTGCAGGACTTTGAAGGGAGGGTCTGTGAGAGAACAGAGGATCCTGGATCTCTGTAAAATTGCTCTGCATTCAGGTGTAATTGAGCTGCTGTCACTGCTCAGCAGCTGTGTGACTGGAAACACCTTTGGAGGAGATGAATAGGAGGTTCCTGTTGTTCCAGCTTGTATGTGCATATCTTTGTAGGTGTGCACACCTGCACTGACTTGCTGGAACAATTTAAGATATAAGGAAACTCATCCCATGCATTTGAGCCATCCCTGTCCATTACTTCACCATGCACCAGCTGCTCTGTTGTAACTGCCCATATGATGCTGCTCTTACACGGTGGCATGTGTGAGGGATCTATGCCTTACACAGCCATGAAAGAAGGGTTAGTGCATGAGCAGCTCCCATGGAGCATCTGACATGTGATAAGAGGTGCTTGTATGAAGGGGGGCAGCTCCATGCTCTACTCCGTGCTCTGTGGTGACACCAGTCCTTCCAGGGTGTTTGTTTTCAGGGAGTAAATAAATGCTTGGGAGGAAGACAGCTAGTGTGTAGAAGGGGTCCTGATTTGAGGAAGCAGTGAGGATGAAAGTAGGAGACCACAGAAAGTAAGAGAGCAGCACATGGTGGGGGAGGGCTGATTTAGGAAGAGGTGGACATGGAGGTGATTTTCCATTTCTACATTAACTAAAGACCCTGGGTCTAATCTTTGTTGAGTTTCTGCCCAACTAATTTGGGGAAGACCTGTCCTCAGGACATGGAGATAGCGAGACCTTGGAGTCCTATCTTGCAGTATGACCAACACTGGTTTTCTGCCACTTGGAATATGCATGTGTCATTCTTGGCTCCATTTTGACACCAATCCAAAGTGTGAAGTGTGTGTGTTTGCTTGCCATAAGCCAGACATTCAATGACTCATCTTCATTCATTCTGTCTCCAAAGAAAAGCTCTATGTGTATCTGCCAGACCTTGCTTGGACGTGCCTGACAAATGACAGCTCCAATGCAGAAGAAAGCAATTTGGTCTTCGGTCACAGACAGATCCACGGGTACAACACATCTCCCCGTGATTCTGTTCTGGAGTCAACTCAAGGCAAAAAGAAAAGGACTCCAGCACATTGTTGACTCAGGTGTGCAATTTGTGGAGTGCACACTCTGCATAAGAATATGAAAGACCATAGCCCTGGACTGGAGGAAGATTTGCCAGCTGTGTGCAGATGAAATGTAACAGAAGCTTATCTAAAGTCCAAAAAGTGAAGGTGGACTTTTTCATTTATTTCAATGGCCTTAAAATGAAATGCTTATTCGTTATTCTTTCTTGGGTTAAATGCCAACCAAAGAAGCCAAACATTCCCTGGTGTTTTCAAGTTGCAGAGTCAACAGCAGGCAGCATACACCTGGATTGCTGCAACCACTCAAAATACACCCATCCCTTTCTCTTCATCCTACAAAGTGGTCTGAGTGACATGGCAAAGAAAGAAGATTTCTCATGTAGGTTACACTGGAACTGTATGTTCTGCGTAACCAGCCTACAAAGTCAACAAAAGCCACTTCTACATACCTCCTAGCAGAATTTGTCCAAAGAGTGAAGACTAATGGAACAACTTGTCCATCCTACTGTTCACAATTTGGAATGCTAATTCCCAGCATTCAGAATCCGCTGAACTATAACTAAGCGCTGAGCTCTGGGAAGCTGTGTAAACTTGCAGGAAAATCACTAAGGATGTTGTTGTAATCCTATTGACACTGATGGCTCAACCCTATTTTCTCTAGCGGAGTTACAATTTAACCTTGAGTTCAAAAACCTGAAAGAGTACTAAACAGATGGATAATGAACAGGAAGACAGATAAGTGCAAAAGTGGATATAAGTTGTTCTTTCACTTCAAAATGGGCTTTATGAGGAACACCCATCTTAGCAACATTTTGCACCCAGAAAGGGAAGGGTTTGAATGCTGGCTTTTAATAATTCATGCAAAGATTCTTGCTGGATGCCATGTGGGTGTGAATTTGCTTTTCTTCCTCATAAAGCTTACATTCAATTGGGAGAAAAGAGCTAATATTTACATGTATGAGGATTAACCGATGATGGTATTTGGGAGGTGACAAATCTTATTATTACCATAGAATGCATTTATGAAATGGGCTTGAGTTGAAAATTTGAAGTTTCTCACAGCTAGGGGAACACTGCACTAGTCAGATGAATACTTTTCTCTGTGTCTGCAAAGTAAGTCTGATTCATATTTGAGTCCATAACTGTGCTTGGAATATCTTCTTTAAATGGGTCTTCCAAGTCAGTCTGCTCACCTTATTGAGATCCTCACTGAAGACGGGCACACTTCAGTATACCTCTAACCCAGCTGTGTCAGTGAAAAATCAGTTTCTACAGTCACTTAATGCCAACTCTCAGTATTGGGCCACTTGCAGATTGACCAGCTGTGGTGCCTGTAATTCAGAGGTAATGACATTTGTCCACTGAAAACTGGATCAATATCCTAAATCTTTTTCACTAAACATCAGAGAATTTCAGTTATTACCAAGCTAGGCAGGAGCTACCGACTCCAACAGCACCTCATTAAACACAGAGCCAAAAATGCTCCCCATAATTCTGTCTTTTACTGTACACATGAATTATGCCTTCAGAGTTGGGTAAATAAAATCATGAACAGAAAGAGACTGATGGCAATGAAAAAGCTTTTGAAGTTTCCTTCTCATATGAAACCGACCTTTTGTTTTTCTCTCTCTGTTGAGGGATGTGCCGTAGAAGAAATATCAACAGCTGCTCATGTGAAGATATGTAAAATGCGGTAAAATGGACTTTCCCTTACATGGTTTTTTCATGATTCAGAATTTTTTTGACAGCTTTGGTAACTGATGAATGGAAAATTTTTGTGGAGAGGTCTCACATGAGTCAAAACAGTCAATGAAAAATTATCAAAACATTTCATTTCAAGACTCTCAAAGCGCTGTTTCTGCTAAGACTTGGCTATATTGTTCTGACTACAATAGAAAAATTATGTCACTTGAATCCAAAGTGGATTTCTTCTAGCCTCAGCAAAGTAAAGCCATTTGATAAGGAATCCTGAAAACATTTTGGATATTCTGAGCTTTGTCCTGTTTCAGTAACTATTCTGTGCAGTGGTTACAGTAGTGACTTCCATTATCCTACTGCCTGGCCACTTCATGCTCGCTAACACTTTTTTTATATGTGTGCAAGCTCTGCAATTTACAAAAAACTTGGCCATTCATTTTAAAACTGGGAACATGTCTTCCAAAGTCTGAAATTCCTCTCAACAAAGACGTCCAGGTCTTTAATGACAAAACAGATACAACCCCACATGTAGTCCCTGTTTTCTACAGGAGCTGGATGATGAATCGCTCTGAGGGCATGACACTAAGTGAGTTTCCTGGGGCTTGCAACTCAGCTGTAATCAAGCAGGGATTTGAAAAAGGCTATACCAGTGCCAAGATATCATGATAATACTTGGATTTGCCTTCTTCCTACCCAACTGTATCATCCGTGGTAGCAGTAGAACATCCTCACTGCACTGGGGGAGATTGGACCAACCAGAAAATTAACCCATTTGCCCTTAAAACCCTGATCTTTTCCTCTGCTAATGCAAATTTACCTTGAAATTAACACAGAAACCAAGCCTAGCTGGTGACTCATTTTGCAGTGGGGACCTTTTGAATCATTCCTCCCCACACACATGTACACTTAATGCCTGCACACCAAGAAAGAACTCAGCAGCCTGGCTTCTTTCTGCGAACAATGATAGTTTCTGTCTGAATTGAGGCTTTTGATGCTAGGAGGGTTTTGCAGAGGATCTGAGAGCTTCCGTGCCTACGCATTCCTTAACCACCAAATTCTCACCCCAGGGCTGTGTGCACAGAAGTCAGTGAAGACAAAGGAGACAGATATGTCCCCAGCCTGCCCAGACAACAGTCTGTGTTGCAACCTTGAAGCATGTCCAGTCATTGGGTCAGATGGACACAATCATGTGTGCGTTGCATGCTACATGACAGGTGGAACTTGTATGAAAGACAACTTATTTCTTGCTAGTGCATATGCACCCTCCTGGAAATAACTCTTCCCAGCAAGTCCACCCATGTGGGAATTCTCATAGCTTGAACACTGATTCTTTTTTGTATGATCTGAGGCAGCACCATGTCTCTTGTCCCTAATCTGTTTGTGCTTCTTGTCTCTGTAGGTGGTGAGCAGATGCAAGACAAAACGTGCACCTATACAGCCAGCATAAGAGACTGATGCTAGCTGAGAGCTCTAGGTAATCATGGGACAACCTGTACTTAATTAGAATGTATTTGTGTATTCAATTACTCATGTTCAGAAGTTTCTGTAAGATCAAGGCTTAGTATTGCACCCATGGCCTTTATATTCACTGCATGGGTAGTAGCAAAAAGACAATACTCTTTGTCCAATTTGCAAGGTCTCTGCCAATATTTGTCATCTGGGATACATTCCCTATCTTTGCCCTTGCCTTTCTGTCTGAAGTAGCATCATCTGAATGGCAAGACACGTTGCAGTCACACATGCTTAGTGTTTGTTACTTGGCTTATATTCAGACTCCATGGAGAAACACTCATAAAAATTGTCCTGATCAAAGGACAATAGCAACAAAACTTTGCAGATGTGTTAATGAGATATCTGGGGCTGGACAAAGTAATGCCATTTGAAGGCAGAGTCCTTAATGGATCCATTCTGTGTGGATGCTGGCTGGGATAAATCTGTTTCCAAGAACATCACTTTAAAAGTTCAAATGATTCATCTTCTCCTAGTGAACACTCTGGGATTATGTCTACACAGTTGTGTCAAACCTCATAAGAGAGTTTCTTAGGTTGAAGCTCTCTGCTTGGCATCAACTGCCCTGCAGTTCCTGGGAATGCTCCTACATCTTCATGGAGACAAGAATGTACTCTAAGACAGTATGAAAAATATTTTTATGTTCTTAGAGGTCAACATCTATACCTCTGTAAAAATCAGTTTGATTTCTTTTCCTCCTTTCTTCCCATCTAGCGAGGTCCTTCCTCTGTCAGAAGAGGAGCAGGTACAAAGGGGACACACACCACAGCTCACTGGTGTTTCCGGCACTAAGGATGCATTGCCATCCTGCATAAGTGCAAAGAGCAACACAAGAGACATGGTCAAGAAGAACCAGGTTCTCCTTGCCCAGGACATCAGCACTGCAGGTGCCACTTAAACTTTGCATTGAACCCTCAGCAGCGAAAAGGATTGATGTGATTTGGAGCCAGCCTGTACTGTATAAAAGTTTTCCACAGAAAATCACAACTGGAGTCATATTAAAGTCAAATCATAAGAATTAATTTTAATAACACTGAAATGTCTGATTCCAACTGCAATTGTTTTGAATTTTATAGTGCAGTTACCTCAAAAGTACTTTGTTCAGGGAAATGTTAGGTTGAAAAAACAGGAAAAACCCTTTTTTTAAAAGACGTCATGAGATATATGTTTCCTCCCCTCCCCGCCAAATGAAATTCTGTGGAAGCTGTCAGCTTCCTCTGGTTCATATACGTACTGTTTCTAACAAGACAAAGCCGTACCTTTAAAACCTTTCACACAGTGATGTGAAATGTCCAACCAGGGAGCTGCACGGCCCATAGGGAATCAACATTGCCCATTGAAGCACTCTGGTTTGACATGGTTGTTACATCTGGCAATCAGACTTACTGAGAGACAGACACACAGATCCCGTGTCTGTCCTCTAACCCTTCTTATTTTCTCTTTTATGTTAAAGACTCCTCTCCAGCTTCCAAGTCCTTCCTAACTACTGCTTATGAACTCTAAACTCAGAAATTAAGTGGAAATCACTACGAACCCTTTAAAAGGTTCATTGCTTGAATTTGGGTGTTATTTTTGAGGGTGTAGGGGTTGAGCGTGGAAAGGGCTGATCCCTATGCAGTCATTATTATTTCTACCTTTTATGTGGGCAGAAAAGAAGGTAGAAAATAACAGTTCCAGCCACCCAGTCCCCACCCATGCTAGGTACACTGCATCTTTTCAAAAGCCATTTCATAGCAACTGATCGTCTTCTTGCTAGCCTTGAGCAGCATTTCAGGAGCGATTAAAATGGTTGGGGATGTGTCTGGGGGAGAAGATATTCCTCTGGCCTCTATTTAAATGAAGCAGCTATTCATTCACTAAGGTTTCTAATTACCAGCACTATAATTGAAATACTGGAGTAATCTACTGGGGGGGGGACAGAGTGATTTTATTAAAACATGGGTTGGCAAGCTTGGTGCCACTGTCAGCTGAGCAAATGTAATTCAGCTCAGAGGGTTTCAGGCAAAGATGAAGGGGAGACAGAGGAATGGTGCAGGCATAGCCATGAAGTGGTTGGAGATTTGACAGAGTGGTCTTTATTCCTCAGCAGACATTTTCGGATTATCTTAGCCCATGAAGCCTCAGTGACATTGGTTCCTTCAGAGGATTGTATGTAACCCAGTTGGGCTTGAGGGAAAACACCATTTCACCAGAATGAGAGACAACAGAAGAGGCTCTAGATGCTATCAGGTATCATGATCCTGTTGGTGGTGAAGTTTCAGGAACAATGGGTAAAGGGAAGCCCCTTATTTTCTCTCTCCCCTTTACCGTTCCCCAGGTCCTAGATGATCTGGTCTCTCTAGGATCTCTGATGACAGCACAGGCCATGTGGAAGTTTTGGGTACCCTCCTCTCCACTGTCTCCCAGATTTAGGCTCCCCACACCCTGCACAGTCTTCTTCCATTTCCGTGCCTATCCCAAGGCCCAGAGATCCTCCCACACAAACACATGGACAAGTGGATCCGCAGAGTGCTGGGGAGTAAGAGGAAGCTGCTGGTGGGGTGTTGGGAAGGAAAGAACAGCCTACTGCTGGCCCTGCCTTTCTCATAGATTGCATCACCCCTGCTCTGGAGGGGCACATAGCAGAGGCAATGAAGGTGTGGGCCTGGGAGCAGGCAGCAGACGTGGCAATTGTGGTGTTGTCACTCTGGTCTTCTTTTTTTTCTCCCAGGCATTTTACCCTATACAGCCTTTCTGAGGGTCTCTCCATGGCTCCTGCTGGAACTCACGTTCCTCATGGCAGGTGCTGGCTCTTATTACTGCAGAGCCCTTGTCTGGGTTATGTGCATGTTCTCCCACAGCAACAGCAATCAAGGATCTGATGCAGAAGTTCAGGATGGGATTGACCTCACATATTCAGACATCAAACTTGAGAGGACATCATGGGTGAGGCAGAGTAAACGACAGCCTGCAGTGAATCTGGATGCTAGGTTTATTGAAGAACCAACAATATTAGAGCTTTTACTCTACCTGATTATCTCACACACCCATTCACTCATTCCCACCAGCACTACCTTCACAAGATCTTGACTTCCTGTCCCAGCAGGGAATTCACTGCTGGTCCAGGCAAAAAGTTGTGTTGGTTCCCATGTCTTTCTGTTAACTGGAGGATTCGGGACATATCACTCCATGAACAAGGTACATGGCATTGCAAATGATATCAAGCACGTCTATATGGGAAACTTGAAACTTTACTGCTGCCAGGATCAGAGCCCAAATGTGTCTCACTGCGCACATACACTGTTTCCCTCTGCACCTCTTACCTGGGTCTTAGCCTTGAGAGAAATTCAGTCATCTCTATTCATTGAGGCTGAAATGCGTGGCTGGAAAGATTTAGTTCTGAGAAAGATTTTGTGTGAGTGTTGCCTATGTCTATTGCAGGAGGTGGTGTAAAGACAGACTGACATATGTACTCCGTTTCTCAAAAAGCTTAAAGCTTTAATGGAAATGCAGCAGGACAAAGGGTGCAGGCAGAGAAAAGAGTGCTATGAATGACAGACCTATTGAAATGTCTTCCAAGAATGCATCTTGACAGCTGATCTTGCTCATCCTTCCCCTGAGATGTCTCGAGTTGGTTAAATGAGCGATTCTCAGGTGGATAGTATATGTGGCACAGGTGAGACAGGAGTCACTTCACAGCAGCATGCCCTGAGGCCATGTCTTGACTGCACACTGACAGGTTCTTCTCTAAACAGCCAGAAACTTTTTCCACATCATCAGCGATACCTACATAACAATTAACTGTGTCCAGGTCCTAACCTTGACAGCATTCAGTGTGTTTGTGTATCCATCCCCATAGCCTACCTCCAGGCCTGGCATTAGTATGGAATATGAATATTCTTATTCCCCATCACATCTTCAACTGCACCGTTTTTCCCCTTTCCCTGTGGCAAATTAGCTATGGAGATGTAAGCTCTTTTGGGACAGTCTCTCCTTTTTTTTTTTTTTTGTACATGAGAAAACTCATACTTGTGTCCAGCGCTAGAGTTTAATATTGCCTTAATAGTAAATAGCCATGAAAATAGCCAGGCCCTTCTTTTAGATAAGAGCCAGTTGTGAAGTCTGGATGTTGCTCCAAATTTCCCCATAGTTTGGCACTGTGCCAAACTGTGGATGTGGTATGAGCTAATCACTCACAAAAATTAGAGGCTGCTCTGAAAGGCAAGTGGTTGTTGTGCTGAATGCACAATATTAAGATCTTATCTTGCTTTACAGGCACACTAAACCTAGAATGAATCAATTATGAGATTAACATTAATCCAATAATCCTCTGTTCTTCTGTGCCTGGAATCAGATGGTGCATCTGTAACGATAGTGTTAGTTACGGCAAATGAGATGACCGTTTGTCCCATTTTATTAAAAGCCTTTCCCAAGCATTAACAGCTCGGGTGAGAGGTTGAAATGAAATTAAATTGAAATCTCTCCTTTTTGACTGATTGCCATTGTGCACACATCTTTGGCCTCAGCTGCCCAGAGGGGATGGCCAATGCAGGAAGATGCCCCATGACTGTAGCAATGGGGTGTGGAGAAGTTCTGTTGAGGGATTTCCACCCCTGGACATGGCTGCCAGTATAATTGGGTTTGTGGCACGGAGGAAGCCAGAAAACATTACTGTCCTCCTTAAATTCCTTTTGCAAACTACTCTTCCAATATTGCAGCTTATGCTCGGGGCAAAAAGTTGAAACGTGCCTCTCTGCTCACCACTCATGCCTCTCACCAGCCAGGTCTTGCAGGACTTGTCCTCTCTCCCCTCTTCTACGTGCTTTTTACACTCCCATTTGTCTTGGCCTAAATCTGGACAGTTGTTCTCCTGGCATATCTTTTGCATATGAGACCAGACATGGGCAAGCTCAATTTTGTCATTTGCCTGGTTTTATTGTTTAACATTTGTGCCTCAAACATGGTGCTTCAAAACAACTTTTAGTTAGTGTTGCCTACTCTTCTCTCTCCTTTTCTTTAAAGAAAAGGAAAACCAAACAAAACCCAAGCCCAAAGTAATACTGCTACATGCAGCTATAACCACTCCTTATTTGGGCCATCAGGACTTGAAACTGAGATTTTTAGTGCTCATATAGCTCTGCCACTCAGTCCAAGACATGGGAGGTATTGATTGGCACCATTATCTTTGTGCACTCTCTCAAGGCATGTGCCGAGATACTGCTCACCTCAGCGCTCTTTGGAAAGCTCAGCCATGCCACAGAGCTGAAAAAAGGTGGGAATCAGACCTCCAGAGGTGGTCTTGGCTATGGAGAAGTAACGTAACCTAATGGCTAGAGCAGGAAGCTGAGCAGAATACTGGGCATCACTTTTTTTCCCCAGCAGTTTGCATTGTCGTTGTTCATAGTGTAGTTGTCTGTTTGACTGACACTGGAGCCAAACAAGTAAATTTGGCATTTTGCAAGGCAAGGATAAGTTTGAGGTTATTATAGAAAAGACCTTGCACAGCCTTTCTGCTCTGTAGTTAACCCATCTGCAAAATGAAGCAGTAACAGCATTACTGGATCCTGATCAAGGAGAAGTGTCATGAAATGCATAAAACTGAGTATCATCCAGGGGAAGAGATGGGACTGGGACAAGGGAGGAAGAAGATGACACTTTTCACTGTGACCCTTCCTGTGTGTCCTTCAGGAAACTAGGTTTGGTCCAGGGTCTGTGCATTGAAGATGACATTCAAAATTTGAAGTCTGCTGCTTCAAACCTTTCAATTCCTCTTTCCAGACAAAGCCACTTGGAAAAAATTAAAAATAACAGTGAATTTTCTTTTCATTCTGCTGAAGAAAACCTGAGTAATTTTGTTTAGACTTTTCAAAATAACTGTCTAAAGCAGAGGAGATACCTGGATAATCCCAGTTTTCACAGTTAAAGTTGTCAAATTTAGGAAATTCTGAAAACAGAAGTTCAAGAAAAGCATTTTTGCATGTCTTTAACATCAGGGTCCTGATGATGAAGTGCTGTTTGGAAACTTTAAGAGCTGCTATGACATTAAGCTGGAAACATGAGCAGAGCTGTGAAGGGATCAAGACTTAGAATTTGACTTTGATATTTAGTTTTACTTTTCTGAATTGCTTACTCTGCAGAAGCCATCTGGCAGTTTAAGGAGGTTGAACTTCTGTATGCTTCTAGCTAGGGTGGAAATATTGCCAAAGCAGACCCTTCATCCCAGTAAAAGCACTCAAGAAATGATAAATATTGAGGAAAACAGATGAACTGGACATTCTTTCATGACTGCCAAAAAACTCAGCCCTTTGCTGCAGAGTGGTTTGAGTGTGAGCTGGAAGGCGAGAAGAGTTGTAGTGTGTCCCAGAGCTGATAAACAACCAGACTTGGTAGAATTAAACAGCAGTGCTGCTCCTAATGACCAACATAGGGTGTCCAAAGCAAAACTCCTCCATCCCAAGCACTAAGTTTAACAGGTCCTGTTCTGAACTGTGGCTGCCTTGACAGATGGCTCCACTGATGAACCAGAGAAGCAATGTTTAGAGCAACCTGATTAGAGGAAAAACTTCTTAACATCTACACAGGTGAAGAGATATTTTTTTATAAAAAGCTCTGATGGGAGCTGTGGCTCCTCTTCTCAGTAGTTCAGTCCTGCATTTTGATCTCCCAGTCATCCCTTAAACAACCATGTCCTTCAGTTAGGAGCAACAAAATTTCATCCACTCCTAGACATCCTTTTAGACATGGGCTGGTCCAAGAATCCTCTCCAGAGGTTCCATATCATGTTCAGTATCACCTCAGCTGCACACTTCGTCTTACAACCCTGTAAGCATTGGAGATGGACAAGTGCATCTTTGGCAAAAGAACAGATCTCTGCAATGGAAACAGAAACGCAGTCTCCCTAATTTTTTGCTGCTCTTGTCCTTCTAAGGGAAACGTCAGATTTATATGACAAGGGAACAAGCAGGTAAGTGAGAAATAAGCGAGTAAGAAAATCATTGCGCAGCCTCATACTTTGGTTGCTAACCTCTTTCAGACCTTTCAGAATCTACATAGCAGTTTTTCTTAAATCAGCTGCATCCTGAGGGAATCTTTTGATGTATATTTAGACCCCAGTCTCCTAAGCGCTTGGATTCCTGCTCCAACCCACCTCTTCTTTTTAAATGGGTGCTGAATACTTCTAAGTAAACAGCCTAAATTTCAGAAGCCCTCAGCTGCTCAGGACAAGCTTGCAGAGGTGTTTAGGGAATCAGTGTTCTGCAAGAACCTGTTGCCTGTCAGACTTTCTCTTCTGAGTGTTTCATGGGAGATGAGCCCAAGCATGGCAGGGACCAAGCTGGAGCAAGCTCATGCAGATCTCCTACGTCTGAAACCAGAGATGTGTTTTGCAGTGCAGCAGGAGGTATTGTGGCAAGCATGACTGCATCCAGCTGCACACACAGGATGGAAGAGGTAAGAGGTTATCCTACTCATGGTTGGAGAATGTTGGTTATCAACACTTCCTATTGTTGATACTTTCCAAGGGAAAATAAAGATAGGATTAACACAGAAAGACTTTTTTTCTGCTTGATTGTGACTAAAATTACAACTTCGCAGCATTAAACCTTGAAGAAACGACAGGAACTACTTCAAAAGGAGCCCAACTCATGGTGACTGATCTCTTCTCAGCATGTCTGAGAGCACAAAAAGTGACTTGGATGTCAGGCTGTCCTGGTACACTGCGTCCTTGTATGCACCAGTTGACCACCTTAAAGACGTGGCTCCCTGGAGTGGAACATGCAGCTCTTAAATAGTATGTCAGACTACTAAATACCAAAAACCAAATGGGAACAGGAAGGTTAGGATGAATTCTTCCATTTAGTGTCATATATTGAGTTAAGTAAGCAGATTTACACTTACAGAGGATTTGGTCCACCATAATCAACAGAAACTGAAAATCAGATTTCCATTCATTTTAAGCTGTACCCTTGATCTAAAGCCCTTCTCTAACATCATAGCTGGAAAAACAAATTGCAGTCCCCAACAGCAAGGTATAAGCAACAGCCCCATGAATATGTAAAGACCTTTCGGATGGTATTTTAAAACAGCGTTCAGTAACCATTATGCCACAGTTAACTGACTTCACCAGGCTTAAAAACAGGAGTCTTTAATTACCGTCGTTTATATTTCCAAAGATAGACTATAACATATTTATAAACAATCTGCGCACTTGGTGAGTAAATGATACATGGCATGAATCATTCACTAACAGTTCTTATATAATATTCAAAGTGGACATGAATGTTTCATGAAGGTGCTTCCACTGCTGAACTTGGTAAGGAACAGAGCTTTCTTCCTTTCCCATACACACTTTCTAGGCAGCCTCTTCCATCCATTTTTTCTTCCGTGAAAGCCCTGAAAGACTCAGAATTTCTGGCAGAAAGAAACATTTGCTGGGCTATCTCCAGTGTTGGATCATTGAGACTAAGATTTGGAGCACCTGTGCTAGGAGTGCAGACACCTGCTTTGTCCTAAGGAATTTCCTCTGTAATAGCAAACCTGTCGTGTCTCATGGATGTGGCATCAGTCCCTCACATGCCACAAGGAGATACTACCTTACACATCTGAGACATTCAACATGGCACCTCAGAGATGAGAAAGGCAAAGGATGGGAGACTGGTTTTGAAACCAGTCAGAGGGTTTAGAGGTTTGTCCTGGACAGGGAAGCATTGAGGTCATGTCCTTGGTGCAAAATCACTGAGATTTAGCAGTCCCTTGAGTGGTGAGAAAGGACTGGAACAGGGTCCATCGATGCTAGACATGGACAAACCTCCATGTAAACCCTAGCTCAGTGCTAGCCACGGAGCCCTACAGCCATGCGGGCTTGTTGGCCAAGAGCATGGTGTTATCCTAAGACCTGACTTTATTCAGATGAGGATGGAGGTGTTCACATGCAAGCAGGAGCCCTTGGTCTTCTGTCAGGCATTATAAGCCTTCTCTTTATAAACCCTGGCCCAGCTGCTTTGTGGGCTTTGTGAGGTTTCCTTCAACCCTAGACTCTGCTCTCACGTGAGGTGTGCTGCCGTGCACATCTGGGCACCTCTCTGTTTGTCCTCCACTTTGATCAACTGTTTGGTTAAAGGTGTTTGCATAGCACCACAAACAATGGGGAACACATAAAGACAAAAGACAGGCACATTTCCGGAGGATAGGCCTCTGAATAATCATAAATATGGTCCAGACACTTCTCTAAGCTCAGGGAATCCTGAAACTGTCGGTTGCCAGAAGCTGGTTCACTATATCAGGGAAGAATAATTTTCTATGGGTATTTCCAATTACATTCCTTGTGTCTCACATTCTTCCCCAAGGCTCCTGCTCCTGGCCAGTGTCAGAGGTGGGGTGAATGTTTGGACTGATCCATATAGATATTTTTTCTTTCCAGTCTTCTCATACTCCATGGCCTCCTTAAACTCAAAGCAACAAGTAAGCTTATTATTATTATTATTATTATTATTAAGGATTGCAGAAGAGGAGAAACCTAAGCTAGATGCCGCCCAGTGTGAGAAGGGAGTTGCAAATATGAAACTCCTGAGTTTTGGCAGGACACATTTAGTCATCCTGGTGGGAGAGCAGAGTGGGTGTGGGAGTGTGTGCATGTATATGTGTGTGTCAGAAAGAAAGAGGGATTTCTTTCAGCCACACCATGTGATGGTGCTGCCGTTGTTCTGAGCAAATGTACGCTGTCATGGCAGAACATCTCACCTGGGAAAGAGGCAGGTAATAAAGGGTTTTTTTTGTTGTTGCAACACTTCGCTATCCTCGTCCAGCTTTTATGAGGTTTATCCGAACCTCAGATGGCCACAGTGACTGTTTCACACCAGAAGGGTGAAGTGCTGGTGTTCACCGGAGATTCCACATTTGAGTCTGATTTTCTTACTCATTGGCAGGACTGACATGATGTGATTTGGTAACTGGTAGTAATGCCATCATTGCATTTTATGGTCCTTTGCTAGATTTGTGCAATTTGTAATTCCATTTGTTGGAGAGGTCTTCAGAGAGCAAGGTTATATTCACACGCGTTACTCAAATCCAGCTCTTTTTGTTAAAAGAGTTATTGGCACACCTGCCCAAAGTCGGTGTGTCAGCATAAGCAGGGATTTATCTCCCTTTTCTGAGCTTCTTTAAGTGCAGCAATATGCAAAGTGTAAATAAGAATGGATTGGTGAGGGAATGCAATGCTTTCTAACCTGCATTTTGGCAATCTGCCTATAAAAGTAGGATGTTTCTTTTTGTTATTAGTTGGTAAAATGAAATGAGTTTGCTGGTTCTTAGGTGACTCTTACCAGTCTTGGTGAAACACAGACATACATGGACGTTCTGACTACCCTTCACGTCTTTGATCCTCATGCCAGATTAAGGCAGAAGCAGGTCTGGTAACAAAATCTGAAAAGTAAAAATTTAAGTAAATCTCCAAATGAAAAAGACTGAAGTCCATTTCTGAGGTGGTTCCCCATTATTTCTAGCTGTTACTAGAGACTGAAGTGATCATGTTGTACATCCTTCCTCTTACTGTCCACCTCATCATCAATATCTCTCTTTTCCTACCAGCCTTTTTCAACCACATTTGATAAAGGGGTATTTAAATTCCGGCATCTATTTTTTTCTGTAAAAGTCAGTAGAATAAGAGATACCCAAGTAAGGGCTGTAGCTGTGGACTACCACAGTGCTGATGATTTTGCTTATCTGAAATCACCTCCCAAGACTGAACTGTAGGGCAAAATATGTGGGGAATAATGGAGGCAATAGGAGAGCAGGGGAGTGGTGGGATACAGTGGGGACTAGGGGACATGGCAGAGAACTGGAGGCACTCATGTCATGGAGAACAGAGGCATGGAGCTGGACTTGATGTGGTGAAGAGGAGTAAGGACATAGGACACAGGAAATTAGCCTCCATCATTTCCACTCCTTGTGGAAGAGTCTGATTCTCCTTCAGCTGAGAAATCATATTTTCTTATAAAAAATACTGGCTTGGGTTAAACAAAACACGCAGCAAAATGAGTTCATGCTTTTAGTGGCATTCCTAGGAAAAAGCTGATGATGAAACACACCAGGGAAACATAATGAAAAAGACTACTCTGATTCACTGATTTTACATTTAAAAACTAACTCTTTTTTTGAAAGAAAGGAGCTATTTTATTTGCAGTGGGGGGGAAATAAAAAGCACCTATGCCAGCGCTGGGTAGAGAGCTCACTGGCAGGGGCACGCAGCAGTGTGCTGCCCAGCAGGAATGCAGGTCCTGTGTTGTGCAAGCCAGGTGGGGCTGTTTCCTGGCAGCTCAGCGCCTCCCAAAAACTTCTGTAAAGAAGTAACAGGCAGCTGCAACAGCTTTGTCACAGATCTGAGGCAAGGACCCTTTTTTCTCTTTCTGTGCTTGTACAGCACCTAGCATACAGGGAACCTAGCTGTAATGAGGGCTCTAATGTGAGGTGATGATATCATAAATACATAATCATACTTCTAGAAAATTTCTGGTTTTGTCTATTAGACTTCAAATTCCCTGGACTCTGATGCGTGTTCACCTCACTGAACTTTCCAGCCAGGTAGGATAATGTTTCTTTTTGTGAACAGCAGTGAATATTTATGTGAACAATCTTTTGTTAGGTGAGTGGCTTTATTGATACACGACAGCTTGGACAGCAGGGGTTATTTGAATCATCCTGTTCTGCTTTTGCCATTTTAATTTCCTTACAGGCCCCAAGGGCCAAATGAAAGCATCAATGAATAAGTAAGAGGATGCCCATTTGCAATATGTCCACAATTGTCTTCCTCAGAGCCTTCCCTGTCTATAGCCAAGTGTCCCAAAATTACACCACGCAAATGCCACAGACGTCTATTCTTTCTTCACTTTCATTAAAACACGCTGTTCATAGCAGCCATAAAGTGTATCGGTTTTAAATGGACCTAGATTTGTATTTTATATAGGCTGCTCAGTTGTTGTTGTTGTAATAATAAATGACATGGAGACAATTTCAGATTGTTCTGACAAAAATCAGGACTCCTAAGGGGAGTCTGCCTTGTGCACATGAAGTTGTAGCTCTGAGCAACCAGCTAGGAAGATGCAATTAATTTCCCCCTTGTGAGTAAAGCCATTATATAAAATACCACAGTTGCCTTGAGGGCCAAATTGAAGGCACTGAATTATGTATTATCAAAACTGACTTTACAATGATGTCTTCATGGGCACTTCTGCGGCTTGTGAATGGAAAGGGAACGGCAGTCAGCTGCAAGGATCTTATTTGCCTCTTGCTTGCTGTAAACAATATACTGCTAATATGAAGCCCTTAATGAGATGGAGTGACATTGCTCTTTCCCTTGAGGTAGTGGCACAGAAAGGAGAGGAAATCCTGGGAACTCTGCTTAATTATATTGTGTATAATAATATGGCAGCCTGAGTCCATTGGTCTTTGCTTGAGACCCGGAGATGTAGAGGTTTTCCAGCTCCTTTCTCTCCTGTTTGAACATGACTCCTGCAAGACCTAAGCTGAGCTGTTACTTCCAACCTACTGGAATCATTTTATGCCTGGGAGGTCAGTCTGTGCATCATGTGAAGCCTCAGCATCCACTTTGGGTACCTTCTGCT
Organism: Pelecanus crispus; assembly: GCF_030463565.1. Taxonomy (NCBI): domain Eukaryota; kingdom Metazoa; phylum Chordata; class Aves; order Pelecaniformes; family Pelecanidae; genus Pelecanus; species Pelecanus crispus. The sequence goes on from NC_134643.1 coordinate 4,872,462, forward strand.
CCAGGATGTAACGCATCATGGACAGAAAGCCTCCCCAGTAAAAACCGTGTGTGGGATTTCATGAAAGGACTCAGCATCTCCCTTCCATAGCCACTGCACTGGCACATAATGTTGAGGTTTTCCTTGTATCCCATGGGGAAAGGGAGGGAGGAAGAGGGGGATTAAGATCATATCAATGCACTTGTCAGCCAGCAAAAAGTGTATCTGATGAGCCAGATAACAGGTGTAAAGTTCAGCAGATCAAACCAGGTCAAATGGGAGTTATTAAGGAGTATTTTCAGCTGGGCATTCACAAGGTACATTTCTACACAGAAAAATCCTTTGCATTTCACAATTTCAAGCCAGTGAACCAACACCCTATATGTGCTATTTATCCTTAGCAAGCAGATACGAGGTAAGAAACAAAAAATTGCAATGCCTGGAGCAAAATTGGATGGTTGCTCAGTGATAAGGGGGAAGGGGGTTTCATTTTTCATGAATGTTTACCCCTCTTGCTGGCTTCTGATCTCAGTCATCACACTGATGCTATGAGGCTGGTATTCACATTAAAAGCAGCAACTCTTAATTAAACTTTAGGTATTCTGAACTATTCAAACACACATAAAAAAGGAAAAAAACCCATATTTCTTTTGGTAAATGATTGTCACACACTCTCTTGTGGCCCAGGATTCATCAGCAGTCCAGTAAGACAGGACACATTTTGCTCATCTTACAAAAGATAAAAAATAAATCAAGATTGCTTCTTTCCCTTCAGTCTCATGTTGTGGCAAATGAAAAACCTCTAGATAGCAGGAAAGGGAGCGAATTTCCACTCCGGGAGAGGGAGCATCCCACAGAATAGACTGCTTCGGTGGGAGAATTGAAGATTTCCAGCTCTGACTCTGAACAAGTGTAAGACCTTTCCAAGCTGGAAGTCACCCTGAGAATCTCCCCCTGGAAAGCCTATGATTATTTAAAACATGTAGAACTACCTGCTAAAAGCAGTAATTATTCCTTAACAGAGGAAGAAGAATTAAAACCTTTCAGACAAATAATTCCTGGCTAGGGAGATGGGGGGTACTGAGGACTGACCAAACAGTTCATGGAGGCTGGTTCACCCCACCTCGCCCCTCTTGCATATGGAGCAGTGCAAATATAGAAAAAAAGTCTGAATATTCAACTGTCCCTGAGGGATTAACATTTTATTTTCTTATTCAGATTGCCTGGGCCATTTACCAACTTTCCTCTGTGCTGCAAAGGCAAACCCAGAGCTTACTGGCCTTTCTTCTGGTCCTGAGACGTTCCTGGGAGCTCATGAAATCCCAGGTGGCAAAGCAACCTCACAGAGAACAGGATGAGTGTGTATGCTGTGCACGTGTGCTGGGGAGAGGTGTGATCCAGTGGGTTCCCTGACCCTGTTTGGCACCTCCACTTTGCAAGCAAGAGCGTGCCTATCTGGGTTAGAAAGAAATGTTCCTGCTTCTGCTTCATTAACCAGGCTGGGAAAATATAGACCTTTACCAAAAAAACTTTTCAATTCATCAGAACAACAGATGAGCAATGCAGAACAATAAACACTTTAAATGGCTTTATCTAAGTCTTTTGGATAAAATGTCAGCTGGCAATTTCTATCTAGGACCAAAAGGATTTATTAGAGCCATAGAGAGGGGCTGTCCTGACTGTGATTGAGCTAAAACAGATGTCACTGGTCTCCAGAACACCTTTTCTGACCTCAGCCCTGTGCTTGGTGCCCATCATGATCTGCTCACACAACTATTGCGCCACTCTCTCTTTATTCTTTGTCTACTGAAATAGCACAAGTTTGCTTTTATTCTTTAAATAAGAGGTTTTGTTCCTAACCTTGGGCAAAGAGTAACAGTCACAGAAATGTTGGTAGGAAGGAAGCTCTGGAAGTCTCTAGTCCCATCTCCTTCCTCAAGCAGGACTAGCACCAACACTAGCAGGTGACCCGTGCGTTTGTCTAGCCAACAAAAATCCTCCTTGGATGGAGACTCCACCACCTCTCTGGATGTCCTGCTTGGCAGCACCAGGTCAAAGAGTGTTTACGCACATAGTTATTTTGCAGATTCAAGCTTAGCAAAAAGGGCAATGTGAGAAGGAGCTTATTCCTCCCCTTAAATCTTATGTATACACTTACTAGTCCTGCTGAAACCGGGGTAAGCCCTTAGGAGAGCAACGTCCTCTTTCTTATGTCTTCGCAATGCCTTACCCTGGAGCATTTAAGGTCCCTTTAGGCAGCTATATTAAAAGGGTTGTTTGTCATGACAGTCTCTTCTCAGCCCAGGATCCATTCACAGGCAGTTCAGCCCCTCCTCTTTTGGGAAGAAGAGAAGGAAAAAAGCGAATGTCCTTCATTTGTTTTTGACAAGGTAAAAGTCAAACATATAATATGTGTTTGGGCGAAGTGGCTGCCTATTTACCAAATCAAAGAACTGAAAGGGCAACCAGCCATTTCTCTGTGTTCTGGGGGTGTCCTTTAGCCAAATTGGAAGATAAAACTTTTCAAGTTAGTGGTTTTCTTTCATATCCAGCAGCCAACATCCCAACAGTGGGGAATCAGAGCACAATGCAAATTAACCTCTAGTTCTCCTACTGTAGGATGGATCTTGTTCCTAACACAAGAACATGGTAGTTTGAAACACAGGAATCTCCTCTTCATTTTCCTGAAAATACATAGTAATTTAAAACCTAAATAGACCTTTGAGGCATTTCTGTGATCCACACACTAGACAGAAAAGTTTCATACCATACAAGAAGTTTTGCTGAAATCACAGCCTTTTGTTTGAGCACATCTATCTCCTGCAGATTATAACTTGATTTTGCAGGATGCTGGGCATGACTGAGAAGGTGGCTGGTACCCCATGGGGTTGGTTTAGTGTGTAGATTATCTTTGGGCAGCAGCTGAGTCAGAACTGATGGAAAGATATTAGATCCCAAGATTTACAATTGCTTTCCTGACAAATTCCAAAGGCTTACAGAAACCTTGCAGTCCTTAGACACAGTCTTGCTGCCATGCAAAGGCAACAGCAGCATGAAACCAGGCCCTTTGAGCCAAAGGTCTGGGAAACAAAAGTACCCATGTTTTTGTACTCTAGATGTGAGCTTCATCTCACCTAATGCTGACTGTCTAAAGGCTAGGTATCGCTACCCACACGACTCATGACTCCCTTTGTAGTCATCTATAGCGTGTGAGTCATCTCATCTTAACATAGATGTTTAGATAGATTGCATGAATCACATTTATAGAAGTATTTTCCCCTCTTCTTTGACAACGTAGCTTAGACAACTAGCTCAGATAGGGCTGTCAACATTGTGACTGCCTAAAGATATGGAAGACAAATCCCACACTTTTGTTCCTTCCTTAGGCTCACAAAATGCAGGAGTGTGGTCTGCAGGTAGAATTTGAATGCTGAAAAGCAACTTTGCTTGACTTCACTGAAATGTCACTGTAGCACCCTCTGAAACTCTAGCCCTACTAGTTTGAAAGATCTGTATCAGTCATCTTAAACTGCTGAGGTCACAAAAGCTGGATTCACATGTATGGTGTAAAAATGTCAATAAGTAAAACAGCACCAAAAGTTAGCCCTACTAGTTGTTGAGGTTTCCGGTTTATTAACCATTCTTACTGTATTTTATGCTGGAAATACCAAACTACAGGGGGAAAAAAAAAGTGAATTTAGGATGCATAAATCTTGTTAGCATGATACATTTCTCTCTGGATGACTTCATCAATCTTAACCTCCTTGGATTCATTTTAGTTCATCTCAGCATCTTTCCTCTTTAACAAAAGGTCATATTCTGATTTCCTTTTTGTTTTTCATGTCCCTTTATTCCTAAATCATCCTGTTGACTTCAATGAGATTACCCTAAGAATGGTGTACTACAGGAGGGGAGGAGGCAGTCTGGCCAGAGTGACTAAGTTGGATTTTTAGGTCCTCCCCTGAAGCTTCATTTTCATCTTTTCTGTTTATTCCATTATTCATGTCTCAGTCTGTAGCTGCTCCAACCACTGCATTGTAGTTCCTGTCACAGAGATGTATCTTTTGAACCCAATGGGGTCCTTCCTGGGAGATGCTGAACTGCCCTTTAGAGTTTTGCTATTCTTTGGTGATTTGCTGAATACAATCTCCTTTTGTTCTTTTCTTCCAGCGAGTGATCACTTCACAGATGCACATTTTCTGAATGCATTAGCCTTTCCTGTACACATCCTGCTCCACAGATGTGGTGTCCTTGCATTTTCAGAAGCTGCTGTGGGTACATGGGCTGACTCACTCTTTTGTTCTGGTTAGAAATTGTCTCAGTGTGCACTCAGAGTTGCCCACTTTGCAAACACTGTCAGAGGGTGCTGTATTATCACCGCTTCCTTATCTGACAACCAGTTGAATTCCTGAAATGTAAAATCACAGTCCTTTTTCTCTTCAGAGGTAAGGGTACTCAGCCCTTTTGGGAGGTCCATCCTCCAGTTCCATAAGGCTCTCTTTTTGAATCAGTAATAAACTAATTTATTTAGTACAAACAAGAGTTTGCCATTCCTTTTTGGGGTTATCCAGACCACTGTTATCAGAGTAACTTCCATTGGTATTTATGGTCTAAACTGACTAACTTTTGAAGGGTATTTTGTTCTGGTGAACTGGACCAAGCCTATGCCAAGCAAAAAAAAAAATAAAAAGCACAAGGAGATAAGAGCTTCAGGAGGAAAAACCAGCTCTCAAGAGCCCGGAACAGCTTAGGTGTGTGAAGCTGTTGAGTACTGGTTATGCCTTCTGAGTTTTTATTTACCTTGCAGAGAGGGACATGGGTAAACCAGGTGGGTTTGGAGAAGAGACTGGGCTTATCCAGAGACATTGGCATTTTCTGAAATATTCAGTGTTAGTTCTCTGGAAATCCCATTCCTGATGTGTGTATAAAGCAGTGTCTTACAGTGGTGTTGTCCAGGTCCTCTGCACTGTGCTGTAAAGGGCAGGGAAGAGATAATGGTGCTGATTAGAAAGGCAAGGTGATTGTTCCAGGAAAAGAAAAAAAAAATCAAATTTGATCTTAATTATTAGAGTTTGCAGCTAACGATTTTTAGTCTCACTGTGACTGGATCTGAGTCATGTCATTTCTTTTGACTTTATTGTTTTTGTCTTATTTATCCAGTGCACCATCTGTTGTTTTATAGTTCTCCAGATCCTTTTTTGCCCAGGGTGCAGTTACCTGCATTTTGTAAACACCAAAGCAGTACACCTGGAGGAGATGTCAAGAGGCCACCAAGTCCATGCAGTTTTCTAAGGCAGCATTGATGGCACCTAGGTCATATGGTTGTACGGCATGTTTCGTTCTGCTGGAAGCCTGTTTCCTCACTTTCTTTACAAAATCAGTTTTATCTTGGACAAATACAAACTATTCTGTCTGGACTGGAAAGATATTGGTCTCAGTTCAAGGCAAGAAGCTGGAAAATGGCAACACTGAAAAAGATCTCTGAAAGAGATACTGTGAGACAGCAAGTCAAAGTCTGCAAAGTGATAAAACAAGTCAATTATTGTCATTTTCAGCTATAATCTGAAGTGTCCCAGTAATAAGATTACTATTGGTCATTTCAATTGGACAGTTGGAAATCAGGCCACTTACTCAATGGATACAAAAATACAACTGAGATAAGGGCATAAACAGCAAATTTGAACATCCAGGTTTCACAAATTTGAGCTTGATGAGTTAAATGGTGCCAATACTCAGCTGATAAAAACAATCTCAGTCCAATGAACTTTAAAAAAGATTACTAGTTGACAGCAGCTCAAGTTTTCTCCCAGCAATTGCCTGGCACCCATTGGTAACACTTTGCTATTTATCTCAGATAAGGAACAAGTCAATGCATTACCAGAAAACACTCAGCTTGCTGTCTGTATAGGTATTCCCATGAGGAAACGGGAATACATGGGAAATGAGGACATCATCTGACAAAGTGGACTGAAGGAGGAGAGAGGAAACAGACAAAGGAAGTAGACTGTCCTGGTTTTGGCTGGAATAGAGTTAGTTTTCTTCCTAGTAGCAGGCATAGTGCTGTGATTTGGATTTAGTAGGAGAGGAATGTTGATAACACACTGATGGTTTAGTTGTTGCTGAGTACTGCTTATGCCAGTCAAGGACTTTTCAGCTTCCCAGGCTCTGCCAGGCGCACAAGAAGCTGGGAGGGGGCACAGCCAGAATAGTTGATCCAGACTGCCCAAAGGGCTATTCCATACCATATGATGTCATGCTCAGTATAGAAACTGGGGGGGTTGGCCGGCGAGCAGCAATTGCTGCTCGGGAACTGTCTGGGTATCGGTCAGTGGGTGGTGAGCAATTGCATTGTGCATCACTTGCTTTGTATATTATTATTATTATTAATATATTATTATTATTATCATCACTATTTTACTTTGTTTCAATTATTAAACTGTTGTTATCTCAACCCAGGAGTGTTTCTCACTCTTACTCCTCCGATTCTCTCCCCCATCCCATCGGGGCAGGGGGAGTGAGCGAGCGACTGCGTGGTGCTGAGTTGCTGGCTGGGGCTAAACCATGACATAGACCTAAGAAGCAGAGCAGTAAGGAGAGACATTCGGAGGTCTTCTGGTCCATCCTCTGCCCCAAGTCTGGATGAGCTTTACCTACTTCCTTCCTAACATATGTCTGTCTAATCTGTTTGCAAGGACTGATATGAGGAGAGGAAAATATGACTCTGAAGGAGATGAAAAAGAATGTAAAACAACCTATATCAGTTTCAGCCAAGTCTTTCTTTGGTTTGTTGATCAACAGACAGTCCCTACCAGTGTGTATTTTCTATGCCTCTGCCAGGTAGCAAAATATAAGTGGTGGGGTCTTACCACTTTGAACTCTCCTCTATGTCTTTTTCATCTCAGATTTCAAAACCTGTGAGGTTACACTGCGGTCTTTTTTGACAACTCAGCAACTGTTAATGTCTTTGGAAAACAGCCTAAAATCAGGCACACTTGCCCTTGACAGCAATGCACATTAATAGTAACACCCTTTCCTCAGCCTGCAGCTAACGTAGAAACTCTTTGAAAGCCAGTAAACATGCATTTTGCTCTAACCCTTGTCATCTCCTTCCTTCATAGCCTCTGGCTAGAGACCTCCTCCCTGCTCTATCTGGCTGACACACATTTTGCACAGGGAGCAGAAGTTGATGGCTTAGCTACTGAACAGAGAAGAAATAACAGCTCTTCTTTGTTTAGCATGCAGAAAACCTGACTGAATTGCCCTCTATGTGGTATTACTTCAGCAGATGGGACTGAAAACCTTGTATCCCAGGAAACTCTTTTCCTAAGATTTTGCAATCTGGTGCGAGTAATTCCAACACTTGGGATTCATTGAAAAACTACACGCCTCTGGAACGAGCTTGTTCGATGCTGTGGCACTTGTTGGTTTTGGTAAGACTTCCTCTCAATCATGGTTGCATGAGGATAAAGGAACTGGGCTTGCCAGTCAGAAGGTTTGCTGGAAGATGGCAGTGGAAGTAGTCTGTTATGTGAAAGGATTTGCCTTTATAAAGAAAATATGAGGGGTTTGTCAATGCTTTGATAAGGCAGTAAAGTCTGGCAGCTGTTCATTTCTTGGACCTAAGAGAAGATGTTAATGGACTGTGACTCTTCTGTCTCACTGGGTTTGCATGATCCTTGGGGAAAGGGTGTAAATGTAAATGAATTCATTTTTAAACACAGGATTGAGGGAGGTTTATATGCACCCTGGGGTGCACATGCATTGTAGGCTATATGAGCAACACAAAGTTTTGATGCAGTCAGATTCAGCCTGTTCTTTAGCCCCAACTCCACCACTAACAAGACAGAACAGCTGGATTTCAGTGTGTAATACTGGGAAAAATACCTATTCTTTCAGGAATCACTCTTTTCCCATTGTCAAAATGTGAGCAAGGCTAACAAACATCCTATGATTAAACGAACAGTACATTTGATCGCATATGGGACTTAAAGAAATGATCAAGAGCAACTTCTGATGAGATGATAATTCTCAACATTTGCTGGTCTTCTTGTTCTGTCATGCCAAAGGGGTTAGGGGTTATGGGTTTGAAAGGAGCAATGAATTGCTAGTGGAGTTGGGCTTTGTAAGAATCCATCTTTGATTCTCACATGAGAGCATATGCATGTGCTTTCTTGATGACAGGGTGAAGTCAGCCTACGACTTCATTTTAACTTGATGGGTCAGAGTCAAATCCACCAAAAAAACCCCTCTCAACTGTTAATTGAGATTTATTTGATCTCAACCTCCCCAGATGGTCATCACTATTCAAAAAAATTGCATCCCTGATATTGCCAGTTATTATATGTTTCATATTTCTTGGTGGGACTGGAACCATCAGAGCTACTTGCCAAGAGCTGGGACCAGAGGCAATATTAGGGATTTAATACCTTTTGGAGAACTCCTTCTCAGCTGAAGGATCATCTAAGTATCCTTGGTGATATAATATCCTTCATGATATCATATCTCTGGTGATATCAAGGAAAAGACATTGGCATTTTTTGTTGGGCAAAGCATTCAAAAATATTTTAAAAGCTTTCAGGTTAACATTATTTTTTTATTTTATTCATAGGAGTCTTAACAAGATCAGGCCTTCCCATTTTTAAAAAATAAATGACATTAACAGAAGAGCATTTAGTAACTTAGAAACATGATTCATGGTTTAGCAGATAAAATAGCCTGGGAAGATGTCCAGATGCTGTAGAAATTGTTGCTGTGGCTGCTGTGGACAAGGAACACTGCTGAAAATACTTTTTAAAAAATTAATAAGATGTAGGTGATAAGGCCTGTTCATAAATGCAATGTAAGTGCAAGTGAGGCATTAATTATATTCTTCGGATTTATCACAATGGATTTTGCATGGGATGAAAATTTTGTGTAAAAAAACCAAAATATTTGCCCTGTTTTTTTAAGAGGCACTTTGCAGACCTAGTGGTATTAAAAATGAGGAGGACATTCCTAGGGGAAAGAGAAGTCCTGCATTCTCCCAGTGTTATCAGGTCCTTCAGGCAGCTTCATCCACACATTTGATAACTTCAGAGTGTCCAGAAAATTCATCCTTACCTAAAATTATCTTGAATAAACTGACTGCCTGTTGCTCTCAGCTCTTCCTTTTCTTTTTTTTTTGCCAATTCCTCAGCATTGCCATGGAGCATCTCTCCATGCTAAAGAAGGTCCTGATCTGCTGACAGCTTGGGCAGAGGAGTAACATCATTGAGCCATGCCAAGGTGGGAGTGGAGAGACCCTGAGGAGCAATGAAGGCATCAATCTGCTGTGCCAGGCACATGGCATTCTGAGCTGGGAGGGAGGATGCCTGAGATGCCAGCAGCCTCCCAGGACAAGGGATGTAGGGCCCCTAGCTGTGCCTTCCCCATGTACTGTGTGGGGTGCTCCAAATCTGCCTCTCAGGTGCAGAAAGCTGCTCGCAGATGTTGCAGGTTCAGGGACAGAAGGACACATCTTTTCCGAGAGAGCAGTGGAGATTTCACAAGTGCCAGCCTTGGTTCTTCCCACACAGTCAGGAATATGGAGGTCCCTGACCTTTTATAGCATCATATTATGGGATGGAGGATTCTTGCTACTTGTTTATGAACCTAAATCCCTTGCTTAGGCTGCACAGCAGACTGTTATTTTACTTCTGTTTTGGCTAGTAGCTTAAAAATTGCATATTTGTGAGAATATCTCTAAAAACAGTGGGCTGGGTCACAAACCAGATAGTGAATAATTACTAATTAATCAACCATCAGACTAATAATGGGCCTTCAGTTTTGCCAACAAACCCCACTACTAAATTGCTCCCTCATTACCAATAACTACCAATTTAGAGGCTGTGTTATTGCACTAGTTTTATTAATGTCACATTCAGAAGGATACTGTGGCAATAAACTGGCATAAGGCTGTAAAAAGAGAGTTGTTGTACATATTAATAATGTATTTTATAGTGCAGTTTAATATTCTGAATCCAAGCTGCCTTGCTTTATAATCAGAAGAGTTAAAAAGCAAGCCGATCAATCATTCTTACCTATTCTTACAGTGGCTAGCTGACTAGAGTCATGGTGATATATGTGGGGATAATATCTTGTTACAAAAATCTTGTTATTAAGCAACACTATTAGTTCTAATGTGTTATAATGCCTTATAATAAGCTTAGTAATATGTTTCTAAATGATTTATAGAGTTTTCTTTTTTTAAGCAGGAGACGTCTGCAGTCACTCCAAGAGATGTGCTTCATGGCTGATGAAGAGCTGGGAGGGAAGCGGAGCTCTCTGAGAAAGAGGAGAGCACTCTCGTTAATGTGGGCTTAGTCTGAGGCTGAGCAAAATCCTTCCTCTGGGTCTTCTCCTTGTGGGGAAAACAGCATCCCAGATGCTAAAGCTATAGTGACCAAGGAGCAGCCAGGAAACTGCTGCTGGATTTCCCCATCCTGGCTCTGCCATAGAAGTCTCTTACTTTCACCTTGGATGAGATAGTTGAGTCCCAATCTGCAAACATGTAGAAATCTGTACAATTTAGGGGTTTAAGCACTTCTATGGGTCCACGTCTTTGCCTTCAGTCATAAAATGGGCATATTTTGTAGCATTTCTCTACAACAACAGGGTGATAACGGAAGATGAATTAACAGTTTCAATATACTCAGATAATATGATGAGCCCAAATATTTACGAGGAAGAGTCTTTGCCTTTGCTCTATAAATCCTTTGCCTTCCCTGCTTCTTACTGACTACCAGTGGTCTTAGTTTAGCTGCTATTAAATATATGCACCTGGCTTTGTGTCCTCTGGGAAGGAGGAATGAAGAATATTGAGTTGCAAAGAGACTTGGACAGATTAGATGGATGGTACATGGGCAGCTTTCTCTGACCATCCTTATTGCAGAGCTGCTTGGGAGCTGTGGCAAGGACACCAAGGCAATAAGACATGTCTCCTGTCCATGTCAATCCAATGGCATAACATAAGCAGCAGCATCCTCAGGGTCATCCCTTTGTTCCACATTTAACACCTTGTCATGATGGGATCAGATGGCTGAACCAGTCCTGCAAAGAGCTGGTTGTGGAAGATTGTGTATGTGACTCTACCCTTTCCCTTCTGGTCTTCCTGGTTTGGAAAAGGAAGATTTCTGGTTCTACTGTAAGTCACAGCTGCAGCATCTGTTTCACATGTAAGAAATTGTCAACCAGAGTGACCTGCCAGACTGCCAGAGGGCAGCTGGCAGGTGGACCACCCAAACCATGCAGGAAGGTGAGGAGAAAATTATCAGCCTTGGGGAATGTGCCTGACTGCCTCACTGCTGGCAGCTTGGCTTCAGCTAGGGGCTCAGAGAGGTGAGGATGGGAGGAGGTGGTACTACGAAGCACACTGAAGGGATAAGTGTGGATTTGCACTTAAAACCTTGACACCCAGCCAAGGGCTCTATTTTCACCATTGTGAGATGTTTGTTCCTGTGTGCCGTGTAAGCAATGGGCTTTTAACTGTAGCTGCAGCCATTAATTTAACACAAAGGATAGTACTTCGGTCCCTTTCCAGTGGAACATACCGTTTGTGTCTAATGACTCTGATTATGGTCCCCACTTGCTGGTGATGGAGAGGTCTCTTCCCCTTACAGCAAGCTCAGGAACAAGGCCAGAATGCTTCAGCATCAAGGTGTGTAACTGTGATTTTGTAACTACTGTGAAGGTTTGTAAACTGGACCAGGTCTTCAAGTAAGTTGGCTTCTAATTAGAGATGGAGAGGAGTAAAAGATGCCTGGAGTCATGTCCAGGGACAGATTCGCACTTGGTGTAAATTGATGTGGTGTTACTTCCATTTGATGGTGTTTGCAGTGCTCTATCCTGGTTAAGGACTGCTGACTCCCACACTTCACTAAGATGAAGTACAGCCCAACTAACAGTTAGCATCCTTGCCAAGTTTCTCACTGACCAGGCACACTGAAATGTTTAAGGAAAAGTTACAGAAGTCTTATTAAATACAGTTAATAGTCTTTGTTATTATAATGAAAGGGGTTGTTTACTGTCCTGTTGCAATGGCACTTAGCAAAAGTTGCATGAAAAGATCCCAAAAACATCACCCTGGGGAAAGTATCAGATAATCACTCTGTTAAACATGTGTTTTGTATTGTAGTTTAGCTACTTTACACATTAATTTTCTAAGCATCTCTTAACTGCATTGGCTAATTCATTAAAATAATGTTCTTAGTGGCTGCATAGATCACTTCTGTCAGGTTTACCACACTATATCACTTTGCTGATGACTGAAAGCAATTCCATTCAACTGGCTTATTTTAACCAAATGGCTGAGATTTATTTTTTCTATGCTCACATTCTCCTGAAACCCAGATTTCAGCAGGGACAACAGAATTGTCCTCCAAAGCTCCTGAAGATCCTCTGGAGATATGTTTTTTTGTGGGGAGGGACCAGGAAAAGGAATATGAACAGAAAGCCACGGCTTGTATGGAAATACCTCCTCCTGCCCACTCTGTGCAGCTTCCCTACCCACCTCACCACCAATTGCAGTTTGCTTGGGGCTGGTGGCTTTGCAGCTTTATTTGCTCAATGAGTTGCTAAATCAGGGCATAGCTGAGTGTTACAAGGTGACTCTCCCATGGGAGACAGATCTGTTCCCGTAGGGACAGATCCTGGCTCCTTCATGCCACAAGAAGAAAGTGAACCTGAATCAAAATCTAATTTAAAAAGGAAAAAGATGAAGGCTATGCTGTTATTAAAGGCAAATCCCTGCAGATCTCTGAGGATATAGCTGTTGTCTAATGGAAGCAGCTAATAAACCAAAAAAGCCACGTAAAGGGAAAAAAAATCCATTATTTATACGACAGGTAAACTGCATAAAGACTCCTTATCGAGTTAACATTCTGGGCAAGATACTTGCTTTTCTAATCTTCAAAAAGTCTAATAAATAGTCAGACAGAGGTTTGTTTTTTATTCAGTATTTCTATTAGCTAGGTGAGCACCTGCCATTTCCCAAAGAGTTGCTCTCTGCATAATTTATGCTACCGCTGGATTGTTTGGCAATATTCCTTCTCAAAGCGGCTACTGACAATAAATTAATGCTGTTCAGTGATTTAGACATTTTTATATGTTTCTAATCTTTTTTCTCCCCTCTTTCGTTGTCAACAAATTCAATATTTGTTACACTGTCAAGATTCTGGTGCTTTTCTTTCTTTATTGCTGTATATTCTGTGTTTTACTGGCGTGTTCAGTTGCTCCCTGTGTGACACAATAATAATACCTTTCTGCTGGATATGGCACTTCTCTGAAGATCTGAAAATATTTTGTGAACTTTAATTAACTCCCTAATTACTCACACTGTAATGTCAAGCTAGATCCTTAAGGCATTTTTTCCAAGTGCTGGTGAGACATCTGCACTCAGATTGATGAATTTGAGGTAAAACAATTATCTACCCAGTCGAGTGTTCATGAACTCAGGCCTTTGTGGGTGAATGGTCTTGTTAAGAAGGTACAAAATAGGACAGGGAAAGACCTTAATAGGTCATTTAGTCCATTCCCACCTAAATCCATTGCATATAAACCAATCCTGGCAGACATTGGTCTAATCTGTTTTAAATTCTCTAGAGGCAGGGATTGTTCCCAGTCACAGTATGTTCCAGTGTTTCAGGGTTTTCTAAAGTCTTTCTGCATTTAAACCAATAGTTTCTTATTGTACCTGTACTAGCCAAAAGAATTTATTCTACTCTTTTAAGTATTTAAAGATCATCGAGTCTCCCCTTCAATTGTCTGTCCTGTAGATCAAACAACTTTATTTTCCTTCTCTCCTTGAAAGCTACATGATCTTTCACCATGCTTCTCCTTTCAGGTTGGTCTACACTGGCAGTGGGAAGCCCAAAACCTGCACAGGACTCCAACAGAGGCCTGAGAGGTATTGAATAGAGGAAAAAGAGGTGTAATCACCTCTATTACTCTGTTCCCCATCTTGAGAACAGGTCCAGAGTTATCCTGTGTTTTTCTAGTTTAGAGTGAAGGATCAGTTGGTTAAAGGTTGTCTTTTACCCTTTTGTATACTGTCTACAGTAAGGAAACCATAATTGTTTGAAGTTGCTAAGTATTACAGATATACAAATAAAAGGACACTAGGACAGCAAAACTCCTTTTGGGACATTAAGTCCTTTCTCCATAATATTCCAGACTTTCATCGTTCCAATGCTTGGAAGCCTTTGCTTAACTGTGGGCCTAAAGTTACTCATGGTCAGTGTATAGGCAATTATTTTTCTGCCAACACTGTCCATTAGCCTGAGTAGTTCTCAAGCAGCTCTATATGAGCATATAGCAATGTCACTCCAGAATCCTCCATTAGCTTCTACAAAGTTTTATCAGATAGATCTACCTAAAGGGAATTAGGTTTGGCCTCTAGACTGAACACTTCTGAAGGGGAAATCTCTTTGCTTCCTTAGCTCATAATGACTAACCCTAAAAGACATCAAGCACTTTCCCAAGATTCAGAGCTCTCAACAGCCACTGAAGTCAGCAACAATTGAGGATCGTCAAAACACCATGTAAAAAAAGTGATCCTGGAAGTTGCCAGAAGTTTTTAGATGATGTTCTAGATGTTTTAGATGTTCTTAGAAGTTGTGACTATCCTCAACTTTTACAAATATCTTTTATGTAAGAAGCAGTGTACCTACTTATCATGTTATAGTAAAAGACTGGTTTATGATATAAATGCTCTTCAGATGGGACCAACATGTCTGTTAGGGCTCCACAGTAAGGTCTAAGGAGAGAATCTAGGTGTTCTGATGCCCAGGCCCATCTTCTCAACACAGGACTCTCGCTTTGTTTTCTGGATTTTAAAAAAAGAACCTCTCATACCTTCAGTCCTAGAAATGGATTTACCAAAGAGAGTAACTCTCTGTAGGGGAAGAGTAAATCATGGATATTTCAGATAGGATACTTGCTTTGATGATATTTCAACAGTTTTGAAAAGTAAAAGTCCACACAAACATGCATATATCTTACACATCTGCACACACAAACACCCACCACCACACTTACCTCCACAAGCAGCAAACTTATGTTAAGGAACTTTATTAAAATTCCCAGGTGAAACACTCAAAGGCTGGGAGATTTCTTTACACCTTTTCTTAAGGATCCTTAAGGACTCTTCATGTAGTCCTTTGTGGATTTGCTTTTTAATTACAGACATATGAACACTTTTTTATTATTCAGTGAGAAAATAAAATAAGAACTATTATATGATGAACTTAACTGAACTGAAAGAGCTGAGGTTTGTCACATGGGAATAAAAGCTTGAGAAATCTGCCATTTGAGATTTTTTAACTTCTTTTTAAGAGGTTTTTTTGGATCTGATCTGAATGGGGTAAGTTCTGATTTTTGGTTACCCACTCATGGGGCTTTTACCTTGCAAGTTCACTCCTTGGATCTCAAAAAGATTCATATCCTTCCCTCCCATAAACACAGAAGCAGAACAGCACTCAGCACAAGACAAGAGGCTTGTACAAGATTACAAAGCAGATCCACGGCAGAAGCAGGTGTTGAACTGACCTCTGCTGAAACTGTTCACTGGAGTTCAGCAAATGTTTGAAATTTCATCTCTGAACTAGTAAGAAGTGCTGCGTTCATTCTGTGCTACAGGCATGAAGCAGTTCTCCGTGGGATACACTCTGCTGGGGGTTTGCAGGATGTCTTTGCAGGAACAACAGCCCTGATGCTTTCATAATTCTTTTCTGTCTACAAAACCCCTTTGAGCTTACAGTCTTATCATCCAAGAATACCTCCATGTGTGCCAATACTCCATACACAGTGGGGAGGAAGAGGCAGATGTTTTTTATATTTGCAGTTGATCTAAAACATATTGGTAAATCTCAGTGGTTTACATGGGAAAGTTTGGTCTCTAATGTAAGAATGTGTGTCTGTATTTCAGCTGGGACATGAAAAACACAGGCATCTGGTGGAGTTTTAAATGCCCCCTGGATGCTGCTCTGGAAGGGTATAGGTCCCACATGCATCCCATCTCAGCTCCAGCCTCATATGGGTGCCTTGTACAGCCTGAGGCATCTCACATACCCCTAGGTACTTTGCTTAGGCAACTGGGTTGAAACCTGGGAAAAAGCAGCAGCAATGCCAGTGCAGCCCAGAGGAGGTTTTCCACTGGCTTTCAGCGTCAGGATTTTGTGCAGAGCAACAGTGAATGGACCTCAGATTTAATGCTAGAAAATGGGGAGTTGTTTGCTAGTGGCTGCTTTACTTCTCCATGACACAAAGGCTGGCATGTCCCTAATCACATTTTCTGTACCCAGGTGGTTCCTCCAAGAGTTCAGTTTGTATCCTTGGAGGATGAGGAGCCTGAGGTTGCCTGAGGCAGCATCCCAGCAATGGCCATGGTCTTCCCACCGCCAGTCCTTTGCCCAGTGCCAGCGGTGGGACCCTGGCATCCCACACAAGGCAGGGAGATCCTGGACACTCCCTTGTCCTGGCACTTATCCATCATGTGGGGCTGGTACAAGTCATAAAGACAACAGTAAAAACAATTGGTGTGATGAGAGCACAACCAGAAATGGGCTGGGGAAAATCACTGTGTATCAAAGGGACACCGGTGAGTCTGTTACCCAAATTACCTATTAGTGACAGATCATTGCATTCACATGGGGCAGTGAGAGTCAATGCAAGTCAGTGTGCTGAACTCTGTAACACGTTTTGGAGAGCAGATTATTTGTAATCCATGGCCCAGAAACTCTGCCTGTCATTTCCTATGATGTTGTTGCAATTCTCATGAGATAGTAGGGTGACTCTGATGGTGATATAAGGGTAATTTGGTCTTCGAGCTCAGGTCCCCTGGAGACATCTGTTTGTCTGAGAGACCTCGGTTACTTTTTATAACAGTTGAGTTTATAACTTGAGAAAAGAAGTGCAAGAACATGAGCATTAGAAGCAAAAAGCAGAGGGTAAATAAAAAGAAAATAATACTTAAAATTCAAAAGTATCATAACTTTTAAACTACTAATGTAACATAGGAGCTCATGACTTCTGAATATGTTAAGAATAATAAATTGTCTTCTCTGATATTAAAAATATTTTCTCCCTGGCAAATATCCCTGGTTTAAAGCACAGATTTATTTGTAGAGTGGTTTCATAGTAGCTCCAAAATATAAGGTTTTTCTGCTTAAGTATATAAGCTCTGTGTGATTTAGTGCTGGGGGAAGAAATCACAGTTTAATTAATTTTTTAAACAAGAAAATGCTACATTCATAGAGACAAACAAATTCTTCATTCAAAGCTCTTTAACAATGAGTTGTCATTTCAACTAAACACTAAAACTGAAGCAGAGGTATAAATGGCTTGGATTTGAGGTCCACAGCTTACTTAATCCTCCTATTTAGTTTAGGGGAAAAAAAGCACTAACAAACAGCTTGATTTACATATAATTCCTCCTGCTGTAATGCAAATGAATCACTGCCAACAGACCAATACTCGTGAACAAGATGATGACAATTAACCAGTCTGCCCTATGCAAAGCACAGGACCTGAAAATGCCTCCAACAAATGCCCAGATCTTCAGGTGCTCTGAACTAATTCAGTGTGGACCTACTAACTTTCTATTCCTTCTAGAAACTGCAGATCTTTCCTTATGTATTGTCTAACCTCCATCAGAGACTCAAGAAAAATAAGCGTGTTCATCACCCACTACCTGTAACTCTAGAATATGTTCCAAGAATAATAATCAGCAAGTAGCAGTTTTCATTCCCATGTTGCTCAGAAATTAAGCAGGAATGTATTTGCAGGGGAGGAAGGGGAAGGTGTGTGTGTCTGTATATTTAAGTAATCAAAACTGTAATTGCATTACAACATGGTTATGAATTTGCTTATTTTACTCTCATGTCATTGTCATGACTTCAGCAGGGTTATCCCAGATTTAGGCCATCATAAATGATAGTAGAAATCTGGCCCTGTCTGTGCACATGTGTGTGTACACACACCATCATTTTCCCCATCTCCCTCTGTCTTCCCTCTCTCACGTACACACACAGACACTTTCTACCCCTGTTTTGTATTTTCCTGTGCAGCAAGGCTGGCTGTGCTTGTATTACATGAGTCCTACTAAGATGATGAAAAATAATAATATAGACCTCAGACTACTACATACAAACATAGAATAAAAAGGTATATTTACAGACATTCAGTCCTCAGGATGCAAACATATCTATCCCTACACGCAGCCATATGATCAACACACAACATATGGCAACTTAATCATAACAGTAAATAAAAGTAATTTTCTGTGTCAGTAGAAAGAGAGGAGCCACCACACATAATCTGTATTTGTCTCATGCCATAAAGGCTAAAGGAGACAAAGAAAGCTGCAATAGACAGTGATGGACTAAGAAAGAGACTCCAATGACAAATATTCTTCTTCCACTTAAGACATAGAAGCATGGGCAGCTTTTCTGATCATTTCTGTCTCAGACCAGAGTCTTTCTGTGGCTGAGGATGAGACACATTCGTGAGTTCTCCAGGGAGCCAGGGAAGTGGTTTCTGAAGTCAGAGCAGGGGTATGTGGTGGAAATTGTCCCCTGAGTCCCATCATTCCATGTGGTGTTGCACAAGAAGGGAAGAACCCTTGAGCCCTGAGAAAAAAACAGTGATGCCTCTTGCATCAATCCATGATGGTCCATCCCTTCTTCAGAAGCTCCAAAGACCATACCTGGTCTTCACTTGCGGCCCACATCCTACAGGTCAGTGCCCATGAGGTAGAGTTTGGTTTGACCCCAGGAGCACAAAGGTTTCCACCCTTCAGCTATTTTGCAACTGAAAACCATGGGCTTCTCTGCTTCCAGCAGACACAGGCTGTTTTGATGTCTTTTCTGCTCCACTAAGATTTCCAGAAATGGGTGCCTGTTATTATACTCTTTAAATCCATGCTAACTAGATATGTGACTGCCCTGATTTTTGAAAGTAGATTGCTGCTAGCTCTCACCGAATCTCAATCCACTTTGATAGGGGTCAGTAATTACGAAGGTTTACAATGGGATTTTAGAAGTTTATTTTCAGAAACCCAGCCTAAGCCTGATTTTGCTTCCAGGGAATGCCATGGATCTTCATTTAAACAGGAGCAGCTTTGGGGCCTAAATAAAATCCAGTCATCAAGGCCAGTAGATACCCACAACAAATCCAAGCTGACAGCTCTTTTCTCCAGGGCTAAATTTGTACCAAATAGTTTAGGAAACATAAGCAACTAATCACCTCATCCTGAGAGAAATTAGTTAAGTATGAAAGGATTAAAGGAACACGGAAAACTGAGAGGAGAAGTAAAGAAGCTTTTCATAAAACATCTTTTATGATACTCAGTAGAATTTCCTTCAGTAGGAAATGTTGTCCAGTCATATTAAAGTCACTATCTGTTCTGTCAGCAGCACACCTCTTCTGTAAAAAAAAGGTAAATCTCACATGCTGCTCTGGAACAAATGTAAATTTGGGGGGATTCATAAAACTTTCCTTCACTTAGCCAGGTCAGTGCTGATATTTTACTTGGCATTTAGTCTTCCTCGGTACAAGATGAGAAAAAAAAAAAAAGCCCTCAAACAGCAGAGTCTGCATTGTCATCCTTTTTACCCAATTTATCTTTTTTTTTTTTTTTTTTGCAAAGAGAAAAAGCTCCTTTCTCTGTTAGGTAACTTCTGCCAAAATGGAATAGCTGTGCTGGGACACACCAAGGAATAACACCTCACTTCTCTGTGCAGGGAGATAAATTTAGGGCAGTCTGCATTATTATATTAACCTCAGGTACATGGGGTGGTAGGGTGCGGAGACTGAGAGGTCTACAACACTCTTCCTAGCATAGAGCTCTAACTAAAGGTAGCATTTCATAGATCACAAGGGCCAAATTACACAATAGTCACAACTACCTGCAACACAGTGTTAACGAGAATAGCTCCTCTGCCTTCAGTAGAGCTGTGGCAGTCAATATCAGGTTGGCATCTGCACTCACAAATAAGCTTTTAATTAGGACTGATCAAAAACTATGATTTCCAGCTCATGGTCTTCCCAGATAAATTATATCTTCCAAGATATAGTTCAGCTGGCAGTGTGGCAAACACTAGATAACAGGAGGAAAGGCATGGAGGAGAAGAGGAGACCAAAAACAGAGGTCCAAGATTGCTGGTATTGGTGCAGCTTAACAGTGATGTGACCTATAATGAGTTCTTTCATTTTGTATTTCCATGGACTTCTGTGGAATAGAAGCAAAACTGATAACTATTCAGCAGCACATACAGATATTGCAAAAGGAACATTTCTTGTCCAATACTTACAACTGCAGCCCCTTTTACAACATAATTGTGCATAAAGCCAAAGAAGCATATCCAGTCCCAACACGACAGGAGCAGTATGGCAAGAAAACTCATTCTGGTGATATGAAGGAGGTAATGGGAAGAGGATACGAGTTTTCCTCTCCTTTATGTGTTATTACCCTTCTTGACTGTAGGAGATTGCACTGGGCTCCAAGTGCCTTGGGTTCCAAGTGCCTACACAAACGCTCTCACCTGATAAGGTCTGTATTCCAAACTCGGCCTGTCTGGTGTGAGATGTGGTTTTACATTGGACATGAGGTTTTCAGAACTGATGCTGGAGTAGGCTGAAATCAGTCTAGGTTTAATGTGGCCACACGTTGAGACGTCAGCCCTATGATACAACAGGGCAGTGTCCAAGTGCACTGATGAGATTCGGTAAAGATACAGGCTGTAAAGCATTTTGGCATGTCATGATGGCTTATGCCACGCAGGAAGATCAGGCTGAGCACTGTGCATTCTGCACAGCTTGTGGAAGAGACTTTTAACTCCAAGTCTTTAGTGCTGAGAAATTTTCAAACTCAGACTGATGTCAGAACAATCTTTGCCCGGAGTACTTTCTGCTGATTCTTCATCCATATGCTTTCCTAACTCTTAAGTGCCTGGCTTTGCAACCTGAATAATATTATTGCTTTGGCTGTATTTTTTTCAGAGGGCTGTATGAGATATATTACGCATTTGAGAACATCGTATGCATATAGAAACTGATGCACTAAGTCCAGAAGGAAATCCTGGATCCATAGACCATTGACTGTATTTTCCAGCCTGATCATCTCCCTGAAAGACAGAGAAATAATGGACAAAAATATTTTTAGCATACAGGTAAATTTTATTAAATCTTGGCCAATCTCTGTGACAACATTACAGTATATTTTGTGTGCTACAGTGGAGGATCAGGTAGTGTTCCCAGTGTGACTTGGCTACATCCACTGCTCCTCAAGGTCCTGCTCCACAACTGTACTGGCAGAAAGGCCATCAGGAGCACCAGTAGTGGAGATCTGATTAACTCAGGTGTACTTGTTTCCTATCCAGACAGCTTCAGTGTCTAACACACACTCTAACCATTAGACTTCAAGGAAAAGTAACCCTTCACCTTACATACCGGAAATCACAGTGCATCACATGTAGTGGCAGTCCAAGCTGTGCTTCTGTCCCACACTGCTATTCAAGACCTTGCCCCAAGATGGACATAGCATGCATTCTCTCTCTCATTGTCTAAAAAAACAATGCTAAAGTTACATTCAGTGCCATTAAACTTATCTATGCCCACATGCAGAACCACTCAGAAACACTCTCACCATCACGTGCCCACGGAAATCTGGCTTGAGATCCCAGGGCCACTTCACCACAGACACAAGGCAGAAATGTCTCCCCTGAAAGGCTCCAGACTGATCCTCCCTAATGCCCAGGCTGCTGTGGCACTTAACTCTCCTTGTTAGCACTAAAGACCTGTGAAGACCTTATCTATAGAGATGACAAATTGGTTAGGCTGGGCCTATGTCCCACCAAAATGTGTGTCTAGAGCAGGGTGGGAGATAGTGTTGAAGGGGGAGTGAGAAATAAGAGCAGCCTTTTCTGTTCATTTTGCAGAGAAGGTCTCCACATAGCTCAGCTTTCAGGGAAAAGATTGGGTTGAAAACCATCAAGAAGAGAGATAGGACTAGAAGAGTGTGAAGAGCATCTAGTTTCATGGCTGGGATTTTTTTTTATTTAAGACTATAAATCTCATTAGAGGAGTATAGACTCTCTTATTCATCTTTGTAGGGCATAAGCCAACTTCTGGCAGCCTGGAGTCAGAAAGAAGCTTTCTCTCCCATTTGTCTCCTGCTGCTTTTTCATGCATCCCTCTGCATGAAAGGGGCATTTCCAGAGACAGGAGTAGATGGACCCCACGGTACAGGGCAGCAAGGCAGTTCCTCAGGCACCTGCACCTCTCCTCTTTCTGTATTTTCCCTTCTTTTCCCTCCATTCTCTTGCTGTCTTCGAAACCTTTTCTCTAATTGTGCTAGTAAATCCTCATACCTATCTATAGATGGCAGCAACTTTCCAAATCATTTGCAGATGCTGGCGAACCGGGATGGTCTCTGGCTTCCTACGGACAAAAGTGTTTCACTGCGTGAAATAGGTAGCAACCGGTACGTGGATTTAATGGTATGTACAAAGAAGTTCACTCATTCCTGGGGGGGAGGGGGGGGGAGGATTTTTTTACGTGCTTCTGAAAAGGTTTGGATTGACAGCAGAGACGTGCATGGGGGTGGAGGAGGCAGTTGGGGAAAGTGGGTGGATTTCTTTATTCTGTTATTAGCTGCCAGCTCAGAAATATTTAAAAGAAAAATATTGCACTCCCTGCCTGTGATTGTTGCTGGCTCTTAACATATGTCAGGCTCTTATAATTTCATAGCAGCTGGCAAGTTCATACAGAACCACCAGGCGGCCCAATGTGGCCGGTAATCAGTTAAGTACAGATGTCCAAATAGATGTAACTTCCATTAAACTTTAAATAAAGATAATTTATGCTGAGTAAACAGACGAGTGAGCACATTTGCCCAAATACAGATGGCACTACCTGATAGCAGTGCATTAGAAGGGTCATTAAACACGGAGGTTCAATAACATAGTACTAAAAGACAGTCTTCTGCAAGGAAAAATAGCTGAGATCAGGGGTATAAAGTCTATCTCTGCATTTTTTTTTTTCTGCTTACTTTTGAATAGCTTGGCAGGTTTGGAGTCTTAATCGGGCATAAAAAGAAACATACTTTCTCCTGGAGGGACACCCTTGCACCTGTCCATGGAAAAAATAAATTAAAAAAAAAGGAATTGTAATCTGTCTCACTTGGAAACCAGGATAAGTGTGCTCACTTAGAGGCAAGGAGGGGACGTTTCTGAGGCTGACGGCTTTAATCCAAAGCCTGATGGCTTTTGGGAGGGACTTCCACTGCAAGGGGCTTTGAATTTGCCCTGCATCCCCCAGGGAAGGTACACACTGTCTTCACACCCACAGCAACACATTTTGTCCTGGAAGGGGATTACATGCACATGTGCACACACACAGTCATTCCTTCATCCTTCTAACTGCACAGTAGGGACACAGAGCTTTGCTGAGGGCTTCAGTGCTAGCTCTTCAGTAAAGAGAGAGAATTAAGCTGAGGGACCAGATGGTGGGGTTTAGGCACCAGATGCTGTAGGTTTGACCTTCCTAGGACATTGGGAAGCTTGGTGAAGAATGAAAAGGTTGGGTCATCTTTAGTATACCTTGTATGGAGCTGTCTGGACACACCACACCTGCTCACAGCAGAGCCATTGAAATCATGGTCTGTAACAGCATCCTGGGCATTAGGAAGGCATCCCTTCCTGTGAGCATCTCAGATGAGCATCTGACTGGGCTACAGGGTGTTGAGTTCAGTGGCCAAGCACTGCAAAGACAAAACAGCACTGACTTTGGGACAGCTACTACTGTCATCACCTATCTCCTGGTCTTCTCTGGTTGCACAGTCCACCATAAAGCCCAGGGCATGGTGGCAATAATGACATCAAGGCACGAGTGAGGGTTTTAATGTCCTCAGCATGCTCCCTGGCCACTTCAGCTGTAGAGATGAGGTCTGTTTTTGTCAGCTGCAGTGGCATTTAACTGATTCACTGAAGACAGTAACAGGACCCAGTAAAGTATATTGTACATAGGTAACATAGTGCCAGTTTGTAGCTGCACTGTCTGTGGCTTTGTACTAGCAGTCACCTTTCTGACTTTCACCTATTCTGTAATAACTCTACGTGTCTCCTTGACTGTGATCAACAACAGCCACCTTATTTCAAGTTTGCTCAGATCATGCGGTGGAACAATATTGCCCATCACCTTTTTTTTAATCATAGAAAGGAAGGATGGGATTTTTCTTGACCAATTCCTGCCAGTTAACAGGTGGGTGTCCATGCCAAGCTTGTCCTCTGGATTACTTCTGCAGCTGGGGGAGCTTCTCAGGGCAATTCATGCCCTGTAAAGAGCTGTGATGAATCGCCTCTGAAACTGCCCCTCTCTTTTTTGAGGGGCTTGACTATTGAGAGAGTCCAGCTGTCTGCACTAGGCCAGATGCCTCATTTTCAGATGGCTAATGTCAGATAAAAGAAATCTAACTCAAAAGGCAGTGCCAGCTTGTCTTTATTATTTTTATTTACTACATTCTTCTCTCTGCCTCAATTTGGTCCTTGTGGAATAAAGATAATGATATGTTAATGCTAATGTGACATCCCGCTGTCTCAAACCTTCTCTTATCCATAGTAAAAGGTTGCCCCAGGAAAGGGAGGGCTGAGTTGTTTATTAGATTAACAGTAACCTACAAGGGAAGGAAAGGTGGCAATACCTTGAGGAAGGTGCAGGGATGATGGTGGGGATGGGAAAATCTCAAACTGGGATGAAAATACAAAGTCACTGAGGTATTCCCTAGGAAGGAATATCCTGCTGCAGAAGTTGCATGAGTCTCTTTGCTTCACTGCCCACTGGGGCTCCCTGCTCCATTTCCCTCTGATGACAATGAAAAGACCCTGTTAGCAGCTCCATGCCACAGGCCCCCATGTGCTGCTCCAGCACATATTTCCACTTCAGATCTTCCCGCTCTTCTTGCAGACAGAAAACTTGAACAAAGAGCAACCAGACTTCCTGCCTGGCTGTCAGGAAGATACCTGGGCTCAGCCCTCAGCCTCCAGAAGCCTTTCTGGGACACCTTCAGTGGGACAACTGGGGGATGTTGTTATTTGGGTATTCCTGGTGCACTTTCAGGAATTAAGCCCAAAACTCCTGAGATTTGAGCCCTGCACCTATGAACTTGTCTCCCTTTTATTTATTAAGAAATAATTAATTTTCAAACATCTGTAGTGTCAAAATCCCCTTTTGCCACATTACAAGATACTGTCTTCCCTTTGACCATCTCAGTGTCTTCCCTCCACTAACGCTTTTTAATCCACGGCCCTTTCCTAAAAACCCTTATCTGGTTTGATCCCATTCATGACATTCACCTACACAAATTCTTTTACCTCTTCTGAACTTTCCTCCCGCACCATTTTGAACTCATTGCTATTAAAAATGTAATTTCTCATGTGTCAGCATCAAAACCCATAAATACTGGTGTTGCTGGCAAGATTCTCTAGCAAGAACACGTGTTCATGTTGCTGCAGGCACTGTTGAAACATTTTTGCCCTAAATTCTCTCAATAATATTTAAATTAATGGCAAATGGCTGGGATGAGGCACGACCAACAGGATTTGATGCTGTATTGAACATTTCCAGCATCGTGTTTTATTCAAAACATTTCCTTCTTCAGGGTGATTACTTCATTTTATATTTCCTGGCCTCATGCTCATGTCACACCCCAGTTCCTGTAGCTGTCAGATTAAATGCTGCTTTATCAGAAGAAATGCCACTGAATTATAAAACTTCTTTGGCCATTTAACACCTTTATCTCTGTCTTGCCTCTGCCAGGATTATTGACACAGATTTGTCCTGTCCTTACTCTCCCAGAAAACTCCTAAAATGTATGTAATGGAAGACTTCCTAGAGAGTATTTTTGACACTTCTTTAGCATGTACACAAAAGCTATGTTTTGGTCATGGAAATTTGTGTGCAGGTACAAATGAGCTTTTCATCTGTGAAATACCATAATTTTTAAAATAAAAAATTCTCACGGATATGTTAACCTTTCTGAATCTTGCTGATTTCTTCCCCGTTAAACACAAGTGGGTTGAGACCCTTGCTCATGTAAACCCATTTCTAGCACATGAAAGTTGTGCCTTGGAGCTTATACCCTCTTGCTGGAAGCAGATATAAAACCATTAACCTCAATGGAGGTGTCATTCTAGGCCAGAACAAGCTGGGGCCACAACAAGCTGGGACCAGAACAAGCTGGGACCAGCTAACGGGAAAAGAATGCCCATCTGAATGGGCCAGAGCATTCAGAGCATCTCTCTCCCTCCTCCAGGGGATTTTTTTTTTTTGGCTCACACACATGCGCAGAGTGACGCTCCATCACAGAGCCAAGGGACCCCACAGACCCCATGGGGTCACTGCACTGGGCCCCAGTCGCATGTAGGGTCATTTCAGCCTTGGACGTGCATGGCTTTTCAGACAGCCCCGGCCTGAGAGGAGTGACAGAAGGTGACACACTCTGCTGTGAGGCAGGCTGTGCCAGATCAGCTGCACAGCTTCTGGCCAGCTCAGGGCATGGCCACAGCAACTGAAAATTGCTTAGGAAGCATCATTCTGTGTCTGCCTGTGACATACCCTGCAGCTGTACCCTGAGATACAGCAGCAGGGAGAGCAGGGGGATGCCACTGACCTAGGCTTGGCTGTTATTCTGTAACATTAAGCAACTCCCTTAACCTCCCCACCCACATGAAAAATGACAGGTGGAGGTTTTACCTCCTTGAAGAAAGACCTACCCCTGACTCCAGATGAGGATAGATTAGGTCCTAAATTCAAACACCAGCACTAAGGGGTCATCATAGTTAGCAGCCATCACTGCCACCCATCCTGGCTCCTCACACCCAGCTGGTACCATTCCAAACCTTTTAGACATTGCAGTGGCTCCCAACATCTTGATGCTGGCGCAGTTGTTTAATTTGCCTCTCTAATCTGGCACTGGTTTCTGATGAACTGTGCGTGCTCCCGTTTGGATGTCTGAACTTTCATGCTGATGTTTTGATGTGTAGCTGTAACAGCTTGATCCCAGGGAAGGAGTGGGAGGGAATGGTACCCATACTCAGACTTCAGCTGATCCAACGGTAATACTGTGTGAAAGGATTTCAGGTGCTTGGTTCTGCTATGATCCAGTTCAGCAATCACATAAGATTCATAGATTTGAAGGTCAGAAGAGGTTATCACAATCATTTCACCTGACCTTTTGAAGAAGAGGCCAGAGAATCACATACATGGTGGGTTGTACGCTGAGCTCCAGCCACCAACTCTGAGCCAGGACCTGCCTTTTCCCCAAGGCTAATGGGTTTTCAAACCTCCAGATTCCTTTCTGAGCCCTTCTTCAAGCTGTGAAGTCTGTCTCTGGCTTTAGGCTTTCCTCAGATACAGCAATTATGCCTAACAGGTATTATGGTCTTTTTGTCTATCATCATCAGTAATTATTTCTACTTCAGCATCTCCTTAGGGCCCATTTGTGTTAGACTTTGTCAAAATATTTCCTTGTTCCTCAAAAAAATAAAAAGATCATGAGACAGCACTTTCTTAGCCAAGATGAGATACGTCCATGTTCTGCAGCCAGCACTCTCAGTCCCAGCCATTCCCATTAAGTGATCCACCTGCCAAATGTGATGTCTTCTTTTGACTGCCGTGATCGTTCCCCTTCCAAGAACAACTGCTGAACAGACAACTGACTCATTGCCTGCTCTTAGAGAGGTACTAGACAGATACACTTGGAAGAGCAAATCAGTCAGTTGTTCACAAACTGCTTCTGGTATTTGAAATCATAACTAATTGCCCTGACTTGGCATAGTGGCCACCATCTCAGCTCTCTGAAGTATGTGATAGTTGCTCATGGAGAAGACCCTCAGGGAGACATTGGTGAATTGCTCCTTCATTTATTGCTTCTTAGATGCAATAGTACTTCTGACACCTTAAATTAAACACCCAGGGCCAATAGCATGAATACATCCCTCAGGGCTTCTCTATGTAACATGTCAGTCTAAGGTGATGTGTTTTAATGAACATGGTTAAACTGGTGCTCATGGCTGTGGGGAAGACATCGATTCTGGTTTCAACCAGGCTCTATTTTGATATTAATCTGGTTTAAATAAAAACAAGTCTTTTGGATTGTATTAATTAAAATAGTTCATCCTTGTGGAAGAAAAGCCCAGCAGTAGTTAGAAGCAACCAAGAAGTCAGGAAAGAAGCATGAAGGCAACTCCGTCGCAAGGATGAAAATGAATGCTCATGATTTTTTCCCCCTCTGTATTTGTACTGGTCAAACTCTAATTTATTTTATTTACTTTTTCAGGCCAGAGTCTAAGGAATGAAATATCCTATAGCAAAGAAAATACTTCTCTTGTTGTTAATAGGGGCAGGGATCCTGAGCTAAGACCCTTACTTGTTCTGCCAAGATGAGAATCCTTCGATTTTGTGAGCAGAGTATAATCTCCAGTGTGACCAGATGCCTCAAACTAGCTGATTGGTTTAAAATAAGAGGGACAGCTTTTTGAAGTAAAGTTATTAGGTGAAATTCTCCTCTCTGTCATCCCACTCTCTGCAGTACACTGATGCCACTGATGTTGCTGGTAAGAAAATGTTGACTGACACAACCTGTCAGAAAGAGAAAGGGTATAAGAAATGGGTTAAATATTTCAGGCTCTGATTTAGTTACCATCTGAGTTAGCAGCAACTTATATATTGATGGCAAGAGATTCTGAGTATTTGTGAAGCAGAGGAAAGGGGCTGATAGACCAGATCAGTCCAGCCACAAAGCATGCTTAAAAATGCACATATACATGGATAGCAAGGTTATTCAGCTCCTGCCTTTGGGTAGAATAATTGCTGTGTGAAACATTAGTGAATCAGCATGAATGTTTCATAAGTTTGAATTTATAAAATATTTCTGATTTTCCTGTACACATGCCTTTCAAAGATAACTTTCAAGTGCTCGTTGTATTATGCATCTCACTTTTCAAGAGAACAGCATGATTTCCTTGAAGACATATCCGTTTAGAGAGTTGCCATGGCAATTTGTTCCCACCCCCCAAAAATGCTTAAAAACAGATTTTTCCATTGTCTTCTGATTTCTGCAGATTACAACACACTTCGCTTTTCTCTCTTCCCTAGAGTGACTCTAGTTGAGTGTACAGAAAAAAAGAAAAAAAATCTTTTTTTTTTAATTTAAATTACCTTCTGATGGAAGCAGAAAGCCGTTTCCACCAAAGTTTAGTCACAACCAAAGCAAAATTACTTTACTATTTGAAACAATCATTTATTAGCATGAATTTTTTTTTATCCCAGGAGAATTCTGATAAAAATTGCCTGTGCAAACATAAAACCTCTTTTTACGTATGCAAGGTAATTATTAATCCAATTAACCATCTGCATACCAGCATATTTAATTTGTTCTCAGCATTACTCATTTCCTGCTGTAATTGAACTAACCACCTCATGCAATCTGTAAATCTGACCAAAAATTTTGTTGAACCTTTTCGTAAAATAAAAGATAGGTTTTGGCAAAAATGGGATTAAAGAATTTTCCTTATTTCACTTTTTTTTCTTTTAGATGAAAAATACCTTCTGCCTCCAAAGAAAAGCAGCCACACAGTGATGAAGATTATATTGTAAAATACTGGCAAATTATGGTTTTATTTCTGGAGGGGGAAAAAAAACCAGCAAAAAATATCAATATAGTGATATTTTTATCCCCATTAACTTTTTAACGACAAATACGCTCTTTGATCATTGTTAATTGCTTGGTCCCAGAGCATAATCAGACAGAGTATTTTGACTAGAGAACAGACTGCTTTGCTTGTAAACACTCCTTCTTTCCCTGTTTTTATTGAAAAAGAAAATGAAAAACTAATAGTGCTTGACAAGTCCTTTCCTAGTGCTGTTTTATATCAGAGGTTGTGCTGTGTTTTTAAAGTAATACTGCTCTTTCACAATTCTTATTTTAATTGCTCTGCTGGGGGGGATGGGTCAGCACAAAGTATATGTCCTGATGTTTCTCCTTTGTGCAGGAAACTCTCTGAATAACTCCAGGGAACCAAAATACAGGAATGGCTTTATCCAGAGCAGCTCCTAGAGACTGGAGTTCTTTCCACTGATATAAGGAAAACAAAATGAGGTGCAAAAGGGGATATTAGGTGGGAGCAGCACAGGAAAAAAGCTGAAGGGCTCAAATAATTTGTCTTACCACAGGCATCTTACATCACTTGAGATGCCATGGGGGCATCTGAGACATCCTCACAGGCCTGGTGTAGGGAGGACCTATGGGAGACTGTGCCCATCTGGGAACCAGGCTGGACACCATAATATAGAATCATAGAATCATAGAATCGTTTAGGTTGGAAAAGACCTTTAAGATCATCCAGTCCAACCATTAACCTACACTACCAAGTCTACTCTAAGCCAATCAAGGGTAGACTAGACTAAACCATGTCCCAAAGTGCCACATCTACCTGTTTTTTGAACACTTCCAGGGATGGTGACTCCACCACCTCTCTGGGCAGCCTGTTCCAATGCTTGACCACCCTTTCTGTAAAGAAATTTTTCCTAATTTCCAACCTAAACCTCCCCTGGCACAGCTTAAGCCCATTTCCTCTCGTTCTATCGCTAACTACTTGGGAGAAGAGACCAACACCCACCTCACTACACCGTCCTGTCAGGTAGTTGTAGAGAGCGATAAGGTCTTCCCTCAGCCTCCTCTTCTCCAGGCTGAACAACCCCAGTTCCCTCAGCCGCTCCTCATAAGACCTGTGCTCCAGACCCTTCACCAGCTTTGTTGCCCTTCTCTGAACATGCTCCAGCACCTCAATGTCTTTCTTGTATTGAGGGCCCAAAACTGGACACAGTATTCCAGGTGCAGCCTCACCAGCGCCGAGTATAGGGGGACAATCACTTCCCTGCTCCTGCTGGCCACACTATTCCTGATACATATAGGGCTCTGGACAGTTGTGGTGAGGAAACTGGACCAAATTCTTGTCCTCTACAGACTACACTGGAGGTTTGCCTGCCAGCCCAGGGGCTCCCAGGTGGGGATACCACCCATTAGGTGTCTTAACAGTGAGCTGAAGCTTTCCCTTATGTTCTCTCTAATCCTGTGATAACTCTGTTCTTGACCAAGACCCTGGAAGAATTGGTATTTTGACCATTCTGCATGGCCTCTAACCCCATCCTGGTTTGTCACCATCCATTCATGAGGGACATGATAGATGCCTGTTCAATGAAGACAGGTACCCAAGCCTTAGATGTTCTTCCTCCAGAGGAATCCAAGAGATGTCCCTCGCTGGGCCACTGTACATAAGCGTGGTGGGAGGTCTGTATCTCAGTGACATGTGGCCCCAGAAAACCCAATCCAGTCACCCAATTCAGTCATCTGTGTGAATTTTGGTGCAGAATTTAGGAGGATCTAGCCCATGTGTTAGGACTTGTGGCTAAACCTTAGGTCCCAATGACATATCAAACGTGTTATAGTAGCTCAACAAGGGTGCTAGACCCTCAGAGAGCAAGACTTGGTCATTTAGGGCTCTCTGCAGCTTTTAGATTGTGACAATTATTTGCTGCTCTCTCTGTTCCTCTCTTGTTTGAGCAACTTAAACTATTCCTGCTTCACTAAAGCAGTTCCTGCTTGCCTTTGCTATTATATGTTCTGGAACAATGAACACAATCACCAATTTCTGAATAGGATTTTGGCTGTGTGTTTGTAAATAGGCTTCCAAGCAGAAAGATGGGGGGTGTGGAATAAAGGAATTGCTATCTGCTTTCTCTGTATATGTATATCTATGTACCTGTAAATAAACAGAGCCATGTGATGCTCTGCTTTTTCCCAGGATGGGTTACAATAGGGTAAATTGGAGTCAGTGGGATTTTCTCTTTTGCCTCCAAGATATATCTATGTTTTAATTACTAAATAATCTGACTACAAAGTCAATCCCACTGAACCAGACACAATGTTAATTTTAGCAATGCAATGTGCATGCAAGTAGAGAGGAGCTTTGAATGCTGATTTCGTCTCTGCCTTCCCTTCTGCCTTGCCCCCATTTGAGAAGAAAAAGGCAAAAAGATCTGTATATAAATAAGTATCGCCAAGCTGGAGTGAATTTAAAGCTAAGAAAAAATTTATTTAAATGTTAAAGACAACCTTGTGCAGTGCCTAGCTTTGCCCTGAGCAATATCCCTACTCTGTCACTTACCAGCTGTGCTGCTTTTCTGGTCTCATGGGGCTGCTTCCACTCACACCTACTGGTGCCCCAAGCTCTCTGAGCTATCATGTGTCTCTCATGGGTATCTTGCCCTGATACTTGCAGTGATTGCCACAGATAACAGCAGAAAGCTTTATGTAGAAATACAGCATTGGATGGTGCAACCTCAGGGAAAGGCAGTGAAAGCAAAGGGTGCCAGATCCCAAACTTTACTACTGAATTCCATGAACTTGGGAGAGATGCATAAAAACCTCAGGAATTCAAAATTGCCATCAGTGGATGCCAGATCAGTGCTAGAAAAATAGGGAACTGGCAGCCGGCTTTCATCTGAAATGGAATGATGTTGTATGTTATGAGCTAGCCCATCTTCTTCCTCTGGATTGAATCATAGGTGCGAGACAAGAACAGACCAGAGCATGTGCACAGCTGCATTCGTCTTCTCATTTGACCTGATGATGCCCTGGGAAAAACACAATCCTTTCAATTCTCTCTCTTTGAAACAAGAAACGAGAGCAAAAGCAAACAACAAGTTTCTACTTGCCTGTGGATCCCAAAGGAGGATTCGCCGAACTTCTCTGGGGCTCCCTGAAGATGCTGTCGCAGATCTTGTAACTCATGCTGGTAGTTTCAAGTCATGATAATAAACCTGCATGTGATTTCCACTTTTAATTCATCTGATTTCAGCTTCTGACCCTTGAGTGAAATCACTGGAGGGCTTATGCTGAAGCAAGCACCCTTCTGTCTAATAATCAGCCATAATATAGTAGTGCCAGGCACCTTAGGCTGGTATGTGCTGATCCTCAATTCTTTGATTTCTCCAGCACTGGGTTTTTAGAGATGTTGCACCACCCGAGCTGCCAGAGTAGCATAAAACTAATAACCAGGCTGTATTACATCTTGATGATGTGACAATGGTACTGATGGTGCTTATTCTCAGAGACTACAAGGCAGCATTTCTTTGATTGCTTATGGGAACACTTTACAGCTGAAGTATAATTTCATTTATTAGAGGCAGACAGCTTATAAAAATGTGTGAAACACAACAGGTACCAAAAGGAAAGCTTGGGAGACTAATGAGACACAGGGCTCATACCTTTAAAGAAAACAAAGGTTTCTACAGACAAATGGGTGATGCAGTTTGTTTTTTATAGACATAAATCAATCAAAACATTCAAACCATGTTATCCTGGAGAGTTACAGCAAATACATTTCATCTAAAATTATTGATGACTTTGCTTTTAAACAGAGGATAGGACCAAAAGGAAAACAAGGAGAAAAAAAAAATCCTTCACTTTCAAAGAAATATAGCTGCAGTGAAAACCAATCTAGCAGAAGGGGAAAACGTACACAAGTAAAATAATGATAGTATTGCTACAAAGTGCCTTTTCCTCAGAACTGTCTCCCACCATATCTGAGCATTCCAGGACAGAATTAAACAAAATTTGATATAAACATCTTCAGTATGGATCCAAGAGTGAATGGGGACACAGTGAAAAGATTGGTATCATTTAAGAAAAAAAAAAACCTGCCCTAAGCAGCCTGCAGAAGGGTTTAGAGGTCCATTTCCCAGCTGGTGAGGTATGTCCTTGCTGAATGGTGGTCATGGACCAAAGACCAAGTAAGGATTGTGTGTGGACCCTGTGTGCTTCATCTCTGAACCAGTGCTAAGAGGGGGTTGAGGTGCCAAAGAAGAGGCAACAATTACGATCCTGATTAGGAGGAGGCTGAGAAGTCAACAGTAAACATGCCAGTCCTAAGGTCAAAGCAAGAAGATAGAGAAGGCAAAGGTTGCGAAATGCTTTCCAAATGTCAGAAAGCACTGGTCATGTTTTCAGAGGGGCCTTCAGTCCATTTGGAAAGCTCCTGCTGGTTTCCTCCTATGTTCCAATATGTCTATATCTATATATCTATATCTATGTCAATATCTATATCTATACCTACACAGCGGACTGCAGTGAGGCACTAACTGATCCTGCTCACACTCCTTGCTGGCTAGCCAAAAGCCACTTTAGCACAGCCTGATGCCAAACCTTTGTGTGCCTTCAGTGGGCAATTTTTCTGAGCACATATGTAGTGTGCTGCGTATGGGACAATGTGGAGACTTCTAGAAGGTGAGACATTTAGTGTGTAACCTATACAGGTCTTCTCCAGGCTAGAGATTTTGAACACGGATTTTCATATGTATGGCCAAAAAACCCCAGGGGTTCCTGGCATGCAGTATTTGGTCACGGGGATTAATGTGTAGTGGTTCTAAACAGAATGCCAAACATTCAGCAGTGTCAAAAGTCTTCCCCCCGCCGAAAAAAAAAAAAAAAAAATTTAAAACCGAAACAACCCACCATGTGTGAGGAAAAAAAAACAGGCATGGGGACCCAAGTGTGCTGCACTATATGCCTTCCAGAGCAATACAGATTTGGTATCCAGCCAGCCTGGAAGAAAGGAGGAGCAGCTATGCCCCATTTGAACCTGTCTCCCCAGACATCTCCAAGACATCCCTAGCTGTAAGCCCTGGGCAGCTATCAACACCAATGAGGAGTGTCACTTGCTGCCTGTGCCTCCAACTCCCAGTGCAGCACAATGCCCTGTATTGCCTGAAGTTTGAAGAATTAAGACCGTGACCGGAGAGGATTTGTCCCAACACAATCTGCGTTAGGACAGCAAAGATGAATATTAACATGAGTGGATGATTAGTTACACTGTTGTTCCCAGGGATGTGCATTGCTTGGGAGTGTGTCTCACCAATCACGGAATCCATCCCCCATCAGGTTTTCCAAAGAAGAGTTCGACCTCCAACAAAGTCTTTCATGTATGTTCAGCTTCACAGAGCAGCTACAGAGCATTGGATTGGGCTCAGGAGACCTCAGTTATATTCCTCTGTCCTAGGCCTGTTAGAAGTCCTCAGGCAAGCCAGTCTCCCTTGATATCTCAATTTCCTGACCTGTTAACTGAAAGTGAAGTTACTGCTGTCATTGTAAAGAATCTTCAAACACAGCTGGGTAGATTGCTGGGCAGGAGGTGCTGGTCTTTGGGTGAAAGCACTGGAGATGGAGACAGAAGCCCTTAGCCTCAGACTGATATCATACAGTTTTGCCATCTCGGATTGGGAACCTGTGCTGGTGTCTTCTGCCGTGCTACAAACACACTTCTGCCACAGATTAAACAACAGCTATGAAAGCTTCATCTGGAAGTGCTGGTTTAGTGCTCTCTTGGCCATGGGTATTTCTTGACATTGTTTTGTGGGATGTGCTCTGTAATTTAGATCTGATTATCTTGATCACAGTGTGAGCCTACCACACTAGGTACCCAGAGCCAGGTTTTCTAGCCCTCTTTCTTAGTACTTTTAGCTTTGGATTACAATCCTAATTAATGTGTTGAGCTTTCTTTGCCAGTTCCTGTTAAGAAAACAATCAAAGCATGTTTTGTGAGAGATGTGAACAAAGAAGCAAAACGTTTGATACCCTTCCCTGTCTCTAGCACCATCTCATCTCTCTGATGACGTTGTTTGTGATCCATCATACAGACATATTATTTCTCATCCAAATTGTTTCACATTTTATTACACTCAGGTAGGGGTCAAGGAACGAGTTCAGTTACAGTCCTCTTGGCTGGGTGGTTGTGGGTTTTGGCAAAATACAAAAGGAAAGGGTTGGGAGTCTGGCTAAGCCCTATTCTCTTTCATGTGAAAGCCATTCAGCACCGTTGGGGAGGGGGGCCTCGAGGGAGGAGTCAGTACTATGTACCTTGCTTTGAAGCCCTGACATGTTCTGAAGAATGAGAGACCTGTCTGTAAATGAGAATCAGGCTCATAGATGTGAAGAGCTGAAGCTGCTTTGAGTACCTAAGTTTTACCTCCCACACAGAGACACTCTCTGCCATTGCACCTTCAGCTCCATCTCTTACTTGAACTGAGCACACCAGTTACAGGGATGCTGTGCTTGGATATTATAGCTCCAAGTGGCTGTCCACCCTGCTTCATAAGTGGAAACCTGAGCCATTCCCATGCCTAGACCCACCCCGTATTTTAAGCCCTCTTGCTCACACTGGCTGATCCCCTTAGCCCAAAGCTTGATGCTCTTCATGTGATGCCAGACTCCTTTTTGTGCCCTCAGGATGGGCTGAGTATGTTACTCCCACTCTGCCCCGACCACCCACGATTCTCCTTAATTCAGCTTTTCCTAAAAGTAATGTGGTTGCTTTCATTATGAACCACATGAAGACTACAGCTAACAGACAAGGCTGAACCTGCTTTTCCTCTTACAATATAATTTCTGCCACAGAGAACAAAGCACGTCCTTTAGAAAGCTGCCCCAGTGCTAGGGTACATTAACTCCAGGCTATCTCAGCCAATGCCAGCAAAGGTGAGGACTACTGGGTAGGAAACAGTATAATCTCCATTCACTTCTTACACACTCTTCTGCTGTGTAAGGACAAGGAAAAGAAATTAGCTGACTTAGCAAGTCATTGCAACCTGGAACAGGTCACGTATCGTATTATACCCAAGGTGTAATCTCACTTCTAAGTGTTGTGCTCAAAGTGGATGCTTTGTTACTTGTGTGCAGTGAAGTCATCGCAGTGGAATAAATGCAATGCCAGGACGACTGTGCTTTTCTCTCACTCACTTCCCTCTGATGCATAATGAAGAGAAGGTAAAGGGAATGAAGAATATCATTTGCTATTGTACTCTGGCAGAGAGGGCTCATTTGAACAACTGTCAGCCATGGAATTTCATCTGAGTTTCCCAGATAAAATCTCCTGTTTCAGGGACTGTATTTACTCAGTGTGTTTAATATGACAATGAAAACTCTGCACGCACAGATCTTTTAAAGAATAATAATAATAAAAAAGCCACAACAATGAAAATCTCACAGGCAGCCTAATAAGTGGAAAATTAATAAGTGTCAAAACCAGAAGATAAAATTCTACCCAGCAAAGCAGAAAGGGAGCGCCCCTATTTCTTACAACTGAAACTGCACAAAGAAATTGTTCTGCTGTTTTGCATGCAGCTCAAATATCGAATACCACCATGCAAGTTCCCCTTGTCCACCTTCCTTTGGGTGGAGTGCTTTCAAAGAGCAGAGCGGTGCTCTGTGCATGCAGGATTTGGACCTCTTTCAAGGGTTTGTGTTTCAAGTGTGCCTTAGCACCCAAGCT
The DNA here is from genome assembly GCF_030463565.1 of Pelecanus crispus. Classification (NCBI taxonomy): domain Eukaryota; kingdom Metazoa; phylum Chordata; class Aves; order Pelecaniformes; family Pelecanidae; genus Pelecanus; species Pelecanus crispus. The sequence continues at coordinate 4,909,838 of NC_134643.1, forward strand.
GGTATCTGGCAGCTTTTTCTCAGTTAGTAAGAAACCTTTGCTGAAGAGAAGAGGAGGAAAGGAAGAATAAAGGGGGAGAGGGGACCCTGGCACTGGCAAGGGGGCAGAGCCTGTCTTGGAGGTGTCTGCATGGGGTTTTCCAGGCAGATGGGATCCTGCACTGAAATGGCGTGGAGCAGAGCTGAGCTAATGAGCTCCATGGAGGCAGTGGCAGGTTGGGCTTGGTGCCGTCACATTATAGCTACACGGCCTCTGATTCAGAGCTGAAGCAGAGGCAGGGTTTAAGGGGGTCTGTGAAGAAACAGCAGAGCTGAATGTGGGGTCCCATCAGCTCAGCCTTTAGCGTGGAAGAGCTCAAAGACTCACTTTTTCTGCAAAGCATTAAGGGCAAGAATGAATATCCAAATAATTTGTTGAGAAATGCTAGACTGGTGGAGGATAGAGGACTTTGGGGTACCTGGGGTAGGTCATCCAGCAGCAGTCTAAGGAGATGGGGAAGTGACTGCAGTTGTCAGAAGGATGCAAAATAAAGCCAGAAGTCATGCCTTGCACTCACCCCAAATTACTGCTTGCGAGTAACAGTTCATGATCCTTCTGGGAGTCTCCTATTAAAAAAAAAGCATTTGAGACTGACTAGCAAACTGATCACAGGCTGAATTATTGATTGTACCATTAAGGTCTTCGTTTCAGACATTATCAGGGTTAATGAAATGATCGAACGCTTCTCTCCAGCATAACTAACACTGTGTTCCAGCTCCACTTTTAGGGTTCAGGTCAGCTCACATTGAACCCAAGAAGGACCAGACTGCTGCCTGTCATAGGAATGGGTTGTCTGTGGTATAAATCAAGCCTACAGATGAGATACTAGCAGGGCATTAGCTATGGAAGAAAATAGGAAAGTCACTATGTACTGGTTCATTATACAGTAATTTACTAATGAAGCCAGAGGCTGTAAGTGTGAGTGTATTTAACTCCGCATCTTCTAGTCAGTCAGCTGAGGCAGCTGATGTGCAGTTTGCTCCCCTGCACTGCCAGCCACAACAGATAAGAATCGTTTGTCTCAGTTACACTGAGAGATCAAAACTCACCCAATCCCCCACCCAAACTGCAAGATCAAACAACAGTAACATCAGTCCTGGCTTTTTTGCTTTTTTTCAGCCAGCTTTGTGATATTTTTAACCCTTTCTCAGCACTGTAGGCAAAAAGGAGCTTTGGTATTTGGAGGGTGATGGTAAAATAACTTATACTGTCCTGGTCTGGGAGTGGGGATACTCATCTTTTCCTAGCTGCTGGTCCTTTTCCTCTGCTCACTCCTGGTGCACAGGTCCCCTCTGAATCCCTACAAGGTGACACCCTCCCCACCAGCAGGCACAGGCAGAAGTGGCTTTGCACCCCTGCAGTGTCTTAGGCAGGGATTTAGGTCCAATTTCAGCAGCCCATCACCTGCCTCCATAGCCAAGAGCTGGCTCTGACTCTCCTTTTCCATGAACATATCCATGAGACAATTTCAGTGTGAGAAATCAGCCCCTTGTGCACGCTGGTTTGTGCTTTGCTACCTTTTAACTTCTGTTACTTTTCTGTGAAGACCCACAAGAACCACAATGTTTTTTACATGTAAGGATGCCTCTTCCACATTGACTGGCAGACTAATGGTTAAAAAGAAAACATTACGGCTTCCTCACACCATTGTTATCTTAAGATTTTTAAAGTGTTCCTTAATGAAGTAATTCTGTATCATTTGTTTAAAACATCTCAACAGTAATTGAATTCACAGTGCTTTGTAAAATTTCCACCAATTGCACATGTATATATGTAACTTAACCAACTGTAAATGTAATCTTTCAGACAGTCCTTCTCCCATTTACTTCCTCTGCATCCCAGCAGCTTTTCTTTCCCCACTCTCCTAATTTCCACTGCAGCCTCTCTTGTCCTCATTCTTTCCTCCACAAGTCTTGGCTGCCCATCAGCCTGACCCATTTCAGAAGCCATTTTACCTCTGCGCACAACATCTATCTCGCTGGCAGTAGTGGGAGATGGTAGCCACCTTTATTAGAGCTAGTTTCACATCCCTATTTCAGAAAAAAATATATGGGACAAGGGCTGATAATGTAATGCTGCATGTTTCTTGGTGGTCACGGTTCTTGGTCCCTGTGGATGTTATACATCACCCTTGAGACAGCCCCTCACCATGGCCCTCGTACCAGGGGCCAGGAGTCCCCCATCGCTCCAGCAAGTCCTACTTCACACAACTACCACGGCTCTGAGAAATCTCACACCCCCTGCTTTATATCACTTTTTTCCCTTCTGGATTGAAAATCCTGGTGAAAATCCAATTCCAGGCCTGGATGGCTGGAACTATGGAGAAATTAAACTTCAGAGATGGCCTGGGAGGCAATGGGAATAAACACGGATTATGAGAGAAAGCTGCTCCATCTCACTGCCACTGCAGCTGCAGAGACATACAGACACCAGACGGGGCCATGAGCAAGTGAAGAAGGTGACATGAAAGAAGCAGAAAGTTTTAGAGGTATTTTTGCCACTCAGCAGAGTAAATGAAACATCAGTATTTGGGTGGCTTTGCATGGAATGGACATCATTAAGAGGACATGTTGAATTAAGGGATTGCAGCAGTTAGCTCAAGTAACCTTTTTTTTTTTTCTTAAAAAAAAAAAGAAACTTAAAAAAATTACTTTATTGCTGACCAGTTCTTCATGCCCTTTGCCTTTGATTTCAACCCATTTGACTTGCAAATATCTTACTCCCAGTGGCTTTCTGCTGACAGTTCCCCTGTTGAGAACCTGAGCTCACAGGTCTCTCCAGGGTCTCCTCTCCGCTCTTCACAGAGAAGGGGAAAGGCAGCGGTCTACATCCACTTTTATCTCTGTAATTTTGTTATGCTTTGTAGCTTCTTTGGCTGCCACTTCATCTTCTCCAAGGTCAACTCTGTAGTGAACACAGAAGCCCAGGGCAGGATTCAGACTCTCACCTTGGGGGATTCAGTCCAGTTGCCCAAGCACCAGTAGACAGTGAAACTGGGGGGGACCTACTTGGCCTCCAACTACTGTTCTAGGCAGTATAGGGCTCCTGTAGGTCCCAAGCTGCACAGGCCAAACCTACAAGGGTGTCTCCAGCAGCATTTAATCTGCAACAAGACTCCGATATATAGGCAAGTGGCTCAAATCTTTGTTGGATCCTCATACTTGGAGCAATCTGTGACTGCTTACAAAAATCTGTATTTGAGGAGGTACAAGCCAGGACATTTATTCAACACTGGACCATGTGGCAAGTGATTTTCTCCTACTACTGGAACTGATGCAGGGACATAATTCTGCTTACCCCTAGCTTTTCATCAGTCAATCAGCAACCTTTAGAGAAACAAAATATTTATTGCCCCTACTCTGATGACATTCTTTCTCCAACAGCTTTTCTTGATATATCTTCCCTTGTTCACTCATAAATGCTGTTCACACTGGGGGCGGGAAGAATGGAATTTGAGCGTTTGGCCAGGATTTTTGGATGTCTAGCAGCCCAGACAAAGCAGATTAAACAAAATGATCTCTGCACATCCCAAAATGTCAAAGATTGATGTTGTCAGGGCAGTGCTTGCAGTGCAAGTGATCTGTGTCCTGCTGATTTTGTGCAATGCAACAGATGCCTTTGATCTCTCCTCTCGGAAAATATAAACTGAGACCATGCAAGTGCATGGGACTGCTCTTCTGGTCCAACCTGGGCTGAAAATGAAAATGTTTCTCTGAGGAAGAGAAATTCTTTGGAGGAATAAAAAGGACTGGGAAATAAATTTGAGAGGTTGAAGAGTTTCATTTTGGTTTTGAGCTGGCCAGAAACTTTTTGTTTTATGCAGTTCAGAGTTAAAGTTCTTTTTTACATATACCTGGGAATTATCATCTCAGGCATCTGCTTTTCCCACTGTCAGAGACTGGGCTTGCTTAGTCTTTCCTTCTGGCTCAATGCAGCCACTTTTCTGTCCCTGTGCCCTGAGAGGAGTGGTCACTTCAGGATCCTGTAGTCCTGGTATAATTTCTGGATGGGACTTACCTCCATGTAAGTGTCTATGTTAAAGATGTCTATGGTTGGGTAGGACATGACTCCCTGCCTCCTCACTTTTGCCTTTCCCTAGACCTGGACAAAGGGGATGTTACTGCCATGCACATTTGTTGTCAGGTATAAGGTGTTATGGGACATGAGCAGCTCAAATATTATAAATCCTTCAAGGGGAAAGGGACAAATAAAAATCTCCATCCTGTCCCAGTTTCGTCTTGCACTGGAGCTTACTGGGATGCTGTGGGTCTTACTGGTCTCTACTGATACCACCCTTCCCTCCCTTGCAGGTAAAATATGTGTTACGTATGCAGGGACACAACATTTGTGATTGATTAACTCTGTTTTAAAACAGCTCTTTCATAGAGTGCAAATTCTCCTGGATTTATCTGTCAAGCCAGAGGCTTTGGAGAAATACTAAAGTTTCCAGAGAGAATATGTACAGTGGAGATGACAAAAGGAGTAGAAGGGGGGAAAAAAGGCAATTTTAAGATGGAATATTTCTTTCTATAGTTCAAAACAGGAGTTGGATTCTAAAGGAGAAGGGATTATTCCTTGAGAGAGCATCTGAGTTTTGTTATTCCAGCAAGAGAGAAGTCAATAGCTTAGCTCCAAGCAATTATGTTACCAGTTTATTCTGTCTCTTTCCCTCTACTTTCTTTTCCTCTCTGTCTTTGTAAAGGTCTAAGTAATTTTCAATGAAAAAAGGAGAAACGCGATTTTAAGATGAGTTGGGGTTGTGCCTTGAGGCAGAAGCAATGCTCAGAAAGTACATTTTAATGAATACAAAATATTACACTGTGAAAATCAGCAGCTGTTGTTACTGCTTTTTTAAAGGTATGTTAATTTTTGTTGCTTTTAAATACTCTTGTTTCTGGGAAACCACCTCACAAACTGTAATTGAAATTGGTCCTTCATATCCCATTTTGTCCCTGGCAGGTTTTAAATGTTCTTAAAAGCTAAAAACTCTGTTAAGCAAAGGCAAGGTGCACCTGATAGCAGATCCCTCAGCATTTCTTCAGGCAAAGTACATGATGAAATGCATTTAGAAAAATAAAAGCATTGGGGCAGGGTACACATTGAAACTGGCAAGTGGCTACGGTGATATATTGGGGTGTGAGGTAGTGGTGAGAGGATCTGGAAAAGTTTTTCACAAGTGAAAAGGCTATTTAATGGACTGTGGGAATTAGAGGATCTATTTCACACAAATCCACCTTGGTCTGAATCACTTCTGGCATCCAAAATTTCCCAGGTCAGGGGTTATAACTCTTGCTCCCACATTTTTCAAGACTTTGGTACCCAGATGCTTTGTAACCAGCTTCCCAAATGACACCCGTCCTGTGCTCCGTTATTCCTCTCCTAACATTTTTTTCAGCGATAACAAGCAGTGGTACACACACACATTCCCCCCTCCATCAGAGGGTCTCGGTACCTTATCACAGAGGTTTTCAATCCTTTTAGTCAAAGACCTGTACGTTCTTTTGGAAAGCAACGAACCAAGCCCCAAGTGCATCCTTCTGGGCAGGGCCACCACATATCCTTTTCAGTTACAACTGACAAAGCTCTGCCTGTGTATTTATCAGTTGTCTTCTCCCTTTGCAGATCATTTGCTCTTGTGTTTTAAAAGATGTGTATCTTTTCTATGTTTTTTTCCCCAGTTACTCGTTTAGCACCTTTTGTTATCTTTCAGGATTTGTATTAGTAGCTGAGCAAGCAATGTGGCTTCAGAGTAAAGATCAGCATACAGCTTAACTATATTTTAAGATGCTTAATATGCGCTCTTGTACTAAATCATTGTGTCTCTGAGATGAAAATATACTTGCTGTTCCTCTGACATAAATCCCTCTTTGCCTCTTTAATCTGCTTACTTTGGCTCCTCAACTGAGTGAAACTTGGCCAGATCTGAGTACTGGGTCCACAGGGAGAAAGTTAAACAAGAAACGCTTAAATGCTATTAAAGACAAAGCTCTTGACTCTTCACCTACTTGATTAATGCTGCTTATAACTGTTCCTTAAATACAGAAGAACAAGAGGCTAAGAGAAACAAAGTCACTGCTAAAGTTTATGGATTGAATTGCAACAACACACATGTCCCATTCTCTTTTTCATTTTCATCTGTTCCAGTCTTGCCTCTCCCTTAGACTGTAAACTCTTCTGTGCACAGATCTTTTGTGCTCAAGTGCTATTCACATCTTTCATCCTACATAAATAATAATACATCACAGTAATAAAGCAGCTGTTGTGAGTTAATTCCAACCAAACTGCAATCTACCCCCATGTAACAAGATGTCTGTGCAATCACTCTTGATAATAAGTCCTGGGAAATGCTGTGCAATAGTCTCAGTGCTTGATTAATTTTTATTTCATAACAAGTCATTATTAATGGGCCAGATGCTGATAGGTTTGCTCGTGGTGAGGACAGTCTGACTGCAAGAGAAGTAGTATTAAAAGGAAGGAAAGCAAGTGCAACTGAGGTAGCACAAGGATATTCCAGTGCATTGCTGCCAGAATAAAACAGCTAGCAAGTCAAACAAAACAAGATCAGCTTTTAGAAGCAAGTACAATGACTTGCTGCCTCGAAGGGATAATGTTCTTCTTTTAGTTTCTTGTGTCATGCAGCAAAAGAACAGTGAAAATTTCCCAGAATATCTGTGCAGGGAGTTAACATTTCCAGAAAAAAAAAAAAAAAAAAAAAAAAAAAGCAGCAGCCTTTACAAAAGGGGTTTTCTTTCTTACGAGCTCTTCAGAGAAAAGCTGAGTAAAAGAAAAGAGCTAAGAAAAAGTCCAGACAAACCCAGAAGAAAAACATCAAGCCTTTTCAGCGGGGAATGAAAGCACAAAGGCAAGTTCCTGGCAAATGTCAATATTTACATGAGTCGTGGTAAAACTGCTGGCCAAGGGGGAGAGCAGAGAAGGGTATTCAGAAAAGTGACCTTCTGGACACCATGCACAAGTTTTCTTTTTGCACTGTAGGATGTAGGGTCAGCCATCAACAATGACTGAGACAAGAGCCACTGATGTCATGACAATCCTGCAAAGCTGAACCAAAGAAAGCCACTACCAAAAAGCCCCAGTCTCTTGATGAATTGATTTGCAAAGCCAGCAACTCTCCTAGAAAGGCAAAGCAAGATAAATTGGGTGCAGGGTCTCCATAGTCAGGGTGTGAATACCAAAACAAGTGATAGTGTTGGTGTGGGGGAGTGCAGTCTCCATCTGAACAAGGGTGCTGTGCAGTCATCACTGCATCATACAAACAGGAACAGGACTCACCCCTGGGAGGGGGGAACTCAAACAGCCTCAGACAACTAAACACACCCATCCTACACTTAGCTAATAAAGTGAAGCTACTTTGAATTTACCCTGGAAATGCCTAAGATCAGCTTAGGTCCTGCAAATCTGCATTGATTAAGCTAGCTGAAATGGCCAGTCCCCCTTCTCAGTCATGCTTCAGATATAATCAGCCTGACAAACCCAATCCATGCTTTCTTCTGAAAATCATTAGTCATCATATTAAATCAGATTATGTTAACAAATTGCTTCCATCTTTATATTGTTCAAGCAAACAGTCAAGCAAGGGGCAGCTTTGGTTTGAGAAAATGACTTGGCCTAAGCTGATAGCAAATTGTATGCACTAATTGAAATTCTAAATTAACACCATGTAGCACAGTTTGACTTAATTGCTCTAAAAAGAGTTTTCCAGGGTTCAGTCGTGTGGCTTCCAGTGTTACACTGCCAAAGCATTTCTAACTTGTGAAGACAGATGAATCAGTTTAGAAAAGGCTCAAGTGCTCCCTTTGACTGCATTGATTTTCCTCTGTGTTTATTGTAATTTCTCTTCAGCTGTTGCAGTACTGCATGGTCCCAGGAGCTTTTTCCTCCATGAACACAGATGCAGATATAACAGGACTCACTCATAACCATGTGCTTTACAGAACCAGCCAGGATCAGACCCTGAGTGGGGTCTGACTGTGCTGGGTACATCAGTGCTCTCTCAAATGATCCCCACACAGGCAAGAAGAACAAGACGTGGAAAGAATAACAAAAAAAAATCACCATCATTTTTGCAAATCAGGAAACAAGAGCTAGCAAAAGAGCTATTTTCCTAGATAAATGTTGCATCTTGATTTAGCCACAAACCATGGAAATTCTCTGGGAAATCAGAGGTGCCTACATGGGACTGACAGATGCGGCTGGGATTTAGGGGAGACTTTTGCCCGCTTAGAGTGTTGCTGGAGGCCAGGAGGATACCTCAGACCACCAAACCAGCACTAGACCCCGTGCTTAGACAACTGGATGCCATCCCACATTTGCATTGACTATCATGGGAATTTAGAGTCACAACGTGCACAGAAACATATAGATGGAGACACTGAAATTTAGATGTCCTAATTGCAAGCTAAATCCCACATTGAAGTCTAGGTGATATGAATCCCACCTCACTGAAACAAGCTCTAACATCTCCAACACCAGAAACAGGAGGAAGAAAAATCATGACCTGAGCTTGGCTCAAGTCTCCAGAGATTCAACTGCATGTCTGTGCTCCTTGGAGCAAAAAGGACAGATTCCAGTTTGAACTTCACCTGTAGAAGTTTGAGCATTAAATTAGGATAAAATAGAAAAGGCTAGGGCCAAAGAGCAAATGATCATGGACGTGTTTGTATTTGCACAGCTGAATCAAGAACCTCTGCTTCTACCAGCTGTATTTCTGTGCGAGTGTTCCAGGGACATCTGCTTTGCCCCAAACAAAAAACTTGGGAAAAAAAATCTTTAAATCCCATCTTAAAGAAAACATTCAGATGGAAAAAGGGGCTGTTTCCAAGGGACCACAGATGTAGGGTGATCTGGCTGTCCCTTCAGCTGAGCTATGGCTGCAGACTTTGTGGGCACTTCTAATCAGCACCTGCACAAATTAAATCAGGTCAAAGTGAATCACAGCTGCAGGATGGCAAGTTAATCTGCTGCGGCTCTCCCAGAAGCACGCATTTCAACAGGACACCAGCAGCTCACATATATCTCCCTGCCATACACACAAACTAGTTGTTTAACCTGGTTCTTTCCACGTTCAAGCTAATGACACGGGGCAGGCAGGCAGCACTAAGGGCACATCCCACACTGATGCTCTTCTCCATGGAGCTGCTGGGAGCGCTCCTTGTCTGTGTGGGTCAGTCACTGCACCCTTCCAGCACCCCACACAGTTATTAGCTTCAATGGCAACAGCTATATAGAATCATAGAATTGTTTAGGTTGGAAAAGACCTTTAAGATCATCCAGTCCAACCATTAACCTGCACTACCAAGTCCACACTAAACCAATCAAGGGTAGACTAAACTAAACCATGTCCCAAAGTGCCACATCTACCTGTTTTTTGAACACTTCCAGGGATGGTGACTCCACCACCTCTCTGGGCAGCCTGTTCCAATGCTTGACTACCCTTTCCATGAAGAAATTTCTCGTAATTTCCAGCCTAAACCTCCCCTGACACAGCTTGAGTACATCCCACAACAGATTTCTACCAGTTCTACCAGGAACTTGAAATGCCCGTCTTGGAGCTGCTGCAAGAGCAATAGCCTGTTCAGCACAAGTACATGCACATGGCTGTGGCATGCCAGCAGTGGAATATGGTCTATTTTTAACTTAGCATGTTTTGTGTATGGTATATCTTCAGTTTTTCAATATCTGAAATGGTCAAGCAGAGAAACAGTCACAATCTGCAAAGCTGGAAGAAGGGTTTTAAATGTTTAAAAAATTATCCTGCATTATGCCAGGCCAGGAAAGGAATAGGAATAGAAGATTTCATTTAGATTACAGTTTCCCTAGAGAATAGGCTGCCTTTGACTGTGTTTCTATATGGTGCCTGACATAATACGCTCTCTGAATGCACATCCACAAACCTGAATGTATCTCAGAGCAGAGATCCCCAAATAAAACCACAAGGGCCTGAAATGCTGCTTGCGGTGCTGTGTCATGGGGTAGAAGTGACCCCAGGAGTGCTTTATAGGTCTCAATTACAGAAACCTACAGCTGAAGTATTCATCCTAGTCTGTAGAGAGCAATGGGCATTTTCCAGACATGATTCATCTACCCTAATTCAGACTAATTTCTCCCCAGAAGGCCTTATTTCTCTCTTCTGACTATAAAGGTAGAGATGGAGAAATTTACCTCTGATGTGTCTACATTTGATCACACGGATCCCATCAACTGTGGCAAAGACACTGTGTTCAGAATGAAATTAAATTTCCCAGAGACAAAGATGTCATTTGCTATTTTCTTCCAAAACCCATCATGATGTATTACTGTAAGGGTGAACAGGCATATGGTGCCCAAGGTTCCCACTGGTGATGGTGCACACTCTTTATGATCTATATGACAAACTGAAGGTGGTTGAAGAGTTCCTGGGTACTGCGGACGGATCTTCTGCCCAGAAGTCTCATTTCCAAAAAGCAGAGGAAGGCAAAAACCTCTGGAAAAGAAACACTGCTAGACTTAAATAGAGTCAGGCAGATATTTGTGGCTGTAAGAAATGCAATGACCTACTTTGGTGAGAAGATAAAGCCACAGAGTTTGGATGGTCTCCTTTTTCACAGGAGAGTCTTCAAGGTGTCAAGCTGAGTAGTCAGGAGAGTGTTAAACTAAGAAAAGGGGAAGGCAGAAAGGGAGGAATGAATGAGCATTCATTTAGCACGAAATTAAGATGTCAAGAACAAAATTAATCAAGGCACCAAGGGATGTGAAGAGAAGAAATTCTTTAATTGCCTATACTCTAATGCTGGGAGTCTGAGTAATAAACAAGAATTGGAATTGGAATAGCTCATTTATGAGTATACATTAGACCTTGTTGGCATTATTGAAATCTTGGGGGAAGATTTGCATGATTGGAATATTAAATTCACTCATTATAATCTATTTAGGAAGGATAAAGTGGGCAAATGCAAAAGGGGAGTGGCACTCAACATCAAATGTGTTTCTGTGGGAGTCAGGTGCCTAAGCTCTTCTTGTAAAGCTTTTCAGATCTGAAGACATGTAAAAAGATGGATGGCAGGGATTTTCAAGGTGGGATCTTTTGGAACGTCAATTTTTGGAAGGTGCTGAAGGTTTGTCACTCTTGAAAGACTGTATCTCCAAATTCAGACTCTTAGTGAATGAAGGAATATACTGGGCAAATCATTGTTTTTTTACTGTGCACAAAAACTCAGGTTTGAAGACTACTGTTTGAATGGCATTACTGAAATTTGCCATAAATAAAATGAGCCATAATAAGCTTGATCCTATGCTCTGATTAAATACAACAGACATTTTGTGTACAGAATTACAGAGACTAGGCAATTCAGAAAAGCATTAGTACCTAGTCTTGTTTGACCCTTCCTGGCATTACACACAGAAGAAATCTGGTCCTTTATATTTTTCAATGGCATAAATTATCCCTGTGCTTTTGGAAGATGCAATATTGGCAGGTCTGCAGAATAAGAAAGGCTCTAATCATCACTTATTCTTTTGCTGCAATTTCCCTGACATCAGTTTAGATTCTCACCCTCACTATATATACACATATTTTATTTCCTAGGTAATTTTCATTATTCTCTCTACACTTTTTCAGATGAATGAGCTATTCCCTAAGTACAGAAAATTCTCTAAGCCATTATCTCCTATGTCTTTAGGACTCACCTTTTTACTCCCTCCTACCCTATTCAATCCTTACATCCATTCTGACTTTGGCAACAATTTAATTCATCCTATTTGAAAATCCTACACAGTATCACAGAGTTCATACTGCCAAGCTAGTTTCATGCCCTCATTATTGTGATCTTTATTCTGCTTCACACCACAGAAGCCCCCTCCACACTCTCCCCCCCTTCGCATCATGCTATCAGAAAACATCTCAAAATCCTAAATGCCAGGAAAGCCCCAAAGTTTTTCTTCCCATATGCCAAGAATCATTTTTTTTCCCAAAAGTTCAGAGCTAAACAATAGTAACTTGAATATGTCTTGATTACTCTGAAAAGTTCATTATGAGAACCGTGTGTGTGTGGTAGAGGGAATAAATCAAAAAGGGAAGGGAAGATGTACTTGACCAGAAGAACAGCTCACCACAAAGTGGGCGAGTCACTGTGTTGCAAAATGACATAAGAAGCAGTTTCTGGATGGGCTGGGACTCAGGTTACACAGGCCAGTCACAAGTCTCTTGGTTGGGTACGGATTTCTCTGTCTCTCTTCAAAACCATGCGCTTTTCTGGTGCAAAAAAAGGGATACTTTTGCTTGCTCTGTTTGAGTCAGTGACTCATGCTGCCTTTTCACAACAAAGCAAACTGAAGTCATAGCAGAGCATGAAAGAAAGATGTGATTCAGACTTCACTCCTGATTTTATGCTTGAACAATATTCCTGAGTACAAAATAACATCAGCCTCTTGTCAATATAATGCTGGGATAAGTGAAAGCAAAATTGGAATTAACAAAGTCTATCGCCTTGCAAGGATTCCCCACCCCCCAAAATAAGGGTCAGTTTATATGCTAAATCCAGCCAAAATGATGCAGGGTCTTTCAGCCAATTCACTAATTAGTGCATGGTTTCCCAGTTCCATCTGATGCTCAGCTCAAGCTCTGTTTGCTTCGCTGCAGCAGACACATTTCCCCCCAAGAGAGTGCGAAATGCCCATGGTTGTTACAGCACAGTGTGCATCTGGATGAATAGGCATCTATTTGTATAGGCATCTATTTGTATTGACACGGTTACAGAAGTACTTCCTAGCATCTCTTGGGAAATCTTACTTGAAGCAAAACTCATTCAAATCAACTCAGGGAGAGGCATTGTCATGGCTATGGGGCTGTAAACAAAATGCAATGTTTGTCACCTAAGACTGGAGTTAAAAGGAGATATTCTGGAGATGATGGTGGTGTGGAGAATAGCAGATTTGGTCTCTACTCTGTTAATAATAAAGAAAATAACAGGTACTGATAATATCCAAACTGAGAGGAGCAATAGTAAGGGCAGAGAAATAACAACAAGGGAAGGAAAGAGGTTAGGGATATCAGCTGGAAATAATGAGTAAGATTCAGCTGAAGAAACAGAATATGAAACAGTGAAGGCAGATAAGGAAATCCGGGACCACATAAGCAAGGTTTACACTGCAACAAGGCACATGAATGGGATGCAGCAGGTGTTTGCTCAGGGTGCCTAAATTAGCTTAGGAACTGGAGTGGTGCCACAGCAGGCACAGGTGTAGTGGAGATCCTGTGCACCTATTTGGGTAGCTGAAGCCCAGCCAACATATTGTAATTGCATTAAAAGTAGTTTAGCTACAAGGAGCCAAGCTGGAAAACTCACAGTTGCCTACTGAAAGGACACTGGTCCTTTCTAGGCTAGTGATCCTTGTGCTGCCAGCTGCTGCACAGTGGTGAATAACCAGAAACAGCTGAAAACCTCACATCCATCTCCATCAATGTTCAGCTAGTCATCCTGCTCCCACTTGCTGCCTCATGGCTGCTTTGGTGAGCAAGGCTGTTAGTAAAACCACCAAGTCAGACTTTTTAGGTGCTCACACACTGGTGTATGCCCTGGATGTCCTCATGGCCAGGACTCCAGCCACACCACCCTTCTCAGGGTTGTCCAAGGGTTTGGTATATCACTTTCAGGCTGAATGCTGGATTACTGGAAAGTACCTATCCCAAAGCTGACAAGTGCACACCACTATGCAAAAAGCAGAGGTAAGGATGCAGGAGTAGGATGGTCCATCTTGAGGTGGAGGGGAGCAAGTGGAGTTTGGGGAAAGCAATGTGAGAAGACTGGTGGCTTTGGAGGAGCAGAGTTAAAGGCTGATACATGTTCTCCATGCTGGACTGTAGTTGGGGAAACCCATGGTTATGGTTAGGGCAACAAGGAGTTTATACACTCAGTAGCCTCAGCTTTTCAGGTCCTGCATGTTTTAGGTTTTTTTCCCTTAAAAGACTTCCACTGAATACTGAACAGGGCTAAGATTTCAAGTATTCATTAATGAAATGGAGACGGTCCAAGAAGGAGCAGAAACAATCTGGCACCTGGTTGGGTTGTTGTGGACAGACTGACTTGAAAAGGCATGTATCACTTGGGTCAGATAAGTAGAGAATAGAAGAAACAGGAGGAGAAGAGACAACCACAACTTTGTATTTATTTCACTAAAGACAAGCAGTAACATTTGTCCCTTCCTGAAACCTTACTGAAAGCAGAACTCTTTAATATATACCCTTTTAATAAATTACGCACTGCACTGGATAAAATGTACAGTAATGTGTGTGTGCATGTGGATGGACACATACACTGTGGTTTTCATTGAAAATAAGGAATATTTTTGTGTTTAGGTGGACACATGTCCATTGTGAATCCTCTCCACTGTTCTTTTTCAAGGTTTAAAAAAAATGTAGATATCACTTAGAGATGTGGTTGCGTGGTAGGACATGGCTACTTGAAAGTCCTTCAAATTCAGAGTCATCGTGCCCAAATTTGTCTGGGGATCTGGGCTTAACTCATTTTTTTATCAGTACCCAGGGGTCTGATTTTCATCACACTGACAGGAGGAACATCAGAATCCCAACTGAAAGGCTGAGCGGTAAAATCATAATATCAAATCAGGGCTTTTTAATGAGGACAAAGGAGAATAGAAGAGATGTGCCAACAGTGGCCATTGTGCCCTGGGCACATGTTTTCCTTCACCTTCATTGAGAATCCTCCAGGAAGACCCAGTGTATATTTTCAGTTAAAGCTGAAAGAAGCTTTTTTTCCTGAGAGAACTGAGCACAGTGTGGCTATTTAAATACAACTCCGATCATTGTGGGATGATATTTCTGCTGAATTCACATCAGACACCTGTGGGAGACTTTGCTGCAGCAGCTGAAGGAAAAAAAAAAAAAAGGTCAACATGAATATACCGTATAGTGCTAGCCAAGCTGAGTAGCCACATCTATTAGCTTGAGTAAGCATTTGGAAAAGTTGGGTACTAAAATAAGCAGCATGGTGAAAGTGTACCAATGCCTTACAAGATGACAACTGCAAGAAGCCCTTTGCAGCACCACATCTGTCAGCCTTGCCTTTCTCTTCTTTTTAATCCTCCCTTCTTTGGCTTCTTCTTGTCCTGGTTCAAGCTCCCAATGCATAATGTGCATTTTGAGGACCTCAGAGTTGCTACCAGGCTCTACACTGGACCTTCACTACCATATTTGCAAAACAAATGGATATAAGTCAACTGGCAATGGAGAAACATGATAACCCAGCCTAGTGAAAGCAAAATACAGCTGTGAGGCACCTTCAGGCTACTCACTGTAATTCCATATGTTTTCCCACAACATCATCACTGTGGTGTCTGAAGGCTTCATGGACGTCAATGGCTGGATACAAAGATCCTCCCTTCTAGGCCAAGAGGGACTCCACTGATGGGGAAGGTCTACCCTACTAAATAAAAGGGAGCAAGCTTGAACATTTAGGTACCCTCAGCCACCAGGACACAATCCAGCCGTTACTAGTAGGCCTGAGAATGTCAGACTGGTCCTTGTCTCTTTTTAATGAGGTGGCACAGTCATCAAAGAGAACTCAGGCCCAAGGGCATTATGTGTCCACACAACAGCTGGGTGCAGAGATGCCCAAAGAAATAGCGGTTCAGCTAGATATATGGCTGGAGACAGTGCACCCATGTTAGCCAGCACACAGGGAGTTCTCAAGCTAAGACAGGGTTTAATAATAAAGGAGCAGCACCTTGCTGAGATGATGGTTGCAGAATGGCCCTAGGCTACTGTTTCTTAGCCATGGGGATACACCAGCCACCTTAAGTACTCTTGCCCCACACTTAACTGCAAGGTGTCCACCTGTCTTCAACCTGCACAACCTAGAGAGCTACTTAAGATGGTATCTACTATAGAAGGCTGTGCCACAACTAGACACATGAGCTTCCTTTTTGAATCAGAGAGAAACTGGTATTTCTGTGATTTGTTCCAGCTCATATTAGGACCTGCTTTGAGGACGAGAGGGCAGCATGCTCTCCACAACCCCAGGGTATGCTCAAGGCTCCCATGGAGACTGTCCATCCACCACAGTATCTGCTTTGCCACCTTCCAGGGCTGCCCAGAATAGATACCTCCTTCCCTCACAGTATATTCTTCTACTGCCTTCAAGAGAGCCAAATAATCATAGAATCATGGAATCATAGAATCATTTAGGTTGGAAAAAACCTTTAAGATCATCCAGTCCAACCATTAACCTACACTACCAAGTCCACCACTAAACCAATTCACAGTAGAGTAATAATTTCATGTTTCCTGGCTTGGTGGCTGGATTATTTTTAATGAAAGTGATAACTAGGAATGATTAAGGTTGAAAAGGATCTCTAAGATCATCCATCCAACCATCAACCCAACACCACCACATCCACTAAACCATGTCCCAAAGTGCCACATCTACCCATTTTTTAACACCTCCAGGGATGGTAACTGCACCACCTCTCTGGGCAGCCTGTTCCAATGCTTGACTACTCTTTCCATGAAGAAATTTTTCCTAATATCCAATCTAAACCTCCCCTGATGCAGCTTGAGCCCATTTCCTCTCATCCTATCGCTAGCTACTTGGGAGAAGAGACCAACACCCACCTCACTACAACCTCCTTTCAGGTAGCTGTAGAGAGCGACAAGGTCTCCCCTCAACCTCCTCTTCTCCAGACTAAACAACCCCAGTTCCCTCAGCCGCTCCTCATAAGATTTGCTCTCTAGACCCTTCACCAGCTTTGTTGCCCTTCTCTGGACATGCTCCAGCACCTCAATGTCTTTCTTGTATTGAGGGCCCAAAACTGGACTCAGTATTCCAGGTGCGGTCTCACCAGCACCGAGTACAGGGGGACAATCCCTTCCCTGCTCCTGCTGGCCACACTATTCCTGATACAAGCCAGGATGCTGTTGGCCTTCTTGGCCACCTGAGCACACTGCTGGCTCATGTTCAGCCGGCTGTCAACCAACACCCCCAGGTCCTTTTCCACCAGGCACCTTTCCAGTCACTCTTCTTCCCCAAGCCTGTAGCGTTGCATGGGGTTGTTGTGACCCAAGTGCAGGACCCGACACTTGGCCTTGTTAAACCTCATACAGTTGGCCTCGGCCCATTGATCCAGCCTGTCCAGATCCCTCTGCAGGGCCATCCTACCCTCCAGCAGATCGACACTCCCACCCAGCTTGGTGTCATCTGCAAACTTACTGAGGGCGCACTCATCCCCTCATCCAGATCATTGATAAAGATATTAAACAAGGCTGGCCCCAAACCTGAGCCCTGGGGAATACTGCTTGTGACCGGTCACCAACTGGATTTAACTCCATTCACCACAACTCTTTGGGCTCAGCCACCCAGCCAGTTTTTTACCCAGCGAAGAGTATACCTGCCTTGGCCATGAGCTGCCAGCTTCCTTAGCAGAATGCTGTGGGAGACGGTGTTAAAGGCTTTATTGAAGTCCAGGTAGATGACGTCCACAACCTCTCCCTCATCCACTAGGAGGGTCACCAGGTCATAGAAGGAGATCAGGTTGGTCAAGCAGAACCTGCCTTTCATGAACCCATGCTGGCTGGACCCGATCCCCTGGTTGACCTGCACATGCCTGTTGAACGTACTCAAGATGAACCACTCCACAATCTCCCCTGGCACCGAGGTCAGGCTGACAGGTCTGTAGTTCCCCAGATCCTCTTTCTGGCCCTTCTTGTAGATGGGCATTACATTGGCAAGCCTCCAGTCATCTGGGACCTCCCCTGTTAACCAGGACTGCTGACAGATGATGGAGAGTGGCTTGGTAAGCTCCTCTGCCACCTCCTTCAGTACTCTCAGGTGGATCCCATCTGGCCCCATAGGCTTGTGAGTAAGAAGTCCCTCAGCATATCAGAGACAAGCCAAAACCAATCTGTCATCCAGGAAATAACTGCAGTGAGTGTTGCAAGGATCCTTGTATTAACTAACCCACTTCAAAACACATTTCAGAAGTGATTTATCTTTTCCTCTTAACACTTGTAAGCCAGTTGTCATTATAATGAGCTACAACACCAGCCTCTAAAAAAAAAAAAAGAAAAAAGAAAAAATGGGTATCTATAATCTCCACAGTGGAACAACAATGATTTAGATTTAGCCTGCTATGCTGTTGCTGGTTTCAGGATTTTTTTTCTTTTTTTTTCTTTTTTTTTTTTCTTTTTAATGTTTGTCTTCCTTTCACAGGGAAATTGATTGTCTGAAGGAACCAAGATTGATGCACCTGATATTTACAAATGGCACACACTTCTGGACACTCTATTTTCTGGTGTAACCTAATAAGAAATTGATTTGTTAGTTGCTGGGTCTTTGCCTTGTTCAACACATTTTAAAATATTTATATATATATATTAGCACTAATCAGCCTTGAAAATGATAGACAGGCTGGTTAGATTTCTAATAAACTGAAATTTTGGTCATACAATATCCAGTAAAAACAATCAATCTAAAATTTTTGTGTCATTTACACACAAATCTAGGAAATATTTCTTAGTTAAGGCTGGCTTTTCAGGAATAAGCAAGAATTTGATCACTTTCTTCTGTGATCATTTGTTGTCAGCTCTGTATCCCTCAGGCTTTTGTGTTACTCTTGTTTTGATTTATCATTTGATCTTTTTCATTTTGTCGTCTTTGAATACAACTGAAATCCAGCAATGAGGATCATATGAAAAGAAATGCATTTTTTACATGCATTAGAAGCTGAAAGAATTTAATAAGATGCTTTCGTCTCTGTCTCTCAAAAGGGAGGATTCATCTGATTTATGTGACTGTTCATGTGGGCCTCTGAAGTCCAACACAACCATGCTCCTTATAGAGGCAGCAATGAAGACATGGGATTTGTAGCCCCAAAAGTGGACAATCCTCACAGAAATAAACTTCCAGAAGGATCAAGCTGGGGGAAGATGAAGGGCTGGCTACTTTTGAGACGCAATACTTCATAGAATCATAGAATGCTTTGCGTTGGAAGGGACCTTTAGAGGTCATCTAGCCCAACCCCCCCTGCAGTGAGCAGGGACAGCTTTAACCAGATCAGGTTGCTCAGAGCCCCATCCAACCTGACCTTGAGTGTTGCCAGGGATGGGGCCTCTACCACCTCTCTGGGCAACCTGTGCCAGTGCTTCACCACCCTCATTGTAAAAAACTTCTTTCTAATGTCTAGTCTAAATCTATTCTTCTTTAGTTTAAATCCATTATTCCTTGTCCTGTCACAACAGGCCTTATTAAAAAGATTCTCCCCATCTTTCCTGTAGGCCCCCTTTAAGTACTGGAAGGCCACAATAAGATCTCCTCGCAGCCTTCTCTTCTCCAGGCTAAACAACCCCAACTCTCTCAGCCTGGCTTCACAGGAGAGGTGCTCCAGCCCTCGGATCATTTTGGTGGCCCTCTTCTGGACCCGCTCCAACAGGTCCATGTCCTTCTTGTGCTGAGGGCCCCAGAGCTGGATGCAGTACTCCAGATGAGGTCTCAATACTTGGCTTAATTGAATACAGAATTCGGTGTTGGGATCCTGAAAGATGGAAAGAGGAATATATCCTAGGTTTATCATGCAGTTTCATGTGTCCTGGCTTTGGTCTTATGGTCTACACAACAAGTCTCACAAGTATACCCTTCCCTAAAGGATAAGCAGCACATATCAACCTATACGTCAGGAAGAATGTCCAGCATATTGTGTCATGGGGTGGAGAAAGAGCCATGGCAACTCATGTGATAAGGTGCCAAAGGAAGCCAAGCCCGCCAGCTGCAGTCTATGATCGGAACAGCATGAGACCTCATGCCAGCCTGTCACAAACCTGCCAACTTGCTGAACCCAGAGCAGGATGATGCTGCAGTCTCACACAGTCTTTGCACAACATGGGCACATCTGTGAGGGATGAGAGCAGAAGCTGAAGACTTGAATCCCATCAACAAAAGGTGTGATTTGACAAGTTTTCACAGAAACATGGGATAACTTAGGTGGAAGGGACCTCAGGAGGTCTCTAGTCCAACCTTCTGCTCAAACAAAGGTCAAATATGAGACCTGGCCATGTTGATGAGGGTTTTGTCCAGCCAGGTCTTGAAAACCTCCAAGGATGGAGATGTACAGCCTCACCAGCTCCCTATTTCAATGTCTGATTATCATCATGAGGGAGGGGGAAAATCCTTATAACTAGTCAGAACTTTCACTATTTCAATTTCTGTCCATTTTCTCACCTACCCACAACATTTCTCCACTAAAATCCTCACTTTGTCTTTTTCATGACCTCCCTGTAGGTACTGGAAGGTGGCAGTGAGTTCCCCCTTGAAGCCTTCTCTTCTCCAGGCTGAACAAGCCCACCTCCCTCAGCCTCTCTGACCAGGGCAATACTCCAGCCCCCAGTCCCAACATGGGACTCACTTCTGCTTTATCAGTGTCTGTCTTGCCCCGAACTGGAGGCTCTATTCTAGATTTGGTCTAACAAATGTCAAGAAAAAAGGGGAGATTATTTCCCATGACCTTGTGGCTATATTCATGTCAGTACAAGCCAGTGTCCCACCTTAAGGCTGCTGGGGTGACCATCTACCCCAGGTTCTTTTCAGAACTAATCGTAGATTGACCCTAATGACCATCTACGCCAGGTTCTTTTCAGCAGAGTTGCTATGACAAAATATGTGAACATACAGCTCATTGATTAATTTTTGTCCAGCACATTGAAAAATATGACACACCCTCTAAGCACTAAAACCATTTTATATCTAGAGAGAGCACAGCTCCCATTTAAAGTCCTCAGCTAAGGCTGTGCATCCTTGTCCCCAGGATGGATGGGCTCCTCAAAAAGCCCTCAGGCTGCTTGGGTTTCCTGGGATGGAGACTGCCTTACCTGAATCTGTCACTGCTGTTTTTGTTCCCACCGTGTTTCTGTGATCACAGCGCTGCACTGAGTAGCTGCTTGCTCCTCAGCAGACTTCCTGACAGGTGATTCCTTTACAATAAAGATTTAGGATAAAACAAAAGTTGAGTTCCCAGTGACACCCTCCTTTTCTCCCTCCAGCATTTCAAGTCTGGGTTTATTATCACCTCTTTAATTGGGTAATTATAATAGAGCTGACAATCACTTGGTGCCATTCAAAGGCATTTTTGATCTCACCTTTTTTAATGTGTGTGTGTATATATATATATATATGTATAAAAAGAACAATTAAACTTCCTCTCCCTTGTCACACCCTTTCCAAGAAAACCAGAGACCCCAAACTGGTTATACATGTGTGTAGACCTAGGAATGACCCAGTCCTCGGCCATTAGCCTAACCCAAGCAGCATCATGGTCACTCAGATACAGATTATCAAAGCTAGAAAGGGTGGTGGGGGACCCAGGTTGAATAGTATTTAACTATGAAGAATGAAGAAAAGGGTGGTCAGCGTATCACCAAGACCAGCCCTAATACAGAACTAGCTACAGCTACTTCTAGTATGACTATGTTGAGAAGGGAGGTGGTGGATCACTTCACCAGTGTCACCATGGGAGAAGGAAAAGCAGCAAGATGAGGAAGCTCTTGCTAACAGAATCTTAGTCCCAGGAGTGAATAATATTAATAGGCTGCCTGCAATCTTCTAGGAAAAGGAATTAATTAGTATCTTTAGATGAGTTTGTTTTGTGTTCATTTAATTATGCACACAGGAAAAAAAAATACCATCTGCCCTTTTGAAAAAGAATAAAAATGCAATCACACAGGAGCAGATGACTGAAGAAGGCAAGTGGAACTGCAACACATAGCAAAGCTGGTCGCAACAGAATTCTTAAGTGCCGCTCTGTTTCCTGTAAGCACATTTTAAATGGCCAGACCTTTCTTCTGCATCCCCCTGAGACATAATATTTCAAGAGAAGTTTTCCATGCTGTAGGAAGACTCTTTTATCAATGCTAGAAAATGGCTCATTTTGGTAACAGTACAGCCCATTTGGGATAAGCTCTGTATCCCTCATAATCACAGAATCACTGAGTTTGGAAGGGATCTCTAGAGAATGTCCAGTCCACCTCCTCTGTTCAGAGCAGGGTCAGCTACCACAGGTCTGCTCAATGTCATGTCCAGTAGGTCTTTGAATATCTCCAAGTATGGAGACACCACAACCTCTCTGGAAAACCTGTTTCAGTGTTAAATCACCCTCACAGTAAAAGACTTTTCTTATGTTTAAACAATTTAATCTGCTTCAGTTTGTGCCCTTTGTCTCTTGTCCAGAGTGACAACTCTGAGAAAAGCCTAGTTCCCTCTTCTTTATTCTTTCCTTCACATATTTATACACACCTGCTAAGATACCCCCGAGCTTTCTTTCCTCCAGGCTGAACAGTCCCAGCTCTCTCAGCCTCTCATATGACAGATGCTGCAATCTCTTAATCATCTGTCTGGACCTTCAATGGCTTGCTCCAACATGTACATGTCTCTTGTACTGGAGAGCCTATAACTGGACACAAGACCCCAGATGTGGCCTCATCAGTGCTGAGCAGAAGGGAAGGATCACCTCCATCAACTTGCTGGCAATGCTGCTCTTAATGCAGCCCAGGATGCTGTTCGCCTTTTTTGCTGCAGGGACATATTGCTGGCTCATTTTCAGCTTGGTGTCCCCCAGGACCCTACTTCCTTCTCTACAAGGCTATTTTCCACCCAGTCAGCCCCCAGAGTGCAGTGGTCCATATGGTTGTTCTTCGCCAGATGCAGGACTTCGCATTTAACTCAGTTGAACTTCATGAGGTTCCCCTCTGATCATTTCTCCAGCCTATCAACATCCTTCTGAAAGACAACACAACCATTTGATGTATCAACCACTCTTCAAAGTCTTGTATTATCTGCAAACTTGCTGAAAGAGTGCTCTGTCCCATCATCCAGGTCATTAATAATGATGCTACTTTGTTGGTCTCAGTACTGACCTCCGGTATTCACCACTCATGACTAACCTCCAACTGGACTTCATGTCACCAGTCACAACACTTTGAGTCCAGCAATTCAGCTAGTTTTCAATCCAAATCACTGTCCTCTTATTTAGTCTGTATTTCATCAGCTTGAAAATGAGGATGTTGTGGCAAACAGTCTCAAAAGCCTTGCTAAGTTGTAGATAAAAACATTCACTGTTCTTATCTCATCCACTGAGCTAGTCATTTCTTTGTAGGAGGCTTTGGTCCGACTCAATTTCTGCTTCACAAATCCATGCTGACTATTCCCAAGTATGTTCTTGTCTTCATACATCTGGAAATGGCTTCTAGAAGGACTTGCTCCATTGTCTTCCCACAGATCAAAGTGAGGCTGACCAGTCTGTAGTTCCCCTGATCCTCCTTCTTGAAAACAGGAGTGACATTTGCTGTCTTACAGTCCTTAGGAACCTCGCCCCGTCACCACAGTCTTTCAGAGATAATAAGCCAGGTCCCTCAGCACCATCAGGTCTCATGGTCTTGTGTGTGTTCAGTTTAAGTATTCCTTAACATAGTCCTCTTCCGCTTAAGGTAAGTCTTCTCTGCTCCAGAGCTTTCCACTGGTCTTAAGGGCCTGGCATTCCTGAAGGCTGGATTTACCAGTAAAGACTGAGGTAAAGGCATGGGTACACTGGCCTCCTCCATGTCCTTTGTCACCATGTCCTCTTCCCTTTAGCATTGGGCCCACACTTTTCTCTAGCCTTCCTTTTGCTGCTGATGCGCTTGTAGAAACCCTTCTTCTTGCCCATCACATCCCTTGCTAGATTCAGTTCCAGGTGGATTCTGAGCATGTAGGGATGATGTTTGGTAAACTAGCCACATCTTGCTATTTATTCTGGGTGACCTGATCTGACTGTGCTTCCACCTCTTACACTGTTCCTTTTTATGTTCGAGTTTTATTGGGAACCCCTCATTCATCCATTAAGGCTTTGTGCCATCTCTGCTTGTCATCCTGCATGTGTAAAGCCACAGCCTGGTCCAGCCTTTATTCCACTTGCAATGTCTGACAAGCCTTGGCACTAAGGAGGAAGGAATCTGCTCCACAAAGGAATGGGCACAAAACATTTCCCCAGAGGAACATCAGAAGAAAAGCTTCAAACACCCGTCTAGCTCTCTGTGTATACAGCTACAGGCTACCCTTGACTTCGCAGAGGCTGCATTGTAATAACAGAGTCCTTTTTCTATAACTGCCTCCATCCAGGCTCCCTGGACTTTTGCAAAGCCAATAAAAGCTAATAAAAGCTTTGGAATATGTTCTTATGTTGAATACACATCCTTTCTCCTTATGGATCTTTTATGGGTGATAATGCATCGTGTCACGTAGTTTGGTAGTAGGGATGAAACCACTTGGACATTTAATCACATCCAGTACATGATATTATGCACAGTGCAGGTGATAAAATCCTTTCATGTAATATATTTTCCAAGAGTGGAGGGGGAAAATGGAATTGAATTTTTTTCATATTATTAATTGAGCACAGTGGCCATATTTAAAAGGCAGAGTCTATTGAATGATGAACCTGTGATGGGTTCATGGGAACCAGTAAATCAGCACTGTCCCTTGGGTTTTCCTAGCTATATTAGTGCCACTTGATACTAAAAAGGAAATTGCTGTGATTGTTATGCAATTGTGGATCACATGTGAAAAGGTGCCAGTGCTTTTTAGTGACACTATATATTTTCTTAGACTAAGTCAGAGAAATCTACCAGTGGTACAGAGTAAGGATTGTGAATTTTAATGCAACATCTCCTTCAGTTATTAGAAACCAGTGTCACGGCCTGATGGTAAAAGCTCTGATTCATGACAATTGTTCCACTGGCACCAGTCAGCCTGTTGCATGAATGTGACTGCATAGCACAAGGGATTATCACTCTAGATAAGCAATTTTTTTCCAACCAGTTATGAGTTCCAGTTGTTCGAGAAAAACAGAAAGGAAATCTAGGTGTAGTCAGTAAATGGACTTTCTGTATTTAGAGTCCATTTTCCCTATCATCAGTTCTGGTAGGGTGGGTTGCAGCCTGCAGTAGTGGTCTTCAACCCTTCTGAAATCCAGGTTTGGCTTATAAATAAGAATTTTTTCCTCTAGCAAGTGCACATCCACACAACTTCAGCTCCAGCTTTGTTTCCCTTGTTTACCAAGGATCACTCTTTCTTGCAAGTCCCCATTAAGGACAGGGTCATTTGCTGAATGAAACACACCATTTCAAATAGAGGACAGTCCTCTCCCCAGACTGCTCCAAAGAAGGAGCATTAGTCACATCACACCAAACCTCCCATCTCCTGGGATTTAGTTTGACTGGAGAACACAAAGTATTGTTGAACAATTCCTGTGCTAAAAAATCCCAAGAGAAAACTCAGCTCAAGCTTTTCCCCAAGCCATCAGTGCTTCAACTGTTTCTTCCTTCAGGATTGTTCAGGCCTCTGTCCCTCCATGGGCAACTTTATGGCTCATGAACAAGGTCTTAAACAGCCATGATCAACCTGATGAGGTGTAGGAATGGTGACACTATCTTATTTAAGTCTACAGTAGAAAACCACTGGGCACTGAGATCCCTGTTTATCTTCACTGCTATTTTAAATGGATTTTAGAATTAAGATAGAACTCACAGAAACAGTTGCTATATATATTTAATGTGTATTATTTATAAAGACACAATTTCTTAAGGCTATATGGAGACATAAAGGGGCATGTATCAATATGTATGGGTTTAACAGAAAAGAGCTGGAAGGTTTGAACCAAAGTAATCCATGCTCCAGAAATGTCTATTTTAAACAATGAAACAACATCAGCTGCAATTGTTTTTGTTTTGGGATCATGCTGAGTGGCTTAACTGTGCCAGCTGGTTTGTTCATGTCTTATGAGTGAAAAGAAATGTCTGTGAGCTCACCCAAACTTGAATTTCCTTGTTGAGACACTTCTGACATGAAAATAATGAAGACGTTGAGATGAAAGTAACTTAAAGGACATTTATTTGATTTTGTACTAGATACACAAAGAGTATACTAGACAATGTGTCACAGGAGAGAGCAGCAGGGAAAGGACTGAGAGGAAGAAAAACATATAATCTGTACAGGTTCTGCAGGAACATATAGGGTAGGAGCAGAGTTATTTACCTCTGCATTGTGTGCTCGGAGATGAAGAAGCTCAGGATTGCCCAGGCAAGAGGCGCAGTCCCCTGGGATCACACTTGCTGCTTTACCCTCTGCTCCTCGCTGCGCCTGGCTGCAAGGCTCAGCTCAGTGCAAGTCCTCTGCAGGCACCCTAAGGAAAAAGGAGTATGTTATTTTAGGCTAAGCTATCTTGTAAAGAGCTAAGAGAAACTGAAAAATATCCCTCCATGGCAAATTCTCTAGATATTTCTCTGTTTTGTGTTTCCCCCCACATCAGGACAAAAGAATTGTGTGTTTTTCTTTTTACAGAATGGATGAGGGAGTGACAAAGAAATTCAATTTGGAAAGGTCAAAACACAACAGATGTCAAATGCTCTTTTTGACATTTTCAGCTGAAGAGAAATGTTTCAACACGCCTGAAATCAAAACCTTTCCATTTGGTTTGCTGAAAGGTTTTGTTTTGAGTCATGTCAACATTCAACTTTGCTTTTTCACAGCAGCACGTGGTCTTATGGGAACCGTAAACCAGAAATACTCACATTTCCCCCACTGTCCTCAACCAGGCTTCCTGCTCATAATAATTACATGTTAATTACAAGGTAATGTAATGTCCATGACACACCACATTGCTTGGCTGGTGGGAAATCAGCACAGTTCCTTAGTGGAAACACAGTCCTCTGAGGAGATTATTTTATTGGTGAAAATGGGGCTAAAACTACTGGTCCCATCAGGCTATATACCAGCAGGAAAATGCAGTTTAATTCTTTTTAAGCTGTTTCCAAAAGAAGCACATTCTGAGCAGTCCAAAAGGAAAAGGTAAGTATTTCACAAAACTTCCAAAATGTTTCCTTAAAAATTTCTACTTATATAGAAAAGTTTTTTTGACTGGAAAGGTCTTGTTCATCTGTAATTAGAAATGATGGGCCCCATCCTGGCGAGCCACAGACCTTGCAAATAGCATGCAGAATAAAGCTTAGTGTCTTGAGGAGAAAAAGCATCTTTCCAGTGACAGAAAACAAAGAATAAAAATAAAAAAATAGAAAAGTTTAACACCACCACATGATGAAACATATTATTTTACTAAACAGCCCTCCTACACAGAAAAATAATAATAATAAAAAAAACATAAAACACTACAGAGCTGATTCCAGCCTGAACGACAATAATTACAATGTACATTTGTGTAGTGTCAATCATCTTCACAAAATCCCAGGTGCTTCATAAAATGTAAATAAAGAGATCCTTCAGCATTTATTGGGGTGGAAGGTAACAGCCACTCTGCATCAGCAATGATGCTCAATGGATATTTTGGGGTTGATTTTGCAGCTGAAAGAATAGGGGGAAATTTTATTTGCAAGTACAATTACCACCAAAGCTCTCAAATAGCAGGGACATGATCCAGGGATAAAAATCTTTAGTTAGAGTCTAGGGACCCTAACTAGGGTCTAGGGTTAGACCACCAGCTTTGACACTGGCCTACCTTGGAAACCTACCCCAGAAACATCCAGTGAGCCACAACATGACCTGGAAGACACCTGAACTGCTGAGGTGCCTCCATCTGTAATTTTAATGTTCCTGCACTTAATTCTGTGTCTTTTCACATGTCCAGACTGCCCAGGCAGGGGGGTGCACAAAGGATAAAGAAGCCTGTCAGGGATCAGTGACCCAGGTATTTCCCATACCAGGTCACACAGCAGTGTCTTTGGCAGATGGCCCTGAGAACACTTAGCCCCATTAGCAGGTCTCAGATGTCCATAAAACGCCCCTTGATTTTCAAACACCACTTGGAGGTAGAGTTCCTATCCAAGAAATAGGAGACTGATTCTCCTTGCAAAGTGAGTGCTCTAAATGCCCATTTCTCCCCCTCTCCTAGGGATGCTCATTCCCACCATTAAGGTCTTCTGGGTGGAAGATGGTACCCATTCCTTCTGCGCAGAAAGGTCAGGTCCTCCTGACCTTGAGGTCAAAAAGAAAATTAGTTAGAGGGAGCAGTACTCTAGAAATAAGAGACCTCTCTTAGGGGAGAGTTCTGGTCTCTGGCTTGATCCTTGTGTTTTGGGTTTTTTTTGGGTTTTTGGGGTTTTTTTTTTCCAGTGAATGGATAATGGAAAATACAGTTAGCATCAAGATTTTAGGTCCCAAGTTTGGAAGCAATGGCGACACTAAGGTGCTTCTAGCTATTAAGCACCCAGGTGTTCCTGGACCCAGCATGAAAGAGATGCTCCCTCCAGGGCATTTAAGCAAGGCAGATGGTAAACTGGCAGTCGAAGACAGAGGGTACAGTCCCATGGGCAGCTGAGCTACCTTTGCTGTCAACAGGGGAATCTTGCTTTTGGAAAGCTCCCTTTTCCCTGCAAACCCTTCATCATTTCTGCTCTTCTCACCTTTCCTCCCCTTTCCAAAACCCATGTGCTGTTAAACTAGTCAGATCCACCTATGAAGCCATCAAAATAAGCAGCTGCAAGAGCTAATGTGAGACATACAGGGAATATAAAATCATGTCCAGGATAGGGCTGCTGTACAAGGAGAAAACAGTCATCACTTTGATTGGATTGGTGTTCTCCAAAGGGCAGGTGAACGTTTAACAGGCGGGGACATAGAAAAAAGGAACTAGGGAAAAGACAAGGCATTGGACATATATGGAGTTTATTTCTAGATTCATTAACGTTATATGTGGAATAAATGTCTAACAGTAACAAAAGAGGATAATCGTGTGAGTATGTGGTGGTGTGAGCACACATGCCTTCTAAGGTTCAGCTACTAATTTATAATAGAATCCTTTCAGTCAGTAATTTTCTGTGTTGTTATGATCCTAAAAATTACTCTTTTCTTGGAAAGAAAAGGACTGGAGTGAGGCAGACAAGAGATGACACCCACTGAAAAGATAGATACAAATATATTCCCTTTTTCTAGCAGCTTTTATTTCACTTTAATAAGCAGAGGAATAAGACACTGCAAAATCGTCTGTAATTACATGACTATTATGGTGCATCTTCCATGAGTGAGCAGGGCAGCCGTCGAGTCTCACGAGTCTCATCTAGTCTCACTACTACACTTTGTTTTCTGGATCCTGACACAGCGAGAAAACCCCTGTTGGATGTCTCAATTACTGGGCATTAGGGATTCCACTCTGAACTGTGTTGCCAATGGTGTAAAATCAGGGAATTTTCACTGAAACTACAGTAACTATCGTGGTTTGTGCTAAATTTGCAGCAGGCTTATCAAAGCCACTTTATCTTATTGTGCTGCCTATGGGCTGGATTGATTGAATGGCATTTTTTCCAGGCTTTTGTATTAAGTGCATTACAGTGTGCCCTCAGATTTCCATATTCACTCAGCACAATGTTATTAACGTTACTAAGATTAATTTTGCTTTCATATGGACTAAATGCTCTTATACAACAAATACCAGTATTTAATGTAGGCCAACACCACTTTTTCTCCTGTTCTTTCATTCTATGGAGTCCTGTCTGCCTACAAGTATACTTGTAAGTGTGTACTTACAAGAATAATACTACCATTATAACAGGAACTGCCTGGCCCAAATTTGTCAGTCAGATCCTACCAGGTTAGCCATGATTCCCATGTCTCCATTTTGACAGTCAGCTACCGATTATTGATTTGGGGTGCCTTGACTTTCAGATGACTTGAATTGTTCATGTACACTGAAAAACTGATTACAGCATAAGGCATTAGAAGATACATATCTGAAAGCTAGAAACACCAAGGATGATATAGAATAGAGGGAAGGAAAGAGAAATACACCTCATATATCACAGAAACCTTTCTACTGGCTACATGTCTCTAATTTTATGACAATGGACAAAGTCCAGACAAAAACACACATGTCCTCAGACTGCTACCTGCTCAGTATTTCCAGCACTGGCACTTCTTCCAAAACCTTGAAATCCATGCAAAAAAACCATACTGACTTTTGGGGGAACAGGTGGCCTTCTTGATTATCGGGCTAAATCATGGGATTGCTGAAGCCAGGAGCAGCTTTTTTCCTGGAGTCCCAGAAAGGTTTCTCCCTGTGACAACTCTTTCTAGGCAATTCTGTGCAGCAGTTGGAGCTGTCATCTTGTCATGCAGAAGGGCTGCAAGTACGAACCCGTGCAGAACAGCACAAGGCATCTGGGGCTTTATGAGTTTTAGATAGCACAGCCTTGAGCAGAGGTGAGGTAAAGTAATTTTATTCTTTCAGAGCCTTGGCTGTAACCATTTCAAGTGGACTGATTCTTTTCCGAGACACGAAACCAATTTCCTTCCACTGCCTTTTAGGATGATTCAGCCTTTCTTCAATCTATTTATTCTGTTAGTTACTAAAAGCTGTTCATTTTCAGCTGTTGTGCTTGGAGTTTTTGTTTTGTTTTGTTTTATAAAGAAATTCATCTCTGCTTGATGTTTTTACTTGCTTTCAAAAGCTCATTAAAAATAACAAGGAACAAATTGGGTGGAAAAATGAACTGCTGATGAATTATCCTTTTATTTGTCAATCTGAGAAGACTGAACCAAACTAAAACTTTTCAATTCACAAGTAAAGAACAGACCCTTGTTTCTGGAACATCCTTGCAATGTATTATTGTCTGGGAGGTGATCTTCTTGTTGATAACAACATAGGAAGAAATCAAGCAATGCAGACATTCCTGGCCCCTGTTGCTAGAATGGGGGTGATATTATTGCCAAGATGATTTAACTGATCCCAGGTAGATCCATACCTTGGCAATCACAGAATCACAGAATCAGAGAATAGTTTGGGTTGGTTGGGACCTTTAAAGGTCTTCTAGTCCAACCCCCCTCTGCAATGAGCAGGGACATCTTCAACTAGATCAGGTTGCTCAGAGCCCCGTCCAACCTGACCTGGAATGTTTCCAGGGATGGGGCATCTACCACCTCTCTGGGCAACCTGTGCCAGTGTCTCACCACTCTCAGCGTAAAAAATTTCCTCCTTAGATCTAGGCTGAATCACCAGTACCTCCAAGTCCTTTTCTGCAGGGCTGCTCTCAATCCCTTCAATGGTGAGTGCAAGTCTAATGTGACTCAATACAAGGCAATTTAATTTGCTAGTGGACAGAATAAACATGCCAGAAGGCATTATTATTCAGCCACCCTGATTGCAGCATCTGCAACAGAAGTCTATTTGTATATTTATGTGAAGTGGGAACCTGAGCTCCTATTACAGTTTTGGGCATAAAGGTGGCAGAAAAGGACCTGGGGCTCCTGGTGGACATCAAACTGAACATGAGCCAGCAATGTGCCCATGCAGCGAAGGCAGCAAATGCTATCGTGGCTGCATTAGACAAAGTATTGCCAACAGGTTGAGGGAGGTGATCCTGAAGGAGGTAATGTGCCAGGCAGAGCAGTCACACCTTCTCTTTGCCTCTAGGAAGACCTTTGTCTCCTTTCTAGAAAATACTAGTGTAGATCTCCAATATGGGATATTTTTTCCTGGATATTTTAAGCAATAAAGCCGTTAATTATGTTGTCATCAGAATCTTTATCATGTTTATCTGAATACTCCTCAGGGTATTTCCTCAGCCTCTGAGACTGTCTGCAGACTCATGCAGATGAGGTTCACCATTTTCAAAGTGGATCATGTTATGTTGCAACCATCAGAGCAAAGGAATGGGCTAAACAGTTTCAGACCAAAGGAAGGAAACCTCTGCACATACACAGTACTGAGTTAAATGACTCCCAAAGGTGTGGAGAGTGTTTGTTGGTTTGGATTGCAGAGAAAGGCATAACTTTCCCAACAGCCTATCTTCCACTGAGAACATTACTTTCCTAATTTCAGCTAGGTCCTTTCTTTACATGGCTTGCCTTTGTGATCACAGACAAATTACTGAGAAGTTTTCCGAGAGAGAGTGATATAACTTAGGACTTCCCTCAAAATTTAATGTATATAAATATACCTCTAGGGGAAGGCAATGAAATGACTGAAGAAAATAAACCCATTACAGTTACACTACTATAGCTTGCAATAATTCTTCCAGAGCCAGTTTGTACTACAGAGGTAAAATCATGTAACAAAAACACATGAAGATCCTAATCCAAAGTAATTGTAATGGACTTCAAATGAGATTCAAAGGCCCTTTGTGGGGCTTAATTCAGTCTTATGACCCTAGGAAGAGTTCAAGCTTGAAACAATGCAAAGCTCCAAGGAAAACATATAGAAACTTCTATGGGTTTTGTATTTTTGTTTTTAAGAAGATTTATTTATACCCTTACCTGACAGCCTGGCTTCCAGCTTCATCCAGCCCCCATGTCCAGCACCAAGTCCCTGTATGCCTGCATCTCACCTTACTGTTCCCACTAACCCAAAACTGGAGTCTTCTTCGGGCATACCAACACTTCCTACTCAACCACCTGCAGCTGCAGGGCTCCATTTCATCCAGGTGTCCTGGCATGGTCTGGATCCCACTGTGGAGCAAAGTGAGGTTGCAAGCTACTCTTCTGCGCTGGAGAAGGTGACCAGATTTGAAAGAGCTGTGTGCTGGCACTTGGTCCATAGTACACACCAGGTGTGACATGTCACATATGATCTGAGGTCTGTGTATGCATTTATGTCACTTACGTAACATAAAGCTTGGCTGGAGGAAGGTGTTGTGGGTCAAGTTCATGGATCCCTAAATAGTCATTTAGAGGTTTCAAGGCATCTTTTGTGTCTTGACATGTAATGATCTAAGGCTCTCTCCATCAAAGTCAGCAGCCACATTTGGGTCCTCTTCCCCCTCAGTACCTGCCTGAGTAGGAGCAAGCTGAAGTTAACCCCTGGTTCACTAAGTACCAAGCCAAACTTGTCAATGAAAGACCCATCTCAGCAAATGAGTGTCACATCCCCACCTGTGCCCAGGCTCTGCACAATTTTCCACTGAGTTGTCCACATCATATTAAAGCCTTGACAACAACAGTGCTTATAAGAGATGCTGTATCTTTTTCTTTCTCTCCTTCTTTTGCTCAGAAGTAAGGCTGCTCATTGGAAGTGCCACGATATGAGAGAACACAAGGTGAAAAGAGTTATTTGGAAAGTGTTTACTTTATTGGGCTTTATGACGACGATCTCAAGACTGCTTCCGATGAGCTCCTGCGAGTCATGCAAGCCTTGTACCCCACACCGTGAAATGGCAGTGTGATGGAGAGCTCCCATTATCAGGGCTAGCATTGGGACTGGAATGCTTTTTGCCATCCCCTCGATCCAGGCCCAGGCACTGCGCTTCGAGCAGCTATTCCTCATGATGTATTGGAGAGAATGACGACAAATTCAACAATGTCATCCTCCGACAGGGAGGACTGCCACGCATGCTGGGGCAAACGAAAATAGATGGGGTGAATGTATATATTCAAACAATAAATGCTGTGGAAGTAAATCATCTCTTATTGCTTCATATATCTTCTCCAGAGCTGCTTCCTATTTCTTAACCGGCAAAGCCTCCCTAGTAATGCTGATTTTCTTTCTGCTATTCCAGATGTGTTAATACCATTTCTCCAGCTGAGGCTCAGACAAAAATGCTGAATATCCCTCCTCCCCATGCCACACCTCCACCTCCTCCCCATGCTTGTTTCTCAGGATCGTTTTTCAAACTAAGAATAGGATTATGGGGGAGGCAAGAGAGTGGAGGAGAGAAAGGGACGTTATCTTCGCAATGGGAACTGGACAAAACCACATCTCAGCTTTTCCCAGCCAAAGGCATTTTTCAGCAGTTGTCACTATTTGTTCTAGCATGTTGCTTCACAGGGGTGGAAGCTGTTTTTCACCATCCATTTGGTACATGTTGTCATCCACCATGAAGGTGACTACCTCTGGTGTCACATTTTGTGTTTAAATGTGTACTGGGAACATCAGGCAAATATTCTGTCCCCATCAACCACAGTCATTTGTAGTTTAATGCACTGCATGGTCACTGCATCATTAATAACTGCAATAATAATAATAATAATTCCTGACTTCCTACAGTGCTTTTATATGAGTGGCTTTCTCTAGCACTTTTCAAAGAGGTATCGTGATTTTCATTTCATATGTGGGGAAACGGAGGCAGTAAACCACAATTTTTTGGTTGTGCTATGGCAGAACTAAACTCCAGATCTTTGCAGATTGGTTCAGATTTATAATCCACTAATTCCTATAGTGTCTTCTAGAGAAATATCTGTAACTGGGTGGTTTTGACACTGTCTTTGAGATATAAACGTGCATTCCTTAGGAAAGCTGATACAGTTAAAGTCAAGGTTTCAATCTATACTGGCTTAGAATATAAGTAAAGGAGAAGTAAAAAGAAGGGAAAATACAAATCTTTTTCTCACTGAGACATGGTCTCCCATTCATATAGGGCAGTATACGTTGTAGTAAGGCATGTGTGCAAGCTGCTTTGGAGAGGATCTATGTACCACGCTTTGTACCATGTCTGTACCATGTACCCATGATAATTGGTTCATTTGATCATTGCCCTCATTAAACTGGTAAAATGGGCTGTTTGGAAAATTCCCTATTTTAAATTCTCTCATTTCAGGTTTTTCAAGTTGATTAAGCATTGGTTATTTTCACTTATGCTATCTCACAGTTTCCTGATGGAGTGAGACAGTATAAACATGTCCTGATATGCCTTTCAGCCCTAATAAGTCTTTCTCTACTTCCAGTTTCTTTCATATTACTTGCCCTAATATTAAGGATCTTTGCTTGGAAGATGACAGATGAAGAACCTTACCTTATGTCCCATTTGCTAAGGTGCTGACATTTGCCGCTTCAAATATTTAAAGTTATTTTACAGCCTGTGATACATGCAATGTAACCAGCAGTAGCCAAGAGGAAACTTGGTTTCAGTGTCCCACTTTGTCCAGACTGCAGCTGCAGGGAATGGGCTGAATAGTCCTCAGAAACTCCTTTACTCAGTGGAGGGTGTAATCAGATGTTTCTTCAGGATGCATTAAGATCTGGGCATGTAAAACCACCGTATCTCAGACTCAGGCAGTGGTGTTTTGGGGAATGTTGCAAATTAAAATTCAGCACATGTTATAGACTCTGAAGGTTCCTTTATTAATCTAGAAAGGCCATTCTGAAGCTTTGGTTTATTTTCCTTGCTGTCTCTTGCCTCCATGTCATCTCTTTGGGAGGACCTGCAAGAATAGATCTTAGAAAAGAGCTCCTCTGACTTTGTTTCCACCCTATGACAGATCCCACTTTGCCTCCCCAGCTGGAGAACTGTTTTCTTATATGGGCAGCCATGCCACAGTGGGTTGTCTGTGAGGACAAAGGGACATACTTTAGTGAGGAGCACTGGGGAATGGATTGGGAGGAAGATGCTGGGGCAGGTGGGGAAGAAGAAGGAAGGAGAAGGGCTCAGCCGAGGCAGGAACCCACAACTATAATGATCAGCAAAGACTCTAGGACATAAATTGATCACGGTGGTGAGATAAAAATGGTTGCTTCCCAGTTTCATATGGGGAGGGGCCAAGTGGGAAGAAGGTCATTTAGGTCTTACCTCTCACTTTTCCGTGGCAATGAGTGATCCAGAGCTGTCCCTTCTCCAATTCCCCATCCCCTTTCTTATCTTTGGAATGCTGACATTTATTTCCAGCCTTGTACAAGCCACTAGAGTCTAAATTTCATGTCTTAGGAGACAAACACCCAAGTTAGTACTCATAACTGCTGTGGTATCTCACAGCAAAATCGGAATGAACTACTGAGATTGCTCCTCCAGAGGGCTGGCTGCCAGAGCCTAGGTCTCTGGGTAGGAAGAAGTAGACACAACATAAGAGTTGCTTATGTATTGTAGGTAGTATGGATAGAGCCCAGTAGCTTTCACAGAGATTGTAGGAACATTGAAGAATGCAAAGCCAGACAGAGATCTCTGTGGGACTCCCCTGGAAGCGCTCTTGCCTGAAGACAAATTCTTGTTTCTTTTTCACCCGCTGAGATCAGACAGATGCTTCTCTGCCTCTTTAACATGCCAGCTTGGTTTTG
Organism: Pelecanus crispus; assembly: GCF_030463565.1. Taxonomy (NCBI): domain Eukaryota; kingdom Metazoa; phylum Chordata; class Aves; order Pelecaniformes; family Pelecanidae; genus Pelecanus; species Pelecanus crispus. The sequence continues at coordinate 4,945,892 of NC_134643.1, forward strand.
CACCCTTTTAATTTCTTAATCAAAATATGGTTCTGTACCTGTTAAAAGACCTTGCAGACTCTGGATCTATCATATCGCCATGAATAACTATAGCAACCTAGTTTAGAAAAAACATTAAAAAAGGATATTTAGTCAGTTTGTTGAGATCTAGTAGCCGGGAACAGGAACGCATCTGCACTTTAAGCAGCACCACATTACAACAATTGTGAAAAAGCAACAAATCCTTTTTTTTTTAACTACCTGTACATAATCTGACCAGTATGGCTATATGCAAGAATCATGAAACAAGACCCGTCCATGGCACAGATATATTAATAAGGGACAGGAGGAAAGAAGACAAAAGAAGAGAGAAAGGGGGGGGTGGGCAGGGGGGAGGAAGGAATAGAGAGAGGTAGGGAGGGGAGAAGAGGGGGATTACACAAGTCCTCTTAGTGCTTAAGTAGCTGGATGCCCATTTACTACTATACTAGGGGCTCTTGCTCATCTTCCTCTACCATTTTTGGACAATGCTACCTGTCTGTCCCACCCTTTGCCGATGGTCACTGCCTCCAGCTGAGCTGGCACAACCAAACATCTGCCCCACCTCAGCTGCTCCATTTTGTGCATTGCCACAAACTTCTCATGAAGGTGAGCTTCTCTCAGGACGCTGGACTGTAAACAAGAGCTGCCAGGACACGAGCATGTGTTTCCTCCAGCTGCCTCTGCTATGGGAGCATGACTTGTGCTGAGAAGGAGACAGCAAGCATCTGGGAGGAGCTGACCGTGTCATGGCTCTTTGCTTAGTGAATGTCAATCAAATATCCAAGATAATCAATGATGAGAAATTATTAGGCCCCAGTGATACCCATTACTCTGGACATTCAGCTGGCTGATGCATTTGTACCTGCTCATGACAGGTCAGTATTTTCCTGTCCTTCCCTTGGCAATCCAGCGCTGGCTCTGGTCTCCCAGTATACTTATAGGCACAGACTCACCTGGAAATTGTAGAGAACACAGAAGTGCCTGAGGCTCCTGGGGCTGTTTTGACACCCAAGGTATTGTCATTGCTTAAATACATTTGTAACTTTTCTTATCCACAACTTATTAATAATTTTAATTCTCTACACTGTCATTTTTGCCCCTTCACTGAGACTTTCCACACACCAGTTCTCTGGAGACAGACTTTGGTTAACCCAATATCTTCAGCTCAGATGACTCTGTAGTGTGCCTATTGCTCAATCAGGCTGCAAACATTATGTTAATTTTTTTGTTTCTTTACCATCTTTCAGGCTGCGTGGGCCATACCTGTCAGGAGCCCCGTCTGCCCAGACTGACTGTACAGCGAGACATTTGATATGCAATAATTTCACAGTTACTCAGAATTCATAAATTGTGCAAAGACAAATTTCTCCCATCTCATCATAAAAACAATTCAGTTTAAATCTGACTGGATAGGTTTAGAGTAGATGGATTAGGTCCTGCAGTGAAACTGGACAGAAAGACAATCCAGTTACTAGCTTAACTGCCTTTCTGTTCTAAATAAAACCACAAATACATCCATACAAAGTAGGAGAGGCATTATTAGAAATCTTATATTTTTATGGATAGAAATGAATTTTTATGGAGCTGATAATGCAGCTAGAACACACAATTGGCCTAGTCAAAATGAAAGATGAATACAAATTGCAAATCAGCTCCTGAGCTATAAAAATTGGTGTAACCTTCTCAGCAATAACTGATTGTTTAGGAGGCTCAAATAGAGTCACAGTGATGTTTCTTCCAGCCTTATTAAGCATCATAGTTGTCATATTAAACCAATGATGTATGAGTATTTGCTTATTGTAATGAATTCTGGAGACAGTAGCTGGAGCAGCAATACAAAAGAAAGTCAGGCTGAAGACTTTGGGTATTTTTTTCTGGCTCCCTGAGGGAAGTATTTCTCTCTTTTATTTCACTAACATCAAAGACTGTCTCAAATCCTGATACAGGCAGAACTTCTCCTGAAGCTAAATCTCTAGGATCTAATGCCCCTTCCCCCTCAATGGGCTGTAAATATAGCTATGACTCTAACTGATGTTATTCTGTATTTTCACTTCCCTGGGACCAATGAAAAATTATTACTCCTTTGTATGTGGTAGGATGAGGATCCCAAATTCCTTTCCAAGCTCTAGTAAAACTCTCTTGGGAAATAATGTTTGCAGGTGTTAGTAGCCATGTTATTTGGAGGTCGGATTCTTGCAGATGTATGAGCTTTGGAGGACTTTAGAGTGCTGTACAGCAGTGTGGCACTCAAGACCCAACTAAGGGAGGTTCAAAGGGAGAAAAAAGATATGTGCTGTTGAGGAAAGCTGGAGAGAACCTGAGGGAGGAGGGGCAGCCAGCTGATACTTGATTATCTAATATGCACTCTATATGTGTGTCTTGTCTGCTTTGGGGCAAGTCCACTTAGAGGCTAGCAACATTCTAAGATGTGTTGATGTTCTCATAGGCAAATTGAAGCGGTTTTGTGGCTGTGGCAAGAGATGTTGCAATGGCATATCTAGTAGTCATCAAGTCCTATATTCCAGCCTGCAGCTCTGCTAAAAAGAACCAGGATGTGAGGTACTCTGAGCTTCCCTCCTACCCTGTGCTTGAACTAACGACGGGAGAATCAAAAAACCTAATCATTTCTTGATGAAATTTAATTCCATCATTTCTTATTCTGTCACCCGTGGGCACACAGAAAAGCTTACCGTCGCCTTTGCAACAGCCTTGTTAAAGCTTTCCCCTTAAATCTTTTCTCCTTTGGTTAAGCAACTCCAGCTCTTTCACCAGTTCCTACAAACTGTGTACGTCACTCTGATGATCATTATCATTACTTTCCCCTGGAAACGTTCCCGTTGGCCCAACCATCTTTCTTGAAGGGTGATATCAAAAACAGACATGGGGTGCCACCTGGGACAGACAGGAGAATGACTTCCATTGTCTTGCAGCCTATCCTCCAGCTGACACAACCATGCTGTTTGAAACAGCATGAGCATATATATGCTTGGCTTATTCACCCTATATTGTATAACTGTTTGCTTGTTCTGCTTTGGGAAGGAAGTTGAAGTCAAATTGAATTATCAGCATTTCCTTGTTTCTCCCCCCTTTTTCTCTTTAACAGCTAGGGCACTTTCACTCTCCACTCTCCTCTAGTCTTCTGGATTTGCACCATTACAGGAGATATTCAAGCCCCATCTCGTGTTCGAGACAATCCCCTTTGCCTCAAAATGTATTCCACCTGCACAGGAGAAAAGGAGCTAATTCAACTTGTATTCACAAACATAATCTGGTCTTCCTTTTCCAATGCTTGTCTTGGCAACTAAAAACATTTTTACAGAGCTGTCATATGTCATTACTAGAAGGGTTGCAGCCATGAGCTGAATTAAAAGCTTTGCAAAGCTGGTACATTTCTTTCCCTATATTTTGCAGATGGGGTTTTTGTCCTCAGGGAGATAAGTGATTGCCAGGATTACATAGGCTTCATCTATACCGTGTTTGGAATTTGTCCAAGAAACAGACAGTGGTCCCCTGGGTCATGTGGTGGAAGCTGTTTTATATGTATACTGTTCAAGTATCAGCCATCTTTGGAGCTCAAGGTGTGTCCTTGCAGGAGACTTTCAGAGCTCTTCCTGCTGTTTCTCATGCCTAGAGAACGTGCAGCTGCTCCCCAACCACTGGGGAAAAGCTGGAAGATTGCTGGAATAGCCCCTGAAGACAAAAATGGCCTGAGCAAGTGCACTCTTCTGCAACTTGAGTGCATGCTGTACCTAAATGTGGATCCCAGCATGAGCTATTTTTCTAGTTTGTGTCATTCGTTTTTCAACCAGGAAAGGAATAATTTCACACTGGAGCCAACCACTGGGTTGAGCTCACATATATGCAGTTTAGTAGTTTGTGTGCTAAATAAGGCAGTATTCATGCTGGATTAAATATGATAATAAAATCTAATTCGAGCAGAGAAGGGAGAAGTGGTACACTTTTCCCTTCTCAAATGTTTCCAGATCCTACAGGTATTTTAGAGGTCTCTGGGAGAAGTGAAACTTGTCACAGTATAATAGTGGCCTGCTGTTAGATAAATGCCAAGACAGGCACTGCCAGGCTGTCAGGGAGTTATTAATGGAGGTTTTACGAGTTGCTCTCTGAAGTCATTCTCAGTTAAGTACTAATGTGCATCTCGCCTTGACAGCCCCCATACACTTAACTTGACTGGAGAAAAATGGGCTCTGTTTTGTTTTATCATTCATTTCAGCATTGCTTAGCCGTAGGCTTTTCAGGGATCTTAACAGACTTCCAGGAGTGGCTGCTATATATTGCTGGGCACAAAATGGGAGGCACATGGCAGAGGGTTTTTATCAGTGTGCATTACAAAGCAGGGTTTGCTTTGTTTTACTGTTGCAGTGATTGTTCACAGAATGAAAAAGATACGATCCTATTTGCCTACTTCTTAGGCCACCTAACAAAGCAGTATTTTTTTCCATGCAACATGTTATTAAAACAGGTTAAAGGTAACATGAGCTTGAGTTTCAGACCCCTTGCCTGAGATATCTCAGAGGTGGCTTCCGTGAGTCATAGCACTGACAAGATTAAAA